>NC_134712.1:194411164-195015449 GCF_049634645.1 Pelodiscus sinensis | reverse complement strand
TCATGGGGTGAGGGGCTCAGAAAGAAAAAGATTGAGAACCCCTGACCTAGAATATTAGGGTTACCAGATGGCTTTCAAAAAAATACCAGACACACATGATCTCAGAACGGGGGGGGGGGGAGCAGGGCTGATCAGGGGTGGGGACCAGCCGGTGGGAAGCAGGTCTGGCTGGGAGGCTCGCCAAAGGAGATCGGGAGAAGGAACGGGCCAGCAGGAAGCAGGGCTGGCCGGGGGGGAACCAGCCAGTGGAGAGCGGGGCTGGCTGGGGGAACCGGCTGGCAGGGAGCGGGGCTGACCCAGGTGCATGCAGATCCCGGGGTGCTGCCCGTCCCACGCATGGTCGTGGCAAGTCTGGCTCCGGGGATTCCATCCCGTCCTGGCCCCGCCTCCGCACCCCTCTCCCCCACTGCATAGCTGCGTACTGCCTGGCTGGTAGACACGCTCACACAGTATGCAAACTACGTACTGATACTCATGATAACAATAAAACTTAATTAATTAGAAAATACTGGACATTTATGTGTCCAGTATTTTCTCAATTTGTTTCCCAGAGAGAAAGCTCAAATACTGGACTGTCCAGTTCAAAACCGGACACCTGGTAACCCTATAAAGAATATGCCCTTCTAATCTGTAGAAGGGTGGGTTAACTCTTTCTTGGAAAAGTATTTGAGACTGTGTATTACCTGGTAAAACTGATGCATTCCAGAAGCATAAAGTTGATCTGTGGAAATACGGTAAATATATGAGACAGGAATAAAAACCATGAAAATGTTAGGGGAATGTAGAGGTATACTCTCCAAAATTTGTCAAAGTACATGGATGTCTGCATGCCTTGCTTGTGCACACATGCTGAACACAGGGAATGTGTATGATCGCTTTTTTCTTTATGAAACATGCAGACAGTTGATCATTCTACAATATTTAAAGCCACATTCATCCCTGGTATAAATGCTTTACCTTCAGCAAGTTTTAGTTTCAGCATCAAATTCAGCTCTTGAATATGCTCACATAACACCACTAAGGTGATCTTTCCATAAACACCAGCAAAACTACATGCATAAGGATTAGTAAAGATTCCATTGCTGACATTTTTACATAAGCATTAGAAAATATTTCTGCAAATGGATTTTGTTTTCAAAAGATTTAAAATAGATATTTTATTACATTTTCCTAAGGTAAAATGTAAATAAAATGATGAAATGTATGTTGAATTGCTTTCCTTTTTTCTGTGCTAGATTAAATCAAATTGTAATTAGCTCTTATGGCCAGGACTCAACAAATAATGTAATCTACTCGCCAATGGCGAGTAGATTATAACCTGGAAAAGCCGGCGCAGTGAGCAGAACTGTGTGGCTGGCGAGCAGGGCTCGCCGCTGCTTGGTGAGCCCTACTTATGGCAGATGTTGGGTGTCTGTGCAGGTGTGGTGTTAAGGCGGATGTTAGATGTCTAGGGCTAAGTTTAGACTGCAGAGCTTTTCCAGGATACCACAGGTATCCCGGAATAACTATGCCGCATCCAAGGAACGCATCTGCTTTTTCAGAAAAATTTCTGAAAAAGCACACGCGTTCTTTCGCCATCTCCGTAATCCTCACTGTATGAGGAAGAAGGGATGTGTAAAAAGGGGAGGTTTTTCTGAAATTTGATCCCATGTAGATGGGCTGAATTTCAGAAAAGCCTCTTGTGACGTCATGGGGGTGCTGTCTGCTCTGTAACCCAGTGTCCACCTGTGCTGTGCTGTGTGATTCCCACTGACTCACCCACATGTGTATTAGCCCAGACACCTAGGCCCAGCCTGACCAGATAACAAGGCGCTTCCTGGGGAAGAGAAAAAGGGAGGGAGGCAGAGATGAACACCAGGTTTTGGGGGAAGGGTCAGTTGCTGGCTGGGAAACGTGAAGGAAACAGCTTAAGCTGAGGGCTGATGGTTTGGGGGGGGGGGGCAATGGACCCTCTAACCCACGGGGTCTGAGGCATCCTGGCCCTGACTCCTGTAACCACATCACATCTGTGCTATGGTGTATCCTGGAGAAGCAATAAACCCTCTCTATTCTATTGGCTGGCAGAATCTGTTCTTGCTGCTACGGGGCTGCAGGATCAGGGGGAACCCCGACTCGCCATCACACCTCTTTCGAAAGAAAAGCAGAAAAAGATATGCAAATTGTGGCTTACAATTTGTGTATTTTTTCTGACTTTTCTTTGCAATGTAGCCTAGGTAAGGATGGTGTCCCTAGCCTCTGTCTGCCAAAGGCTGGGAGTGGGTGGCAGGTAATGGATTACTTGTTCTATTCATTCCCTCTGGGGCACCTAGCATTGTCTGCTATCAGAAGACAGGATACTGGGCTGGATGGACCTTTGGTCTCACCCAGTATAGCTGTTCTTATGTTCTTGATGTAAAAAGCAGTTAAACACTCACAGATCTAGTTTATTTTAGTACATTTCTGTAAGTTCTGGTACTAGTTTAAATTATAAAGTGTCTGTGCAAGCCGAGCATGGATCTCAGGGGAAAAAAAGTTAACCCTTTGCCAACGTAGTAACTACACAGCTGTTGCAGTTAGACACTGTAGTGATGTGCTAGTTGCTACATTTGTTTAGCTTGCATCACTACTTCTGCTATCATTTAGATTTGTGTTTTAGTTAATCTTAAAATTGTTATTTTTCCAAGCATGATTCTTCCTTAGGGTAGTCTGTGATCATCCCACCATAAACATTTTGCTTATTACAGGGAGAAAAACAAACACACATGTAAGGCAGTGTTTGACATATAGAAATTCATTTCAGCACGAAAAACTATTAAAGTCATTGAATCCCAGCAGCCAAAAAAAATTAAAGAATTATAAAATGTCGCATAACACTTTTTAAAAATCAAACCCAGGGTTTCATTTATAACTAGCAAATTAGAGGCAAGACATTTTTCATGCTAGAACCTGTAGATAGGATTAACAGAAAAGGTAATAGCACTTGAGCGATGTACATGCAAATTTAAAACGCTCGAAGCTTATTCCTTTTTTCCTGTCTAAGTCTTCTCAGCTGATCAGTAATAAATCACTTTTGAGCTGGGGCACAGGGGAGAGTGGTACAAAGTAAATTAAAGAACTGGAGGCTGATTTACTGGCTTGATCTGCCAACACATCTTATGTACTGCCATTAGCCACCTTGAGTCTGGAGTTCAGAATGGCACTTGTCAATGGCTTTCCAAAAGGATATGAGGTTCATTTTTCATGATGATAGTGGTGACAAGTACAAGCAATGGGGACCAGACAGGAAATAGAGCATCCCTTTTTGTGCTTCTTTCAAAGACAGAAATAGGATTTACAGATGCTAGATGCAGTGATATTTAGAAGTTAATGAATTACTGCACATAGCATTGCCCCAATCAAAGATTACTTTTGAAACCAGAGATCTGAGGAGCAATTTCCCAGACTGCCTGTGCTACATACTTCATAGTGAGGCGCTCTTGTGCTATTCTCGAGAATTCTTGTCTTATTTTGCTGGAAAGATCAAATCTGACTTATCTTACTGGGCCTGAGGAAGCAGGTCAGAACAGAAAGCAGGGACTGTTCCATTTCCCTTGCTGGTATATGGCACAAACTGAGGCCCCTGAAACATTACGGCCACTATATATGAAACTGGCCAGTGAAGAGTACTAGTGTCCAAAGTCATCAATGCACTTTTTCGAAGAGGACAGCCGCAATGTACCACCCACCTGTGTTCAGTTGGAGCTGGGTAAGAGTTTTCAGCTGAAACTCTCTTTTTTGGCGAGGGGCAAAAACAAGATATTCCAAACCTTCCTTATATTGGCAAGTGACAAATCCTGCCAGAGCTGATGCAGTGTAATGTTGATGGTAGTATCAGATAGCAGTGATAGCCTTTATAATAATAGACATTGTTAGAACACCAGTTTCCAGGCAACTAATTAATTTAACCTGCTTGTGAAGGAAAGGTTGCAGGGCTAGAGGAGGTCTTGGGAAGGTGGAGACTTGCCCCCCACCCCTCATTTTCATTTGGGTAATAATACATTTTTATGCCACTAATCTGTGCTTTTAATTTTGCAGTATGTTAGCATTGGATGGCATTGTGTATGCTGTTTATAATTGTTTTCCGTATCCAAGGATGAAGTTGATTGTGAAAGTAGAATTTTTTTCATTATTTTCACATTGCGTTTAGGAAGAATCCCTGCAGGTATCAGAGTTTTTTTTAATAATTCTTTTCCTAGAAATATTTGAACTGTACACAAAAATTCCCACCTTGCGTAATGAGGATATAAAGTTGGGAAATCAAACATTAGAGGGAGTTGCCAGATGCTAGAAGACCTCCATTTACCACCCAAACTGTCTGCTTGAAACATCTAAGATTGAATGGGGGAAGGATTGATTCCAAGTTAGGAGGCTGGCTAGCCTGTGAAAGAGATTATTAGTACTACAGGTAGGGTAAGAATTTGCATGTAACCAATTTCTTAGTGTATTAGGCTTAGCTAATGTGTTTGTGGGTTGTTGTGGGGTTTTTTTGCTTAGCAACTTACTTTGTTTTGTCTGTTACCACTTGCAATCACTTAATCTTACTTTTTATTCTTAATAAAATCACTTTTGTTTATTATCAAACACAGTGTAAATAATTACTTGGGGAGCAGCCAAATTTGTGCATATCTTTTTCACTGATAAAGAGAGTGAATACGTGTATGAGTTAATACGTGTGAAACTTTTACACAGAGTAAGATGGATTTATTTGAGGTTTTGGTCCCATTTGAGAGTGGTACTCCTGTATGCAGTCAAGGCCGTATAGTTGAGCTGGTTTGGTTCAGCCTCTGTGCTGCTCTGCTTTGGGGATGCTACCCCAACTCTGTTCCTTGGGTTGGGGAGACAAGAGCTTCTGGCCCAGTGGGACAGGATGGTGTGGCACTCCAGAGGGCAGATAGGCTGGCCTACTGGTGTGCTAATCATACTGGGCGAAAGCCTCAAGGGGACCTCTTTGATCCAACCTATATCAGATATATTAAGTCAATATTTAACTACATGGATAGAATTGGATCAGAGCAAATACAACAGTTTTTCTTAGTACAGGAGTTCTTAGAGAAATAAATTTGGCCACTAAATTACAAGTTTCTTCTGCAAACATGAAAATTTGTACCTTTCAGAGCAAAAAGTTAGTATATACTTGTATCAATGGAAAAAAATTCTGTAAAAGCAAGAAACAGACAAGTCATCAAAGAGATTAATTTATACCAAACCAAGAAAAATCTCCAAGGGGAATAGAATGTGAAGAATTCCCAGTACACAGAGTGGAAATCAAGTGAAGCCCAATCTGTATGATTTCAGTTATTTATTCAAGTAATAGTAACTAGACTATGCTAATAAGGAAGTCAGTCTTTGAAGAAGAAAAAGTATGTAAATGTAGAAACCAAAATATGGAGTTTGGAATATAATTAAATGAGCAGAGGAAGTGAGTGCAGAAATATTTGTGTGAATCTAAATGCCCACTTTTTCTGTACAGCAGATCTCATTTAGAAGAATTATTGACAAATAAAACGTTGAGGTCTGATTTCTCTATGTTTCAAATCACTTTTATACCTCTGGATTATAATTGCAATAGTTAAAACAATATCGTAATTTATTTCAGGTCAGGGATTCATCTCAGGGGTGGTTTTGTTGCCAAATGCTGATTTCTCTACTACTTATGTAAATAAAGATGCGCAGCACATGGCTTGCAACCCTGAGATCTCAGCAAGCTCAGCTGGCTGGGGAGCTGCTCAGAATTCTTTAGTTCTGCTCCTTCCCAGCTCCTCCTCTTCTCCTCCCATCATGAGACAGCTCCTTCTCAGCATCTGTGCTAAGCCTCTCAGAGCAGAGGTCGTCAACCTTTTCAAACCGAAGAGCCAAACTATATAAAAATTCAGAACAAATGGTCAACAAGGAGCTGTATGAGAATGCCCATTTGCACGTCTGAAAATATACAACTTAATAGTATTGATAATTGACATAATGATTAATAATAGCATAAATGAAACATTGTACTCACGGACTTTATTTAATGGGATTTCTGCGGTTGCATCTTTTCACACATTTATTTGAAATTTACATCATAACTCAGGCCTGGGCAAAATACGGCCCATGGGCTGCACCCGGCCTGCCAAGCCACCAGATCTGGCCTGTGGACGCTGTGGTGAGCCCCAGGCAGGCTCCCCACTTGCCTTGCCCCATCTGTACACTTCTCAGAAATGTGGCTGTGGGGCGTTTTTTCTTTCAAAACTGAGAATACGGGGGGGGGGGAGAGGAGGGAGGGAGAGAGAGAGATTTAGCAACTGCTCCCGCCCCCAACACAATCCCATTGGCTGGTTTCTGGCTAGAGACCAGCTAGTGGGAGCTTCCTGTTTCCATAGTAGGCAGCCAGAAAGTTCAAGTGGCTCCAGAGCACATAGCTGCAGCCTGTGCAGGGGCGGGGCAGGCAGGGAGGCTGATTCAGGAAGGCTGTTGGCTGGTAAGTCTCCTGGCCAGATCCTGCCTCTGGCACCCCAGCCCCTCCCTTTCCAACCCTCTGCTCCTCCGTCCTGCCCCCTACTCCACATCTCCAAATACTCTGCCCCCCTCTTGCATCCATATCCCCTCCCAGATCCAGCAACATAATCCACTGCCCCAGATCACAGTCCCCTCCTGCCCTAGCTCACAATCCAATACCCTGCACCCCTTCCTGTACCACAATTTACTGCCCTAGGTCACAATTCAAACCCCTTTACCCCAGTCCAGTGCCCCAGGTCACAACAGCTTCCTTCATCCAAACTCTCTCCCTTACCCCAAGCTCTCTCCTGCACCTAATCTCCATCCCAGACCCTGCACCTCTTCCATCAATATCATGGAAGAGTGTGGTCTTTGACCACTTTCCAAATTCTTGGAGTGGCTCCCCGTCAAAAATTATTGCCCACCCTCTTTCACCTTTAGAATTATGTGCAAAATATATATAAAATTTTGTATACTTGGTCTGCTCTGACCCATCGTAAAAATAAGACTGAGTGATGTGGCCTTGGGAGCTAAAATTTGGGGATCTCAAATTTATAGAGAGAAACCTCACATGGAAAGGAATCTTCAAAATGTCATGTTTAATTAGCTGATTAACATGCTTGGCCTCCAGAAGAATAGAGAGCTCCACATTAATAATCTTGGAAAAACTTTATAAGGTGTAACAAACGTGCAGATTTAAGAATAAAAAGAACTGCATCTCAAGCATTAGAAGAAATAAGTATTTACTAACACTGAGGGCAATTTCATGAGCTGTTACTATCAGAATGAATACATTTGGTCTGATTTTCATTATTAAGTATCTACTCTGAATTCTAAGTGGTTGAAGACTTAGAAACAGATGCTATATTTTGTTTCTTACTTAGCAGTTACTTTAATGCTTCTGTGGCAAGGAAATTAGAGAGTTCACACTCCCACATACTTGCAGTCCCCTTGTAATCATTCAGTTTGTTTGCATCCTGTTTCGTTAAACAGAAAATGATTAAGGAGTACTGTACTTTCACCGACACTTTTCTTGTTGCACAGTGGTCTCTGAAAATCCAGCATCTTAGCTCTTTTGAAAGAGGTTTTAAAATGTTTCCATACTTCCTGTTATTGACAGGTATTTGGCTTCAGTTATTTCTTTTACTACTACTGATTATTTTGTATCATCATATGACTCAAAGGCCCCAGTTAGGGTGGGGAATCTTTTGTTATAGGCACTGTACAAACACAGGGAGGCACATTTCCTGTTAGAGAACCTTCTTTGGACTTAGTCTCTGTCCTCAGAAATACATAAATGCACAGACAGCTTTCATAGGTCCAAAGTGAATGCCTTGGATCCATGAACATAAACAAGCTCTGTAAAGAAGATTACGCTCCTTATGAAATGAATTTGTCTCTGTAGTCTCTTCTTCACAGACAAAAGAGTGAAGAGCGCACAGTATGTATTTAAATGGATACATTTCTTTTGAGAAAATTGCCTGGAATATTCTCCCTCACACAAACTGTGTATTAGTACTGTTCAAACCAAATTATTTCCAGATACTGCAGTGCTAGTTAGAATCTGTTATGAAGTCAGTGGATGTTTTGGGAGCACAAGGAATATAGGATTGGGCCCTTTCTGTGTTGTTGTTGTTGTTGCAAATATGAAGCCAGCAAAAATAAAGCTAAATGGGGCTTTAACAGAGAACACTTGTGGACTGAAAAGCCACAACTATTTATTGATATTTACAATCATAATCTCTAGATCGGGGTTGGAGAAGATTTGTAGTGGTTTTGCTGGCTTGATCTTGCGATACAGTCCAAAGACCTTGGATTATTCCTTGATCTTACCTTTTATTGTCTGAAAGCCTACAACCTTTATAAAATTAAACCAAACTACTTGTACTGAAGCATTATGTTGCTATATAAATAAGTAACATGAATATAATCTGGTGATATTAGTCTTTCAGCATGTGCTTTAAATTTAAAAAAAAAATCTGAGAAAAATGAACTCGTATTGGAGCATATTAATAAAGAGATTTTGTGTGGTTATACTTTTGTCACACGGCCTCAGTTCTTAAGAAGCCCCCTGAAGCTAATAGCAAGTCAGGGCAGTTTCTGGAGAACTAGTATAATATGTTGGTTGTGGTTGTTACTGTCTATAAGGGAAATAGTAACATTCTGTACCTTCCAACTGATCTGTGGGATAATCCCACATAGATGCCATAATCCACTGTAGAAGTCATAAAGGTCTTAATTCTGAATCCAAAGAAAATTGTTATAATTTTCTGGTCTGATACCGGTAACAAGCCTGTGTATCACTTGGGGTTCCAGAGCAGATGTGGGTGCAAGAGCACTTTGGAAATGTTTGCTTGTTGGATAACTCCCTTCTCCAGAGCAGCATCTCCATCTCTACAGTACCTTCAAGATTTGTACACCGCTCCACTTGCACTATGTTCAGCTGGTGCTTTGGTCCGCTAACTTTCAGCAAACATCCAGTGTCAAATAGGTGCTGGGAATGCACAGGCACAGCCCCATTTGAGTCTGGTGAAAAAAAAAAACATTTGGTGACACATCCTAGTTCCTGCTCTACCCAGAAATAGAAGACTGGAGAGCTGTCTTAAGAGCCAGCAAAGGATTCACCTGGAATAGGAGAATCCGTAGGTGGTGTAAAACTGACATACCTGGCTTTGTGTCCCCATTTCCTGCTATTTTCCCCCATGTCATAGACATGTAGTAGAGAGGTAGATGCATAACTGGAACACGCTTCTTCCAGGGTTCCTGTTGGCCTAGTGGAATGACCTTTGGGAAAGGGAGGATAGAACAAACCTGAGTTTGCATTTAGTCAATAAGAAGATATACACTCTTTTTTTTTTTCCTTTAAGGGGTGGCTTTAGTATAGACTTTAAATAGTAATTTTGAATTATTAAATAATTGGATGTATGTTTATTATATTTATTATAGCATACCTCTTTCCCCATTCTGCAAGAAATATATCTCACAATGTGCCACTATGCCTAAATCTATAAAAAATCAGGAGATGAAAGACTGTTAATCACACAGTCGTACAGAGAATAAAGCTTGGCCCGCTTTCTGCAGTTAGTATATTTCTAAAGTCAATAACCCAAACTTGAAGTGGTTGGAAGAGTCTTATTTAATATAAAGGTGAATGACTGACAGACTTTCTTACATCGTAGGTCTTGGTACATGTAGTAGTATTAGCACAATTATAGGTTATGTTTCTGACAGGATGGGCAAAACCATGACAAATCCCATTTGTTGCTTAATTGTTTTTCCCTTACTGGATGTTAGTGTGAAAAATTCACTTCCCCTCTTGAGTTGAAAGCTTAAAAATACAGGTAACTGAATTATGTTAATTTAGACAAAACTGGGTCAAGCAAGTCTCCTCATATGGTTTAACTCATGTAGTTGTCTTGGATTATTATATTAATCCCTAATTTTTATGCAGTGAAAGGAATGCTGCTTATAATGACTTCAAATTTCCTACATGCTTCCTATACAATCAGCATTTACATTTAAGTCTATAATTTGTTCTTTAATGTCTGTATTAAGGAAGCATGACATGACTGTACTGACTCGATGAGAACAGCAGCACAGAGTTAGTATAAATGTATTGTGAAAGAAACCACCCAGTGCACATCGCAGACTAGTAATTAACTTTTTTCTATTGTGTTGCCTATGCTTTAATTTACTTTGCACATAAAGGATTTTTTTTATTAAGGAAGCTTGAATTTGAAGGTAATGAAGCAGATCCTCCCACTGCAACATGGTTGTTTGGAGAAGACGCTCTAAAGGTTGAGGTTTTACTTAATTGGCATTTTTAATGGACTTGATCTAGTCTAGACCTGCCTTTAATTCTGCTGGTTTCAAAACTCATGGGACCAACCGTCGCCATCTTGTGCCTCTCTCCTCAGGCTGCATGGCTGCTTGAGGCTGCTTTTCATTTGCAGATCTGAGTATCATCATTCTGGTTTCTGTATTATACATCTTTTGAAGACTTCCTTTTTTCATTGTTGTAGGACAGTCAGGTTTGAGAATGAGGTTAGGGACATAGTGAGAGTGGTCAATGATGGTGGAAGGAATGTACCCACTTTGCTCAGAGGTCTACATCTGTGAGAAGGGGTAACATCATCTACAGTTATGAGAAGGAGCTACCCAAACCAGCAACTTGTATGATGTGAGAGCATTCCCTACTAATGTAAAGTATCTCAGATGGTTTAAAACAAATATCTATTCCAAATACTAATCACACACAAGCAGTGAAATTGCCCCTCTAGTACAGGTTGCCCCTCTCTAATTTGGCACCCTTGGGACCTGACCACAGGTCCCAAGGGTGCCAAATTAGAGAGGGGCAACCTGTACTAGAGGGGCCCAAACCACAGGAGGTCACTATTGTCTAGCAGCATTACCAATGCTTCCACTGCTGACTGGGCTCATAGAACACATCTGGGGTAAATTAGAGCTAAATAACAGCACAGAACACTGAGAGTCAGGACTGGTAGCTGTAAACAAATATATGGGACTGCAGGAAACGTGGCCACGCCCATGAGAAGTGGACATCTGGCTAACTAAAATCATGCAGACCAGAAAGTGCTGGACTGGGGAACTTTCAATCTTAAATGCTGGTGCTGAGTGTCAGAGAGCTGAATTTTAATGACTCTTAAAGGGATCTGTTGCATGTGTACATAGAGTAAACCAAACAAGGAAATAAAACTTGAGGGATTAAATGTGAGAGGAAGAACTCCAGTATGGGAAAGAAGGATAATGTGTGAATGGCAACCCTTCCCCAGCTCAGATATGTTTGAGTTGGTTGGTGAAAGATGCAGATGATATATCCATACATTGAATGCATTACGCCTCTGGATAGGGAGGTTCTAATCCAGGCATGTCAAGCTCAAAGCCTACTGAGGGCCGCACAAATGAAAACTGATGGCTTTCAGGGCCACCAAAGAAAATTTACTTCTATCAGAAAGTTGTAATTATTTTTTATTATTAGATTATGTTTTAGGTATATTTTATAATATTTTTTCAGGTCTTGTTTGAATAAAATACAATAATTTGATGTGTAAAATTGTTATTTGCATTCATGAAGACTTTGAGTTTAAGGTACTTCAGCCCCTCCTGCTCTAACCCAGTGCCCTCTCCCTCCCCGACCCAGGCCTTCTCAGCCTCCCCCCACTCTAACCCAATGCTTGAGTCCCGGAGCAGCCGCCGCCATGCACTTCTCCCTCCAGGTGCTGGGGCATGTACACAGAGCGGCTGGCCGTGAGCAGTTTTGGCACGTGGCTCTGAACCAGCAGGAGACGTATTTCTTTAATCAAAGAGCCGCATGCGGCTCGAGAGCCTCGGGTTGACCACCCCTGTTATAAACAATATAACTGGGTGGGCCACACTTAGATAATTTATAAAGATGTAGTCGCCAGCCACGCAAAAATTTGATCGGGCTGCAAAAAAATTAGACTGCTCTAATCTATTGTGAGTGAAGTTACTAGAAAGGACACTCTCTCAATGACTTAACCACCTGCATTCTGCTACAAAGACCTTTTACATCTGCACTTGAAAGGGAATCCTCTGAACTGTCATTCATGTTAAAATTCGACACTTTCCAAAAAGGACTCAACAAACATTTGAACTATCTCACCCATTACCAAGATAGTTTCCCCAATTATCACCTCTAATACCATTAACTCACAAACATCCCACTCTCCCTACCTCTAATATCATCAATTCACAGACACTTACCTTCCTTCCTCCCCCCCCCCCGCATCCCCCTTCTGTTCTGCAATGTGATTTGTCCTTATCATATTTGTTCATTTTTTTTAATTGTATCCTTTGGTATATATGGTTGTGACTACTTTCTTCCACTATTTGATCTGAGGAAGTGGGTCTGGCCCACGAAAGCTCATCATCTAATAAACCATCTTGTTAGTCTTTAAAGTGCTACATTGTCCTGCATTTTGCTTCAGCTACCCCAGACTAACACGGCTACATCTCTATCACTAGTGATATGGGGTTCCTCAATTTCTGAGTGACCAACGTGAGGCATCATAAAAGGGCCTGATATTCCTAGTGCTCAGGTGTTTTTTTTGAAAATCAGGTCCTTTTAAAGCAGAGGTCCCTAGACTGTGGGAGGCATGGAAGAACATTTTGGGGAACAGTATGGGGGCAGGAGAAAGCACCATCCAGTCCTGTTCCACTCCCAGGTCTGCTGTGGCCCTGCTCCCCACTGCAGCCCCAGCTCCCAGTCCTGGCCCTGCCCTCAGCCTCGGCCCAGAATTATCAGGTACATAATTAAATATGAATTGTTAAGGGGAGGAGAGTCAACACCACTTCTGTAAAGGGAAGTCATGTCTTACCAAGCTGCTTAGAATTCTTTGAGGGCGTTAAGATGTATAAGGTGGATGTAGTGGCTACTGCAGAGCTATTCAACTTTGGAAGCCCTGGGGGCACAATGATACTCTCAGAACATGCTGAGGGCTGCAACTTAAATGTGGTTGTATATACATGCAAATATATGCAAATAGCTTCTTTCACACTGATGGGCATGAATACAAAGATTAAGGCAAGACTACACAACGCATAGGACGCATTTAAATCAGTTCTGCTGATATTAATAAAATGCAATATTTCCCCCATTTCCACCCATATGACAGCACTTTTAATGAACAAAGACAGTCCAGGAATTTAACAATTGAAACGCATATCAACAGAAGACCATTATACTGACTACTTTTCGGTTTTGGCTCCCATCCCTGGGCCACGCGTTGAGCACTGCGTAAACCCAAACCGCACTGTGGGCCATAAACAAACGGGCACGGGGCGCAGGCCGCATGAGTAGCCCTGGGCTATTGTGCACTTGGATTTTTGAAAAGACTTTGACAAAGTCCTTCACCAAGGGCTCTTTAAAGAAACTAAGGGTGTATCTACACAGCAGTGTTGCTTTGAAATAATGGCCGTTATTCTGAAATAACAATGGGAGCATCTACACAGCAGTTCCTTTATTTTGAAATAAATTCAAAATAACGAATGGCTTATTCTGACTTCTGTAAACCTCATTTCACAAGGAATAATGCCTATTCCAAAATTGCTATTTTGGAATAGCAGTAGTGTGGATGCTCCACTGCTGCTATTTCGAAATAACTACTCCCCAGAGCCATTCAAAATAATTACTCCCCAGTGCTTCCTGTGAATAGAGAAGTGTTATTTACCCTTTCACACAATACAGAAACCATCTGTCAATGGAGTTAATATGCAGGAGGCTTAATACAAAAGAGTAGTTTTTCACACAACTAACCTCTGGAACTCATTTCCATGGGACGTTGCAATGGCCAAAAGAATAACTGGGTTCAGCAAAGAACTGAGTAAGTTCATGGAGAATGGATACATCAATTAGGGTTGCCAGATGGTTTCAACAAAAATACTGGACGCACTTGACTTTACATCTTATTTAGAAAATACTGGACATATATATTTTCTCATTTATATTTTCTCAATTTGTTTCCTGAACAGAGAGCTCAAATACTGGACTGTCCGGTTCAAAACCAGACACCTGGCAACTGTAACATCAATGGGTATTGGGCAAGATCATCTGTCTTGCAACCCCATGCTTGAGGCAAACCTAAACCTCCCAGTACCAGAAGCTGGTAGTGGAAGTCAGGAGTGGATCAGTGCATAATTGCCCTGTTCTGTACAGTCTATACATTCCCTGTAAAGCTTTGGTATGAGCCACTGTCAGAGGCAGCAGACTGGGTAGGATGTACTATGGTCTGATCCTATATGGATGTGTTTAAGAAAAAGGGGAAAGGCTATGCTCAGGGGAGCTGACAGCCTCTGTGGGCCCCTTAATAATAAAATACACAGTATGTTGACCTTTATTTTTCCTATCCACCTTTCCTTGTTTGACCCTTTTAAAAAAGCAATCTTCTTAAAAGCCAGGAAGAGGCAACTCACTAAGGAAAAAAAAATCCATTCTGATATCTGCACTGCTGCCTTAGCTTTCCTCATGATGGGATCATTGCTTTCATTGATTTGCACTCAAAACTCCCACCAACTTCAAAGGATGCTTTTGCATATGGGGATTGCAAATTCAGGTCCAAGAGTTAACCTAGGATTAAAAAAATAAACATGCTCACTTGTTACCTATTTGTTCCTTAAATCCTTGGTTTAAAAAAAAATAGAAGCAAATGGTAGCCTGTACAGAAATACTGAATTTGCCTAACTTAGCTCACATTACAAATGAGGCCAATGTTGAGTGTTTTTGAAAATTTCACCCAAATTGTCCCCGCCAGGCTTCTGTCCGGTGCCCAGCTGGAAAAACAGAAAATACCGGGCATTGCACATGTCCGGTATTTTCTGAAATTTTTTACTGGACAGACGGTGCAAAAACCAGACTGTCCATTAGAATACTGGACACCTGGCAACCCTACTTCTGTTGGCTTTGCTACAGTGTTTATTAGTGTTTCTAGCATTGTGCTGACACTAAACAATTATGCCAGTGAACAAACAAAAGGGGTCTGTGAAATAGGATTAGGTCCACTTTCTAGACATGGGCTAAAGTATATGAGCGGAACTTGGTAGTTGAGAATGTTGAATAGGGTTTTTGAACCCAAGTGGCACCATTAGATCTGGATATTTTAATCATAGAGTTTAGTGCCGGAAGGGATTATTAGATTAATAATTAATCTGACCACATGTGTACGACAGACGATTACATTTCATCCAGTTACCCCTGCACTGAGCCCAATAACTTGTGTTTAGCTAAAGCATATAATCCAGAAAAGCATACAGTCTTGACTTGAAGATAGCAAGAGAAGGAAAATTTGCCACCTCTTTTGGTAATTTTGTTCCAGTAGTTCCTCACCTTCACTGTTAAAATGTGCCAAAACCTCTCATTTGAATTTGGCTGGTTTTAGCCATGGGTACAAAACGGGAGCCATTCTCTCAAGATTAAAGACCTATTCTATTGTCTCCATTTTCTCTGCATGAACATAGTTAGATTCTGAAGTCACCACTCAATCTTCTTTTTGAATAAGCTACAAAAATAGCACTTTTTGAGTCTCTGTCAGTAAGGTATTCTCTCCTGCTTTCAAATAATTTCTGTGATCTTTTCTGCATCCTCTTTACTTTTCAAAAATCCTTTTAAAAACGCGCACATCAGATTTTGGGGCCATATTCTAGTATTGATCAGATCAATGCCATCTATAGAGGTAAAATTACCTCCTTACTCATTCACGGCTCCCTTGTTTATTTTTCAAAGGGCCACATTAGCTCCTTTTGTCACAGTATAAAACTGAGAGCTCATGCTGATTTTCTTGTCCAGCACGACCCTTAAATCCTTTTGAAAGCTACTGCTTTCAAGGGTCTAATTTCCCGCTATTTAGGTATAGCTTCTATTCCTTGTTCCTAAATGTATTACTTTGAATTGGCTGAATTAAAATGCAGTTTGCTTGAATGGGCTCAAATGATCCATTTTGTTTTGTATGACTGCCCTGTCCTATTTACCATTTCACTAACCTTTTGTTATCTTCAAAGTTTATTAGGAATAATTTTATATTGACATGTAAATCATTATTGAAAATATTAGGTAGTATTGGATGATTCTTGCAGAACTCTATTAGGGTATGTCTACATTTGCACCCTAGTTCGAACTAGGGATGCAAATGTAGGCATTCAAAATAGACAATGAAGCGGGGGATTTAAATATCCTGTGCTTCATTAACTTGATCTTGCTGGTGCGCTACTTCGATCAACAGCTGTTGCGAAAGTGAAAGTGCATGCCGGGACGCGTTAGTTCGAACCAAACCCCTTGGTTTGAACTAACGTTACTCCTCACAGTATGACGATTTCCTATTGATAACTGTTTTGAGATCTGTCCCTTAGAAGTTCTGAGTCTTGTTATATTTGAATAGTTGTTTCTTTTCAATGTCATCTAATTCAAACCATGAGAAAATAATTAATAGATACATAATATTTCAGTGTTTCTTCAGTGACTATTGCACTCAACAAGAAGGGCTAGATTCCACTGTGGCTACTTTATGCTACTCTGGCTATGTAAATAACCCCACCCCCATTCCTACTCAAGAAAGGTCGGCTGTGCAAGAGGACTCACTTTAAAAATTTGTCATTGTGTAGCTGTCTGCCATTACATGAGGTGATTGAATGGGACTTTAAGTTGAGGACCCTTCCCATCTTTCACTGTCTGACAATTTGTCTCCTAGAAAGACTAAGGGTGTGTCTAGACTACAGAGTTTTGTCGACAAAAGTGGACTTTTGTCGACAAAACTATACCTGCGTCTACACTACCGCTGAGTTCTGTCAACGCTGGTAAACCTCATTTTACGAGGCATAACGCCTTCTGTCGACAGAGTTCTGTCGACAGAAGGTGTTGTTGCATGTAGGGTTGTGTCTAGACTACAGGGTTTTGTCGACAAAGCAGCTTGCTTTGTCGACAAAACCCTGTAGTCTAGACGTACCCTATCTCTGATGTGAGCATCTCGCCTACAACCTCTGTAGTCAGGAGCAATACAAAAAAATCATGTAGCTTCTCTGAAATGGCCATGTCTTCCTGGTATGCTCCTTTAACAACTTCAGTGTCTAGTGGTACTGCTGTCTGCTTATCAGGCTTCCTGCTTCTAATATACTTAAAATTACTATTTAGTTTTTGAGACTTTACCAAGTTACTTCCCAAGTTGTTTCTTGGCCTGCTCTTATTTATCAGAGTTTGTGCTCCTTCCTATTTTCCTCATTAGAATTCCAAAATTTAAACAATTTTGTTTGCCTCTAATGACCTCCACTACAGGCCTGGGGACATTCTTTTGGTCCTCCCTCCATCTTCTTTTTTTAATTTGGGATATATATTTTAGTTTGATCCGTATTGTGGTGCATTTAAGTAGTTTCCATGCATTTTATACTTGTGACTGCTCATTTTAAATTTCATTCTACCTAGCATCCTCATTCTTGAGTAGTTTCCCTTTTTAAAGTTGTGTTACTGTGATGAGGTTTTTTGTTTTGTTTTTTTTTCCCTCTACATTTAATTACATTATGGTGGCTAACTTGAACTGGACCACTCGGTAATATCTCTTGGACAAGACTCTGCTCACTTGGGACTAAATCAAGAATTACCTCTCCCCTTGTGGGTTCTGGGAGTAGGAAGTAGTCATTAGCAGTGTCTAGAAATTTTCTCTCCCATGAGGCCCTGAGATGACATCGACCCAGTTAGTAGGAGGATAGTTGACATCCCCCATTATTGTGTTTTCTGCCTCTTTTTTTCTCTGTGCTCGCCTCTAGCATTTCAGCATCACCATTCCAGTCAAGTATCAGAGGGGGGTAGCCGTGTTAGTCTGAATCTGCAAAAGCGACGAGGAGTCCTGTGGCACCTTATAGACTAACTGAAGTGTAGGAGCATAAGCTTTCGTGGGCAAAGACCCACTTCGTCAGATGCATGTCATGCATCTATGAAGTGGGTCTTTGCCCACGAAAGCTTATGCTCCTACACTTCAGTTAGTCTATAAGGTGCCACAGGACTCCTCGTCGCCATTCCAGTCAGGTGGTCAGTAGTATATTCCTTTTGTTATATTAGTAATGCATGAAATTTCTGTCTGCAGAGACTTTATAGTAGGTAGATTGTTTTATTTAAGGCTTTTTAATATAGGCCGCCACACCTCCTCACCAGTGCTCTGCCATTTCTGTGTATATTATACCCTGGTGTTACCATGTCCCGTTGATTATTCTCTTTCCACAATACCTGTTCTATCAATATCCTCATTTAATTTCCTTTAAAGAGCCAGCACTTCTGGGGGACAGGAGACAAACTGGACCACCTATTGAATTCTGGTCTTCTGTTAGTTCTTCTTCTCCCATGTAGTGGAAGAAGCTAAAGGCTGATAGATACTCATTCTGTGAGAAGATCCTGTTGGGAGCAACAACAAGGAAGCTCTGCTGGGGATTCAGTAAAGGATAGGGGCTCATTGTAGTATTCTGCCAACCCACATAAGAACCAAGACTCCTCTAGAGACATCTCTGTGAGGGTGAGTTGGTTTTCCTCATCTCTTGGGGAAACGAGTCTGACAATCTTCTTCACTAGCCCATAGCTCTTAAAGGGTAAAATCAATTAGCACCTGCAGAAAAAGAAAGAAAAAACTCATTAAAAAGTGCTTTTTTCTCCTGCCCCTTCTCTGGGGTGTTGCCTCGTTATACTGGCTCCTCGTTGCCAATCCTTCCCTAAACAGCAGGTAAGTTGGTTGATTCGCCTATGAGGAGGAGAGAAGCTTTTCACCCCAATTTTTTTTTTAATTTCTCTGTTGCAGCTTGTTTTTCATCCTTCCTCCTTCCCGCTCAAAAGAGTGGCTTTTAAAGGTCAGCAGCAGCCCCTAATTGGACATTGGTGTCTCTAGTTAACCTGAGGTAACTTCAGTTCATAGGAGAAAATGGCTTTACCATTCTAGGACTGTGATATATTCCTAGATATATTCCACCATTTTTTTATGTGTCAGATCTGACTTGTCACAAGAGTCAGTACTAAATAAAATATCTGGTTAATGGGTATAATCTAAATGTAGCTACACATCATTATAGATTCATTTACTCTTGGTAACATCTTATTTTAAAGGATCTAAATATAGAATAAATACAGAAGTGAGAATTCCAGTCTACTGGGTAGATTTAACATTGTCTTTCTTGCCGTTTGTTTTTTAATAAAGTAGCAGTCATTGCTTGGAGAAAATGCATCCAGTCCTGACCAAGCAAGATACCTGGTACTACTACTACTACCTTTAATGTTGGCAGTTAAGAGTGCGTGGCTGATCTTCATTGTACAGTACTGGTAGTAATGTTCTGCTGAAAGATTTCAAATAAGTCAGGAACTGAATTTTAATACAGCATTAAGAAGTTTCAGGAAATGGAAAGTGACCGCACATTCAGAAAATGCAAGTGAATAGCAAGATGAATGCTGGTGCACACCCTTTTAAAATCATGAATAAGTCTGCCTTTCCCTTTTGAATATTTGGCCTGCAAGGTCTGATTTAAATTGACAAAAAACAATAACCAGAGTAAAAATGATGATTTATAGCTTTACCTACTTAATTGTGCTGCTGTACCCCATATGTTAGGAACAGGATTCACTGTTTAGATTTACTAATATGTTTAACATTGGTACATTAACACTGGAGTTTCATACTCAATTTGCCAGTCTCTGTAGAGTTAAAGTAAGCCTTTAATCTTCACTTAACATTCCCGTAACACATCTGTGTACGTTTGAATGAGCTGAGTCATTATCTATCAAATGTAGCTCACAAGGGAAGCTTCTTCAACTCAGGATATAGAAACTAAAACATGGTTTCCTGTCTGTATGTCAAAAGAAGTCACTTTAATTATTTACATTTCTGTTACCACTTCCTACCTTTGTTTTAAATATGTTTGAAACTATTTTCAAACTGAAATACAGTTCTAAAGATACACTTTGAACAGAGTTATACAACAGCCAACTTTCAATTTTTAATTCTGACCCAGATAAGTTTTTCACTGTATATATTTTTAGATATTTAAGGCAAAATTCTGTTATCACAGACAGCCTGTGGAACTATTCTTCAAATTTTCCATTCTTCCTCCTTGCAGACATATTTTTGATGTCAGTGGTTAAACTTGTATAGCAACAGTAGAATGTGCAGCAGATATCGTACATTGTGGATTGGAAACAATTTTGCCTTTGACAAGAAACTGCCAAAAAAAAAAAAAAGCCTTTTTTCCCCTAACTGCTTGTTAGATTCCATTCTCTGGGGATGTTACTAAACTTTCCAAATGACTACTTATGAACAGATTATCTTTCCAAATTACTCTTATTATTTATTTAAAAAAAATCAATCTTCTTTTCTCATATTGAAGACTAAATTTTCCACTGAAGTGAAATCAGTTGTATTCATATGTATATATCTACATACCACCTACCCAGGCAGAAGAAGCGGGTGAAGCTTTTTTTAAACAACTCACAAAATCATGCAAAACGCAAGATTTGGTGGTGATGGGGGACTTCAACTATCCAAATATATGTTAGGAAACTAACACAGCGGGGCACAGATAAGCCAATAAGTTCTTGAACTGCATTGGAGATATTCTTTTTATTTCAGAAGGATGAGAAAGCTACTGGGGGGGAAGCTGTTCTATATTTGATTTTAAAAAATTGGAAGGAGCTAATTGAAAAACTGAAAGTGGAAGGCAGCTTGGGTGAAAGTGCTCATGAAGTTCATGATTCTAAGGAATGGTAGGAGGGCGAACAGCAAAATAGAGACAGTAGATTTCAGGAAGGCAGATTTTAGTAAACTCAGAGAGCTGGTAGGTGAGATCCCATGGGATGCAAGACGAAGAGGGAAAACAACTAAAGATAGTTGGCGGTTTTTCAACGGGACGTTATTAAGGGCATAAAGGAAACTATTCCGTTGTGTCGGAAAGAGAGTATGTCAAGAGACGGCATTGGGTTAATCAGGAGATCTTGCATGATCTAAAAATCAAAAAGGAGTTGTATAAAAAGTGGAAACTAGGTCAAATTACAAAGGATGAATATAAGCAAACACAGGTATGCAGGGGCAAGATTAGAAAGGCAAAGGCACAAAACAAGCTCAATCTAGCTAGAGACATAAAGGGTAGCAAGAAGACATTCTATAAATATATTAGAAGCAAGAGGAAGACCAAGGAAAGGGTAGGCCCATTGCTCAGTGGGGCTACAACTATACAATATGCAAATGAGAGAATCATTTGCATGTCAATCTCATTTGCATATTTTCTGCCAATCTGTTTTTGCGTAAAAACAAACAGTGTGGACTTTTTCTTTTTGTGCAACTCCCCTCCCTTTTTCTGCAAGATCCTTATGCCCAAAAAAAGGAGGGGCATCTTACGGAAAAAGGGATTTTTGCGCAAAAAGAAAATGTCCACAATGCTTGTTTTTGCACAAAAATCCCAGCGCAAAAACGGATCAGCAGAAAATATGGAAATGAGATTGACTCATGCAAATGAGTCCCTCATTTGCATATTGTTTGCCAAGAAAACTCGTAGTGTAGACGTAGCCTGAGAAGGGAGAAACAATAACAGGAAACTTGGAAATGGCAGAGATTCTTAATGACTTCTTTGTTTTGGTCTTCACCAAGAAGTTTGATGATGAAGGGTTGCCTAACGTAGTGAATGCTAGTGGAAATAGGGTAGATTTAGAAGATAAAATAAAAAAACAAGTTAAAAATTGACAGACCACAGAATCACAGAACATTAGAACTGGAAGGGACCTTGAGAGATCAAGTCCAGTTCCCTGCACTCATGGCAGGACCACACACTGTCTAGACCATCCCTGACAGGTGTTTGTCTAACCTGCTCTGAAATATCTCTAGTGATGGAAATTCCACAACCTCCCCAGGCAATTTATTCCAGTGTTACATCACCCTGACTGTTAGGAAGTTTTTCTTAATGTCAAACCTAAACTCCCTTGCTGCAGTTTAAGACCATTGCTTCTTGTCCTTGCTTCCATCAGAGGCCACGGAAAACAATCCCCACCCCTCCCTGTGGCACCCTTTTAGATACTTGAAAACCACTATCATGTCCCCTCTCAGTCATTTCTTTTCCAAATTAAAAAAGCCCAGTTCTTTCAGCCTTCCCTCATAGCTCATGTTTTCTAGACCTTTAATCATTTTTATTGCTCTACTCTGGACCTTCTCCAGTTTCTCCACATCTTTCTTGAAATGTGGTGTCCAGAACTGGACACAATACTCCAACTGAGGCCTAATCAGTGCAGAGTAGAGTGGAAGAATGACTTCTCGTGTCTTGCTCACAACATTCCTGTTAATGCATCCCAGAATCATGTTTGCTTTTTTTGCAACAGTGTCACACTGTTGACTCATATTTAGCTTGTGGTCCACTATGACCCTTAGATCCCTTTCTGCCATACTCAGTCCTCTTTACATTGTTATGCACAAACCAGTCATTCTTCCAATTAACTAAAAGATTTCAGTAATCTGTCTAGTAGTGGCTATTTCACTTTTTCATTTCACCTATGCCCTTCAATGTACAGCTGGGATATTAGACTCTCTGCTATAAAAGCAAACAGAGGGAATCTTCCTGCAACCCTTCCTCATCTCACCTACCACTTCTGCAGCTCAGATGCTCCAGTAACCTACTGTGTCCATAAGGAACTTCCTACCAGAGCCATGTAGCAGTGGATCCCTGGGCACACTTGGAGCCATCCTTTGTATTAGCACACAAGAAGCCACCATTGTACTGAGCTCTGTGGCAAATGTGGGGAAGGCAAGCACACACATTATTGGTGACCCCTTGCCACCAAATCCTATCCACCACAGCAAAGCAAAACTTGTTCCACTGCAAGAGGCCTTCCTTTCTTCCCCTCTCCTGCCCCTATGATGAAAAAGCCAGGATTTGCCCTAAGATTGCTAACCTATATTAGGCATTTAGTTAAAGATCTGGTATTAAGGACCCTGTAATTGATTATAGGTCTATATTATATTACACGCTGCCCTCTCTCACAACTTGTACAGCATCAAAGCCAATGTGGATGTATGAGATGAAGGCTGGGTAAATTAGGACAGAATTTGCCTGAATTGCTAAATTAAATCACCAAAGGGCTAAGTATTACATTTTACTAGATACTGCCATAAAGATCCTCTGTTATCCAGTAATTGCAAAAGCCTGATGGGTTTGTTTCAGTGTGTACATACCTAAATACTGATGTAATGACATTCCCTCTTCAAATACTTACCAGTGTGATACCTCATTTCTCAGGCAGATTGAGGAAGCCAGTTTCACTTCTGCCTGACCTACTTTGGAGCTTCTGCCATGGAAGGAGTGATTTTAAAAAAAATTCTGGGGTGTTTATAAGAGTCCTGTCTTGTTAAACAACCTTAATCCTACTTTATTTATTTTTATTTTTTTATATAGCATCTATCACCATGGCATCTAAGTGTGCTTGAAATTTAAAGATCACAAAAGTCCATAAAGAAGAGATTCTTCTCTTTCTCTGCAGGGGAGAGGAATGTTGAAAATACAGTCTTCTCAAGATTTACATCCTTTCAGTCAACTACTTTTGTAGGCGGATCTCAAGCAGGTTATATGAGAGCGTTATTCTCCATAATCCTGATAGCTGTATGATACATTGTCTAATCTATTTCACTGTGCACACAATGAGTACTATATATTATAGAATGATGATACAAAGTGTGGCTATTACTCTGGGCCTGATTCACCTCTGTATTACTCCATTTTACCCCACGGTAACTCTTGATTTCAGGGGAGTTACACTATGAAACTGGAGTAACATGGCTGTAAATCAGGCATCTGGGTGCAATGCATGCCTTTTTTAAAGGCTACTAATGGCAGCTAATGAAAAGTAAGGAATTTCTCTATTCACTAGGACTGAATACCACTAAATAAAAGCAATGTAGCCACTTCCTGATTATTCCAGGCCAATGTTGGGATGGAATTCATTTTGTTTTATGCCTGGGGAAATTTCTTGAGAGAGATTTTTATATATCCTATAGATTCTAGTGAGGAGGTTATGATTTAACTGTTTTATTTTAGGGAGGAAAGAACCTTTTAACTGTCTGACGTATTTGATTCAAATGTATTTGGCTTCAGGTTCCTTTTATTAATGACTAGATATTACTGATGTTTCCTTATTATTTGATATTTGACTTTCAAATCAAACCTTTGGCATCTCCAATTTTGTCTTTAATGCATTCTCTGATATGTCAGCTGCAAAAATGACAGCACAACAAATATGCACTTTTTCATTCAGTGTATCTGTTTGAACAAGAAACACGACTTATTCCTGGATTAATTCTATTACCAGAATGCCCAGAAAGTACCATTGCCCTTGACCTTTTAAAATTGTTCATTTTGCTCAGTATGTCATCAGTGTGTAAAGTCTACTGCACAATTGTATTTCAGAATTATGTATCTTTTAAGAAGGTATCCCAAAGGTCAGCAGGCACTTCTCAAAAGATTTTCAGTGACAAGTTGTTTACAAGATAAAATGCCAAAGCCATAAATGAACAGTGAATAAAGATGGATTTGGATTCATAGTAATAGTAAAAAGAGGAGGTGAGGATGATTTTTTTTCATATTTAAAAAGGAAAAATGTGTCAGATGACAACTAAAAGTGATGCCTAGACATGTAATGCAGCTTACATGGTTGAGAATTTTGTTCTTGAATCAATGATAATTTTTTCTTCTGTTGCGATGTCTCTTCTCTCCAGTGTCCCCCCCTCCCCCTTTCTTGGGTGCTTTGTCGTTGAAATAAAGGATTCCCTATCTCCCTTAATGTTATGAAAAGTCCTCAGTCCTACGAGAATTAACCCCCACCCCCGGTCCTGCATTGCATCAGCTTTCTGTTTCAGATGAGCAGGGCTGGATATAACTCCCCTTGGAGACTATGACAGGGGACCCATGCCTACTGAGTGCCTCCTGGCAGAGGGGTGTGATACAGTCATCTTTTCCTTCACTCCTGTACTCCCCTGTAGGTTGTTGACCTCACCAGGCAGATCTATAATGGCTCAGCCCTCCAGTGTTATCACAGCCTTTCTAGGAAGGCCTGGAGGACCTGCTTTCATTGCTCCTTTCCTGGAGTGAGGTGTGGTAGAACCACAGGGCCTCCAGCAGGGTTTCATTAAGGGCCTAGGACTTTGTTTTTCAACTTTTTTGATATCAGGAAATAGCTTGTTGCTTTTCTACACTGTCTGGGAAATCTCAGGTACTGGCATTGGTCCATCTACTAGTGGTCAAAAAACATTGCCTGGCAGCTGCATCAGAGATCCAGACTGCCACAGTGCTATTTATTAATCTCTTGGGGAATGAAGGTTGCGGAGTGGAAGATTAAACACCTTACAGAATCATAGAACTGGAAGGGACCTCGAGAGACCATTGAGTCCAGTCCCCTGCCCTTATGGCAGCACCAAGCACTGGCTAAACCATCCCTGATACATGTGTGTCCAAACTGCTCTTAAATATCTCCAGAGATGGAGATTCCACAAACTCCCTAGGCAATTTATTCCAGTGTTTAACCACTCTGACAGGTAGGAAGTTTTTCCTAATGTCCAACCTAAACCTCCCTTGCTGCAGTTTAAGCCCATTGCTTCTTGTCCTATCCTCAGAGGCCTAGGAGAACAAGTTTTCTCCCTCCTCCTTGTAACACCCTTTTAGATACTTGAAAACCGCAATCATGTCCCCTCTCAGTCTTTTCTTTTCTAAACTAAACAGGCCCAATTCTTTCAGTCTTCCCTCATAGCTCATGTTTTCATCTTTAATCATTCTTGTTGCTCTTCTGTGGACCTTCTCCAGTTTCTCCACATCTTTCTTGAAATGTGGTGCCCAGAACTGGACACACAACTCCAACTGAGGCCTAATCAGTAGAGTAGAGCGGAAGAATGACTTCTCATGTCTTGCTCCCAATACACCTGTTGATGCATCCCAGAATCATGTTTGCTTTTTTTGCAACAGTGTCACACTGTTGACTCATATTTAACTTGTGGAAAAGATTGTTCCTTCCTAAGTGAAGTACTTTGTATTTGTCCTCATTAAACTTCATCCTTTTTACCTCAGATCATTTCTCCAGTTTGTCCAGATCATTTTGAATTATGATCCTATCCTCCAAAACGCTTGCAACCCCTCCCAGCTTAGTATTATTTGCAAACTTAAGAATCATACTCTCTATGCCATCACCTAGCTCATTGATGAAGATATTGAACAGATCCGGTCCCAAAACAGACCCCTGCAAAACCCCACTTGTTATGCCCTTCCAGCAGGATTGTGAACCATTAATAACGACTCTCTGAGAGTGGTTATCCAGGCAGTTATGCACCCACCTTATAGTAGCTCCATCTAAGTTGTATTTGCCTAGTTTATTGATTAGAAGGTCATGCAAGAACGTATCAAATGCCTTACTAAAGTCTAAGTATTCCGCGTCTACTGCTTCTCCCTTAATCACAAGACTGATTATCCTATTTAAAAAAAAACCTATCAGATTGGTTTGACATGATTTGTTCATTACAAATCCTTGCTGGCTGATACCTAACACCTTATTTTCTTCCAGATGTTTGCAGATGGATTCCTTAATTACTTGGTCCATTATCTTTCGTGGCACAGAAGTTAAACTGACTGGTCTGTAGTTTCCTGGGTTATTCATATTTCCCTTTTTATAGATGGGCACTATATTTGCCCCTTTTCCAGTCCTCTGGAATCTCTCTTGTCTTCCATGATTTTTCAAAGATGAGAGCTAAAGGCTCAGATATCTCCTCTATCAGCTCCGTGAGTATTCTAGGATGCATTTCATTTACTTATAATTAAGGAACATTTGCAAGGCTGGCAGTTAATCTCTCTACTGGTGGGTAGAGAAAAGTTGCTATGGATTCTGTGAGATGCAAATGCAATATACAGTGAATTCCATAATATAATTTTCAGGTCACTTTTCAGATTAGAAGTATGGTTTAAATGTAACAATTAAATAATTCCACAAGAAGTTACTGAAAACTTTTCCAGTGTGGTGTTACACTTTCTGTTTGACTAATTTAGTCTTCTGTTGGCATTAGAATCTGCTATTGAAGCCAGTACATTAATGTTCATTTGTCTAATCAGTACTACACAGTAGGATCCCATAAATTTTAATTTAGTTTAAAATCAGGTGATATTTTTGAATAGACAGTTGCTATCTATTTTATTAGAATATTGATGTTTAAAGGAGTAGTGCACTAAGGCAAAAAAAAAAAGTATTATCAAGAAGTTAGTTGTTTCATTGAACAGAAGTCGTGTGTTTGAAATGTTTTAGCTAGACTGGAAAAGGGCAATTATAGAGCCCAGCTATTTATTTCCTTTTTTATTTTTTATTTTTATTTTTTTTAATGACAACCCAAGGAATTACCAGCATTACTGGAACAATTAATTCATTTCAGTAGTGTGGTTAAAAATTAACTCAAAGCTATGCAATGATTTTACTGTTTACAATTTAATTTTGAAAAACAACTTTAAAAAGAGAGGAGAATGTACTAATTCTTTCAGTCAATCAGTTATCAAAAATCAGCTTGAATTTAAAATTTCTGTCCAAGTAGCAGTATTTAGTGTGGTACAGTTAATATCTAAACAATGTTTTCAGGAATAAAAATGGAGGAACATTTTCCATGTTTAGGTAACGTATATGCATATGTATGTGTAACCCCCTTTTTCCTCCCTGGGTTACTGGGGGAGCAGGTCACACTCACAGGTGTGCCTGGGCACCTGATGTTTTAACCCAAAAGGAGATCCTGAGCACCCCAGTAGTGATGGTATTTAATTTGGGGAAAAAGCCCCTTTCCACCCCCCTTGCTGTTCCCTTGTTCGTAATGAATGTGCAATGGCGGTGCCTCCACCTGGCTGGCCTTGTACACAGTTACTGGTGTGCCTTGAGAGCCTCCAGGAATACAGGCAGTCCCCGGGTTACGTACAAGATAGGGACTGTAGGTTTGTTCTTAAGTTGAATTTGTATGTAAGTTGGAACTGGTACATATTGTAGGGGAAACTCTGGCCAAACATTTCTCCAGAGCTCAGTTTTATTCTCCCACCCCTCACTTCCCTCAGTCCTTTATTCTCAAGCTTAGGTGTCAGCTGAGAAAAGCCGCTCCGTGTCTCCCTGGTCTGCTGGGGGCGGCGCTAGCTTCGCGTCTCCCTGGTCTGCTGGGGGGAAGCAGCTAGTGCGGGGTTGCCTCACCCTGTTTGTAAGTAGGGATCTGATGTAAGTCGGATCCATGTAACCCGGGGACTGCCTGTATACGTATTCCAGCTATAATCTGGATCTAATTCCAGAACAACTACAAATCATATACATCTAATAGAATACTTTAAAATAAACAATCTTTACTTAACTTAAATAAACAGGGATTAACAGATTAGCAATGAATAGCATTAACAAAACACATAACAATAATTGAAGCTTATATAGCTAACATTTGTACTGACAACAGTGATCCCATCCCAGAGTGTGCACACCCCTGGACTCACAGTCCCAGACTCTTGCTTGCGTTGGCGTGCTGATGTCGCAGCTGTAGTGGCGATTCGGTCCAGGCTAGCCAGCAGCTCTGTCCCAGGCAGCACTTTCTCAACAAGGCCCAAAACTTACTGCCTCATGCTGTGCCTATTGGAACTGGGATTTAGCAGGCTGCTTCCAACAGGTATCTAGTCCCAGTCTGTAGCTGCACTCCAACAGCCCCTGGACTAGAACAATCTCTTTGGCAGCAGCCTGGCTCCCCTTGGGTTCCAAACTGCAAGGCAGAGTCCCAGACTGCTATGCCTCTTTTTTCATGCACACTGGAGAGCCTCTCTCCCATGCAAGAGTCACTTCCTTCCTGTTTTTCCCAAGGGCTCATGGGAATTGTAGTCTGGATTGCAGCACATAGGGTCTTTCCAGAAAAAACAGAGGCCCTTTTAGTAAGGGGACTACATATGTATACATGCTCCTATATATGTGTCTGGTTTTATTCTTAATAAATAAAATGTAGTGTGTAACTTTTACATAAAATAATTAACACAGTTTATAATTATTGTGGTCCACATTGATTTGGTTCTACTTGTTAGGAAGAATATAGATCTTGCTGCTTGATATGCATCTTTACTTAATTTAGGATGTATGGCTCCAGCATTGGTCCACTGGTGTTTAGTGCTGTAACAACAGGGAAACTTAATTGTGTAGTTTGTATCTGTGACTGAAGGGATAAACAACTTTTATTCTATTTTTAACTCCAATATTATATGTAGTTCAGCACAACCTGAAGAACATTTTAAAATCTGTTTAATTCTGCCTGTGGAGCAGTTTACTTCACAAACTAATGGCTAATATTGTGTTCTGTGTTTATTCAAGTTGTGCTTTAGTCAACTACTGAAATTTATTTTTCATATGAACAAGAAGCTGATTCAATTCTGAGAAAGGAAGAGTCTCATCACAGTACAACTTGTTTCTACAGCTATAAAAAGAAAGTGAATCAGAAAGTGGTTGGTACTGCTTCTTGTCTGGAGTGCAGATTAAGATTTCTCAAGCAAATGAAAAGATTCTCATTAGCTCAGATGCTGCAGTGCTCAGAAGAATCTGTGTTCCTCAGCTGAATAGGTTGAGAAATACTATTGTATTGTGGACAGTTTTAATCATTATTAATACAGCAATTAATTTAATCTCTGACTGTGAGAGAATGCTTATTGCGTGAAGCAGCTGTCTCTGTTATGCAAGGCTATGGGGTGCGGCTATAGAAACCAAATATCTTTATTCTGGAAGGCAGAGCTCTGGATTGTGGCAGGGAAGAGTCAGACTGGCATGTTGCAGCTTACTACAGGCTTGGATTCTGTTATGTAATACTGGTATGCAAGTAATATTATTGTTGTTAACTACAAGGCCTTGCAAAGAACAGCACACCAAATCACCAACCCTGGGATCTTTGAGAACAGTGTGTGAACCTAATCCAGTGTGTAATTTACAGCATGGTTAAATCATTAGTGAGAATTTGGACAGAGTAAGTCAATTCAGGGAGCAAATTAATTGAAGCAAATTCGGAGCTGTAGGATCAGTACTGGTGATAGGGAGAGTAAAGAGTGGCATGCTGACTAGACAGATATGTACAAGAGCAGAAGCTGGTGTAAGAATATTTATGCCAAGAGTGATATCACTGATTCCAGGGATACAGCAAAGGGTGTGACTTCATAAAAATGTTGAAAGGTTGGGGCACAGCCAGGTAGGACGCTTTCAGAACTAGTACAAAAAGAAAACTAATACGCAAAGGGTGCTGAAACTTAGGACTGGCTATTTTTTACGGGAGTCTAATAAGTTGCAAAGCTCTGATTCATAGCAGACATCAAACACCTTTGGTAATGAATCAGTCAGCTGTTTTTCAAAACGGGGCATTTTTTAAAAGGCAAGTGAGCAAATGGTGTTTGGTTAGCATAGCAAGTCTACGTCATCCAGCCCTGTGCCCCATCCAGCTCCTTCCCTATCTGGCTGTGTCGGCCTGGTCCTAGCCCCCATCTAAGCCCAGCTGTGGCCACCATTCGGGCCCTGCAGATCAGCCCAGCCCCCATCCTGCCCTTGGGTATTTCCCCACATGTAGGTACTGCTGTGAGGAGAGAGATGTGGGGAGAATCCTCTGTCTTCGCAGTTGCCCCGAAACACCCTCCTTCATCCCAAAACTTGTCCCACCTCATAACCTGTACCCCCAGTCGGAGCCCTCACATCCCTGCACCCCAACCTTCTGTTTCAGCTCTTACCCACCTCATCCCTGGCCACACCGCCAGGCTGCACTCCCCAACCAGAGCTGTTGCACTCCAACCCTCTGTGCCATCCTTAAGCTCCTCATTCCCAGCCCCATCCTAGAGCCCATAACCCTCGCCAAAGCCCTCACAGCCTTGCCTCTCAACCTTCTGCCCCTTCCCTCCCACACTATAAACTCTTTGGCCCCACCCCCATCACACATCATCTCCATATTGGTGCACATAACATAATTCATTCTGCTTGGGGGTAGGAAAAACTAGAGGGAACATCGATTGCTTCTGGTGAAAACTTATGTTTCTTCTGAATTCCAGCTTCTGTGTACAATACTTAGGTGGTGACCCTTACATGTCTCATTAATCTTTTGCGTCTGAATCTGGCCCACTGATTTGGGGCCTAATTGAGTGGAGGCGTGGGGGAAGACAATTCTGCTTTACAATAAATCAGCTTATTTGAGATGTTGAAGGAAGGAAAATGCCCCTTTTAAAAAGTTTATCATTTGGGGATGCTGAGCTACACTTCATACAGCCCCCCAAGAGCAGCAGTACACATAAATTAGCTGGCCTCAGTTAAACTGACTTACTGAAACTGAGCTTCTTAAACAGTGGAATGTGCGTTTCTTTGAAAGAGCAGTAAGGTGAATGCCCTTTTTCTCATACCTATTATGCTATTGCAGGAAAGGTTCTTCTGTGCATAACAACACTGTGCAGCTCCCATTGCCTGAAAACCATGGTCACCTAAGATTGGCAAGGGCATATCACTGCTTCCAGGAAGCCACACAGAGTTTGGTAGGGAGTCTGCTGGCCCCAGGCCAACCAGACGATAAACCAAATTTGCTGTGAAAATTAGAAATGTCCGTTTATAGAATTTTTGGGTTGATATAGGGCCAGATAACACAGCTTTTACTGTACAAATGCTCAATGCAAATATACTACTGTGTTGCTGTCTCAAATGGAGTTCTAACTAATCTGACTAGGCAATGGACAAATACTAGGCCGGGGTGGCCAATAATTTTTGATGGGAGGAGCCACTCCCAAGATTTTGGAAAGTGGTCGTGGGCCACACTCTTCCATGATAGTAATGTAGGAGGAGCTGGGTCTGGGATGGAGGTTGGGTGCAGAAGGGAGCTTAGGGCAAGGGACTGGGGTGCAGGAAGGAGAATAGAGTCTGGGAGGAAGTTTGGACAAAGGAGGTAGAGGAGGGAACTAAGTTACAGGGTTTTGGGATGTGACCTACGGTAGGAGGGGATGGAAGTGCCAGATCTGGGAGAGGGTATGGGGTTATGTGAAATAGCAGAGCAGAGGGTTGGGGAAGGGAAGGGCAGAGGTGCCAGAGGCAGGTTCTCACCAGGAGACTTGCCTGCAGAACTAAAGGCTTGTAGGGTTGCCAGGTGTCCGGTTTTAAATCAGACAGTCCAGTTTTTCAGCTTTCTGTTCGGGGAAACAAATTGAGAAAATATACATGGCCGGTATTTTCTAAATAAGATGTAATGTAGATTGTGATGTAATGACAAGTGTGTCCGGTATTTTTGTTGAAACCATCTGGCAACCCTAAAGGCTTGCTGAGCTTAAAATGTTTCTGCCTGCTTGGCCATGTGCTTGAGTGAGTGAGCAGGAGGGTTGTGCTTTATGGCTGCCTGTTATTCAAACAGGCAGCTCCCATTGGCCAGTGTCTGGCCAGTGCTGGGGGCGGGAACAGTATCTGAATCTTGTCTTCTCCCCTTTGGACTAAAAGAGAAAGCACCCCACAGCCACGTTCTGAGTGGTGTGTGAGGCTGCAGGGCAAAGAGGGGAGCCTGCCTGGGGCTCCCCACTCCCTCTTTGGGCCAGATCTGGTGGTTTGATGGGCTGAATGTGGCCCACGGGCCCTATTTTGCCCATGCTTGTACTAAACAGACACAATTTAAATATTGCCACTGTGTAAAAACACTGAAATATTTTATTTAAGATACATAAGGTTTTGAGTTCTAACTATTTAAATTATGACAGATTGTTGTAAATGCATCATTTATGGCAGGCTTGTAAAACATTACTTGTAACTTTGTATTTGGAAGATTGGTAAACATTCTAAAAATAATCTATATAGCTAAAATTAAATTGCTCTAGACCAGTGGTTCTAAGTCAGGTACCTTGGGGATATGCAGAGATCTTCCAGGGAGTAAAACACCTCTTCTAGATATTTATAGTTTTACAACAGGTTATATAAGTAGTACTATCAAAATCAATACAAACTAAAATTTCATACAGACTTGTTTATACTGCAATACAGTATAAACATAATACATTGAAATAGAAGTATTTATTTTCCAATTTATTTTATAATTATATGGTAAAAAACAAAGAAAGTAAGCAAACAATTTTTCAGTAATGGTATACCAGAACCTTTTGTATTTTTATGTCTTGATTTTTGTAAACAAGTAGATTTTTACGTAGGATGAAACTTGGCAGACACCATACAAATCAGACTTCTGAAAGGAGAACAGTAATCTGGAAAGGTTGAGAGCCACTGATCTAGTAGGGTTACCAGATGGCTTCAAAAAAAAATACCAGACACACTTGATCTCAGATGGGGAGGGGAAAACCGGCCGGTGGGATGCAGGGCTGGCCGGCAGAGGGTCGGGGGGAGCGGGGCTGGCCGGGAGCGATCGGGAGGCGCGGAGCCAGCCGGCGGGAAGCAGGGTTGGCTGGGAGAGATCAGGGAGGAGGGGGGACGGGCCGGCAGGAACCAGCTGGTGGGAACTCGGCTCTGCCCCCACCTCCACCCCCTCCTCTCTACTGCGTAGCTGCGTACTGCTTCACTGATAGGCACACTCACGCAGTATGACTCACGCAGTGTGAGCGTGTCTACCAGTCAGGCAATACTCAACTACATACTGATACTCATGATAAAACTAACTTAATTAGAATTTACCGGACATTTATATGTCCGGTATTTTCTCAATTTATTTCTTAGACAGAAAGCTCAAATACCAGACTGTCCGGTTCAAAAACAGACACCTGGCAACCCTATGATCTAGACATTTTGTTGTAAAGTGTAAGTTCATATTCTCTTAACACACAAGATGGGCATTAGCCAGGAAGTATTGAATCACATAAGTGAATTACTCCTCTGAGGCTTAGTGTAACTTCGCTATCCCTTCTTTCAGAAAGATTTATGATTGCTTCATGATCAGACCCTCTAGTTTAATGTATTTCTAATATATAAATTAATTGAATTATTGGATCATATATCATACAGTGTATTAAACTAGTAGCTCCTATCAGTTTAAAATTATAATAAATGGTAGCATATTGGTCGTACATGTTGGATCTCTCTGGTCTGGCATCCTGGCACCTGACCAGTCCCAAACAAGGGAATTTACCAGACCAGAGGAGGTCCCCTGCTATCGTTTCTCCAGACCACCTTCCCTCCCAGCTGCCCCTTTTGCTGGGATGCCAGGCAGCTGCGGCCCAAGCAGCTCAGACTGCACAGTCCCCAGCCCCACTATTGGAGCTGCCGTGTCCCTGGTCCTAGCCCTGCTATTGTTGCTGCCGGGGCTGCCAGGTCTCCAGCTCCAGCCCCACTATTGGGGCTGCCACAGCTGCTGCATTCCCAGAGTTGCTACAGTGGCTGCTGCGGCCCTTGCTGTGCCACCAGGATCCAACATCGGTCCCAGCCCTACTGAGCTCTGAGCCACTAGCCCTGTTTCCACTGGGGCTCCCAGTCAGGGTTCCCTGGTCCAGGAATACCTGTGGTCCTGTTGGACCACGGATGTTGCCAGATGAGGGAGTCCCGGTTTTGGGAGGTCCAACCTATAGTGTGTTTAGTTTATCCTTAAATTGATCTCAAGGCTTACTTGAATTTTTAAAGTGTGTGTTTTGATACTCTGCTATCATTAGCAAATATTTACTGTCAAATATTCTTTCTCCTTATATTCAGCTATCCTTGAAAATAACTAGCACTTTACTAAATTCAGGTTTTTTTAAAAGTACAAGTTTAAAATAATTTTAAATCCGTACATTTGTAGAGTTCTTAATGTATCTGTCTGACACGTTTGGTTAGGCTCTCTTTCCATTTGAACATCAGATAGCAGCAGCAATCTAACTGCACACAGAATGGATTGTTCTGTATTGTTCCTAGATTCTACGGTCTTCATGTTTTATCTAGAGGGGTGTGCAGAAGCACACTCCCCGTAGTAGGAATGTAAAATCCCATTTAATCAGTTAACCGATTAAATGTTACATGTTACCAGTTAATCAGTTAAATGGTGTGTGTGTCCGTCCGTCCGTCCCAGCTGGACTGGAGCAGCAACCCATCTGTGGTGTGACAGGCCACTGGTAAGCTGGTGTCATCCCTACTGCCATGCTCATGACTTAAAAGGAAAAGGAGACAATGACTGCTTTTTAATCACAAAGTAGATAAACATGAGGACACAGGGAGAAAAACAACCAAAAACTACTTATGAGAAATTGTAACTTCTAGTTTCTTTATAAAAATAATCACTTGCTAACTCCTTTTATAAAGACGCAAATCCAGTTGTATAGTCGAGGACCTCATTTTGATTCCACTTTTTTTTAAATGTAGTCTTCTACCACAGAGAATCTCTATGCATTCTAAAATAGCTAAATGCATTATTTACTTGGCCTATATGCACCTTTTATACTTGCAAAACAGGAAACTGGAATGTTAAAGGGACTTCACACTGCAATCATATTCTTACTTTACATATTCATAATTGTCAAATTCTGCCCTCACTTGCACTCATGCATCCTACTGAAGGCACTACCGAGGATAGAATTCAATCGTGTGTCACATTTTGGATATACTTTGATTTGAAAATGTAGTGTTATATCATGTGGGTACAGAAACATTGTTCAGGAATTTCCCTTGGTTATAAGAAAATGAACAAATAGTAATTTCTGACTTTGAATTTCACAGGTGATGAGCACTTTCAATTATTATTGAGTCAATGAAATTAAGATTCTCAAGATCTTGCCGATTTTGGCCCCACTGACTTTGAAATGTATTGTGTCATTGTTGATACTCGGCATGCAAGAGTTTAAGTAGTTAACTGATAAGCTGATGCTTATCAGTTTCTGTTTTCAGTTAAACTCTGCCCCTTCTTGGGGTGCCAGCTGCACTCCCAGGGAGCTGGCTGCCCTGCACCACAGGCTCTGCAAGCCCCACTCCTTGGGTGCCAGCTTCTCCCCTCCTGCACCCCAGGAGTGGGGTTTGCAGAGTCCAAAGCATGGGGCAGCCAGCTCCCTGGGAGCAGAGCCCAGCCCCTCCCTCACTAGTCTCTACCAGGTAAAACAATTAACTGTAACCAATGGGATTTTTAACAGTTTTTTTTTTTGTAAAGATTTTTAAATCCTTAGCTGGTGCACAAAAGCTAATTTTCAATGTGAAATTTTAGGCATATGACTCCCATTAAAAAGTTAAAGATTTTGTGTAGCGCTTTGACAGTGAGGTCTCTATAACTAAAACAGATATGAATGGTGTTACAGTTCAGGGCAACTGCATCTGTATTCTCTCTCTATGGTCCAGCAAGAGCACCCAGACTAGGGTTCCAGCACCTCAGCTGTCCTCTCTCTTGGACAGAGATCATGCCTGTTTCTCTTCTGACTAGGATGAACAGTTCTCTGATACAGAGGCAGCAAGGGTGGAGGGAGTGTCTAGTGAAGTAATGACTCAACTACCCGATAAGCTTATGCTAGTTGAGTAGTCACTTAGGGTATGTCTACACTACCCTCCTAATTCGAACTAGGAGGGTAATGTAGGCATACCGCACTTGCAAATGAAGCCCAGGATTTGAATTTTTCGGGCTTCATTTGCATAAACCGGGCGCCGCCATTTTTAAATCCCGGCTAGTTCGAACCCCGTGCCGCGCGGCTACACGCGGCACGGAGTAGCTAGTTCGGATTAGGCTTCCTAATCCGAACTAGCTGTACTCCTCGTGGAATGAGGAGTACAGCTAGTTCGGATTAGGAAGCCTAATCCGAACTAGCTACTCCGTGCCGCGTGTAGCCGCGCGGCACGGGGTTCGAACTAGCCGGGATTTAAAAATGACGGCGCCCGGCTTATGCAAATGAAGCCCGGGAAATTCAAATCCCGGGCTTCATTTGCAAGTGCGGTATGCCTACATTACCCCGCTAGTTCGAACTAGCGGGGTAGTGTAGACATACCCTCATATCCCTAAAACAGAGGAAGTGGGGTGGGGGAGGAGGTAATGAGCAAGTAGTTGTGTGCTCCACTTGACTACCGGATAAGCTTATGCTTGTCCGGTACTTGAATAGTCAACTACTCGCTTACATCCCTACTATCCATTTACTGGATCAGAAAGCATGCCCTGAGTCAGTTTTAACTCAGGCTATTTAACCAAAAATTGTTTCTTTGACTGATGGTCCCTTGAAGTCAGTTTGAGTCAGTATTCAGAAGCTTCTCTCCAGGTGATGGTAAGTCTCTGGAGGTATTACATTCTGGGTGCATTTGCTTAACCATCCCCCACTCTTCTTATAGCTTGTAGGCCTGTGGTCTGCCTTCCCCACTGAAATACATATAGTCTCTCAATAGTACATAAATACTTGCTTTTTTAATACAGTGAATTCCTAAAGTACTTAAGTTAAATCTTACTGAATTAAGTTTATTTTAGTAAGGTTTGACAAGAGTATTGTCATATCTGTCATATATGGTTGTATAAAATATGAGAATAATGTTTTTTTAACTACACTTTCAAAAACATTAGATTAATGTATTTCAAATTTTATTCTGTTTAGTTCAAGAGACAGTGCATTGCTACAGTATGATACAATAAGGTCTCTTCAGCAGCAATAAAATTGCTGTTCAGTAGTAAAAGGTTTCTGAAAGAATTGTAGAACTTCCATGAGGCAATTAAAATTATTCTTGACTAAGGAAAATACAGGATAAACTTTGTTTTCCAAGAGGAAATGTTGTGTAATCCTGTTCTAACAATTTTCCAATACATTAGTAGTTTTTTGATTGCTAAGATTGTGTAGAAGACTGTATATTCATATTAGTATTTTATGTCCTATGTTTTTATATGGACAAGGATCTTATTATTGGGCTTAGATGCAACAGCAGGATATAGTTCAAGAAATTTTGCAGGTGCTATAGGAAGACTTGTAAAATCTGCATTTCCATCTAAGAAAATATGAAGTGTGGCTCAGTTTTAGTAATAGCAATCATTCAAATGCAATCGGTAACTCCATGACTAATAATTAAATTGCCTCTCAAATTGATGCACTCATACAAAATTGTACATAAAAAAGAGAAATTCCATTCCATTTTAATAAAATAAAAGGCTAAAAGTGTGCAGAAAGGTGCTGCTAATTAAATATTCATTAATTAAATAAGTTGTGTATTTTGTGATCATTGCAAATTTTTTGAGTGAACCAACAGTTAAGCAAATTCACTATTCGTAACGGAGTTCCCAGTCAGCATCAGTTAGCAAGTTTCTACTATATTGTGATTATCATAAATCTGCAATGCAGGCTTTTAAAAACGTGTGAGAACATACAGAGAATGGTGAATACAGGGACGGATAGGAAAGAGTAAAAGCTGTCGGTTAGCTTCTACAATCAATTACAGAAATAGAACCCCCTCATTTAACCTTGAAGAGTCTTGGTGAGAGAGCTGATAAAATGACACATAGCAGACATAACAGAGCCATGAAAAGCAATGATTTGGATTTTGCTAAAGGTTAATAACTTTTCAGGGAATGTATTGGCTTGTTTGATGAGTCAGACAAATGGGCACTGTGTCAATTTATGAGTGCATTTCTGGAACAGGGAGTATGCTGACACTATTTTAACAAAAACCTTTCTAATTGCAGCATTTTATCCTGACCATTTTGACCTTTTAAATCTATTTGTTGGCATTATTGCAGTTATTTCAGTTGCATGTTTTTCAGACAGTCCATGGGATATTTTATTGTCTTTTGTGTGCATTTGCTCTTTTTTTGAGTTGCAATAAGTGCTGTGTCCTAAGAGATTATTATAATTATTATAATCAGTGGGGATACCCTGATTTGCATCATCTGATGATCTGGTCCTGATTTTTATCCAGGAACTAAGTGATTGTTAGAAACAAAACTATATGTGCCGCAGCTGTGCGATCTGCTAATGTGATGTCATTTGTTTATTTCTACAAAAACGATAAAAGTCTTGTGAGGCCTCGATGATTTAAAAAAAAAAATTAGCTCTGTTTTCTAGCATTAGATTATGAGGTGAAATATGCTACATTTTGATGATTCTGGCTTTAGCTGGAAAATAAATAATGGCCCTAATCACCAAGCTTATTTGATGACCATATTACAGCCATTAATGAAAATAGATGTTTGACCAGACAAGCAATAAGGTAGCAGTTCGTATAGTATTATTCTGCATCTTCATCTCTAATTTCTCACGGCCACCAGGTTATGATACTTTGCCTTTAAATGACGTTAATTCTGTGTAATGTATAGTATGAATAAAACTTTCAATAACTCCTATGTCACTTAGGAGTTTAAATTCTGTGAAGATCAATGATACTTAGGCACCTACTGGCCTTAGACCCTTTTGAAAATGTTACTTCCCTTTCTGTCTATCCATCCGCTGAGGCTTTTATATAGTCTCCCTCACCATTACATGCTCAGTGTTGTCTTTGACACTTACACACTCAAAGTTCAACTGTTTCCTACAAACTTTATAGTTTATGCAGAAATGCAAGTAAGATTTTTTTTAAAAGTAAGTAAAATATTGCTCATTAAAAAACGTATTTACAGTTAGATATTTCAATGAACACTGACAATTCAGTAAACAGGTCATCTTGCACAGTTACTTTCCTTGTCTCAGTAGGGTCTTGTTGCCATTGCGTATAGTAGATTTCTACCATTGTTACTTAATTTACTCCTCAGAAATTGACAGTATTGTGCCATTTGGTACTTGGGTAATTTTTATTGTTACTGCATTTAATTCATTCACAAAATCTGTATTTTTAATCTGTATTTTTGTAAAATACACCTGATAACTTTAAATTAAATTCCCTGTTGAACTGTTTGATCATATTTGTTGTCAATGAAAATAATTTTACTTTTAAATTTGAAGCAGAAAGATGACAAAATGAATGAGATGGGAAAATCTAGAAAGACTGTATGTAGCAGACTGAGCCAATAAGTATGATATAAACAGCAGTATAATGCCAAGTTTATGGTAGGCATAAAAAGCAAAAGATACAAAATAGCTGTCATTTTATATTGTTCTTCTCATATGTGTATTGTTTCAGCATAACTAGTGTGCAGAATGGAACTCCTCCTCTTTTACTAGCATTTTTGACATTTTAAATTATACATTATTGCTGATTTTTTTTAAAAGGTGACAATACAGTAGAAACATCTCAAGTCTGAATAAATATGCTAATTTATAAACTCTTCTGTAAGTAAATAGATTTGGCGCTTCTTGTTTGGTACATTTTACTGGAGATCAAACACTCTAATAGCACACAAATAAGTAAAAGCATAATCTCATAATGGCCATTTGCAGATGGAAAGTGAAGTTTTTTCATCAAAGTTGACAATTGCTGGCTCCTCTGTGGTCATCTCTATGTTCTGCATTAAACATTCAACAGTGTTTGTATAACACATTGAAATCTTTCAACAGCACCTTTACAAATTATTAAATATGAAGCGAGTTGATTTTGCTCTTCATAGCACAGTCTGATTTAAGAATTTAGTGAGACTCTCATAGGATGTGTGGTTATTCAGTAATTAAAGAAAATAACTTATTTTCTTAAAATGCAAGTCAGATAGGGATTATAACAGCTGCTTTGATAAGTAAAATAACACCCCCCCCATAACAAAGCTAAATCTGAAAACATTGTATATTTAAAATATTTTCCAATGTTACTGCAAGTGGTGCAGTGATATGGTTAACTGAGGTGGTTGTTTGTGTATGCTATTTGTGACAGACTCTAGAACAAACAAAAGGATAATAAGCACTCGCCACCTACTGTACTCTCATTAGGGATTTAGATAAGAAGTGAAATATGAACATTTGTAATTGGTAAGTAGTAAGTACACAGTGGAAAATAAATAATGCAATCATGGCTTATGTGTTTGAAAAAAATAGTGATCTTAGGCAACTGTCTCCTCTTCTCTTCCAAGCCCCTCCCCAATCATTTACATATTCTAATTGTAATTAAAAAAGCCCTGTCAATAAATAATGTTTTTAATCTCCCTGCTCTAAAAGACAACCTTTTAGTTAGCAGAAAAAAACCAACAAATGGTCTGGTAGCACTTTATAGACTAACAAAACATATAGATGTTTTGTTAGTCAATAAAGTGCTACCAAACCATTTGTTGTTTTTTTTCTGTAACAGACTAACTCGGCTACCCCCTGAAGCTCCTTTTAGCAGTTACATGACAGCCTAGATCAGTGGTCCCCAATGTTGCATGGCTGCTGGGCGCCAGGGGGCAGAGTCACTCACGTGCCGGACACACAGGGGCGGGGCCACCCACGAGCCATGCGCCCGGGGTCGGCACTGCGTATGTGCCGCGCGCCCGGGGCAGGGGCCGGCAACGCACCCCGGGCCAGCACCACGCATGGGCCGTGCGCCCTGGGCCGCCCACGAGTCACGTGCCCCAGGCCGGCACCGCACATGTGCCCTGGGGCCAGGGCTGGGGCCTCCCACGCGCCCCGGGCTGGCCCTGCACATGTGCCGTGCGCCCAGGGGAGGGACCGCCCATGCGTCCCGCACCTGGAGCTGGCACCATGCATGTGCCGTGCGTGGGGGGGCGGGGCCAGCCCAGATGTTTCAGTGGGCGCACAGAAATCCCCCGGTGGGCGCCATGGTGCCCGCGGGCACCGCGTTGGGGACCACTGACCTAGATATATATTTTATCTGAAAAACATTGTAAACAAGAAATCATGAGTTTAATCTTCATTGTCATTTTGAAGAACAATTAAAAAATAAATACACTGGTATATTGCAGGTGTAGAATATAGTGGAACAGTGTAAAATCTATCATTCATTGACAGGAAATTTTGTATTCAAAAGTTGTCTCTCTGAGATTAAACCAAAAATGTGTAGCTCTGGTTGAGAAGACAACAGTAAAAAAACAGGGAAAAAAATTAACTTTAGAGACTGAAGTAGTGGATCATGTGGGCTTTTATAACAGCGTTGACCCAATGACTCCTTGTGGCCTCTCTCACTGTCGTCCACATATTCCTGTGGTTCTCAAATTATTTGTCAGGTAGAGGAGGACTGAAACTGGAGCACTGCTGGCAGAAATTTCAGGCTTAGAGAGATAGAAGTACAGAGACGTTCTATAATTCTGCATCAAACCTTTCTCTCTTCTTCCGTAGTAGCTGTCAAAGCATCACCAACAGTTCAGGGTGACACACCCTTAACCAACACTCACTTCCATAACAAAGCCCAGTCTTACTTGCTGTGGAAAACCAAGATTTCCCAGAGTAACCAAAATTGGGTACTGCACAGAGCCACTGTCTTAATGGTACGGGAATGTAGAAAGAAAGATACTAATTACTATGCTGCTTATATACTTGATGCCACATCACTTGTGAGCATGATACTGCCACTATCATCGAGGTGATATTGTCAGTTTTTAAACAATCCTATTGACAAGGCCTCTGGATAGAAATAAAGTAAATTGTACAAGTGTTTTGAAGTGGAACTGAAATAGTTACAGTGGATTTATCTTCATAGCTAAGAGTCCAGTGCACTAGAGAGTAAATTCTGTGAATTTAATTTTGATCCATTACTAGAAACACTGATTTTAAATGGTCAATATACAAATATTTGGAATAAGTACACTTAATTCTTTCCAGTACTCCTGATAAGTCACAATGCCAAGACATCTTTGTCAGAAATGCTTTCACTCACTGCTTGTCATATATGGATCTTAGTTGTTATAGCTCCTTTCCATTGTGTCATCTATCCTAAAATTTAAACGTATAGATTTATTTCCATTGGATTAGATGTACTTTGACTAAACAGTGCTTGATATTTAAATTCCTGTATACCAAAACTGAAGACACAATTAAAAAAAAAAAAAAAAAAAAAAAAGCGGATGGACTTTTTTTCTGAATCTTGACAATAGATGATCATCTTTATGTACTGCAGTAATTGATTGAAACTAAACTGGGTTAAAATAAATCTCAGATTATTTTGTATAACCACATTCCAATGAATAATAGGTGATGTCTTTGATGGCATAATACAAATCTGGTCCATGGGGAAAAATGAATCTTTAAATCCATGCATAATAGCACATACACTACATGCCTTGCAAAATTACAGTAGTGGCTCAGAAATAATGATTTAGGTCTTTAACCTGTAATGGTGGTAGTTGCTGGACAATCAGAGTTTTGGATGTGGACCTCAGGCCTTGTTTTTCACAAGTTGTCCCTCTTTCATCAAACATCATTTTTTAAGATGTTGGCCCTTTGTCTCTAATTTTCTTTAATTAAAAAAAATCCTTGTTACATTCATCTTGTATCTTTCATCTTAAAGCTATCCAAAACATTTCATAAGCTCTTTCATTGTAAGCAACACATTTATTCAACTGCTATGTTTCTTCTTCTGCCTTACATGAAAGTATCTTTAAGCAGCTTGTTATTCTAGTTTTTCTTTGTAAAAACTAAAGCAATTAACTGTAGAACTAATCTGCCCTTTCTCGTTCCCATTTTCCAATTTTACAGTATCACTTTTTTCTTGACTAATTTTCTTTTATCTTTTCTGCCTAATATGACTGAGCTACTGTATATTGAGAATCCTTTGATTTGTTGAAAAATTTTCTGAAGTCAGCATTCATCATTTTTTTATCCTCTCTATTATCCATTTAACTAGTTTCTAAAGAGTTTTTTTAGGTATAACAAATATTCATCTTCCAAATAGGTCATATTTTAAAGCCTTTGATAAACAATATTGTCATTAGTATTCTTTGTGAATCTCTGTTGCCATGTTTAGTCTTTCCATCTTTTTGTTAAATTATGTTCCTCTTCTGTTATACATTCCCAATATAATAAAGAATTGAAATAAAATCATCTGGGTACTTTTTTGTGTCTGTCAGCTTTCCTAAACTCCAAAAAGTTTGTGTTACAGTTGACGCCCTGACATTTTGTGAATAACATCTTCTAAGGCCACGTCTCCACTTGCTGCAGGATTAACACTCTGGCAGTCGATCTTCCATTGAGCCAAACTGTAAACCCTGTATATGATGGAAGCCACTTCACGCCATGAGGTGTTGCCACACTACAGCATCATTAGTTCTAGCTACTGTGTCTCCAGGAAAGACCCACTAAATTGAACTTTGAGGGTGTCCCCAATGGTGCCAGCACTCCTTGCTGTCTCAAGGAGTAAGGAAAATCGATGGGAGTGTTTCTCCCATCAACTTGTCACTATGGGGCCACTCCAGAAAATCAGTGCAAGGTATGTCAACTCCAGCTACACAACTCATATAACTGGGATCGTATATCTTGCATCAATTTTTCTCTGCCAGTGCAGACCTGGCCTCAGTGATGGTGGGAATTGTATGACTAATTAGATACAGGGATGAGGGATGAGAGGACTTTCCAAATAATTCAGAGATAGTAATAGATTCCCTGAGCCATGTTGAGAGTAGCCTTGTGTGATATCTGGATTCTGCACCTGTCCCACTAGTAGTGGGCTCTTCCCATATTCATGGGATAACAAATTCTACCTGTGAATTCCATTAAATGTTTTTGTGAGCCATAAACAGGGCCATTGTCACTCTGGATTAAGTTTAAACCATTTGTCCATCATTTTTACACAGATCTATACCATCAAATATAATCTATGATAGTTGAACTGTAAATAACACTGGTAGTATTTACATTGTGAATGGAAGGTATTATTATGCAAGTCATGTATATGAGATACGCCTAGAAAAGTAGGACGGAATCGTGCTGTGTAATTGTAACCCACACACCTAGTGTGGTTACTGAGCAATGCAAATGGTACCTAGACCACAGCAACAGTTAAGATCAAGAGATGTCTACAGCACAGGCTGGGAGCCAGCTGGCTTTTAGCTCAGAGGGTAGAGGCTCCTATACTCTGCTTCCAAGGTCCCAGGTTCAAATTCACCTCATGGCAAGTGGGGGCTTGTCTGGGATCTCAGCTGGGTCTCTGAGGCTCAGGATGTGCTTCCTTGCTGAGGGGAAGTATATAACCCACACACCTAGTGTGGTTACTGAATAATGCAAGTGATATCTAGACCACAGCAACAGTTAAGATCAAGAGACCTCTACAGAATGGGCTGGGAGCCAGCTGGCTTTTAACTCAGAGGGTAGAGGTGCCTATACTCCACTTCAGAGGTCCCAGGTTCAAATCCACCGGTTACAACATGCCTTAGTCTTTCTGAGTAATGGCACACAGGTGCCCCTCACCATTTGTTGAGATCTCCCACTCAGGAACATTTTAATCCACAGAGGAGTGAATTCATCCCCCTCCTATCAGGACCAACAGCAAGTATGGTTCTCATCATCATGAGAAGATTCTTTGTTACATTGACTAATGCTGACTCCATACCACAAGCCTGTGTGAAACTAGGATGTACAGTGTTGAACAGTTTATGAACACTGTATAGTCTTGTTATTGTATAAGAACATAACCTGATTCACTTTGCTTCACTGCTACAACTAACAGTCATCTGTAAGTAGAGGGACTGGGACAATTTGTATAGTAGAGGTGCTAAGAGCCCCTGAACCAAACTGTAAACCCTGTAGATGATGAAAACCACTTTAAGCCAAGGGGCCCTGCCACATCTTGCACTATTAGTTCTAGCAACTGTGTCTTTAAGTCTTTTCATCTGTCTAAACTCTGTTTATCACCCAACAATTCATACACTTTCTTTTTCCCTGATCAATTTCATTGATAAACTTCTTTAATGGTTAAAGAGATTAATGGAAAAATATTTCTCAATTAGTAACATCGATTTTGTTATATTCTGAGAAATCCTGAAAAATTTTATGAAGCAAGCTATGGAGGTAGATATAAACTCAGTAATAAAATACATGGTGCCAGATCCTCATCTGTTTTCTACATCAGACAGTGTTTTCCAGTGTATGCAAAGACAAATAAAGTTTTTGACAAAGAATTGTATGTCAGTCATGTTATTAAGTTGCAGTATGTTAAATCATATACGAAGAACTAGTTATACAAAAGATCTGGTAAAATAATATATTTATAAGTTAATCTCTTAGGGGTAAATGAGTGTTTGTTTATACTAGCAAGGTCAAATAAATTTTACTGTTTTCATATTAATGCCTTCACATAATATAAAAATAATTATGATGAAGTATAAAGCTGGTTACCTTTGGATTGCTCTAATATTATGTACCTCTTTGATTTGAGAGCCCTTTAAATTTGGCAATGTTGTCTACAACACGTGAAGTAGATTTATTTGAAATTCCAGTCTAGTGGACAACATAAGCAATATATCTGCAAATTGTTGCAAATTATTATCCCAGCAACAACCATGATAATGGCTAGGTTTTCTCTCTGTTTTTAAAGTAGTTAAAAGTGGCATACTGTAGTTAATAATTAACATTTCAAGTAAACAGTTCTTTTTAATGGAGGTATATAAAATGTGTGTATTTATAAATAGATAACCGGAGAGTGGGCTCTTAAAACGTAATTTAATTACATTAGCATAACTTGAGTGGGAGTTTAGTAAATACCAAATGCTTTAATTAGCTTGCATATTTTTATTTAGAAGATTAATTATATGCCCCTACATGACTGTGTACAGATTTTAGCAATATGACAGGTTAGTATACGTGACCCCTTTAAACACTTTAGAAGCAGCTATACACTAAACTGTTAGTGTTCAAGCTGGGTAGGTTACTGATAGTGAAGTACCTGAGGATCTCTGGATACTGAAGTCTGAAACCTTTATACTTGAGCTAAAATATCCAAGTCTGTTGGGCCAGGGTACAGCAGGTTTGCCCAGACAGCATGGCTGTCTGTCCTCATCTGCTGATGGGTGGGGTATTTAGATGAACCTGCTACTTCAGTTCAGGTAGTAGAGACTCACGCTTTTAGAGCATGAAGTCTGAGGTCAGGCCTACACTAGTCCTGGAAGATCGGGTTAAGGAACGCAACTCCAGCTACGTAAAATACATAGTTGGAATTGGCTTACCTTAAGCCAAGTTTGGCGCTGTCTTCATAGGGGAAAAACTTTAAAAACAACTAATAGTCCTGAAGCACCTTAGAGACTAACAAAAAATGCAGTTGGTATCATTAGCTTTTGTGTGCACAACCCACTTCTTGAGATGAACGCCAATGGGAGCAAATATTTGCATTGGTTTCCCTTACTACTCACGACTGCCAGGAGTACCGGCACTGACCAGAGCTGCCCTCAGAGTTCAATTTAGTGGGTCTTCAGCGCTAAATCGAATGCCAGAAGACTTGGCGTAAGGTTCAGTTCCCACTGAGAACAACTTTAATGGGGGCCTCAGGTAATGGTTATAGTAACACAAAGCATCAGCTTCTAGTCTCCTGTGTTTGTTTGTTCTTTGCATCAGTGGATAATAATTGTAGTCTTTTACATTCAGTTGCAGTTTTTCCACTCTACATTTTTTATTGTTGATGCAGTTTTGTGGAAAAACTGTAAATGACACACTGTTTTAAATATAAGGAAATTAATTGAATCATCCCTGTTGTAACTAGTGTTCCCTGTAAGTTATGTGCTTGTGAGGCTGCTCAGAAGAGATTCAGATTCAGATGCTGCCCAGCTGATTAACAGAGTACCCATAGCTAGGTTTTGTTTCTCCTGGTGGTGCACATTCACACATACCTTGGTGCACATAAAAATTTTTTATCTGCACATAGATGGAAAAACTCACACATGGATGGAAATATTAGAGGGAACGTTGGTTGTAATCATCAGATTTGAACACATCTTAGTCAAGTCTGAGTCACACATGGTTATCTGAGTGTTACTTACTTTAAAATCTTGATAAATAGCTTAACAACCTGATCTTAAATCAAATGACAATTTGTTGTATTATGCCAAGCCAACTAAATACTGTTTAAACTCTCTCCCTAGCTGACACAAGTTAATTAGCACTTTTGCTCACAAATATATTTAAACTATTTGAAAATTGGTAATAAATTGTCATCTTTAAATTATTTGTAAAAATGGTATCGAGTCCATAAATGGTGAAAGTGATATTCTCTCACATCTTGAACCATATTGTAAATGAGCATGCAGTTCTCTTGAGAAAGAAATGTAAATATTGCTACAAACTGTGGTCTCTCTACAGAAGAAGTATGTAGACAATTTGAGTGGCCAATTGATTGATTTCTTTTTTTCCCCTTTATTTTAGATGCTGAAGAATACCAGCCTCCAATATGGAAATCCTACTGTGAGTATATAAAAAGTTAGAGTAAATAGAAAAACATCTTCTTAAAAGAAGTTTCAGTGGAAAGTCTTTTCCATCTCTTTACAACAATGGCTTAAGTATATTCAATTCTGGTGAAAGTAGCTGCATTTGCAAACTGAAGTTTTCTGTTTATTCAAATAACAGGTACAATATTGGCTGCAACAAAGCTTTACTGAATGTTATTGTTTTCAAAGATAAAATGCTTCCTTTTTTAAAAAAATTGCAAAATTAGCTATTTTGGGACAGATAGCTTGACCGTACTTGTAAAGGAGTGCTTTAAATCAATGCTTTTAGAGTGCTGGCAAAATTGTCACTTAGGGATGAGAAAAATTACCCCTCTGAGCAATGTATATTTTGCCAGCATAAGCACTGTGCCGGCAGGAGAGCTCATTGAGGTGGATTTATTATGTCGATGGGAGAGCTCTTTTCCATCAGAATAGAGTAGCTACACGAGCGATCTTACACCTGCCTTAGTACAGCTGTGCCACTGTAATCTCACTAGTGCAGATATGTTGTCCTAAGTCTAATTAAGTGAGTAGTCCCTCTAAAGTCCATCAAACTATTGATCTTACTGGTAGGTATATACTCAAGTATTATTTAAATTGAGACCTCAAGGCATTAATCAAGGATCTTTATAAAACTTGAGGCAGTGGTTTCTATATGTACTTAAGTATAAGTAGAGACACACATCTTCTCGGCCTATCAGTGTATAACCCTTCTGCCCGGTGAAGCCAGCAACAGCCCACCTGGTAATCTGAGAAATTCACACAACACCCCTGGGTGCTTCTGAGAGCCAGCACTTGCCCACTCACAAACACAGTCTGAACTTAGAAAATTAACTTTTAATGAAAGGAAGGGAAGTACAGTAAAACTCTGATGGTCCGGCATCTGATGGTCCGGTACTCCTGATGGTCCAGCACCATCAGGAACCCGGAAGTGCTCCGGGCAGCCGGACCATTGGAGCTGCTCTGCCCCCAGCTTCCCCGGTTCAGCCGCTGCTAAAACTGACCAGCGGCTGAATCGGGGAAGCCGGGGGCAGAGCAGCTGGAGTGTTGCTGGGTAGGTCCCGTAGCGCTGCCTCTAGGTGCTGCAGGACCAACCCGGCAGCACCCCAGCTGTCCCCAATTCAGCCGCTGCTGAAACTGATCAGCGGCTGACTGCAGGAAGCCCGGGGCAGAGCAGCTCTACCTCGGGCTTCCTGGAGTCAGCCGCTGATCAGTTTCTGCAGCGGCTGACTTGGGGACACCTGGGGCAGAGCAACTGGGGTGCTGCCGGGTTGGTCCGGTAGTGCCGAGGAGCGGCGCTGCCGGACCATCCTGGCAGCACCCCAGCTGCTCTGCCCCAGGCGTCCCCATGAGCAGCTGGGGTGCTGCCGGGTTGGTCTCACCGCGCCAAGGGTTGGCGCTACCAGACAAACCCAGCAGCACTCCAGCTGCTCTGCTGCAGGCGTCACCGATTCAGCCGCTGATGAAACTGACCAGCAGCGACTGAATCAGGGACGGCTGGGGCAGACCTGGACTATCGGAAGGGGGGCTATGAGGGGTCTAGGGCCAGACCCCTCATAGCCCCCCCCTTCTGATAATCCGGCACCCCCTGAGTCCTAAGGGAGCCGGATTATCGGAAGTTTACTATAGTTGGGCATTAATTTGTGAAGCACCACAAACAGGGTTTATAAACATAAACTAAAAGTCCCACTCTAAGTAGGATGGGCAATGTCCTTTTCTCCTTAGGTTCTTAAGACCAGCAATGTAAATGTCCCCTTCGCATGCCCACCCTTTTCTGCACCCCACTCACAGCTGCCCGTGGTCAGGGCAGATATAGAATTTAGGGTTGCCAGATATTTTCGCAAAAAATACTGAACATGGTGGGGAAAAAAAATTGGTTGAGCAAAAAAAACCAAAACATGCCGATTACCTGGCAACCCTGATAGAATTCAGAGGTGCATCCACAGAGTTCATCTCCCATGTTGGGGGGGAGGAGGTAAAGAAGCATCTTCTTCACTCCACTGATCACTTGCTGTCTGCCTGCTCGTGGCTCTCTGTCTCCACCCTGCTGACTGCTGGTTGCATCTCTCTGCCACAGCCCTGCTACTTGTCAGTTACCATCTGCTTCTTGGCTGTCATTTCTGCCCATCAATCTCAAATGATTTCAGTTCCCTGTGATTTCAACTCTTAGCAAGCAGGGTAGAAGAATACCACCCCAACACAATTAACATAAGAAAGAGGCTCTTAATGATGCCTGTTTAGCTCTGTTCTTTGAACAGGGGGGAAGCAGGTCAAACCAGTCCAGGCAGGGGAGGGGGAGGTAGTCTCCTGATCAGAATAACTGTTGCCCACCCCCTCTTACTTTCATAGAGCTCTGAAAATCGAGGCCTTGCTTAGCTCTGCTAACTATGAGCTTTTTTCCTTTGGAACAATTTAGCACAGTCCTGCGTTTCAGTATTCCCACAGAATTACAAACATTAGTAACCATATTTCAGTGATCCCTGCATTAAATACAAACATAGCTGGTGTTGGGTCACAAATTAATTTAATTACAATGAGCAAAATACCACTCCATCTGCTAAATAATAAATCTAAAGAAAGCAGGAGCATACTGTATTTACACAGAAACACCCAGGGTCTCTCCCCCACCCTCCAGCTAGCTGTAAGGAAAGCATTCTTTCGGATCCTTCTTACAAGAGCATAATTGATTATTAGCCATGCACTTTTTAACAGGGGAGTCTTGAATTCTTAACACACTGCAGAATTTAAAAGGCTGCTGGAAGTCACTCCTTTCTCTAACGGAAGACGGGTGAATATAAGGTTTTCAAATGCCACCTGAGATTGGATCTACAAATATCACATAGAACCCACCTTTCCTGCAGACAGAAAAAATGGTCATGCACTTCAGCTGTGAGAAATGTCAGGTTTTGGTGAGGACCCTCAGCTACTCTGGGCAAGCACCCAAGTATAAAGAGGCAGAAACAAAAAAGAGGAAGGGTTCAAGAGTTTGGGACTTCAGGGCAGCAACAATTCTCTGCCACTGAAGCCAGCACCAGGCTGGTGCTGAGCTTCTTAATTCCTTCTTAGAAACAAGAGAAGAAGATTAGGATGAAAGGCCTGATGGCATTGAGCTTTCTTTGGAGTTCATTTATGTCGTGGTTATATACTGTGCCTTTGTGTTGCTTCAATTTAAGCCACTACTGCCTAGGTCAAGAATTTCGCTCAAGGGGGTAGTATCCTTGACTACTGATACCATTATTGCGTTGCTTGACCACAACAGGTTTCACAGTTAGGGCACGTCTGTACAGCAAGGCTAAAGTTGAATTAAGCTACACTTCAGCTACATCAATTGTGTAGCCTAATTGAAATAACTTATATTTGGCTTTTAGCACTGTGTACACAGCAGGAAGTCGAAGGAAGAGCACCTTTCCTTCATCTTCTCTTACTCCTCATAAAATGAGGATTACCAGGAATCAGAGTAAGAATTCCTCCAGATCAGCATTATTTCAAAATAAAGGCTTATAGTGTAGACATGCACTTTGTTATTTTGGAATAATGTGAGCGTTGTTCCAAAATAACGCTGCTGCGTAGACGTACCCTTAGAGAGCAGGCTGTCTTGAAAAGGAACTGCTGAGTTTCCTTGTATTTATTTATTCCAAAAGACAATTCAAGCCGTGTCCTCTAGCTGTTAACAGAATAAGAGCTGTGCATGCCCTCTAGTGCCTGTACACCAGAGCAAATAATGATTTACAGTTTTGTTAACCCTTGCAAGATACTCAGATTGGCTGTAGTTCATACCTGTACCAAATACTCTCCGCTTACATTTCAAAGTTTTATTCAAGTGCCTTCTTAAAAGCCATTTGTTTAACTTTGATATTGCATTTTAGACCCATTATTTTTGTGACATCAAAGTGCAATTTATCTGTGTTTGTTGCTGAAACAAAGAGCCACTGGCAGTCTGTGGCAGTCTCTAAGTAACTATAAATCCCCTTTTTTGAAGGTTATTTTTTCTAAGGCAAAAATAATAATGAATCATTTTGTTCAAAGTATCTTGTGGTTTTGATCAAGGGGACTTTGTCTCTAAGCTGTCCATCAGAATTAAAAGTAGAAGGAGACTAGGTCACATTTTTAATACTGTCACCAGCATTTATTTTGCTGGCTTTTCAAGGCCCCGTATTTGTGTATCTATTTCAAGACTTAAGAAAAATCCAGCCATTTGTTTTGTTCTAAAGTTCTGAGCACTGAGCAGCTCCACTAAAGGGAATTTCAGCCACAGTGCTGAGTGCTGAACTGCCAGGGAACTGCCAGGCGCTTATCACTTCAGAAAATTAGGTCACTTAATCAGCTATTGAAATATGATCAGAGGAATAATCCGTAGGCACCCTTTAGTAAAATCTCAGCCACAGTATTTGACGTGTATTTGTATTACATCCATAGACTTAAAAATAATACGTATTTGATATGCGAATAAGATTAAACATACGTAGAGCAAGACACAGCTTGTTATATTGTTGATCACACTCACTCTCCTCATTCACATCATCTTCTCTTTGTGTCAGGGGCTGAGGGCAGGGAAACAATCAGCCTCTTTCTCCAGCAGCTCCTCTGGTTTGTCTTGCAGTCAACTTAAAATTAATACATCCAAAACTGAGCTCCTTACCTTTCCTCTGAAACCTTTCCAAGTCACAACATCTCCTTGTCCTTGTTGAATTCACCTGCTAGCCACCATTCAGCAAGTCATTCAGACCTCTGACCTGTGGCCATTTGCTCTGAATGCCTCTTGGTGGTAAGTTTAGCAATGTATGACAAAGCATGCCACTACAGGAAGGATCTGCCTCTCTCACTGCAGGAGCTGCTGCTCCCTCTTCATAACTTGGCCCTCTGGCCAAGAGTGACTCCCCCCCTCCCCCTTCTGGGGTGGAGTCTTTTGAAGTCTCTTCAGGGAGCATCCAGCAGTTGTCACACCTGGTGCCCAGACCTTGTCAGTTCTGCAGTGACCCAGAAACTCTTCCAGTTCACCGCTCTGCGAGTTCCATTTCCATGGTGGTAGGCAGGGGAACTCCAGTTTCCAGCCCAGAGACCTACAACATGCAGCCCAGGTCTGTTTCATCCCAAAATTGCTCCTTCCTCCCAGGGAGCCTTCCAACCCAGCATCCCATTGGCTCTCTTCTCCAATTTGCTCTCTTCAGGATATGTCCTTCCTTCCGGGCCAGGCCTCCAGGTCCTATTCTTTCCCTTGTTTCCCTCCATTTCTCTCCACTAAAAAGAGGTGACTGCAAACTTCTTCTCAGCTGACTTTGTTGCTGCTAGCTTCTTGGCTTTATACTAGCCTGCCCACCCCTGCTCAGGTAAGCTACCACCAATTAAGGCTTTCCTCTCACCTAATTCTCCTGCCTTGCAGCCTCATTGGCTGATTGGATTCGCCTAGACAGCTCAGTCTTTCAGAGGCAGTGTGGAAAGTACACCACACCACTCTTCCTCACCCAGAAGGAAGATCCATTCCTTGCTCCTCTGCTCTGCGGATCAACGTCAATAGCAGCTACTGGATAGTGTCCAACACAGCATCCAATGGAAAGACTACTCAGAACTACTGTTCAGACTAAACCTTAAATGCGTATAATGTAGGAATTTATCCTAGAAGTGGCCAGATCTGCAGAGAATAGCCAAGTTGGTTGAAAAGGCAAAGAAGAACTTACAAACACTTCAATAGTAGACGTCACTCAGAGAACTTCCTGTCCTAGAACCTGGAGACTGTGTTTGTGTCAAACTGGATGGAGAACTCCCTCTGTCACAAAGAAAAGGAATTCTTCGCCCAGATCATGTGAGATTGAAACTGATGGTGGAGAGTTCAACAGAAACCATGAATATCTTCAGCTTATTTCTCAGAAAGAACAGTCAATGGAGCAAACGCTATATAGGGCAAATGCAGAACAAGATTCCAAACTGAATACTGCCCATCATTACAACAAATGAACAGCCAGATGACCAAGTTGTTAAACATTTGGGTCTTGTATAGAAAACCAGTTAGTCAGAGACACTTAATATACATGCTCAACTTTAAAGACAGCGTGACAATGTGAATTTTTTAAATGGGGCAAAGGTAAAAGTAAATGGGGGAGACATGATGGAATACTAAAGCTGTATTACAGTGTTCACTGCTAGGTGGCACCATAAGCTTCAGAAGGGTAGTCTGTAACTCTAAAAATTTAAATAATCAACAAATAATCTAGAATCACCGTAACGACTAACTAAACATGAGTTTTCATGGGCACAACTCACTTCTTCAGATGAATGGCGTTAATAAAGGTCCAGTTCCAAAATAAATAGTGGATGGGGGGAAGGAGGAAAAAAGGAGGGAAATAAATAGTCAATTAGAATGTTCATGCCACATGAAGCTGATAAAGTACAAATTGTTCTTAAGTACCCGTTGTTTGTTTTTTTAAGTCATTAGGATGTGGAATATAGTGTGCTAGTCAGGTAATGTCTTTGTTCATACCTTTGTGATGGGTCCCAAACCTGTCAATGAAGTTAATTTCCAAGGCTTCCCTATTTGACTTGTGGAATTGGAATTGGCACCATGTGCAACATAAGTTACCTGAGCAGATAATAGCCATGCCAGGCAATGCATTAGAGTATCTTAAAAGAGAACAGATAATAGAATCATAGAATTCTGTGCACTGCCTATGCACTCAACGGATGTTGATCCGTAGAGCAGATAATAGCCATACTAGGCAGTGCATTAAAGTATCTTAAAAGACAAGATCTCTTATGCTGCTCGCCATGATGGAAGTTCATCTCTGGAACAGAAGCTTAATCTGCTAGTAGCAGCCCTTTAATCTACCACGTACAAGGAGCACATGACAACATCAAAGCAGTATCCACATTATTATTATTTGTGTTACAGTTGACTTACTGCTTCTTCCTCCATGACATTTCTAAGATCAGACCTTTTTTTCTCCAGCAGCCAGACAAATGTTTTCCAGACCCTCATCTGCTATTTGATTACTGCACAGATGAATTACTCTATGATCTCTGAAAACTACCTCTCCCCTTTCCATATTATACAAAATATGGCTACTAAAATAATCTCATTTTTCATTCTGACTGAATCCCTCCACTGATTATCCTCACTCCACCACATCAACCTGAAACTTCTTATTTGGCTTTCAAGGTTTCCCATCACTGTGCACCTCTCCAGTGTAATTAAGCTCCTCAAACTGTGTTGTTTCACGCCCCCTCCCTTTCCCCTCTGCTCTTCCAGCCTGAAAGTCCCATTTGTCTGTTTCATTCTAGCCACTTCCATGCTGTCTTCCGAACTGCTTCCTATACACGGAACACTCTTGCTGAGCTGTTGTACAAAGTTATTACTTTGTCATTATTTAAATATTTCCAGAAGAACCACTTCTTTCACACCAGGAACAAGAAACAAGATATCTATGTCACATTATACATTGTTTCATTTTTTTTAACCTTATTAGTATGGCTGATTGTTTGTCGTTTTCTTTTGTAGTTGAAAAATGTAATTTTATCTAAGACTAAATTTGCTTTTGGCAAAATTTTAATTAGTGTGGAGGGGAACGGAAGTGAAAAGTTCTGGAAAAAATTGCTCCCCCCTCCCCTTTGAAATAGTAGAAAAATGTCCACATTCTTACAATATTTACTTTCCTAATTCCCACCTATTTTTTTTTCTACTGGAGAAAAAAAGGTCTTTCCCTCTTGTCTACATGCCTCAGTCATCTTTGTCTTTTTAGACTGTGTATTCTTCTGTTCTTTTTAAGGCTGTGTCCTCCATCTTTGGGATGTGCTTAGTGCACTGGGGGTGCTAACGCAATCAAAGTAAATAATAATATGTATTGAATAAAGAATTTCTTACTCCAAATCACTTTTCAAAATGTCAGTACTATTTTTAGATATTTAAAGATTTTATGTTTGAATAATAGTTGAATTTAGTGCTCAGTAGTGTATTCCATATCAAGTTAAATGTCGTGTTATTTTAAAATGTGCTTCTTACACTCTTGTAAGGCCTTGTTTCAGTAAGGAATTTATGCATATGCCCAACTTCAAGCACTTGAATAGTTCCAATTAAAGTTAATTGGATAGCTTAATATAAATATTTATAGTTAGATACAAGTAGCTAGCTGAATCAGCCATGTCTCCAACTCCAAGTATTCAAAATCATGCGATTTTTTTTTTTTAGTAGATGCAGTTTGGGTTTTTTCTAATTTAGTTTAGCATTAAATCTTTAAGGATTGTTGGGGACCACAGTCCCCCCCCCCCTTTTTTTTTAAATGAAAGCTGAGAGCCTCACTTGGTCACATGACTCAAGGAGTTTTGAAAACTACCATAAGACTGAAAAAATTATGGGTGTTGGCAGCCCTGAATCAGGCAGGTCATACTAATTCATAGTATTGGTTATATATTTATTTATGGCCAGATTATACCCTTGTGCATAAAAATCTATATTGGAGACAGGAAATCCTGAAGGATTCTCCTTTTCCATTTCTTGCTGTCGAATCAGGGAGGGTATAGGATTTTTCATCCCCTGCTTCAAAACGAGCAGGGGGCATGACACCCAAAACTTGCATTTTCCCAAAGATTAGTAAAGAAGTCAGAGGAGTTACAAGTGACAGCAATGTCTGCGTGGTAGTTCAGTACCTCCACACTTCCCAAGTTTCTTCACAGCTCTCTTCATCCCTTCTTTTAAAGGGTTAGCCACTCTTTTCCAAGGCTGAAGGAATTCCCCATCACTTACCTTCTTCCCACTACTTGACAACATGCTGATCCGCAACCCATTGAGATCTTGGGATGACCATATCTTCTTTATATATGTACTATATAGAGATCTACATACACAGGGCCTCTCTGCACAGGAGCAAGCCAAGCTTTGGGATTTTTACTGGGGCATTCTATTTGCATTGTAATTGCTTGCTGTCATGTGTCAACCCACATTCACTTCTTGGGGGGTTAATAAGAGGAATGAAGGAGTCTCCTTGAATACCTGAAGGTTGACGAGGGGTCAGCTGTAAGCAACCTTAGGACAAATGAGATCCAGAGTTCACTCAGTTGCTGTCCCTCCCTCTTAAAATAATTTTCACTTTGGGAACTCTTTGGTTGAGCACAATTATCTGAAGTATATTTGAGGATCTTGGGTAGCATATTAAAAGGAAAAGGAAGTGGGGAAATGTTAGTATGTGCTAGAGGGTCTCATTTATACATAAATAGTTATCACTCATTTATTCAGTGTCCACTGATAAGTTTCTAGTGACTTCTTTTGGTAGTTTATTGCATTTTTTCCCTAGACAATTCAAAGATGCTGGAATTTTATTTAAAAAATTCTATTATTAGGCTTGTTAATAATACTGTGCACAACAGAGGAGTTTTATCTGGAAACATTTGGAAGGATTTGTTGAATCTAGTCTTCCAAGCAAAGTATGGAAATGCACAGTGCCAGCAACAATACAAAACTAAATTGAGATTATATGAATAATAAATAAATAAATGTTACTGGTGTAACCAATTCTATCACTAATTTCCATATAAATGACTTTCATATATTCTAAAAATATCTTCTGTACTCTACCTTTTTTATACACATTTGCATTTTCTCTAAAGCATCTGACTAATAATATCTTGTTTGTGTATGTTGCAGTTCTCTAATTTTTATTACATTTTTATTTTTGGCAGTGTATCAGTTACAACAGGAAGCACCACGTCCCAAGAGAATCATTTGTCCTCGGGAGGTCAGTTCTTTTACTGTGTCTTGTTAAATCTGATGAATTGTTAGTAGTGTATTCATATTGGAGATCTTTCCTATACACGGAGAGCCAACCATCTGTTTACATTTTTCAAAATACAGTGAAACATATTTTATACAATTGTTTTCAGATTATAAGGTGAGTCTTTAAAAATTAATATTTGTTAAATTAACACCGGTATGGGAATACACAAGATTTAACCATCATCGAGACCTCTTTCCTTGTCGAGATGCTCATTGGGGTATTATATGACTGTGCTCTATGCAATGCCTAAATGCTATGTTTCCCTTTTTTCATAGTGTTGTAGGAGAAGGTTAATATATCTGCATAATTAAAGATAGGCAATGTGGCTACACTTGATTCATACAGCCTCTTCATAAAAAGTACCTTTTTGTGAAAGGAGGCTTACCTGTCAGACGTTACTAAGAGCGATCAAGCCAAAATATCTTGAATTAATAGCAGTAGAACTTTGTTCTGGCATGTCTTGGAAACCTTAAATGTGTAAAATGTAGGAAATCTGTGAAGTTGAAAGACTGCAGAATAAATGTTTTCTTGCTTGTCTTTTTTTTTTTTTTTTTTTTTTTTTTTTTTTTTTTTTTTTGCCATTCATTTCTCTTAGTTTTTTGCTATTCATCTCTAATTGTCTTTTGAATATGGTAATATTCCTTCCTTCAGTACTGTGTACTTGGTAATTATAAAAATAGGATATAGTACATATATATTGATTTCTCCAATGAATCAATAATTTTGTGCTAGCTTTGGCTAACTAACATGTAAAAGACAAAGTGGTTGCAAACTCTTACAACACAGTTACCATAATAAGTATTAATAATAATAATAATAATAACAACAATAATAATGCTGAACTCTTATTTGTGTAAAACGTATACAGGGATCAAATGCAATTAAAATATACAAGATGTGATGTTAAACCCCCCAAAATATACCAGAAATAATGCATAGAAATGTATCAGTGTGATATTCCCAAATGTCATAATTATATGCTTTGCCCTCCTTCCCCATTCTTTTGTCTGTTGAAATAGCCCCTATCAATGTAATATTTGAGTTGCCATTCAGACATGTATCCTCACGCATGGCTGTGGTGCAGGGAAGTATACTGAGGCACAGACAGATCAAGTGACTTTCCCAATTTCCAGGGAGTCTGCACCAAAGCCAGGAATTGAATGCAGATCTCCTGATTCTCAGCCCAGTGCCTTAACCATAAGACCAAGCTTTTTATACTTTCTCTCAGAGATGCCAGCTACCCGTTGTCCAACAGTAGGGAAAAATTTTGGCATAAGAAGAAAAGCCTTCATGTTCTATCAGCTGAAGGTGTAATCAACCTGAGTGTACAAGATTATAACACGGTGACCTCAACATGGTGACCCTCTGGGACTGCAAAGCACATAGGCCAAACAGCTTTAACAAAACTTATTTTCCCATACCAAACTGATGAGAGCTAGTACTGCACAGTTGTAGCAGTTTTCCAAAGAGAGCCCATTAAGATTTTTATTCAGTGAAAATCCAGATAATCAATTCTTTCACAGCTACTTAGTATCACATCTTCAAAAGAGTATAGGTAATAGGCATGGAAGAGTATCACTCGCTCCACAGTTCTGCCTTATCTACACTCACTCCATTATAGGTTGAAGAAATACAACTTAATCCAGAGGTATAGCAATTAAAAGAATACCACTAGTGGCATAAATGTGTAGGCAAACAGGTCAATCAAAAACTCTGCAGTAACATGGGTATGTCTACACTGCAAACTTAGCTCGAAATAAGCTACGTAATTTGAGCTATGCAAATTGTGTAGCTTATTTCCAGTTCATTTTGAAATAGCTTATTTGGTAATTTGGTGCTGTCTATACAGCTCCAAATTTTGAAATAAACTGCTATCCAAAACAGTCCTTAATCCTCATGGAACGAGGTTTACAGGGACGTCGGAATAGCAAGCCCGTTATATTTTGAAATAACTGGCTTGTTTCAAAGATGCAGAATAGCTATTTCAGGATACTTCTGGTATCCCGAAATAGTGCCTCAGTGTAGATGTACCCGTGCTGTCCTGAACATAGTGCCTTGCTGAAGTAGCTGGATGACTTTTTTTGACAGGTGAGGCATATATCATAAATTACACAAATTCTAGTATACATCCCCCTCCTTACAGTCCTGGTTAGGGATCTCTGGCTCTCCTCTGCCCTTTGTACCTGCAGAGGTCCAATGTCACCTGTCCCCAAGCCATGCGGGGAGTCCTCTGCACTTACACTGTCATGGCCCTGCTCCCTCACTCATCACTCAGGAGTGTGGGAGCTTTCCCCAGGCAGGAACTGTTCAGCAGTGGGGTGATCTTTCCTCTAGCTGATGTTTCCTCCTTCTCCTCTTCCTCCTTTGAATCCTCGCCAAAGGGGAGTTGAGGGAGCCTCTGGTCCGTGTGGGGCCAGGATGACCTTGAACACTGATGTTTTGGCAAGGAGCCCCTGCTACCCTTAAAAATCAGTATATATACAAGTATACATATCTCTGTGTGTGTATCTAATATATAAAGGAGAATGTTTGTGTATTTGTGTGGTAATAACTTGGGCACTATAAGAGCTACCACAACCAAACTTTGCATGGGGTAACCTTTCCTCTGGAGACGGTTTTAAGGTACTTTTGGCAGTGCGAGGAGAAGCAGTTTCCCAGGGGAAGCAGCGGGGACAGTCACTCACTAAGGCCAGCGGCGGAGGCGCGAGGGGAGGGGCAGCGCTCTGAGCAGCAGCTTCCCCACTTGCCTCTACCAGGCAGTTCCACTGCACAGGCGTGTCCGGGGAGGGGGAGCCCCCTCCTCCCTACCGCCCATTATGTCACTCGGCCTGGGCCCCTCCCCTCCGGTGGGAGGTGGCGGCGGTGGCGGTGCTGGGAGCGGCCCGAGGTCCAGGGCAGCTTCCTGGTAACATGGCGGGGAGCCCAGCACCTGCTCAGCGTGGCCCACGGGAGAGGGGACCCTACAGCGCGGCCCCATAGTGCGGCAGGTAGTGGGGTGAAAGTTTCAGGATGGCCGGTGGGGTCGTTGCCCCCCGTGGCACCTGTAGCCCCTGGCGCGAGCTGGGCCGCCCTGCTCACCTTATGTCCCATGCTCGCCCCCTTCTGCCCGCCCCTCACATGGGGCACTCCTGGCAGGACCCCACCGCCTGCCCCAAGCAACCCCGGGTAACTCCAGCTAGTCTAATATATAAAGGATAATGTTTGTAAGTTTGCGCACTAATAACTTGGACACTATAAGAGCTACTGAAACCAAACTTTGCATGGGAGAACCTTTCATCCAGGAGAAGATTTTAAAGTACTTTTGGACCTGATTGGGCCTGAACTCAAGCTGCAAAAATGAAAAAGTAACCCGCCGTGCTGCCCTGCAGGGGCTGCCCCGCCCACCCTAGGTCCTGTGCCTCCCATCTGCGGCCCCCAACGCCGTCTGGGACTCGCCCCCTCCTGCCCATGATGTTACATAAGTGACCCTTCCCTCCCCCCCGCTCCCTCCCCCCGGCATGCAGTGCCCCGACCCCCATGCGAACAACTGCTCGGGCATCTGCCCTGCCCCCTGCAGCCCCGGGTGTGAGCTGGGGCACCCCTCCCGCATGTAACCTCCCCTCTATCCGGGGTTGCACCCCTCCCCCTCCGCCGGGAATGAAGCAGACCTATATTTTAATCCCTATAGAAATCAGTGCAATTTTTCTACCATTCAAAAAAAGATAATGGACTACTGTTTTTTTTACATTTTGTGTCTCCAGTTTCCCGAGCAACGCTGGGTAACTCCAGCTTTTTGTGTGTGTGTGTGTGTGTGTATAGTACCTTTTTAGGAGTTAGCCTCTGAATTCTTTGGTTAGGCTGTGCCTTACTTGCTTTGGTCAATAAGGTGCTACTGCTGTTTTGGGTATTGCAACCTGTTTTAATTCTTTTCTAATTATGAGCCACAGAACTTTTAAATTCTATCCCAATAGCTATTCAACATGGGCAGAAGGAAAGCAAGATTTTGCGGTATCGGAATAGATGGTTAGGCCACACACACACTTGCACTGAAAGATCACTCCTTTTGTTAATTTAGTGGACGTTGTATGGACCCTCCTACAAATGTATTCACCATAATTTAGTCTTTTGTGGCACTTATTTTATTACCCCTATACTTAGATTATGAACCTTATTTCTGTTTCTGTTCACATGAAGTTGCCATACATAGTTGTTATGTACACTATCACAGATATCTGAGAAAGGAAGTTCAGAACTTTGTGCTTAAGATGCTAATCAGTGTTTTTTTTCCAAGACGTTGTTTCAAGGCAACTTCTAAGTATTCTGTATTGATAACTGTTAAGGCCTGATTCCTTATTAAGTGATGCCTTGTTAATGCAAGAGTTCTGTGTCAGTTACATAGAGCAATCTTTTTAATTATAGGAAAACTGATGTTCATAGCCATAGTAACTTATTAGATAACTTAAAACTTGTCTAGCTCTCTGAGGGCAGGTAAAAACGGAGAGAGACTGTTAATACAACTGCTGCCTATTATAAGGGTAGGAGTTTGTTGAAGATAATCTCTTGTTTAGAATTAACACTAAACTACATCTAACTAATATAAGCAGAAATTATACATAATTTTTAACTCTTTTGTACTATAGGAAGACATTTCTCATTTACCATTACTGTTTTACAGAATGCATTCAGAAAAACCTTGCTGTAATCAGACTCATGCTATAACATATCCTATAGCCCAAATAAGTCAAGGTCAACTCCTTTTTTTTTAGCCTGGATTTTCATCATTCCTCTATCTTTCCCATTCCCTCTCTATGTGTGCTCCACATTTTGTTCATCTATTACTAGTTAACTCCATGTTAGTGGGACATTTGTAGAAGTTTTAGCCTTAGAATGCGGAATTCTTCATACTTCTTTTTATGTAGATTTCTTGACCAATTACACTGGAGACATATTTACCTGTCTTCTCCTGATACAGAAAGAATCCATGTAAAAGTTAAGAGAGGACTATAAGTAATTTTTAGCTCTGTATCTTTAAGCTTTCCTACATTATACTCGTTTCCCATTACCATCTGTATAAAAATCTTGTCAGAGAAAACAGGTCATCACTCCAGTGAGATACATGCTGAACTGTAGAGAGCGGGGATATCTAATGATTTCTAATTAATAACCATTGGCAGTGTGAGTACCACGAATATCCTGGCTTTCCAATAATATTGGATTTCTGCCACTATCCTTATTTTTTCTAGATTTCTTCCACAATATTTTAATGATGGACATCTTTTACAAGTAAAAAGTTTACCTTAAAAGCAATGTTCATCTGGAGTGTATGTTCCTAGGACAGTGTACCAATGTTTGCAAGTATAAGGTTATACAATAAAGAAGTCTTTATGATAGAAAATCAGTGTGTCTCTGGGATTATTCTACTGAAATGGTTATTGAAAATGGCATATTTGCAACTAAAGAATTAAAGCAAGGTGTCACTTTTTGTTTTTATACCAGAATAACTTTTTAAATAGCATTCAGCTTGAGACTGCCATTTCAGCATCTTTTTAATTTAAGTGTATCTTGAGTGCGGCTGGTGTATGACTTGGGGACATTTTCAGTAACTGCGGTTAGCTATGAGTTTGCTACATTTTTTTGTTTTTCCATAAATGGAGAGTGAAGAAGAGGGAGATATGAGGGTCTTGAAATGAGTGAAGAAGTTATATCATAACATAGCATATTTAAAAACATATTGTTAGCTTTTACTGTTCTGCTGAGAGCACGTCGTATTGACACAGTGCTTATAACAGTGTTGCAGGTTGGTGGGCTTTCAGGTGTTTGGCCAAACCGGTGTTAGCAACAGTGAGAAAATTGTCTGAAATTTCCCTATGGTAGACAAGGCCTTAGAGCTTTAAACTGTATTATTATGTAGAGAAATGTCAGCTAATTGTTATGTTCATTGTTCTAAATTCCAGCTGGGTTGTGTCTAAAGCAAGGACAAAAATATGGTTCCTAGAAAAAACAGTTTATTCTCTAATTTTGTATGATATTGAAAGGGAGAGAGCCTTTTATTCTCTTGCAGAAATGCATTTCAGCTGAGAAAAGGGCAAGACCTACGTTTCTAAGGGAACAAAATAATATAATAAGAATTAAATAGGGCTATCGTTTAAAAAAATTATCGCAATTCTGAGATTAAAGTAGTAAAACTGAGATGATCGCAGTTTTAATCACACACTGTTAAAGAGTTTATTTAAATATTTTTGGGTACTGATTATATACTTTTGTGTTGATGCTGCAACTTGTGGTGCCTGGCACATGGCGCTGCTCATGGCAAGGTTGTGCTGCTGCATGGGAATTGCATCTTGCTGGAGCCCAAAACCATCCCAGAGCCCTTTAGCTACTCCTGGCTCACAGAGGGTGCCATTTCAGATTTTAGTATGGTGTGAAACAGAGTGTGTTTGTGTTAGGGGCTGGGAGGAGAATGTGTGTGTTAAGGTGGGGGAGGGGGGAGGCTGTCTCTAAGCAGAGCACTAAGGAGCCTGAATGCATTTTCAGCCAGCAGCTCTGCTGGAAACAGCACTCATTCCTCCCCCTGCTCCCCAACCCCCACTCAGCAGTGACTGGGTACACAAGCAGGGGGAGGCCAACACCCTAACATTAGTCCCCTCTGCTTCTGCTCTGTGAAGCAGGACACAGGTTGCCAGTCTGAGCAGCTTTGTCAATTGCAGTTCCATGGGAGGGGTTAGAGGGGAAACAGGAGTAGCTGGGTGGGGGGCGGGGAGAGAAGGGCTCCAGAGTCATGCGTGGACTCCCCAGGTGGTGACCCCTGCCTCTAGAGGTGTGCAATTAACACTCACTTTAAAAAATTAATTAGTTTTGAAGTTAATCCCATGCATATATTGCAATTAATTGGCAGCCATAATTAATGCATAATAAAGTCTTTCAGCAGTGGAGTTTTAACTCTATCACCTAGAGTGCCATTTTGGATGGTTGGCTTATCTTTGATCCTTTAGATGTTTCAAAGTGTGTAAGTTGTAGGATGGCAGGGCAGGGAACATTCCCCGTGCCATCTTCTTATCTAGCTGGAGCTACTGAAAGTGGAGGCAATCTGCAATTAGACAGCACCCTAGGCAGTTTGAGAACTTCAGGTTTTCCTAAGTTTTGCAAATTATATGCAATTCATTGCCAGTGTCTCTAATAAACAGCTCTCCTGACTTCCCTCTTTCATAACGTCATTCATTTCACCCGGCCTCGTGATACCCAGCATGCTTGTGACCACCTCAACACTACCTTCACCGCGGCTCAGATTCTGGCACAAGCACCAGTGTGGCTCTTGGGATGCTACTCTAGCAGTGACTTGGACCCCAGCCAATTCTCCACATACATCCATACTACTTCTGAAAATTCATCCCCATAGTAACAAACTATGAAATACTGAACAAGGAGCTGCTTGAAATAAAAACCTGCTTTTTGAAGATGGAAGGAAGGAAAGAAGTCTTGGCACCCTGTACAGGTTTTTACTGACAGAAGAACGCCATGTATTGCTGGAAGACCCAAACTTTGAATGAGAGACAGTTAATATGGGCCTTGTTCTTTTCTCAGTTTGATTTTACTGTCACCTACTGCATGGGAAACCGAAGTGGGAAAGCTGATACTCTGTCACAAAAGGGGGAACACTACCAGGAAAAAAAAGGGACCTACCTCCAAGCCCCTCTACCTCTTGAAGCCTAGTAATGTTGTTAGTGTCATAGTTCAGCAGGACCTGGTCTCCCTCATCCTCCCACCTGAAAAGAAGACCCATTCACCCAAGGAACCAAGTCTACGCCATGAGGGGCTAATATGCATTGCTGACAGGGAGGGGATAACATCATACCCATATATGTCCTGCTGGTGCACCCCAACTGGAGCAACATTCCATTGGTGGGTTGCTTTGGCTGCCTTAACACCTCCTGCAAGGTTGCCCATTTTTTCTGATGGCCCCATATACAGGCCAAAGTCCAGGTTTACATAGATTCCTGTAAGTGATGTGCATGTACCTTTGTGATGCTGGAGGCTCCAGCTAGGCCTTAGTCCACAATAACCCCAGAATTGATTGTAAAACTCCCAGAATCCCGTGGCCACACCACAACATATGACACTTACCATTCATTACTCAGGCAGGGTTGCTTAGACTGTAAACTCACACTGTGATCATAACATAAGATCTTTGGGACAGGGCCTATCTTTAAATAGATGTGTGTACAGCAACTGTGCAGTGGGGCACTGATTCCCAGTTGTGGCCACTAGATATTATTGAACACTCTGGTCTGGCAACATCCATGCTCGAGCATGATTTTAGTTAGCCGGATGTCCACTTGTCCTGGGTGTGGCCAAGTTTCTCATGGTTCCATAAAGTTTATGTACTGCCACCAGTCCTGGCTCTTCGTGTTCTGTGCTGTTATTTAGCTCTAATTTACCCCTAAATGTCCTGTCAGAGTCCAGTTAGCAGTGGAAGTGTTGGTAGTGCTGCTAGACAACATTGACCTCCCGTAGTTCAGCAAATTCTCTCGTATGGCACTAATTTATATAGTCTGGCACTGTCACGAGATAATTCTTTTAACGAAACCAAGAGTGGATATTTTGATCCCTCATTGAATGAAAAGTAGGTAACAGTTCAATTATAATACAAAGAGATAAGTAGGCTCTGAAACTTGCTAAACTGGTAGTATTGTAATCACATTTTTCCAAGGTTAAACTGCTTAGAATTCACTATTGTGGAATGACTTTCTCCATTTCTTAATTTGTTATGTTTAGAAGGCTACTTAGTTTCTCTAAGTCTTGTGAACAGGAGGTTTCTAAATAGGTGTTTAAAATTATTTGTTTGAGGTAAGAACTTTCCATTAGCCAACTGCTGAAATGCTATACATGACTTTTCTGTATTGTTTTAAAGTGGTTTGCAATCTTGTCTAACCTGTTGCTGTTGTTGGATCTGAGGCGCAGTTTGTGGTTAGCTCATGGTAGTAATCTAGCCATAATGTGAGCTAATCTAAAGATCTCCACTCTGCTCTTTTAAGGCAGCAGTGCGGGAGGGTAGGCGGGAGCTGGTATGCGTATCGGCTCTTGCAGAACAGACTGCCTCCCCCATGGGGCTGCAGGCAGCTCTGTGGGAGCTGGTGCTTGCAGAGAGCCATCTTAAAAGTTTGCACATTGGCTCCCATGGAGCCACCGCCCGCTCATGTGTAAACACATAAACACGGAAAAATTCAGCGGTTACACATTTACAAAAAACATGCATTTTATCTATCTGTGTGTTCAAGAACTCCTCTTAAATGGTAAGATCAAAGACCACCAAATTCTGTATGCAGTTTTATTTTATTATAACTGAAAGCAAGGTGTTTGGTTATGCCAGGAAAATGAGGTGTACCTATAATGGGTTTGCTTCTTATTAAAACCAAAGGCTGTGTCTAGACTGGCAAGTTTTTCCACAAAACCATCTGCTTTTGCGGAAAAACTTGCCAGCTGTCTACACCGTCCGCTTGAATTTCTGCAAGAACACTGTGATGATCTCATGTAAGATCATCAGTGTTCTTGCGGAAATACTGTGCTGCTCCCGTTCGGGCAAAAGCCCTCTTGCGCAAATCATTTGCGCAAGAGGGCCAGTGTAGACAGCACAGTACTGTTTTGCACAAAAAAGCCCCGATGGCTAAAATGGTGATCGGGGCTTTTTTGCGCAAAAGTGCGTCTAGATTGGCACGGACGCTGTTCCTCAAAAAGTGCTGTTGCGGAAGAGCGTCTGTGCCAATCTAGATGCTCTTTTCTGAAAATGCTTTTAACTGAAAACTTTTCCGTTAAAAGCATTTCCGGAAAATCATGCCAGTATAGACATAGCCAGAGAGAAAAGAGAATAACCAGGCAGAGATTGAATTTAAACCAGGTAGAACTACCATGCTTACAAAGAATACTGGGCATGAAAATGGAGGGAAGGTTTGCAGGTGCTCCAATCAGAGCTGGTTGGCTGCATTCCCAGCCAGCCCAAGCGCCCCCTTCTCTGTCACAAGTACCCACAAGTCAGGAGTGGGGAGAAGGAGGTGACAGTGGGGAGAGTGAAGTCCCCACTCACTTCACAAGACAGCGGGAAGCCCCAGTGTGTGCGGGGTATCACCCAGCCCTATTCCCCACAGGGGTGGGGGAAGCTTTGCTGAGGTCAGTGCGGGTCATGCAGGTGAGACGCTGGTGGCTCAGCTGGGGCTCAGGAGCCTGGCTCTGGCTGGCTGCATGCAGAGCTGACGAAGCAAGTGAGTGTTAGTTCCTGGGTAGCAGCCCCACTGGTTTGTTCCAAGCGTTGAGCAAATCAATGCCCACTGCTGCCACCCCTCCTCAGTGCAGTGCCTCCCTTCCTTCTCCCAAGCCCCATTGCTGCCTTCTCCCTCCCCCACTCACTGGTTTCCTTGTCCGTCCCCACCCCTACTCACTCACTACCTCCCCTGCCCCCCTCACTGCCTCCCTTCACAATAACCTCCCATTTCCCTGGCACTCCCCACTGCCTCCTCCCTGCCCCCGTTTCCCACTCATTGCATGGGGCAGGCCACAGCCTCTCAAGTCCCTCAGGTGCCACACTTCACCGCGGTGCTGGTGGCAGTGCCTGGTGGTGTGACCTGACTTGAGGGTTTGCTGCTGCTTTTCCCATGCTGCAGCCCAAGAGGGGAATTATGGGATTCCCACCTTTCCACCTATCTCCTCTACTGCAGTTGGATCAGCAGGGTTAGGGTGAGCCAAGCATGAGCACAGTTTACAGTGTTGCTGTTGATCAGCTTTTAACATGAATACGATGTTAGCAACAGAACAGTATTATCAGATCAAAGCTACTTAATGTAGCAACTCTTCCACTCTTGTAAGCTGATGTATTGTGTTCCTAAGAACAAGTCTGGCATAGGGGTACAAGTTTAATAGTACTGCGTAGGGCATCATAAATCCTAAGGACGGCCCTGCTCCATGCTGCTACTGGTTCCTGGAGGAGCTATGGTTTCGCTTCCAGATGGAATTACGGTATAGTCCCTAGCCCACAATGGTACATGTACTTAATACAGTAAGATCTCACAAAGATATTGCAGGAAATTGCCATATCTCTGACTCTGTAAATACTAAATATGTTGCTGTCCTTATCAGGGTTACATTCTTTAAAGTTTCATTTTTTCTATTTCTATGGTTAGGTGTATGGGTCCCACGTGAACCCTCCCTTCGGGGAAGCTAACTCACCTGGTCCTTCCACTTGAGACCATTTCAACCTGAGTCACCTCCCCCCCCCCTTACCACCACCAAAGGAGCCCTGTCCCAGCTGCCCTGAACTCCTTGGGTCACCACCCTAGCAGCCCCAAACACCAGGCCATCCACAGGTCCCAGCACCCGCCCTATTAACTGACCAGCCAAGTCCTGAATTCCAGGCCTCTGACCTGAGTTGAGCCTCCACTGGATGTCAGGATGGAGCCTTGGGGCGGGACATGGGTTGAGCCACAGTCTGGGTTAGAAAAGGATTAACCTCCCCTGGTCTACTATACCCATCGCCCATGCTTAAATGTATGTATATATGGATTTCATGTGGTTTGAATGGTAAACATTTAACAAAAGAAACTCTCAACATCCTGCACGTTTCTGTATTTTGTTATTCTAATTTAAGAGGCGATGCCTGCCTCCTTCTCTCTTCTTTCCCTCTCATTTAAACCCTCTCCACAGTCTCATCAGAAATGATCAGGGAGGCTAAAACCAAAACTCTAAACTGGAAATCCTGCTAAAATTCTTTGGCCATTCTCTTTTTTAAACAAGCTGTGTATGTACGTGTCTAGAAATGGAAAACCTCTGTTCAGAAGTGCCTCGGATTTTGCTCTGGATTCAATGTATGAGATTACTCCCTTTCTTTATCCCTGCTTCTCAAATATCCAAAGTGTTACTGTGCTCAGTTGTAGCAATTTAGCCTTCTGAGATAGGGGATTCAAGAGCTTGTTGCTGCTACTGCTGTTGGGCTACTGAAAGGAGGTACAGGAAGGTCCTGATCCAAAGCCACTGAAGTCAATTGAAATACTCCCCTCGAATTCAATAAGCTTTGGATCCGATCCTAAAAGGAGCTAGTTGACAGTAATTTTAAACACTAATTTCTTTTTATCCTGTCTGAGAGATGCCCGGCCTCTGTGACCAGTAGGTCAGATGTCTCAGTACAGCGGTGTATGGATTATAGCATCAGCAGAAAATTACTTTTTCTGTAATTTCATATATTTGTTATTTGGAAGCATGGTGCCAGCTTCAGGTGCACAATGGAGCTCATTTGAAAAAAAATAGAGCTTATTTTATTTTATTTTATTTTAAGATTACAAGCCTACATTCTGGTTTCAAATGCATTTTTCCTGCCATATAAGAGGGCAGTATGAAAGACTACAGGTAAAGATCATAACTGGAGAGAAATTATAGTGCCAAATCATGTACAAATAGGAAAATCCTTTAAAGATATTTTATATACATGAATGCCAGGTAATAAGTTGGCAGTAAAAATTGACATTTTATAAATTAATATTTAAAAATAAAATATTTTTGTAAATGTTGAGCAAACATTAAACAAATACTATGTGTATTAAACCTTGGAAAGAAGTGTTTAGTGTTTGTTTCATTTGTAGTGTTTGTTTCATTAGTAAACTGCTGAAAAATGAGGGTGTACTTCATGCTTTCTTATGCTGCTTCATATTTCTGCTGTCTCCGAAGTGTAAAATAAGCTATTTTGTAGATCTGTTCTTTCTGTCTGTGTATAATCCAACTCCATGAACTTTGAGGATTCCTTAGAACTGAGAATTTTTTAACTTTATGTAACCTTTTTGTGCTACTGAGTACCGATAATACACCACACAGTGGAACGTTCACAGAGTAATATTAAACCAGTCTGTTTACAACCGGTAACTGAAATCTGATCCTTCTCATTACATTGAACCTCCATGCTGTTGTCTGTGGATCACATGCTGAAATTGAGACCTATGTAATAAATCAGATAAAACAGGCAATTAAATAATGCAAACAGCTAAAACAAAGGCTTTTGATAAATGAAGGCACCCCCTGCTCAGAGTTCATTGTAGGATTCTGGCCAGAGTGGTAAACCAGTGTGTCAGAATATCTGAAGTTTGAATAAAGGCAGGTTACGCTACTAGGACTTGGTTCAAAGCCATTTCAAATAAATTGAGGTCTTTTTATTGATTTTGGTGTACTTTGGATCAGGCTTATACTTTGATGAGACATGAAGAATTTCAGACCAGAATTAAATCCATAAACTCTGGTTGGTTTTTTGTTTTGTTGGGTTTTTTTTATCTTCTGAGAACATGGAATTCTTCACATTTAGATATTTGCTATTTATAAACAACTATGTCTGAGAAACAGCAAAGGATAAAATAGTTTTATTGAGTAGTATAAATAACGTATGAGAAAATAAATCATTCTTCATCTGTTTGATCACATCTTATACAGTTGACCCCATTTTTCCCCATTCACTATTTTTATAGTTCTCATAAGTTCATGAAAGTAAAACTGCTTATTTTTATTTTCTTTTACTGTATGTTCTCTGTATGCTACAACATCAGATTAACGTAACTTAAATAAGAGCACAATGATACATGGTTATCTTTTTATAATCTGCACCATTAAGCATGTGCTCTGAATCTGATGCCATAGTCTTAATTGATTATCAGTGTTTTGCTTGCTTGACCTTTATTTTAATATTATTGGTGTAATTGAGTATATTGCTAATATTTTTCTTTCTTGTTAAACTTAGGTGGAGAACAGACCAAAATATTATGGAAGAGAGTATGTATTACATTATTCTATTTTTAATTCTTTGATAAGTAATCACTTCAGGGGTTACAGGTTGCTTTTGAAATTTTTAATTTAGAAATAATACACAGTATCAAAATGGAGGTATTATGACAAAATACTTAATTTCACTTTCAATAGTCCTCACCTATAAATGTTTTGAATGTCTAGTATTCCACTTGAATATGGATTCATTATTGTTGCTCAACAGTGCATGGGCCTAAACCACCACTTTAGCCTGTATGTCAGCTAGAGATGGGCAATTTTTGTTTGTCCAAAATCAAATCTGGGGGGATTTGGGGAAGAATGGTTCTTAAATTTTTTCAGCTCTCCCCTCCTGGATATTTTTTTAACTGTTCTTTTCCCCCTCTGTCTTGTTCCTCCTACACTTTCTTTTTGATGTGTGCTTACTGTACTTTCATCTCACTGATATGCAGTACTTCTGTGTAAGTGAGAGCATGAGACTTCTTTGGGTCTAAATGCTAACTTACCCCCGTGAGCATAGGAGGTCTGAAATATGGTAGAACTGGTGTGTTACCAGTATAAAGAAGAGGAAAGGGCAGATAACTCAAAGGCCTCAAAAGGCAAACTCCTATTCTCCCTCTGTCCAGTGGGAGTATTATCTCCAAACTGCTTGCATGTCCATTGACCAACAGCCCTGGATAGATAGTGTACAAGTATTATAGCCATTGCTACAGCCCAGGCATGTCCCTTTACTTGAGCTGTGTGCATAGAATGAGCATTTGTCCTTTTAATACAGTACTCTTCTGAGGTCTGCTGTTTAACTTGCAATAAAGATTAATTATGTAATTTCATAGGTTTTTTTTCCCACCCAGGAAACAGCAGCTATAAAACTTTCAAAGAGCCAACAGCTTCCTCCTAATTATTACAGTTGCATTTTAAAAATACCACCTGTGACCATAAGGAATTGAGTCATTAGTCAAGCACAGTAGCATTTGACAGCCCCTAGTTAACTGAACCACTATGCTCTCTGGCTTAAAACTTTTAAAACCATCATCACTGTTTTTTGTCCAATAAACTTGTTGGTTATTGACAACCGTGTGTATTCTAGCCAGCAGCCAAGAAAAAACTAAAAGCCTAAACTTATTCTTGTTAACTGGATTTTTGTTACGTTTATGACAGGGACATATTAATAAAGATGCATTTAAATCAGTGGTGGGTAACCTGAGGCCCAAAGGCCACCTGCAGCCTTTCAGGGTTCTATGTGTGGACACGAGGCATTTTGTTTACCATTGCCCATGTGCAAGGTTGCCAGATCCTCTTGTTTCAATCTGTGGCACGCTATATAAAGCAAGGACACGTGAGGTGAGGTGCCTGCCTATTGCACACAACATTGACTGTGAGAGCAGCACACTCCCTAGCAGCCAGTCAAAGCACTGCCACAGTTCGGTTGGCACATGTTGCAAATGCTCAGTATGACAAGCATAGTTAGCAAAACGACTCTATCTTGGGGGACCATCTCGGTTGTGACAATCTTGCAGGCCCACTGAGATGAAGAAGGGGCATTCGTGCAGCCCACTCACTTGCTTAGTTTACCCATTGCTGATTTAAATTGTGGCAATTTTAGAGAAGTATCAGAGGGGTAGCCATGTTAGTCTGAATCTGCAAGAACAACGAGAAGTCTTGTGGCACGTTATAGACTAACAGATTTAGAGAGATTCATTTTATTTGGTTGTAGTAGAAAATAAATACATCAGCAAACTAAGATAGTTCTAAGAAACCTAATGCTTCTAACATGTATTCAGTATGAAAGAAATAACAATTGTACTGTTCAGTTCTCTTTACATCTGAAATGTTTTTCTTCTTCTTTTTCCCTACCAAACCAGGGGCAGCATTTTAAACCTACCATTTCCAACTTATGATGTCAGAAAAAAAGACAATGCTTAGGGCTACTAGTAGCTTTTAACATACTTACTGTATTTTTAGGCAGCAGCATTTTAAAGAGAAGCTTTAAAAGCTCCAAGGAAAGGATTAGTGAATCGGCTAGCAAAATATGTGCACAACATAGTATTTAAACTACTCTAAAGACTGTATTTTGTCCTTGTTTAAAGGTCATAGCTGAAGTACTGATCACTCTAAAGTCCGCTGTCTGTTTTAGGGGCTGTTCCTTTTTGTCACGAGGGAATGAATCACAGAAAGCATCACTCTCTTCAGAAATTGGCCAAGGGACTACAAATCTTTGTCTATTTCTCCACATTTCTGTAGAGCATCTCACTTGTACCTTCACCAGCATCTTCATTTTTTTTCTTTGTCACACATTTAAGAAGCTGTTCAGATAGCGTCATACCTTTAAAAATCATACATATAAACAGAACAGGCAGGTTTGTAATAATGACACTATCTAAAATACATTCATTAATTTTAATTTATCTCATTTTATTTTAAAGTGTCATCATTACTGCTCTTGTTTCATTTCTCTCATGTAAAGTAACCGTCTTAGGAAACTCCAGGCCTGGCTCCCTCATAGAGCTGGCTTAAAAGAATGCTTGGAGTCTAATTGATCACTGTATTTGGGGTTGGAAAGGAATTTTCTCCCATGTCTGTTAGGTAACGACATGCATCTGACGAAGTGGGTCTTTGCCCACGAAAGCTTATGCTCCAGCGCTTCGGTTAGTCCATAAGGTGCCACTGGACGCCTCGCTGCTTTTGCAAATTCAGACTAACGCCGCTACCCCTCTGATAGGATGGAAGAGTATTGTGAAGAGGGAGAGTATTCTGAAAATATTTCCCCTTTTTGTTGACATTTTATTTGGTTGAAATTCTGAAAAAGCTTCAACTAACTCTATTCCCCTTGACGCTGAGAATATCCCATTAACTTTAGTGAGAACAGGATTGGGCCTTAATTTTTTCCCCCAGGTTGTTCCAGTGATACAGTATTTGATGTGGCTAACCCGTTATGATCTACCACTAGTCAAATATGTTTCATTTGAAGCAACCATGATTTCTTGTGGTTTTATTTCTTCCTGTGATTATTCTGTAAATTTGCTGAAATCTCTCCCCTCAGGTTTCATGGGATTATTTCTCGAGAGCAAGCAGATGAACTTCTTGCAGGTGTAGAAGGAGCATACATTCTTAGAGAGAGCCAGCGGCAACCTGGATGCTACACTCTAGCCCTCAGGTAAACTCAGATTTCATAAAACATTTCTACATTAACTAGACATGTGGAAGAGATGGTGGAAATAATATCAGTCGTTTTGATTGAGAGACCCCCCCCCTGGAATTGCGACGGTTTGCAACTCAAGGGTGATTTTAGATCTCCGGCTGCTGTTTGACCATCACGTAACTGCAGTAATCTAGTACGTTTTTTATCATTGCATCTGGCTAGGAGTTTGTAACCTTTCTCTATGGATGTAGACCTTGTCACTGTTATTCATGCTTTTGTTTCCTCAAGCTTAGACTATTGCAGTTCTCTGAACCTGAGACTACTCCTTATATTCATTTTGAGTACTGGGCAAACTAGTTGACACTATAGTAAAGAGTAAAATTGTCAGACACATAGGTGAACATAATTTGTTGGGGGAGTTCTTTGAGGGGGTCAACAAACATGTGGACAAGGGGGATCCAGTAGATACAGTATACAGTAAAACTCCATTAGTCCGGCATCCAATGCTCCGGGACTCCTGATGGTCCGACACCATCAGGAACCCGGAAGTGCTGGGGCAGCCGGACAGGCTTCCCCCATTCAGCTGCTGCTGAAACTGACCAGCAGCTGAAACGGGGTAGCCGGGAGCAGAGCAGCTGGGGTGCTGCCGGGTTGGTCTCGTAGCGCCGCCCCTCGGCGCTGCAGGACCAAACCAGCAGGACCCCAGCTGCTCTGCCCCAGGGATCCCCAAGTCAGCCGCTGCTGAAACAGATCAGCGGCTGATTCCAGGAAGCCCCGGGCAGAGCAGCTGGAGTCCTGCCGGGTTGGTCCCACAGCGCTGTCCTTTGGCGCTGTGGGACCAACCCAGCAGCACTCCAGCTGCTCTGCCCCAGGCGTCCCCAAGAGCAGCTGGAGTGCTGCTGGGTTGGTGCCATAGCGCCGCCCCTCGGCGCTGCGGGACCAATCCGGCAGCACCCCAGCTGCTCTGTTGCAGGCATCCCTGATTCAGCTGCTGCTGAAACTGACCAGCAGCAGCTGAATCAGGAACGCCTGGGGCAGAGCCGGACTATCGTAAGGGGGGGCTATGAGGGTTCTGGGGTGGCATCCCCTCACCCCACTCCAGACCCCTCATAGCCCCCCCTTCTGATAGTCCGACATATCTGATAATCCGGCACCCCCTGGGTCCTAAAGGTGCCGGATTATTGGCAGTTTACTGTACTTAGATTTCCAGAAAGCCTTTTGACAAGGTCTCTCACCAAAGGTTCTTAAGTAAAGTAAGTTGTCATAGGATAAGAGGAAAGGTTCTTTTGTGGATTGATAAATGGTTGCAAGACAGGATACAAAGGGTAGGAATAAATGGTAAGTTTTCCGAGTAGAGAGAGGTAAATAGTGGTGTCCTCCAAAGGTCTGTCCTGGGACCAGTCCTATTCAACTTATTTAAAAATGATTTAGAGAAAAGGGTAAACAGTGAGGAGGCAAAATTTGCAGATGATACCAAACTGCTCAAGATAGTTAAGACCAAAGCAGACTGTGAAGAGCGTCAAAAAGGTCTCACCAAACTAAGTGATTGGGCAACAAAATGGCAAATGAAATGTAATGTTGATAAATGTAAAGTAATGCACATTTAGAAATTAATGGAGATTGCCTATCTCCTAGAACTGGAAGGGACATTGAAAGGTCATCAAGTCCAGTCCCCTGCTTTCACCACAGGACCAAGTACCATCCCCAACAAATTTTTGCCCCAAATCCCTCTGCAAGGATTGAACTCACAATCCTGGGTTTAGCAGGCCAATGCTCAAACCACTGAGCTATCCCTCCCGCTCTTATTACATTGGAAAAAATAATCCCAACTATATGTAGTGCCCCCTCTCCTTCTGGTTACCTTCTTTAATGCCAGTCTGCTTACAGGTTTTGATAGGTAGGTCTGGCTTCTTCTGGATCCCGCCACCCACTCAACTTTATTTTTTCCAATGGATTTATTTGGCGGTGCCTCCACCCCCCTCACTCCTTCCTGGCAGGGTCACCAGGGCAGCTTGGGAGGATAATTCTAACCCAGGGGAATCCCCACATACTTGCCAGATAGTTGGAGACTCCCAGAACATAACACAAACACATACACATACACTATAATAAACACAATTATATTAAACAGGAGACAAATACAACAGAACAGGTTAAAACATTATTTTTAGGGTCACTGGTACCCATCAACTGTAAGATTAGTGTCCCGTTGGTATGCATATTTTGTTGGGACCCTTGATGACTTTTGACCACACAAATTTCTTCTCTGCAGTGGTTTAGCAGTGGGGCTGACTGGGCCCAGTACAGCCCAAAGGACTCACAAGTGGTAAATCCCTCCATAGGTTTAATATGCAGCAGGTTATAAAATTATCAAACAAATTCCCTGACTTACTAACTAAAAGATGGTGCACTCACACACTCCAGGAATGAGGCTCAGGTACAGAGATGACTCAGTCACTGCAGAGGGGCTGGTCTCTTCTGGCAGAGATCCTCCTCAGGCAGGAATCAGGCTGCTTCAGTTCCAGGATTTCCCCTCACCACAAAGGGGTGCAAGGCTTAAGGTGCAGGCCACACAACTGCACTAAAATTCAAACTGTAATCTCCTACCCCAGCATTCAGACACACACACAGCAGGCAGCATCCCCAAACCAGCAGACAGAGCAGAGCTGACCATGCGGTGACTGGTCTCACCCAGGGAGCTGGAGAGCCAACTCAGCCTGGCTGGGGAAGCCTCCCAGCAAACTCCACAAACTGGGAATCAACAGGGAGGACATAAAACCCAGCTGAGGGATCCTGCCTTCAGGTCCCTAGAGGCTAGTTCTCAGGGGAAACCCTGCATGCAGGCCTGGGGCTTACTAGCTCCCACACAGCTGTCCTCCCCTTGCCCTGCTGGCTCCAGACTCCCCTTAACAATGGCCTCTCCTTCCCCCCCCTGAACTCTCTGGGAGGGGCCTCTCACTCCCTATGGATTGCAGGCAGACTCTGGCCCTGGTAGGGAGGGGGAGCCAAGGCAAACTCAGAGTGCCTCTCCCTGAGCTGCCAGCAGACAGAACCCTAGGAATCTAGGTAATATCCTTGGGGGTTACATATACATACAGTATGATGGGACTAATTTAGCTTCAGCTACTCGAGAGAGATCTGGGAGTTATTGTGACTAGTTCTCTGAAAACATCCATTTACCATACAATGACAGTTAAAAAAAAAAAAAAAAAAAAAAGCAAACCGAATGTTAGGAATCATTAAAGTATAGAGAATAAGCCAGAGAATATCTCATTGCCTCTGTATAAAACCATGTTACACCCACATCTTGAATACTGCATACAGATGTGGTCACCTCATCTCGCCAAAGATATATTGGCGTTGGAAAAGGTTCAGAAAGGGCAACAAAAATGATGAGGGTTTTGGAATGGGTCCCAAATGAAGAGAGATTAAAAAGACTTGGACTTTTCATCTTAGAAAAGAGGACACTATGGGTACGTCTAGACTACATGCTTCTGTTGCCAGAGGCATGTAGATTAGGCTACCAGACATAGTAAAATGAAGTGGCGATTTAAATAATCACCGCTTCATTTAAATTTATATGGCTGATCAGCTGTTTGTCGGCTCAGCGCGATAGTCTGGACGCTCCCCTGCCGACATCAAAGGTATTTGTCGACCACCCAGGTAAGCCTCCTGGGATGAGGTTTACCTGGGTGGTCGACAAATACCTTTGATGTCGCCACCCGCGCGTTCAGACTATAGCGCTGAGCCGACAAACAGCTGATCAGCTGTTTGTCGACTCTGCGCGGCAGCCATGTAAATTTAAATGAAGCGGCGATTATTTATATCGCCGCTTCATTTTCCTATGTCTGGTAGCCTAATCTACATGCCTCTGGCAACAGAGGCATGTAGTCTAGACGTACCCTAAGGGTGGATATGATAGCGATCTATAAAATCATGACTGGTGTGGAAAAAGTGAATAAGGAAAAGTTATTTACTTATTCCCACAATATAAGAACGAGGGGTCACCAAGTGAAATTAATAGGCAGCAGGTATAAAACAAACAAAAGGAAGTTGTTCTTCACTGAGCACACAGTCAGCCTGTGGAACTCCTTGCCAGATGATGTCATAAAGACTAGGACATTAACAGGGTTCAAAAAAGAACTATATAGATACATGGAGGTTAGGACCGTCAATGGCTATTATCCAGGATGGGTAGGAATGGTGTCCCTAGCATCTGTTTGTCTGGAAATGGGTGACAGAAAAGGGATCACATGATGATTACCTATTGCGTTTCCTCCCTCTGGGGCATCTGGTATTTTCCAGTGTCAGCAGACAGGATATCAGTCTAGATGGACCTTTGGTCTGACCCAGTGTGGCTGTTCTTACGTTCTTATGAGACTGACACTGATGTAGGATGTAATAGTTTGCTTACTGAACATGGCAGCATGCTGGGAATACATAACATTGGTGTACCTGGATCTGCACTGGCTGCTCATTGGTTTCTGGGTGGAGTATAAGGTATCTGTTATGACCTACAAAGCTCTAAATGAGAGGGAACTGGCCAGGGTAAGGAGTTGCCCCTCCCCATGCCATACTGCCACAACTGTGGTCAGAAAGAGCACATGACTGGATCTCCCTCATTATATATGGCGACACGGGGGAGGGTTTGCAGGATAAACTCTGCAGAAGCTGCACTACTCTAGGGCTAGTTTTATCACCTTGTTCTGAATTTGGTGACCTTCCAGGCATGCTGCAAAAGATGTATCTGTTTGATGGGGTTTTTTAGAGGTCTCAAGGTATACTCCCCAATGATGGAATAGAAAGGCATCTCTGTAGATGGCTGGCTGAATGCCTGTGGAATAACTACTTTTATGCTGCTGGATTTGATTGTGTGAGTAATGATGGTAGGGTTTCTCGAACTTTGGATCGAGGTCCTTGTATATATTGAGTCTAAATAAAATTATTAGAAACCTAAATTTATGTTAACATCTTTCCTTTCACAGAGATATCAAGCTACTTAAGTGCAAAATTATTTATATCTTAAAACTGTTATAGTTTGGTGAGAGAGATCCTCCAGATCCAATCACCTTTAACAAAAGAAACATGTTAAATTATTACTTGGCAGTTTTAAAAATATTACTGTTTTTGTAGGACCTGCAAAAAGAATTTTTAATTTTCTATTCTGGTAAGTCTCACAAAAATTTCCTGGAAGAGATATCCCAGAACTATCAACATTGTACTGAGATCATCCTCATCAGTTATATTGGTGAACAAACAAGGCTGTCAGCAGAACCAAGAGTTGGTGTAAAAATGTAGGAAATGAATAGCAGTGTTTGTCAAACGGAAAAGAACAAAATAGGTGATTTTCAGGGTTCCTATTGAATAACAAAATAAAGAACATAAGAATGGCCATACTGGATCAGACTAACGATCCATCCAGCCCAGTATCTTGTCTTCTGACAGTGGCCAATGTCAGGTTGCTGTAGTCAGAGCCACGTGATCACAATGGGTTTCTATGGGGTCTTCACCTACATGGATCCAATTGCAATATTAGAACCTAAAATGTGGTTGTTCTGATATTAAATGTTCTCTCTTTATTTTTTTTTAATACAGGTTTGGTAATCAGACCTTAAACTACAGGCTCTTCTATGATGGAAAGCACTTTGTAGGGGAGAAAAGGTTTGAATCTATTCATGATTTGGTAACAGATGGCTTGATAACACTGTATATAGAAACCAAGGCTGCTGAGTACATTTCCAAAATGACCAAAAACCCCATCTATGAACACATTGGATATGCTACTCTGCTCAGAGAGAAAGTATCCCGAAGGCTGAGCAGAACCAAAACGGAATCCAGAAAAGCTAGTGTAACAAGTGAAGAAAATACACCGGTTGAAAAGGTAACTATTCAGTATTAAATGGCAAATAATCTAATGTTTTCTTTTATCTGCTTAAATGGTTTGAAAATCTAAAAGGAAACAAATGTTTCTTTAATGATTAACTATTATTTTGTTGTCATTAAAGTGTTCCTGAACTATTGAAATGTTTATATACTGTTAACTGACTGATAACAAATCATATGTACTCAAAATTACTATTTGATTGGGGCTTTTGAAAAGATGATAAACTGACACTGCCAACTGAAATGATTCTTTGTATGCAGTGTGGGGCCTGACTACTTTATAAACAACTTTTCCTTAAGCACCATCACAGTGGCTGAGAAAAGCTGAGATATTCGGAAGTCATGGCATTCTGAGTGGCAGGTCCCAAACTGTGGAATGTGTACCTGTTGGCCATTCACCAGAGCTCAAGTTTGTTAGCTTCTAGGGCATGGTGCAAAGCTCCTCTTTTCTGTCAGTCCTTTGGTGAATGGGTCTAAAAGTGGGGTATTGTCTTTGCCTTCTTTTTTTCTCTTTCTTTTTCTGAGTTAAAATGGATTTTCTTGCTGTCTCTTGGTTATATGTTACAGCAATATGTGAACTAAAGTTTATTGACTTAATACTTTGAGAACTCCATCCTTTTAACAACAACAATTACACCATCTATGATAAACAAAACAAAAAAAAACTTTAAAAAAGAGTAGTCCTATTGCACCTTGAGTGTAACAAATATATATAATCATGAGCTTCCATGGGCAAAACCTACTTCTTGTGGGTTTTTCCATTTTTAGGTGAACTATGTGTAACCACCACCAGACGGATTTGAACCTGGGATCTCTGAAGGGAGGTATAGGAACCTCTACTCTCTGAGCTAAAAGCCAGCTGGCTCCCAGCGCATCCTGTAGAGGTCTCTTGGTCTTAACGGTTGCTGTCGTCTAGGTACCACTTGCATTGCTCAGTAACTACACTAGGTGTGTGGGTTTCATATGCACTAAGTATGCCAAACAAAACTTCAGTCTGACCTGCTAAAAGGGAATGGTCTGTGAAACCCACAAAATGAGTTTGTCTTTGTAGCAACATAATACGCTGTTAGATTCCCTTTGCCTTGCTCTGTTTATTTCTATGGTACACCTAAACAAATATTTCAGGGAAAGTTTCTTGGGGAAGTAACAGCTCATTTTTGGTTGTTCAAAAGACTTGCTTTTGTTTGGGGTTTGTTGCACAGTATTATGGATACAAGGCATATGTCTTGGTCACAGATCAAAACCCACCAAAAGCACTAATAAAAGGTACATAGCCAGAAAGAACTAAAGTAACATTCAGGTTGATGTATTTCTCTGAAATAAATGACTTGATTTGTGTGTAGATATACTTGAATTTTGCGCAAGTTGAGTTGTCTTTGACATTTGGAGTGAACAGGTGATATTAAAGTTTTGAATAATGGAATTACTTTTTTGGACTGAGCTACCTGGAATACTTTCAACATTTCTGAAACTCCAGGAAAGAAAATAGTGCAGAGAGGCTTTCATTATGGCTGCAAAAGTGCTTGAGAATTTGGCACCGTATAGGTTAAGTCCCAGTACTCCTATTATAGATTAGGTTTTTTTGAAGTGAAATTTCACTTCATATTGATACCATTTCCAGAGCTGTGAAACTGGTGCTCAGGGCATTAATTTCTTCAGTAGATTTGTTAAGCCATTTAGGGGCTCTATCCATTCTTTCTTGTCCTGTGTTGACAACAGAAATTATTAAACATCTCAGTCATTCGAGAGACTCTTTTCCCCTTTGGGTAGGTCAATGGAAGGTTGTCATAGAGGCATTATCTAGGAAGGAGATGCACAAATTTGAATAGAATGACTTGGAATCGCCTGAGGTACCTGTCTACTCCCATAATGTGGATTCTTGTAGGTTGTAATTTAGTGGAGCCTTACCCATTGCAGTACAAGAGAGATGGTTCATGTGCCAAATTAAGCTGTTTTTATTTGTTTATATATTTTACTAATCATGTTTGAAGTAATCCTGAGAGAATGTTTACCTTTAAGATACCTGATAATGACTAAATGTCATGCAAACCTCTTTCTGTCTGAGTAGCTGGAAGATTTGTAGTCATGAGCTTGCCACATTTTATTTAGAGTGGGTAGAAATATGTTTAATTCAAATGGAGTTTACATACTCTTTAAGAATGAGAGAGATAGAGGACCTAAATTGTGCAAGGTACTAGTTTAGCAACTAGTGACAGTCATTTTAACCTGTTTGGACTTGCACGGGAATTGGGAAACTGTTATTGCATGAAAAAAATGAACAAATCCTTATTCTAACATTATATAATTATTTGAGAGTATTCAGGGTTCCTCTCCAACCCATACTGAAGAATTGAAATTGCATATTCTGTATCATTTCTGTTCATCGAACATTCTTCACGTTGGGCAAGTACAGAATGTGCAATAGCAAGACGCAGATAAATGGCTCACAGTATGAATGCTGGAAGACAAAGTTTGTTTGCTATAAACAATCCATCTTCTTTTTAAAGAGAAATTTATAGTAGTCATTCATTACTAAAATATCTGGTTCTGAAATTGTATATTGCCACGATCACATGACAGTTTTTATTACTCCTTTAAGTGCTCTGTATGTTACTGCCAAGGAGAACATTTCCCCCTCTATTGGTAGTATGAAATTTAGGAAAATATCTTCAAAAGGTTTTGCATTTCCAGATGATGGCAATACGTTTAAGAGTCTTTCCATTATTACCATCTATTTGATAGGGGACGAACTACATTATTAGAATTGTCTGCAATGTTATATGTTATAGTGTGTATTCCTATTATTGTTGAAGTTAGTGGCACACCACTTGACTTCAGTGAAAATAGAACCAGGCTCAGTGTGTTAAAGTCAATGCAAAAATATAAATTGTTTGTACAGGCAGTCCCCGGGTTACGTACAAGATAGGGACTGTAGGTTTGTTCTTAAGTTGAATTTGTATGTAAGTTGGAACTGGTACATATTGTAGGGGATACTCTAGCCAAACATTTCTCCAGAGCTCAGTTTTATTCTCCCACACCTCACTTCCCTCAGTCCTTTATTCTCAAGCTGAGGTGTCTGCTGAGAAAAGCTGCTCCGCGTCTCCTTGGTTTGCTGCGGGGGGGCGCTAGCTTCGCATCTCCGTGGTCTGCTGGGGGGAAGCAGCTAGTGCGGGGTTACCTCACCCTGTTTGTAAGTAGGGATCCGATGTAAGTCGGATCCATGTAACCCGGGGACTGCCTGTATATGGAAGGTTTGTTTTGTATATGGAAAGTTTGTTTGAATCCAAAAATGCCTACACAGACTGCTCTATGATTATAGGCAGCTGTTGAGATGTGTGTCTTATAATAAGGAGCCCAGATAATCTGTGAGGGAAAACTTGGCATTTGGAACAAAGATCATGGAGGGCTGTGGTCAGATACTTCGTTGAAGAGTAGGATAGTAGCAGTTCCTGACTGGTGCTCTGTTACATAAAGCTGAAATATTGATGCTTGACATAGTTATCTTTTTACCCATTTTGCTAGAAGCAAGTGCTAAGCATTTATGTGCAAAATGACAGAGCCCAAAAATTATACATTGCAATAGTATTGAAGAGGTGAATGACATAATATATGCCATTGTCATATATTATATTATGGAATCTGGAATATCTTAGAATACCTTAGGAGGGGAAAAAGCCCACAAAAATAACCGAGAGACAGGTAAGAAAGTTGTTCCTTTTTTGTCACATGTTCCTGAATAGGAAGAATAATTTTGCTGGAAAATATAATGGGTGCTATTGTAGTCATTAGTCATGCTGCTGTCACATGTCTTCCCACAGAAAAGAATTAAATGCTTTGAGACTGAGGTATATTGTTCTGAAACCACATTTAATTTTAGATGTAATCTGATCGTGGAACTAGATCTCCTTAAGATCACAGCATTTCATTACTGTAATTCAGAATTAGCTGGAGATGGCCAAACTTTGAAAATCTCTGGTTTGATTCAGTTTACAGAAGCATCCCCACATTTGCATTAATATTCAAAACTCAGCTGATGCGTTTGAAAGCTTCTCTTCCTCCCCTCCTCCCACCATCTTTCCGCTATCTCTCTTGGTTGTGGGTTGGTTTTTTTGGCCCTTCCCTCCCAGGTCCCACTCCTGATCAATACTATACAGGCCCTTTGGGCCTTCTCTTTCTTCTTTACACTTTATTTTCTGCAGGACCCACTACCATGGGAGTCTGTCATAGCATTCTAGCTGGACTCTAGTATCTCTGCTGGGACAGAAGTCCAGATAGTATTTCATGTATATTGCTGTATGTAGCTAATGGAGGACTCCTCTCCCCCTCCAGCCTGTTAAGATATGAACTGTGCTGCCTACTAGGGGGCCACAATAGGCTCTTTAAAAGACAGTGATGGAGTGATCCCTGCAAGATTATGCAGGAGGGAGGCGGTACCTACCTGAATCTATCAAACCTTACAAAAAGGTTCACATGAAATTTGGGGAAGGGGCTGATTTTCAAAATGGGGTTGCTAGCTTTGTCTTGGGTACTATGGCAGTTCCTGAAGAAATGAAAACAGTAAACAGTGTGAAAACTTGAAACTGTGAATAAAGCCAATTTCTCTAAGTTTTAAAATAATTTGTTTTGATCCTAATCTGATCATCTTCCTCCAGTGGAAAGTGGGTGTAAAATTCTACCAAATTAAAATGGCTTTGTTTCACATTACCTTTGCACAGGTGTAAATTGCTTCACAAAGTGTGGGGCAAGGCAGAATCAGACCTGAAACAGTTCTCATTCCCTTCCAAGCTAGGGTTGGGAGGGAGGGAGTTGTCTCCCTGCCCCTCCCCCTCCTCCCCCACAGCAGCCCTGGAGCTGGAGCTGGAGCTGGAGCTGGAGCTGGAGCTGGAGCTGGAGCTGGAGCTGGAGCTGGGAAGTCTCTTTCCCCAGCATCTGCAGTCCTGGAACTGAGGAAAACTGCTTCTTTCTCTGACTGTTGCAGCCCTGCACATCCAAAAGTCTCCCCGCCTCTTCTTCCCCATTGCCCCTCAACTTACATCCTATTCTCCCCCTTCACTCCATTACTGCCTCCTCTCCACCCCCCGCCCCACCAAAGCCATCACCTCCCTTACAGGGTCCAGGCACCAGGTGAGTTGGTGGCTTTGTGGGGAATAAGGGGTAGGTAAGAGGGGGCAGTGGGATGAAGGGGGGGAAACAGGATGTAAGTTAGCTGCACTAATTAGATGGGCAGCCTTTCATTCTCTCGTGTGGCTGCCTAGGTGAGCATCGTAGAGGCACCTGACTGGAGGTCGCAGACCACAGTTTGAGAACCTCTGCCTTATTGAAAACATATTGATTCCCCAGTTGAGTAGTGAATTATTTTTTGCCTTTAATATAAACATCTTGTTTTGCATTTTATATATTTTGTTTTCTTGCAGAAGATGGGCTGTTTTCCATTGCCTTAATTGAAGTATGCATAGTATTTCTTTTCATTTTCCTTGTGTGGTGCTGTGCATGCGGAAAGGGGGAAGTTTCCTCAAAGCCCTCTTTAGCCTCAGGCAAAATTCCCAGATTTCAGGAGAGCTGAAGGGTCCAGTGTGACTCACATTAACAGTGATTGAAGTTAAGAGCATAACAAGAAAAGAGACTCCATTGTGGACTATTTAATTGCATTGCTTCCCTGAGCTGTTAACCTAACTTGATGCTCTCTGCATAATAATGAAGCGAACTGCTGTTTTTATTTTACTGGATTATAGATGTCAGTGCAAGGTTTATCTCTGATGCCTTAAGCTGAGTCAGTGCTGTGATTATTCCTTCAGTCAACTGTGCAAGCTATGGAAAAGTTAGCATGTTATTTGACGTGCAATCCCCATTCACAAAACGATAATGAGCCCAATCTGATGCCCCTTGAAATTAATGGAAAGACACCCACTGATTTCATTGGACCTTGTAGGTGGCTCAGCAGGTGACTGTGAGCCTGCAGTAAAGATATCTGCATTGTTTTGTAAAAGTCCGTCTTAATCCAGTCTTTTAAAAAGAATAATCAATAACACAAATTAGGAGTACCTTCCAAACCTAAACAAATCAAAGTCAGAATGTCAATATCCTGAAGTCAAGATATCAAAATAATTCTGCTAGTAACCTGATACATCTACAATGCTGGGGGGGGGGGGGGTTTAAGCTTCTAAACACAACTCCATTGGCCATTGTTTACTTCCTCAAATACCAGCCCCTTATCTGCCTATGTGCTCTGCTGAACACATTTATTGATATTTCCTTTTGGTCTATTTTCTGTTCCAAGCACATAAGTGATTTAAAAATTATTGAAAAGTGAATATACGTTATATGCAAATATGCCTTCACTGGTGATTTTAAAATAAAAAGCATACCTGAGGTTTTACTCTTGATTTGTATGAATTGTAAATGATTCAGTGCTATTAGCAACGTGCAAGCTAATTCCCTTAATAACAAGGGTGACAAGAAACTGGGGCAGCAGCCTTTCAGCATTGCATTTGCTCAGTCAGTGGAAAATAAAATGCTACTTTACAGGTAAAAATCCATATCTGCCTAGCCTGCATGAATCTCCGGGACATTGTGTATGATTATTCACTAAACTTGAACAAGTGTCCCTGAATCTGCTTCCGTTTCAGATTTGGGGCCAGATCCTCAGTTAGTATAAATTGGCATTGCTCCCCTAAAGTCATTCCAGCTACCCCAGTTTCTGTCAGCTGAGTTCTTGGCACTTGTATCAAAATGAGCATGTTTGAACGATGGCTAATATTTAGATTTTATTTTGAAAACAAGTATTTCCACTGACTTTATCATAATGTATTTGTATATCTTGTTCTTCTGAACCAACACCTATACAATTACTTATGAATACTCTTAAATGGCTTTCTATGGAGTCTTGCCATACTGAAATTCATTTCGCCACTTGCTAGACATGATGAAGTTTGGTCCTAAATTGGGGAGGGATAGCTCCGTGATTTGATCATTGGACTGCTAAACCCAGGGTTATGACTTTAATCCTTGAGGGGGCCATTTAGGGATCTGGGGCAAATCTGAAACAGAAGATACTTGGATGGTACTTGGTCCTGCTGTTGGTGCAGAGGACTGGACTCAATGACTTCTCAAAGGTCCTTTCCAGCTCTATGAGATAGGTATTTCTCCTTATGTTGTGAACTAAGACTTTAAAAAAAAAAAACCCTCAGGGTGTTTGAAAAGTAAAAGTTCAAGAAAAGCAAAATGTAGTACCAATTTTCAGAGAGGACAGGAGGTAAACCTTTTGTTTACTCTTATGTAAGGCTTAAGAAAAAACAACAACACATGAAAAGAAAAAATAAGTAGATATCTGCTCCAATAGTTCTCCAGTTTTTAAAAGCTATTGACTCTACACAAAATAACAGAACTGTGAATTGTAAACAGCATGAGTTTATAAAGAGTAAATATTGCCAGACAGTCTAGATTGTTTTGGGTACACTGTATTCCTCTTTCAAGAGAGGAATGCAAATGCAGACAAATGAAATTGCAAATGAAGTGCAGATTTGAATTTCCCACGCATCATTTGCATAATCACGTCCGGCCGCTATTTTGAAATACCCTATTTCGAGATTAAAAACGCTGTGTAGACGCGGTTATTTTGAAAAGAAAGCCCAAGGAGTAAGGGTTATTTCAGAAGAAGGGTTTTTTCTTGAAATAACCGCGTCTACACAGCGTTTTTTATCTCAAAATAGGGTATTTCGAAAAAGTGGCCAGACGCGATTATGCAAATGAAGTGTGGGAAATTTATATCTGCGCTTCATTTGCAATTTTGCTCAGCTGCATTTGCATTCATCTCTCGAAAGAGGAATGCAGTGTAGACATACCCTTTGAGTGGTTTTGATTGAATTGCAAAACAAGTGAATGAAAAGAATGAAGTAGATGCAGTCATGCTTCATCTTGTTCTGTATGTATGTGTGTAATCTCTGGAAATGTATAGGCTATTCATAACAATTCTAAGAATGTCTCCAGCTCAGTGTAATTATGCAGAATCAATGGCAAATTTGCCAGGTTTCATGCACCCCGTGTGGCTCGGGCCACACAACGAATCTACCACTTAGATTAGTCTAGTCACGATGGTCTGTCCTTTTATATCTGTAGAAACAGCTTGTCATGTTTGAGCCATTTTGCCACCATGGGGTGGGATAAAGAGTGAGGAGCAAGAATGCTGCTGCAGCAGTCTCAGGAGGATTTTGGCTAGATAGGGCACTAAGAAAAACACTCCTGCATCTCTTTGCAAGGCGACTTCCCCATCTAGGTTCTTATACCAGTACCTATTACAGTAAAACTCCAATTGTCCGGCATCCAGTGGTCTGGCACTCCTGAGAGTCCGGCACCAACTGGAAACCGGATGTGCTCCAGCCAGCCGGACAATTGGAGCTACTCTGCTCCCGGCTTCCCTAAATCCGCCCTTGGTCAGTTTCAGCAGCGGTGGACTTGGGGAAGCCCTGGGGCAGAGCACTCCAGCTGCTCTGCCCCTGGCTTCCCCAAGTCTGCCGCCGGTCAGCAGCGGCTGACTTGGGGAAGCCGGGGCCAGAGCAGCTGGGGTGCTGCCGGGTTGGTCCCGCAGCACCGCCCTCTCCCGCTGCGCAGTTCCCAGCAGACCCTCCCCCCCACCGCAGACCCCTTATAGCCCCCCTTTCGGTACTCGGGGTATCTGATAATCCGGCACCCCTTGGTGCCGGATTATCAGAAGTTTACTGTACCATGTTACGTAGTTACCCCCTTCAGAAAGATGGGGCTGCCACAGCCAGGAGCAGTGCTTCCACTTCTGCAAATGATTGTGCTTGGCTTCTATGCAGGGATTAAGCAATGGTTAAAAGCTTCTTGGGTCTTCTGTCTCCTTCCCTCCCCCTGTGCACCTATGTACAGATGAACACAATTTAGCCCATGGTATTCGTGACCCTTGTATAATACCTAACCTTCTATTAGTTACATTAGATTCTTTAGTTTTTTTACTTCTTACAAACACCAGAGGCCCTACTTCCATAATTGGTCAGTCATGTTTTTTTAGTCTTTATAAATTGCAAGCCACTTCTTGTGGCATGGAAAGAGAAATCTAGATTGGATTGATTAACTGACCTCTTCTGAACAGTCTTTAGGAAGGAGCCAAACAGTTGCAGAGGGCAGCCAGAGGTGAAGAAAGTGAGCAAGGAGGCCAATTTTGATACTGGTTCAGTAGTCTTTTGAAATAAATTGACTAATTCCTGCATAATGCATGAACCTCCTGTGTATTGGCTTTGTAAGAATCATTTGATTTGACTTATGAATGAGACAAGTTGGATGAGAATATCTTTTAATGGGACCAACTTCTGGTGAGAGAGACAAGCTTTTGAGCGCCACAGAGTTATTCAAGTTTGTAGAGTTCCAAAATTTGTATCTTCCACCAGCAGAAATAAGTCCAATAAAAGATACTCCCTCACCCAACTTGTCAGTCTGATAATTTTGGACACAACACTACAAACATGATTTATGAATAAAATTAAAAAACAGTGAATGGTCCTGCAGCACCTTAGGGTACATCTACACTATGTTCTTCTTTCAAAAGGAGATATGCAAATTTGGTGCTAATTTGCATATCCTTCTGATCACTTTTTCTAAAGCTTTTTTTTTTTTTTTAAGAAAGTAATTTAAACACGGTTCTTTAAAAAAAAAACCCCATTTTTCGAAAGAACCCTTCTTCAAAAAGTGAGATGTGCTGGGTTCTTTTGAAAAAGTTTCTTTTCCTAAAAGAACTGCATCTAAACTTCTTTCTTTTTCAAAAAAACCACTTTCAAAAAAGCGATCGGAAGAAGATATGCAGATTAGCGCCGAATTTGCATATCTCCTTTCGAAAGAAGAACGTAGCCTAGCTGTACCCTTAGGCTGTGTCTAGACTACATGCCTCTGTCGGCAGAGGCATGTAGATTAGGGTTGTAGGCAAAGGCAAATGAAGCCGCGATTTAAATGATCACGGCTTCATTTACATTTACATGGCTGCCGCGCTGAGCCGACAAACAGCTGATCAGCTGTTTGTCGGCTCGCGCGCTAGTCTGGACATTCCCCCTGTCGACATCAAAGCCCTTTGTTGGCAGCCCCGTTATTCCTCGTGGAATGAGGTTTACCGGGGCTGCTGACAAAGGGCTTTGATGTTGACAGGGGGAACGTCCAGATTAGCGCACGAGCCGACAAACAGCTGATCAGCTGTTTGTCGGCTCAGCGCGGCAGCCATGTAAATGTAAATGATCATTGAAATCGCAGCTTCATTTGCCTTTGCCTACAACCCTAATCTACATGTCTGTGCTGACAGAGGCATGTAGTCTAGACACAGCCTTAGAGACTAACAAAAAATGTAGATAGTATCAATCTGAAGAAGTGGGTTGTGCCCATGAAAGTTCATGATACTACCAATGTTTTTTGTTAGTCTCTAAGGTGCTGTAGGATGATTTGTTGTTTTTTATTTGTTTTTAGTTACAGACTAACACGGCTACCCCTTCTATGATTTATGAATGTCATTGCACCAATTAAACACAAGGTGGCAGCTTTACTTAAGAGTTTTTTGCTTAATGCATGTAACAATCTATACTCAGAGGTTCTCAAGACAAAAATTTTGGTGGCCTCACAGTATGGCCACTAGCTCTTGCTGGTGGCTACTTTCACATGTTTTCCTAAAATTCTTAATTAGCTCTAGGGAAAACAAATAAATATGCACATATACATGTCCAAATCATTGGCATTTATTTATTGCTAGCTAGGAAGTCTGTAGGTAAAAGTGATATTAATAAACATACAAGTATCATTTTCACAGCCCTGCCAAGATTAAGGACAAATTAAGTCCTGTGATGGCAGCAGGGACTATGGACATTGGGCATTGGTGGGGGAAGTGCTGGGGTGGTGGTGGGAGGGCTGGAGCTCGAAGCTTCCGCAGAGGTATCCCGAAATAGCTACCTCGTGTCCACACAAGCCGCCCGTTATTTTGAAATATTTTTTGAAATAACGAGTGCACTATTTCACCATCCCAGTAAACTTTGTTGCATGAGGGTTAAAGGATGGCTTGAAATAGCACGTTATTTTGAAATTTGGTGCTATGTAGACGTGCCAAACTTCAAAATAAGCCATTTTGAAATAGATTCCAGATAAGATACGCAATTTGCACCCAGAATAGGCAACCAGCCTGTGAAACTAATTGCCTCAGTTATCACTAGGGCTAGGATCTTAGCAAATTCAAAACGATTGGGTGTTTATATGAGTAACAAGACTATCCAGACTTACAGTAGAAGGACTTAAAAATTACTCTCTTTGGAAGAGATATAAATGCACAGACTCCAGGGCACAAGCCAATATCCAATAAATGGGGATTAGGAAAAAACCTTCCTTGTAGGCAAATTATCCAAATCTGTCTTCTGTAGAAGTTCTTGCCCCTTCTTCTGAAACATCTGGTGCTGGCCTCTCTTAAGGAGACAGGCTGGACACATGCTGGTCAAGGAGCATCACTGGCACTTTCTATGTTGCTACAGCCCAGAATGATTAATAATTCATCTTTTAAAACAAGGTTTGACAAAAGCATGTGATATGTTCAGTGCTGGCTCATGAGCAGAACAGGCAGGATGTAGAGGGGGCAGCATGTTTGTGCTATCCCAAGAGCAGAATAGGAGGCAAACCCTGCTGTGGGTGTAGATTAGAGAGGGGTATTCCCTGCAGTAGCCCTGTACCTGACACAGTGTATATTACTTGGTGCTCTGGCAAAGATTGTTTGAAAAGCCTTGGCCAAGATTCTGCCCATTCGCCACCCCTTTCTGCTCTGCAATAGGACATAGCTACTATGGTCAGCAGACATAGGGAGGTGTGAGGACTACACATTTTCCATTTTAAGGTCATCACAAACCTTAGAACTGCTGTCCTCCCTGTTTGAGAAACCAGAACCGATCCTATCACACACAAGAACTGACAAGCCTGTTTTCAAACACAGACTTTTAGCTCGTTTCATGTTCAGTAGGTTTTCTATGTGTATTATTTTACCAACTGGTCAGTAAAGTTGTAAGAAATAAAGGACTATGAAGGACAAAGGCTAGAATGCTGACGGTGAAATAACATCTGTTCCTCTTCACACACTCTCAACAAATCCCTGGTTGCTCCTGGAGCACAGTGCTTGATTGCATTCAGAAGACTGGTGTGTTTAAATATCTGTTTCAAAGAATCTACTTTTAAGTGTTTTTGTTAGGTAGTAGGTAAAATATGTTCCTTCGATTCCATAATAGTTCAATTAAACTAAATCCATCTGGTCTGTAATGCACTGCTAAACTGTCTGTCCAGCCAAATGGCTTTAGCTCTAAACTTTAGAGCAGAACCAATGTGGTTGGAGATAAAATCTGCTGGCAACAAAATACCAGGATCAGAGCAAAGAGAATGGGCATTACAAGACTCTGTTCTAACCATCTGGTTACTTTTAGATCTTGAAGTAGTAATAAATAAGACAGGGGACTGTTCCTTCTTCTTTCTGCCCTCTGCAACAACCAAGTTAATGACAGAAGCTTTGCGCTGCAAGACTTTTGTGTACATAAGGAGGGGGGTTTCCTACTAGTCAGGATATGTGAAATGTGCTTACTTTTTTTTGGGGGGGGGCAATATGTACTGGGCACATGACAACATGCTGTGGCCCATTATAACGATGCCTTCATTTTTTTTATCATTTATCAGGCAGAACTAACTTGAAAGTTTTGAACTGTATATCTGTCAACCAGTTAGACTGATTCCAGAAATCAGAGTTTTATTGACATATTAAGAATATAACATTTATTTGAGCTACAGTTCAGTATTATACTTGGGAATGGAGGGTTGTAATGTCCAGGTTGGCGATAGTACTGTGTAGTTGTACTCTGCTTCAGAAGAATCCTTTGCAATGCAAACAAATGTGATTCTCCAGTGCTTTATAATTATGTTTTACAGTATATAAAGAATTTCATATAAAAAGAAAATGACCACATTTTACATGGCTTCATATCTTATTGCCCATCTACATTACACCTAAAATGTGTCATTATTTTTAAATAAAGATAAACATATAAACATTCTGTAAGTGAGGAATGTGGCATTTAAAAATTTCTTTTAACTGAAACCAGTCATTTTCCATTGAATGTAATATTTGGATTATAATTATGAATGTATGCAACATAAAAACAATATCTATTTTTCTTACTGAGGCTGATAAGGTTTTGAATAGTAATATTGTTACAAGTGCACACGAGACTCTAATAAGGTCCTGATATATTATTATAAAAATCACAGGGGAAAAAAAAGTAAGGTATTCTGGTAATTACTACCAATTTCACATCAATATAAAAATATATTAAAAGCAAATTAATTAAATATCTAAAGTTATTCTTTAAGAATCAGCTTGAAATGTGTCTAGAAAATAATCACTTTTCTCATCCACGGTCTATTGAAAACTCTGAATATTAAATTCGTAATCCTTGTCTTAAGCAACAGACAGAAAGGAATTTAATACTAAATATATTAATAGGGATTTATTTTTCATGAGACTCTTCTCATATCCCACTTGGACCATAGTTTTGTTAATAAATAGCCTTCTTTTTAAGCTACAAAACTGAAGTCAGCAACTATAAAACAGTTTTTTTATAATAGTCCTTGTGGGACCATGGAAAATTTTGGATTAGCTTTGGGTAGTCCTAGTTTATCTTCCTGCTGTTATGTATTTTAAGATGCTATTCATGACCTTTTGGGGTATAATTACATTTTTCACTGGACGTGTAATTTAGTTTCTGGAATAACAAGACACAAGGCTATTTAGAATCAGAACTGACAACCAGGAAGATGAAGTGCTGACATCAGTTTACCTTCTGACAGGTCTATAGCTCAAAGTACATTTAAAAAAAAGGGGGGTGGGGAAATCTTTGCGGAAAGAATTTTGAGCCCATGTGTAGGTGCAGATTCACGGCAGAATAACTGTCACCCGACAGTCCATTTTATTTTCAGTTTCATGATTGTTTTGTTTGCTCCTTTCAGATCTAATATGAGTACTTATCATGAATTGTGCCAAAGGATGGGCCCTTCATGTTGAAAAATCTATTTAGTTTGCATGGTCTCATTTTTTATTTTGTTAGTGTGCAACTCAATATAATATTCAGTGTGTTTATTCAGTTTATTCAGTGTGTTTATTCAGTTAGTGTCACACTGATTTTTCTCCTCCATTGTCTCTGTCTCCACGTCAGTGCTCTTGTTACCTAGCAAACTAAAAACCTGAGAGCTACTGCTAGAGTTCTGTACTTATTGTGACTCGGCCACTAATGCCAGAGGTTGTACTGTATTTTGGCATGGCATTCTTCACATCCTGACATTTACCACTGTGTAGATTACCTTATTCAGTAGCTGCTGTATTTCAGTAATGGGTGAGGTGGTTCCTCTGGGCCTGGTATGTTCCTTGTCCCAGTCTCCTATTGCACATGCAGAACTTTTCACAAATAATTTCACATATGAAAATTCTCTTGCCTGTGCATACAGACACTGGAGCAGGAAAGGGTCAGATAAGCAACAGTGCACACTAGAGTAACCAAATGTGAAAACTTGAGACAGGGCATGGGAGGGTAATTGGCATTGGTATAAGACAAAACCCTGTATATTGGGACAGTCCCTCTAAAATTGGAACACCTGGTCACCCAGGTGCGCACACAAAGGGGAGCTCAGGTTCCAAAAACATTGCTTGTATTCTTCTAGAGCAGTAATTCTCTGCTGTGCTTGGGGAGTTTTAGTGATGAATGCGCTACTATGTATATATGTGAGCGCAGTGATTTGAGCTATGTAGAATGTGAATATATCTAACCTGAGATACAATTTATTTTCTAGTATTGTGGTGTTTATTTAGTTGCATTTAAACAGAGGGCTTGAGGAGGGGTTTGTTTGTTGTTGTCCGTATCTGAGAAGCATGAGCCCTGTCCTGCCGATAACGTCAGTGGGAATTCTATATGCAGGATGGCAGGACTAAGTTTTAAAATTACACTAAAAAACAAGGCCGGTTAGGTTGTCATAGAAATATTTTTTCTGTATATAAAACAGGGATATTAAAATGCGAGTATTTAATTAATCGAGTAGTTGATAGGCAGCCCAGCTCAGTTCTGGCTCACGCTGGGTGTGGGACCAAACCCGGCTGCAGCTCTGCAATTTAAAAGGAGCTGGGCAGCCTGCTCTGGCTCCTACTACGTTTTAAATTGCAAAGCCACTGCAGGGTTTTGTCCCGCACCTGGCACGAGTGGGCTGTCTGCCCAGCTGGCAGCTGCCCCTGTATGCGGGGGTCTCAGTGGGGTTTTGGGACCTCCTGCACGCAGGGATTGCCCACAGAGGGGCTGCTTCGTGGTAGCAACCTCTGCCTCTCCCCCTCCCAGTAGATGCAGCAGTTTGTGGGGGGGAGACGGGCAGCTTTTAACTGGTTTCCCCCCAGCACCAGCTCCTCTTTTCGTCCCCCCCCTTGCTGCTTCTCTGATACAGAGACAGCAAGGGTGGGGGAAGAATGCAAGTAGTCGAGTTGGCTACCCAATAAGCATAGGCTTGACAGGTGGTTGACTACTCCTTTACATCCCTAGTATTCAACTGACCCAGGGACTGGTGATAAATGAGAGAGCATCCAAAGTGGTAGAATCTCTAGAAGCTTTTCTTCTTGTTGTGCCCCTTTATCAATTTCAGTAGCAAATATAGAAAAAGACAATTATTATGAGAGAGCTGGAGACAGACCTTGGTGGTATAACTAATGAACCTATTTAGTAGTAAGCTGTAATGATACATTCTCTTTACCCTGACCAATTCACAGCTGCCATCATCAGAAATTATATTTTATCACTACATCAGAGACTGTGATGCTTTAAGAGTTGACCATGACTTCACACAGTGTTTAAAGCAGTCTTGACACTTAATTCTATTGAATCTCATTAGATTAAACCACCGTTCCACACGCAACTTTATATGTAATACTAGAGCAAATACAAAATACATAACTCTCACACTGTCCCTAGATATATTTCCCCCCCAAAGTGTTGCACAAATAATATTTAATATTCTCCAAGGCCTTTGTGAGGTAAGCACATTACCGCTCTGTAAGAATAGCAAAATTGAGACCCAGTGAGCATTAGTGACTCGGTCAGAGTCGCACAGTGAGTCATTTGCAGAGTTTCAATTAATGCACAGGAGCTTTGGGCTCCCAGAACTTTTCTAATTCACAGAATGACACTGCCTCATCTTATTATATATTTTAGAAATGTCTGTCTGTCTATCCATCAGAGTGTGTCTTTGTTCAAGACCTCCTAAATGGTAAGAGCTAGGACCATTAAATTTGGTATGTCATAACTTACACCAAAGTCAGGGTTTGGTTGTGCCAGGACAATTGGCTGTGCCTGGAATTCATTTATTTCTCATAAAATGGAAAGGGAGAAGTCTGGCAGGAGGGAAAATTATACTACAGAATGAACACAGAGGGGCCCGTGATAGGGACTGGGATAGTTATAACCCCATGGGGCCAGCAGAAATCAGGGGTGGAGAAAGGGACAGCTGTCTACTGTATATTTCGGAGAGTTTGTCTGCTTTTGTGTCTCTGTCCCCAAACCGGGGGACATGCACCTCTGCCCCAGCTGTGCCTGCTGGAACAGTGGCAGCCATGGAGAGGTGATTCTCATCTGGCCTCAAGCTGCTGAGGTAACAGAGGGGTTGTCCACTCCCCCCGGGACAGCCTGCATACTGAACCCCTCGTCCGCAGCCCCACCCCAGAACAATGATTTAAATGAAGAAAAAAAACTTATTTGAGTTAAGGACTTGAGCAACGGTGGGTAAGTCTTCTGGTATTCAAATATTTTAGATCAAAGTTTCACACAATGAAACCTTGGACTGCATGAATTACCTAACTGTATCTTGGGGATAATCTCCAGTGATGGTGCTTTCAGCTTTATTTCCTTTTTAGCCCAAACCTCTCCTTCCTTTGCTTTGGGCTATTTCCTTCAAGCTTATCTTTCCTAATTATATTGCTTTCCTCTTCTCACAGAGCCAAGCTTGGGAGCTTTTGGTGATGTAATAAAGAAACGCAGGGATCTCATTTGGCAAAGGTGGCTTTCCTGCCCAATAGCTGATGAGTCATTTAAATTATGGCCTCTAGGAAAAAGGAAAAACCTTAAAAGCGTGGCTATCTTCAATCAGATGAAAATGTAAACATTTTAAAATAAGGGAACTCTCTTGGCTCCACAAATCGCTGTGGTTTGTATAGGAAAGAGTATGTTGTTGCAGGTGGGAATGTGTAAAATACAAAATACGTATTTTTTAAAAAATTTGTTCTATTTTCTGTCTTTACTGATCTGTCCCTTCTAACTTCCTAAAAATTAGCCCCAGCCCAGCTGTGAATTCAGAAGACGTTCTTGCTGCTCTGCTGACAGGTCACAGCAATGGGACACTTAGCATTCCCTTCTTGCTGCTACTCCCTCCACTTACTTCCTCCTTCCTCCCCCCCCCCACTGCACGGTAGGTTGAGCCCCAAGAGATGAGGTGCAGTGATTGTAATCAGCCCATCTCCATTCCTGAGCTGAAGGACTGTCAGTATCTGGGCAAGATGTAAGGGATAACGTGAAGCCCCAGATGTATAAGTGTGGGATAAGCTGCTCCGTGTTTTAGTTTGCCACCACACTTCAGCAGAGTAGGAGCTCTGGGTAGGTGGAAAGGGAGCCACTCTTACCACTGCCACATAGCAGACGAAGAGTGATCAGCCTTTGGAGTAGGGATGTGAAGAACTAGTTGACTATCTGATAAGCAAATGTTTATCGGACAGTCGACAAACTTGTTGACTAGTCGCTCCCTCCATCCTTTGCTGCCTAAGAAAGAGGAGGCACTTCAAAGCGGTAGTGCTGCGGGGAGCCTGGGGCCAGGCCCTGGTCTCCATGTGGCACTGCCACTTTGAAACACCGCTGCGGGAGCCCGACCTCAGGCTCTTCTCGGTGTTTCAAAGCAGCAGTACCACGTGGAGCCCAGGATCAGCTGCAGAGTCCCCAGCTGATTCCGGGCTCCACACTGTGCTGCCACTTTGAAACACCGTGGGAGCCCAGAATCAGGCTCCTCCCGGCATTTCAAAGCAGCAGCATGGAGCCCGGGATCAGCTGGAGAGTCTCCAGGTGATCCCGGGCTGCATGCAGTGGGGGGCCTGACTCTGGGCTCCGCCGCTTGGAGTCTTGGGGCCGCGGGGAGTCGCTAGCTGATCCCAGGCTCCACGTGACGCTTTCTCCTTTAAAGTGTAGCAACAGCTTCAAAGGCAGAGATGCCCAGTCAAATAGTTGATACAAAATGCATTAACTATTCAATTTGTCAATTACCCGCAATTTAACTATCCCTACACCCGGAGAAGAATTGTCAGCCTGGTGTTCCCTTCTTTTTCTCACTCCTAAGCAAGCTGCAATACATAGTCCAGTACACAGGCAGGGAGATAATCCATAGCTCCATTTGGTATCACTCCTCTCCATTCCTGGGGTGTTAGCGTTGTGGTGGTGATACATCACCACCGCTTTCTAGTGCTTTCCACCGTCTAGATCATGAGGGTAGATCCAATCCCCATTCTACAGCCCAAAACCCTGCTACGGTCTGAGTTGCTGAGGGAAAGAAAGGATAATCTTTGGGCACAGTGGCATTTTTGCAAGCTTTACCCAAGTTCTGTGGAATAGAGATGCACTGTCAAATAGAAACTGAAGTTCCTATTGCTTCTACAGGGGAACAGAGCAGCAAGATCCTCTTCTGATATATTACAGCAGCTCCTAAAAAGCAAAGAATGTAGAGGGGTGAAGTCTGATCATTTAAAACGAATCCCAAAACCCGCCCTTATACCTTCAATGGCATTTCCTAATATTGAAATATAAAGTAAACAAAATCTTAAAAAGGCAGGCACTGTATAACTTTCCTTTTGCATATGGCCCCTTTAATGCAGTGAATGGTGCAGAGTATAGAAAAATATTCTTATTATATGAACTTTGATTTAGATAATAAACAATGACAGCCTTTACCTTGTTAATACATCATTAGGCTTGAGTGACCTTACCATTAACTTTCAATAAAATTGAGGGGGGCGGAGTTTTCCAATTTAACTTCAAAATTTTCATGCTTAATAGATAAGCATTACCAACAATAATAATAATAACTACAGGTTCACTCTAGAAAATATTTATTGCTGAGCATAGTGTTTGATATCAAGAATAGTTCCATTCAATTCCAAACGGTAGTAAGCACTGTGCTTGCTGTTGTTTGAAGGATCAAGCCCTGTAAGCAATTGCATTGAGTCATCCTGATAATATTACAAATGATGCAAGATGAAAGAAATTCTGCTTTAAAGACATATTGGATCTGATTCTCCAGTATGTTAATTAGTTTTAGTTCAGCCTAACGTACTCTTTTGGCAAAACTCTGTATCACAAAGTGGGAAATTGAGTGCAAAATATACTTAAAAGACCATTTTTTAAATCTAAAATAAAAATTAAGAAATCTGTACTTAGAAACTAGGAAAATTCACCCCTTAAATATTTTCTTTTACTGGCAAAGTGAGGTGTGAAAACAATCTTTTTAAAGAGTTTTATATTTATATTAGGCATCCAAAAGAGAAGCAGCGGAACTGGAAACATGGTGAGAGTCAGAACTAAAAAGGGCGGCATGGTGCCCAGAACACAGGAGGTGTGTCTAGACCACAGTTTTTTGGTTTTTTATTTAAAGTGGCCTTTCGAAAAAACTTCCCCTGCATCTAGACTGCTGCCGCGTACTTTCGAAAGTAAATCGAAAGAACACGGCAGTTTTTTCGACCTTGGAAAACCTTGTTTTACGATGAAGAACACCTTTTTTCGAAAGTGCTCTTTCAAAAAAAGGTGCTATGTAATGCAAACTGTGCTTTTTCAGAGGAGAGCATCCAGACTGCCTGGGTGCTCTCTTTCGAAAAAGCAGCTTGCTTTTTCAAAAGTACTGATTGTAGTCCAGATGCTCTTTTTTGAAAGGCTTTTACGAAAGTATCTTTAGAAAAAGCCTCTTTTGAAAAAAGGCGTGTAGTCTAAACATAGCCAGGGAGCAGTAGTCCTTGAGGGAGCACAGAGCCAGCCTCCCCTCACCTTACCCAGAGGTCCGGTGAGTCTGTTGGCTCATTTGCCATAAATGGATGTCTAATCTGGATATTCAATTATTTGAAAAGATTGTTTTCACACCTTACTTTGCCAGAGGAGAGAAGAAAATGGAAAGGAGAGAAAGAGAAGTGGTGAGGGCAGCCATAGCCTTTGAGAGAAGGAGGCAACTCCTGGCTGCTCTGTTTAAAAACACAATTCCTGCTTCCTTGGAACTGCTTGAGTTCTGTCCCAGAAGGTGTTTAGAACCTTTATTGACATCAGTGGGAACAAAAGGCACTTCTCATATTGAGGTTAGGTCTCCCACACAGCATTTTGCAGGACAGGGACCTTTAGTAGCACCTATTTGGTACCATGCAGACCCATGCTGACTTTCATTTCTGCCTCTCAGCTGTGTCTCACTCCACCAATACCCATAGTTTTTCCTGAGTCTCTCCCATTGCAGCAGAGGTATTCCCAAGGGCATTTCTAGTCCTACATTGGGATTCTGCCTGTCAGTCTCTCTAGTGTGGTTCTAAAGTTGTTGTTGGAGCAACATTTGCAGCCCCAGTCTCCTACAAAAAAGTGGAGGAAGAGCTTGAGAAACATCTAATTCAGTCACAGATTAAAACTATTAATTTTTGAAAGGATCCCACATTGGAAAGTGTCACTGTAGAAATCCGTCAGAATTTAATAAGGGGCTTTTGATGAAAAGAATATTTTTGAAACAACTGTAGGGTTTTTTTTATCTGCTGTACAGAAATAACTTCCTTCCTTGTGATTCTCCTTCAGTAAAAACCTTTCTGTACCCACGCAGAAAACACTCTGTACCACCTTTGTTTCCTCATTATTTCCCATCTTCCCTTCCCAGGACAAGAAAAAATCTTTCTCTTGGCTTGTACCCACTTTATGCATCTTCAGAAATTCCACTACAGATACTCTGGTTTCTACCAAAGCGACGTCAGCACCACAAAGGAAAACAGTCGTGTTCCACCACAGCACAGAAGATGCTGCAAGTACCAGCAGCAAAGTGGCTACTGGGAGTCCTTTAGCAAAAATTTGCAATGTTTTGAAAAATTAGAGTTGAACTGGAAGAACAAATATTCTATTGTTCTTGGTCAATATAGTACTCTTGGAACTGATTATTTAGGGAAGGAGTTGAAGTTCTCATTTTTAAAAAAAGTCTAAATTGCAGAAACAAAGCAACCCAACATACAATTTAGCATCATTGTAAATGCAAAAGTCATTATAAAACAAAGTATTTAGGAACCTCTATTTTTTGCTACATATGAATATACCCAGTGTCATATTATGTGTTTTACCTGGATATTTGAGCATCTAAGCAAATCACTTGGTTGCAGTGGTTCCCAAATTCTGCCATCAAATTCTCATGAAGAGCTTTGCCACCCAAAACTTGCTGCTGCCAGTTGAGTAGGCTGGAATTCATTTATTTCTCATAAAATGGAAAGGGAGAAGTCTGGCAGGAGGGAAAATTATACTACAGAATGAACACAGAGGGGCCCGTGATAGGGACTGGGATAGTTATAACCCCATGGGGCCAGCAGAAATCAGGGGTGGAGAAAGGGACAGCTGTCTACTGTATATTTCGGAGAGTTTGTCTGCTTTTGTGTCTCTGTCCCCAAACCGGGGGACATGCACCTCTGCCCCAGCTGTGCCTGCTGGAACAGTGGCAGCCATGGAGAGGTGATTCTCATCTGGCCTCAAGCTGCTGAGGTAACAGAGGGGTTGTCCACTCCCCCCGGGACAGCCTGCATACTGAACCCCTCGTCCGCAGCCCCACCCCAGAACAATGATTTAAATGAAGAAAAAAAACTTATTTGAGTTAAGGACTTGAGCAACGGTGGGTAAGTCTTCTGGTATTCAAATATTTTAGATCAAAGTTTCACACAATGAAACCTTGGACTGCATGCAATAAGACACCTTGCGCTATGCAAATCGTATAGCTTATTTTCAATCTATTTCGAAATAGCTTATTTCGTCATTTGGCGCTGTCTACACAGCACCAAACTTCGAAATACAGCTCTGTTTTGAGCCATCCCTTACGCCTTGTGCAATGAGGTTTACAGGGATGGCAAAATAGTGCGTCTGCTATATTTCAAAATAGCAGATGTGTTCAAAAGACATGGGGTAACTATTTCGGGATACCTTTGGTATCCCGAAATAACTTGGCTATGTAGACACACCCAAAGTGGGTATTGGATCTCGGATGTAGAACTGAGCAGCAAGAAACACTAGGAGAAAGGGCTGAAGGGTGTATTGCGAAGGGCATTGGGACTCAAGCAAGACTGCTCCAGTAAACCACATTCCACGAGGCATAGTGGAGCGGTCGACAAAGACTTCCGTTGTTGACCGTGGAGCGTCCAGACTACCGCGCTGTGCCGCCAAACAGGTGATCAGCACAGCGCAGCGGCCATTTTGATGTAAATGAAGCGGCGATTATTTAAATCGCCGCTTCATTTTCCTATGCCTAGTAAACTCATCTACATGGCACCGTCGACGGAGTCATGTAATCTATACATACCCATAGTGAATCAGGGTTGCGTGGTTAATGAGTCTCCCGTGTCATTTGTTGTGAAGCTGGAAGTGAGAAAATGAGGCAGAGGATTGCAGGAAAGAAAAAAAAGGATGGTCTCAAGATTAAGAGAACTGAATGCTGTATAGATAATTGGAATCTACCCCTGCCTATGCCACAAAGTTACTATTTAATGCTAGCCAGGTCATTTAAACCAAAATTTTCACAGATGGCTACTAACTGTGTACTCCTTCTTTTCTGGATGCCCATACTGAGGTCCTAGAGTGTGATTTCCGTTAGTGCTATGTGCATACAGCTACAACTGAAGGAAATGGAGGCTGGTCTCTGAACTTATGAAGTGCTATAAACTGCTAAAATTCCTAAAAAACTGCCCTACATTTTCAGATTTGGAGTACAAAATTAGTGGAAGCTTTTGACATTACTCTCTGCCTCAGTTCCAAACCTGTAAAATGGGGATATTATCACCCATCTCTTCATCTCACAGGAATGTGAAAATTAATGAATTAAAACTTGTGAAGTACTTTGATACTTTAGTGATGAGTGCCATAGAAAGGATCATGTGGAAACAGAACGGGGTTTGGATGGTATAAATACATACATTGAATAATGAGGATAAAATGAAATACTGGATAGCTGCTCATTCATGAGGACTGCCCATCCTGTACACTATGGAGTTCCACGAGGCGTACAGCCAGTTCTGATTAGGAAGCTTAATCCGAACTAGCTAGTCCGTGCTGCTTGTAGCCGCGCGGCACGGGGTCGAACTAGCCGGCATTTAAAAATGGCGCCGGCCCGCTTTATGCAAATGAAGCCTGGGAAATTCAAATCCCGGGCTTCATTTGCAACTCCGTATGACTACATTACCCCCCCTAGTTCAAACTAGGGGGGGTAGTGTAGACATACCCTCAGTGATTTCAGTGGCACCAGGGTGTCACTCCAGATCTAGAAAGTAAGTAGAATTTTTTTCCCCTTTGCTTTGCAAAAATGTACTGGCTTGACAGTGAGTAATCAGTTGTTCATTGAGTCCAAGACAGCATGACTTTGGAAAATAGCTGCAGTCTATTTCATTAACCTTTGGAAAGAAACAAAAGAAATAGGGAGTGTTTGGGGATTTAGATCAAAATGTGACTGAATATTACATTCCTTATCACTAGGATAGAGGCCTACCAGCCTCCTGGCTTTACAGGCATAACTTTGAGTTCTATTATTGTAGTAGAAAGGGAGGAAAATGAGCATTACACAGACATCTTACAAACTGCTTCACAAGCTTCCTCCTTTAGACAAAACATATCCTTTCTGTGGTCAGTTATTTTCCATTAGCCGGGGCAGGAGTCTTGCTGATTATGCTGAGGTTTCTTACTAGCATTCTTTCTTTACTATTAAGTTATTATGGGCAAAGATCCCAGTGTGTATTAGACACTTTACAAACAAATAAGGGGACAGATACTTTCCCTAGGCAGGGGAACTTGCAGTCAGTAAGAGTTTTCCTGAAGTAAAATGAATATCACTGGCTCTTATTGATTTATTTTAAGGCTTTATCCAGCATGTAGCTATTGCAGATGTTATTGTTTTCCAAAAGTTAGATATTTCATAGACAACCCACAATGGAATGCAAATATGGCCTTGGGTATGTTAAGAACTTGATTTTGAGTAAACCAAAAAGGAAACTCCAACAACCAAGAAAACAACCTCAGAGGCTAAACAGAATAGATGTACCTTTATAATTCCCTGTGGGCTTCCAAACTCCATCTCTAGAAAAGCATGAAAGGGGCTAAATTCCAAACATACAGGCTACGTATACATTGGCAAGATTTTGCACAAAAGCAGCTGCTTTTGCCCAAAATCTTGCCACCTGTCTGCACTGGCCGCGAATACTTGTGCAAGAACACTGACGTTCTAATGTATAAAATCAGTGCTTCTTACGCAAATACTCTGACGCTCCCACTCAGGGCTAAGCCCCCTGGTGCAACTGTTCTTGCACAAGAGGCCAGTGTAGACAGGCAACATCAATTTCTTGCGCAAGAAAGCCCGATGTTTAAAATGGCCATCGGAGCTTTCTTGCGCAAGAGAGCGTCTACACTGGCCTGGATGCTTTTGCGCAAAAGCACATCTTTTGCACAAAGGCACATGCCAGTGTATCCTCACAGATCCAGCTCAGATAAAAAAAAATATTCAGTGAATACAAAATGATTATATAAAAGTCAGATTTTTGTGAATGTGAAGCTCCAGTTACTGAATGTTTGATATGCCACAAGAGATTGATATGATAATAGTTTACCTGTACACAGTTGACAAAATTACATCAATCTAGCAATCTCTGCTATAGAGAGGGGCAGGGCTGTTGGTAGCCTGAGAGTTGAAAGCAAGGATGAATGTTCTTCTGCAGATCAATAGGAGCACATGCTATGTGTGGCTTTACCTGGCACAATTGGTCCTTCCTTTTGCATTAGCCCTTTACTAAATTCAACAAATGTATCCAACTAATTGAAAGTGTTTATACTGTTGTGCTGGGCAAACCTACTGTACAAACCAAAGATACTGAAATGCTGTATTATATGGGCATACTAAGGCATAAATAGTAAATGCTCTTATTATACTTTGTTTTTCAAATAGATTGGTGATGCATCACATGGAGTAGGCGTCTCCTTGGATGTTGCACAATGAATGAGACAGCTGTTCAATATTTGTTTTTATCTTCACTGTTGAGCAAGTGGACCCTCTGTTCATTTGTTACACAGTCCTGGGCTCATTTATTGCATGCTTTCCACCCTGTCCAGTAAGAGCCCAGATATGTTCTCAGTTTAAATAAGGTGTTCATCAAGAATATCAGTGTCTTAATCACTGCATCTCTTGCACCCTGTACACTAACTGACAAAAGGATTCTGGAGAAAATAAAGTTTGGAGTACACTTAAAGTGTGTGTCATTATGCATGTGCGTAAGGGGGCAGAGTTCAGGCTGGACCAAGTAATAAGCAACGGAAAAGACTGTGTTCAAGTGAAAGTGTTAGGCAACCTTAACGGTGATTGTCAGTGTATTCTCCAGCAATATTGTATCTCATTTATAAATTCATATTTCATTAATATACTCCTGTGGTGTGGACCTAAGACAGCAGCAAGCTTTGTTTCCCAAGTAGGCTGGGGTTTTACAGGAATTACAGTTCAGGGTTTCTGATTTTAAAATATCTACAGTTCCACCCAATAGTCTAGGCTTTAACAATTTTCTCTAGTTTATAAAGGGTTGAGGTTTTGTTTTGGTTTTTACTAAAGCCAATTGATTTTCTAAAGAAATAGCAGCATTTGGTTACTGTGAGTGAAATACTGACTGCAGGCATAATCTAGCTGAAAGGCATATTCCTCAGTGAATTGGAAGCAGGGTTCTCCCTTCCCACGTTTTTTTACTTCACCTATTAATCACTTCATCACTAAACTCATGTCAGAGTCTGTTCTTAAAGTAATTTTAAGACTTAAAGTATTTCATCTAGTATGCTATTCAGAAAAATATGAAGAACTTTTTGGTATTCTAGTGCTGGTTCCTCGTGCCAATGTTTGTTTCATTAAAATCTTGAAAATAAAATGTCTTGTTCTTCAGAGGTTGTTTTTGGTTCCATTTTATTCATATTGATTCCTATTCCCCAGGATGTTAAAGAGAAAAATGTATTTGTTATAAAAAGTTACTGAGTCAACAGAGGCTGCTTGCCAGCCTGTCTGCACTTTGGGACAGGGATAATTGTTTTATTCTGGGTTTGTACACCACCTAGATCAGTAGGGATCTGGTCTCTGAATGGGAACTCATGCATTCTATCACAATATATAAATAAAGGACTGGCTGCAAAGTAGAAAATGTAGCTGACTAAGTTATGTCCACTCACTGAAACCTGTGCACATGGTTCATCACTCCATATTATGATTTATTTAAATCATAGTAACAATTCAAATGACAAATGTAGTTTCTAAACTTGGCCTGAAAATTCAGTTTCTGGAATACTAGTTGATAATAGATTACTTTTAAGTTGATGGGGTTTACTGTTCACAGTAAATCCGTGGTTTACTATGGATTTAATAGAACAAATTAAAAATTTCGCTGGGTGATTCTGCAGTTTCAAAAAAGCAAAAGTGCTCCCAAAACTTGAAGTACTTCTATAAAGATAAAATGAGTATAAATTGCTAAGCAGCTTATAACATACAGTGACGTACTTCTAATAATTAGGAGTGTTCTAATCATTCACTTCACATTGTGTCACTATATAGTTAACATGGGAACATTTCACTGTTGGAGATTGGTGTTTTATTTAGTTCTATATTTCAGAATAGCTTCTTTAGACAATGAGTTGGTGTGATTAATCATTTAAAACATATTACAAATTTGAAGAATAATAAAATAGTTCTCCCAGCGGCATTGGCTACGTATTTTATGCTTTATGCATTTATAATAGATTCTCAATGTGATTAAGGATGGCTTGGAATGTTGATAATAATGCTGCGTTAAACTTCATAAAACAATAGAGAAAATATGGGCCATATGACTGAGCACATTTGGACCAATTCTCAAGAAAAGACAAGCAATTACACAGAAGTAGGAAGCAGATGATAGAGAATACAAAGTGAATGCAAGGTCATGATGGGGATTTACACTTGAAACCATCCTGATGATTCTGAAGTGTACTAATATGTCATCAGAACATTCAGGATATGTCTACACAGCCAGGCTAAAATCGAATTAAGCTACACAGCTTGAGCTATGTCAATTGCGTAGTTCAAGTTGAAATTGCTTAATTTGGCTTTTGGCGCCGTCTGCACAGCAGGAAGTTGAAGGAAGAACACTCTTCCTTTGACGTCCCTTACCCCTCATAAAATGAAGGTTACAGAAGTCAGAGTAAGAAGTCCTCCAGCTCAACATTTTTTCAGAATAATGGCTTGCAGTGTAGACACGCTCTTTATTATTTCGGAATAAGGTCAGTTATTCTGAAACAATGCTGCTGTATAGACATAACCTCCCTGACTTAACTTCCAAGAGCATAAGCTGTCAAAAAAAATGATCCTAATAAAAAGTGAATTTTCTTTGACATTACATTTTTGGGGAAAGAATGTTCATGAATTGATTTATCTGAGATACCCAAGAAAAGTTTCTAATTGTCAATTTCTGTTTTTCTAATTCAGAGATGCATTGGAAAGAACTACTAACATCTCACCGTTTCTTTTAAGTTGGATTGTATGACATTATTTTGTGATAAATTATGAGCTAATCTCTTTAATTTTCTCTGTTTGATCTCTAAGAACCTCTTGAGCGGAGTTGGGTATTAAACATTTAACATGGGCTTTAAGAAGCAGTGCAGACTCCATTAGAATTCCATACCAAAATCTGACCAATTTTACTACTAGACTGATACAGTTAACTGGATATCTAGATGTCTTGTATTTGCTTGCTTAAAAGTTGGTTTCCCCCCAGCACTGTCTCTGCACGGAGCAGGAGAGGTGGGAGACCAGTGGGGACTAGGTATGAGCCGGGAATCAGTTGATTCCCAGCTCACGCCCAGTCCCAGACGCTGCACCTCTGCTTTTTAAATGTATTAAGAGCCTGCCATCTCCTAATACATTTAAAAATCTGAAGCTCAGTGTGGGGGACCTGGCGCAAGCCAGGAATCAGCTGGCTTGGCTTGTGCCTCCCCCCTCACCCCCTGCACTTCAGCCTTCTAAATGTATTAAGAGACGGCAGGCTCTTAATACATTAGAAAAGCAGCATTAGCTCCTGAAGTTGAGAGTTAACCCCACTGTGGCTCCCCCGCTTATTGACTAATGGACTAGTGGACGGAAAGTCCATCAACTAGTCAATTAGTTGATTAAACTAAATTTAACATCCCTAGGCTATAGAGTTTTCACTGTCCTGACTACATCCACTTCTTTTTTGTTTCATCTGATCCAGCCAGTAGTGTAAAATACCCTCCTCTGTGCTTGTTAGATTGGTAGACTTAGTGATACAGCCAGAAGGCTCATTGAGGAATATATCTGCCCCTGCTGCGGAGTTCATCTGTGTGCCTGACATTCTTTACTAGAATCTGCAGCCTACGGGTGGTGTTCGACTCTGAGCTGCTTTTTGACATTCAAATACAGCAGTGTCTAGCAAAGGCTTTTTTTTTCTTTGCCTACATCTAACCTGGACATATAGTGCATTCTTTTAGCAGTGGGTCTTGCTGACATGATCCCTACCTTTGTCACTGTCACATTACATTATTGCAGTGTGCTCTGTGCAAGAGCTTAAATCAAGCTGGAAACTGAAGTCGCAACAGAATGTGGTAACCCGTTCAGTAGGTCATGTGCTCCAAGACCACATGACATAGGTGCACCTAGAGTTGCATTGGTTGCCTGTTAAATTCCAGACAGAATCTTAAGATTGAGTTTTGATCAACGAAGCCTTCTGAGTATGTCCACACTGCACCTGAGAGCTGTGATTTCCAGCAGATTGGCTGGTTCTAGCACTGCTTTTTTAAAAAAAAAGAGCAGTTTGGATGTTGAGGCACTGGCAGTAGCTTTGGCTAGCTGCCCGAGTCCCAAGCTGCCCTACCCCCTGGATCCAATGTCTGGCAGCTTGCTCAAACTGCACCAGTGCAGCAGTGCCCACACTGCTATTTTTAGCATGCTAGCTTGAGCTGAGGCAGTGTGAGTCTATCCTTACATGTAGACATACCCATAGTGGCTTACTAGCCCACTAAAAAGACCACCTCTATCCTGGTACCACATTGCCCATGTGCAATGAACAGAAGTTCTTCAGCTGGGTTTTTCTTGGTAGAAAAAGAGGCGTTCCCAAATGGGGAGAGGCTCTCAGCTTTGGAATATATTGTCCCCTTTTGGTCCAAACCAACCCATATCAGATCATTGGGAGGTGCTCTCTTCACCCAGGCTTTTGGGTCATAGAGGGACACGATAGGAGATGGTAATTATGGAAAATGCAGCATATAGTTTGTATGTAGCTTTAGTTGGCTATTTTCTGGTTTCCATGGAAGCAGCTGGCTTTGTTTTGTCACTGTCATCTCAGTTAATCAGGATACGGAAGAGCCCATACAGATTTTTTTCCCACAAATATTTATTAGAAGTTAAAATAAAACAAGGGTGAGACAAGATGGCAGTCCCCTGACTGAAATTCCACTGTATTACTGCCATAATAGGATAACTTGTTAAGCTGCTTAAGGCAAAACAGATGGCTTTAACTGTGAAAAGTGCACTTGAACCACGAGGGTAGTAATTTACTTAAATTGTGTCTGCTATATAATTTTTTGAAGTCTAATTTTTAAAAATATGGCACCCAGGAGCTGTAATCCCTACTACTGTAGTCTTAAAAAAATGCTTTTGTTTTCTTCCTAACTTATATGTTATCTTGATGTGAAGAGGAGTAAAGGATATAGAGTGAAAACATACTATACAGTGAGAATGTGCATACATCTAGAGTTTTCTTTAAATGCACTGAAATCTCTCATTTTGATTTTTTTTTCTTGTATGCTGGAATGCTTTTGGTTAATTTGTGTCAGCCCCATGCTGAGTAAATCCTTCATTAATTCCTTCTATAATAAGTAGTCTCCCCTGACCACCAGGGCTGATGTGCTATATGTTATGAACAGCTGAGAGTCTAGGACATTGAAGCTGGAAAATGTCTCTTGAGTAGGCTCCAGCAAGGGCATGGTTGTGGTGTGCCTTTTTCTGGTAATGTTTAGATTAAGTCTATCTTTCAGTTGATGTCTTTGGACAGCAAAAATGAAACCTAGCAAGGGCTATGATTCATATCAGACCACTCAAGACCTGTTTCTTTTATTATTGCTCAGTTTTCAGTCATTAGAATAAGTTTTTTATTGTGTTTCCAAACATATTTTAACTGTGTATAAACTAACAGTGCTCATAAATTCTAGGCAAGACGGCAATTCAACAGAACATCCGGGAACACCTAATAAAACAAAATGTGTGTGTTTGAGCAAAGAGTATGAAATTGAAAGCACAATCTCTATTGAAATTCTTCAGCGGAACTCCTCCTCTAAAACTGAGAGTTCATCTGATCAAAGTACTGTGTATTGCTTAATGTGCAACTAAGTAAAACTGACACCACCTTACTGAACGTATCCTGATCCTGTGTGCACATGCAGTCGTGTTGACTGGCCCACACTGATGAGATGTACAGCACACTCAATTCCTATGGGCTTCATTGAGAATTCAGGGTTCTCACCTTTTAAAGAGAATTTAAAAATCCCAAAGGTTTGCTTTCTTGTTTTCTGTTAGCACAGTGGAGATCATACAGTTTAGAAGGAGCTTGAAGCACTCTGTTACTTTTTGTGTTAAGCTTTACCACAAAGTAAATCTATTATATATTTGAGAGTCTGTCTGTTCAAGAACTCCTCGTAAATTGTAAGAGCTAAGACCACTAAAAAGCAAAAATTGAGTTAAGAAGCCAAGCACCACCCAGTAAATCATTTACTGTTTAATAATAATAAACACGTGATCTCCCCACAACACCATTTTTAGAGTTAAATCACAAATAGAAAAACAGCTAATTATACATACAGTTGCTTGTGTCTTAAATTTTCTTGCCTTCCTGATTCATTAATAGTAGATAACCTTTTTCCAGTGGGCTACAATTAAGTGCCATTGCATCTAAGGAATCATTCTCAGAAGGGAGGCTGACTGTCTTCATTTTATATGTACTAAATAATAGCAGTGCATCTATGATTACAAGCTTGAATGAACATGTTTCACTAAGTTCATCAGAATACAGTACAGTAAAATCATCTTGAAGCTTTGTAAATACATCTGCTGTGATGCTCAGTACTCTAAATAGAAAGAAACAAGAATGGCAGATCATTTTCCTAATCTGAGATATTGGTTTAGGATCTGATTCTGAGTGGTACTGTGTGCTTTTGACTCTCGTAGACTCCAGAGAAATCTGAAGATGCTCAGCATTTGCAGGAGACAACCAGTGGCTCACAGATCTACCTTTTTATTTTCTATGATGTATGCAGTAAATAAAGTTAAACATGAATGTAAGTCTTTGCAAGAGTGCTGTGTAAATGCAAAACTAAATTTAGTTTAGCTTTCCCCCAATTTCTCTTCTCTCTCTCTCTCTCTCCCTCTCACACACAGAAACAAAAATAAATGAGCTATAAATTAATCAAGCTATTCAAAAACTAAATGAGCTATAAATTAATCAAGCTGTTCATCCTCTAGGTTGGGAAATATGAGAAATAATAACTTCAAAATATGTTTTTAAATATTTGGAAGGTACGCGGATAGATACTATGAGCATAGGACTATATAAGTACCTAACCAGATTAGATAGAACAGCTGTAAAACTATATTGGAATGGCAGCAATTACGTATTTCAAAAAAGACTTCATTTCATTTGCTGTGCAATTTAGAAATGCTTGTATCGAGTATGGAATTAATTGCATTTTTACTGCATGTTGCTACTAGTGCCATAGATATAGTAAAATAAATTCCAGGCAGAGTAGTGATGTCATTTTCTCTCTCTTTTTTTTTTAAATCCCTTTTTTTTTTGTATTTAGAGCAGCCATCTGTCCCTCTAAGAACAATCACTGAAGCAGCTGTGCATGTAGTGCTGTCAATAACAAAAGCTTCTACTTCATGCCAGAGGGCAGCAAACTAGAGGTTGCAGGGAGTTATAAGAACGATCAGGGTCAACTGACACCTGATGCCATGCTGTATGGTAAAATAAAACTAGGATTATACAGCCTTTATGTGCATGCTGGCTAGCTGATCAGTAGGGTCACCCTTTTGTCTATGCTGTCTTTAGAAGCTATGGGAATGCATGAATATATCAGGTCCATTTCCCCATTTTTTAATCTTCAGGGTTAAAAAAAAGGTTGAGGGGGGTAGCTGCAAGCAATGAATAAAGCAAATATTACACAGCATTTCTTTTGAAGGGATAGAAAAGAGGCACTGGCAGTCAGTACTTTATAAGTGTTTGATATTGTGTATTTTGAACTATCTGGGTATTACAGAACAAGCTGTGCCATGCAGTGCAATGTATCTTGATTTTGCTGTGGTTCTCTCAATTGGTGAGCAGATATTCTAGAGGTGCAGAAATTGAGGGTTGCATAAATTGGCAGCATCTCAGGCTCACTGTCCTGGGGAGTCAGGCTGTGCATAATGGGGTGGAGCCTGGAGGGAGAGGAAGTGATGCACATGTTACATAGGATGGATTTGCCCTTTCCCTGAGCATCTCTTCAGCTTCTTCTCCCTAAGCAGTCCTAATCTAATGGCTCGCTTTTATCCTCCTTGTTCTGGGTCCATAGAGAATAGATGGGAACAGAGATGTAGGCTATAGTAACCTCCTTATGAACCTCAGGGAGGAGAGAAATTTAGAGGACTAGATTTATTTTTATAAAAAATGAAATACATATGCCTTGTGGCTGGTGAGTGCACATCTACCTTTCCCCCCCTAAAGCTAGATTGATAATTGGGGAGCAGCTTTTACCCAACAGGGTGCTTCTTGTCATGTTTCCCAGGATGATTTCCAGTTTTAAGCTGACTGCCAGAGATATAGCTATGAAGCTGTGGAGCTCCTTGGATGACAATCATCTAGGGAGGAATCTGCTCGTTCCCACAGTCACAGGGAAAATATTCAGTTAAGCATGGTTGGGTGGAGTCTCAGACTCCACAGCTGGAAACCTACAAACGCAATACACAGCCCCCACAGTGGACTCCATCTTTGGACACAGAATGGTGGATGCAGAGCCCAGGCAGATCACACGATAACCACAGCTGCAGAAGCTGGGCAGCACAGGAATAGCTCAGAATAATAGTGCAACTCTTGGCTCCTCATCCGCCTGTCTTCTCTACACCAGACTTAAATTACACATATGCAAAACAGTTTCTCATGACCCTCCCCCTGCTTCCATGCTATACAAAGATGCTGAAATGGCAGATTGTGAAAACACAGGATTCTGCAGCAAAACTAACCTCCTCTCCCTTTCTCTAGAGACACGATAGTGTTAGTCTGAAGCTGTTTGTTTTGTCAAGTGTAACGGTTAAGGCTTGTTAAATAGCTTTTGATGACAGTGCTCCTTTCTGCTGTGTTCTCCCAGTGTCTGTAATGTGTCGTGTTCTGCTCTCCACTAATTGTCCACTTCATTTCCTAACTTGTATGTGTAGTTGGTGTGACCATGTACTTGGCTGCATAGTTTGCAATTTTATTACAAGAAAAAAGACACAAGATTTTGCGGGGGGAAGTGTTAGCAACAAAACAGAATACAGTAGTAAATGTATAACGTGATAGAAAATATAAAAACAGATTTCTAGGTCACACACTTGGGTGTTATACTGTGACACTGCAGTCTGTAGGCTGAGTAGATTAATGATCATATAAGAGTTTTCAAGTCTAAGGGTGACACTTTTTTTGTCTCTAGTGCACAGCCTGGAAATAGTGAAAGCTGAAAACAAAATCACATAGCACTTGATGCTGCAAGGTGCTAATCATTCTCAAATCCCAGTGAGGCCCATAAGGGATAAGGAAGGCTCAACCTCTTAAGGGAACAGGCCTGTAAGAATCATCTCCTGATAAGATATGTTTTATAGATTACCAAATCATATTGTCTCAGCAAGTTATTCATGCTGTTTCACTTTATAATAATATTTTTTCAACTTGTGAGTTTCAAGTCCACTCACGTGGCTGGCTGTCTTGTTCTAGGGGGAAACTCATGGCAATTTTTGCTGTTAGTTCCAGAGAATGCCCCCAACAGACTTTCTATTCAGGCAGCTCTGCCAAAGTTACTTATGTACTTTCAGAGGTCAGCAGACTCCAATGAGTGGTTAGTGGCTCAGAACTTACTGGCTATTTTTATCTGGCTATGTGATTTCTGGGAAACTTGTCTGAAAAACTATCCTCCTCATTTTGTCATAAACCCACAAAGACTGGATTTTTGGTTCTCAGTATGAACAGCAGCACTGACTTTGGCACATAATGTTCCAAACAAACCTACAAAATTAGGCCATAATATTGATTTAGGCTCATCTAAAAGGAGGATTATTCCCTCTCCCCACCCAAGCCCCCCGGCTCCCCATCGCAATGTAGTTTTAGAAATGATATGACAAAGTGAAATAAACAAAAGATGTTCTTTAGCTACAGAAAGTTGCATTTTACATTTCACTGTCTATGCCACAGCCAACAGGCGATTATAAGATGTGTGTTACTGTCCAATAATGAATAGCTCCAGGGCATTGCAACCCTTGTGACAGAGAAATGAGAATTGTCCATAAGCAATAATGCATTGCTTGGTAGGAGCTTATAGTGCCGTATGTACTCACGGATGTGTGGCGAAGTATGAGTTTAACCGTCCAGTCCCTATGTCCATTGAGTAGACATATTAGATATATACTCTGGAGTTTATTATTGAACTCACTTGTTTTAATGTTCTGGCTGGTTGAGTTCTGCTCTATTCACATCTCATCTCATGATGTCATAGCTCTTAAATGTTGTCATTCAGAGCTTGATCCTGTGATTTAGCCCAGTGGGTATTGAGGACTATCTGCACATTACAGGATTTACCCCTCAATAAGAAGGCTTCTACCAAGAAGAAACTGTGATTGCTTATACTTAATATAGTTAGTCCATGCTTATAAAATACAGAAACACTTATTTAATTTACTCTGAAATATATCTATAGAGAGATGCTACATGTCTGTTGTTTAAAGAAAATATTGTTCTAACTTTGGCTCTTCTAGGGTGTGTCTAGACTACAGGGTTTTGTCAACAAAAGTGGAATTTTGTCGACAAAACTATACCTGCGTCTACATTGCTGCTGAGTTCTGTCGACATAACGTCGACAGGACTCAGCAGTTTTGTCGATGGCTGTAAACCTCATTCTATGAGGAATAACGCCTTTTGTCAACAGAGTTCTATCGACAGAGGGCATTATTGCATCTGCACTGTCCTTTGCATCTACACTGTCATGTCGACAAAGTGGCTTGCTTTGTCGACAGAACTGGATGTAGTCTAGACGCTCTTTGTCGACAGAAGCTTTGTCGACAGTATCTGTCAACAAAACTTCTGTCGACAAAAGCCTGTAGTCTAGACGTACCCCTAGAGAACACTGCCAATAATCGATCACCTGGGACTTTTAGCAAAATTTGATCAAACTAACTGCGTTCTGGTTAAACTAAACTACAAGAATAATTGCCACTATTATTATTAATAGATGCAATAGTTGTGCACAGTGTTTTACAGTGTTTTGCCTGTCCCAAGGAGTCTGACTCAGCCAGACACAGACTAGTACATGGGATAACATTTAATAATATGTGCTGTACCCCTATAGAGAGCAAGAAGGAGAGATACAAAGTTAGTGAGACAGGCCCAATCTGCAAATGAACAGAGATCCCAAAGGTAAAGTGTTCAATTAAAATTGCTTCAAAGCTCCCCTCCAGGGCTTGGGAGGAAACACAAGAGGTTTATTTTTGGATATATTGAATTGGAGGTATCAGAAACAGTCAGATGAGAGACTGAGTTATTTGGGAGGTGAAAGATACACAGAGAGGACTGAAGGATAGAGTTGGGTGTGATTTGTGAACATCAAAGTAGCTGAAACCCTGGATGCTGATTGGGTTGCCACAGAAACAGAATAGAAAGGCAAGGAAAAGGAACTGCAGTGACAGTCCTGAGGGACTCTGGCCCAGGGACAGGATCTAGCCGCACCAAAGGAGATGGTAAAAGAATAGCCTGTGAAGCAGGAGAAAAGCAGAGACTCACAGAAGTCAGGGATGGAGGAGCGGTTCACAGTTAAGGTAGCAGGTTATAAACACTAAATACAAAGGACAGGCCATCAGTTTGGCCAGGTCATTAGTAACCTTGACAAGGTTGAAGCTGGATTGGAGAGGATAAAAGAAAGAGTGGGAGGAAAAGAAGTTGAGACAACAGAAATAAATAGGCTAGACCTGCTGTTACCATGTTAATCCCATGACTCTTCAGGGCTACTCAGGGAGAGCCTTATAATACTTTGCTCCTTCAGATCCCTGTTCAAGACCTACTGCTACCATGATATCTACAAGGGTATGTCTACACTTCAGCACTAATTCGAACTAACTTAATTCGAATTAGTTAATTCGAACAAAGCTAATTCGAACTAGTGCATCTAGACCTAAAAACTAGTTCAAATTAGCATTTTGCTAATTCGAACTAGCATGTCCACATTGAGTGGACCCTGAACCGAGGTTAAGGACGGCCGGAAACAGTGCCGGCAGGGCATCAGGTTAGGACTTAGAGCGTGGAGCTGCTGTCTCAGGCTAGCCGAGGGCTGTGCTTAAAGGGACCCGACCCCCACCCTGGACAGACAGTTCTCAGGGGTTCCCCGCTCGCTTGTCTAACTCGATGAGGGACAGCAAAGCAGTCCTGGCTTGCAGTGCCCTGAATGCCCACACTTGGCACATCACAGCACTCGGCAGTCAGCCTGGCTGCTCTTGTCGCAGGCTGCCATCCGGGGGGGGTCAGTTGGGGGGCTGCAGGAGAGCTTCCACCCCGAGGAGCCTGCAGAGTCACCCCAGTCCTCCCCATCGGGCTCGTACCCCATTCCTCCCTCACCTCCTTCCACTTACCCCTCCCTAACCCCCCTTCCTGATGTACAAAATAAAGGACATGTGTGTTCAAAAATAGAAACTCTCTTTATTGAACAAAACTCAGGGAGACTGGGAAAAGAAGGTGGGAGAGGGGAAGAGAGAGGGTGGGAGAGGGGAAGGCAATTAAAGTGATCAGGGGTTTGGAACAGGTCCCATATGAAGAGAGGCTAAAGAGACTGGGACTTTTCAGCTTGGAAAAGAGGAGACTGAGGGGGGATATGATAGAGGTCTATAAAAGCATGAGTGGTTGTCAGCCAACGGTCAGGGTTCCCTATATCTGTCCCTTAAGACCGGCTGAAGTTCTTTTAAATTGTGCCTGGTTCTGTTACAGCAACTGAAGGAGTCAGGTTAAAACTTAAACAGTTACAGGTTTACTGAGGAAGCTTATAAATCATATGGTTGCAATGGCTATTGTTCTATTTCTTAACTACTAGCAAATATAGATCTTAAAAATGGTTACAAAGAAGATAAAGATAGAAAAATAGAAATAATGGTACTAAGTAACAGCTTACTCTTTCTATGTGTACACTTAAGACAGAGGACCACATCCAGGTACAATTTTTACCCCCTTCTGTGCCTCTCGACTCCAGCATTTCAGGCCAGGGCCGGTTCCTCAATTCCTAGGAAAGACGAAAATACGAGGTGGGCGTCCCCATAGAACCTCGGGAGGTCAAACACCTAACCCGACCAGCAGGTAGAGGGTAGAATGACACTCAAAGTGAGTGTGAGCTGGACCCATCTTTTATACCCATTTTGGGTCACGTATTTCTCTTTCTTATCTGTGATGCCAAATAGTGCTGGTCTGTCTTTTGTGAGACCAGTTCTTACAAGGGAGTTGTGAACTTAATTTACACTTGTAAGAGATAACTAAATTGGAATTACTGGGGGATTCTTTTCTCAGTGGGAAATTCCTCTCCCAGGGACTGTGTGTGTGTTCGAATCAACATGGGTGCCAGCTGGGGCAGTTCTTGCAGCCTCAAAGCCAGCTTATTGACTTAATCGCTCTCTCTCCACATATCTGTTTTTTCAGCTTCTCAGGATCAGATGAGCCAGCATAGACTATGCTGATTTTACTGCTCCTTCTCTGCCCTGTATGCTTCAGAGAGGCAAATAAGATGGATGATATGGGGGGTTAGTCTGTCTGGCTACTGTGGTGTCGAGAGGGTGCATAAAGAAAAGTTCTTCATTAGTTCCCATAATAGAAGGACTAGAGGACACTAAATGAAATGAATGGGTAGCAGGCTTCAAACTAATAACAGAAAGTTCTTCTTCATAAAGCAAATAGTCAACCTGTGGAACTCCTTGCTGCAGGAGGCTGTGAAGGCTAGAACTAGAACAGAGTTTAAAGAGAAGTTAGATCAATTCATGGAGGTTGGGTCCATGGAGTGGTATTTGCCAGGGGGTAGAAATGGTGCTTCGGCTTTGCTCCTGGTGCCTCTGGTCTGCTGGGGACCGTCTCCAGCAGACCTGGGACACTGGGAGCAAAGCCTCTGAGGACGCCGGCAGCGGGACAGCCGTGGCCGGCTTCCCCCGCGGCTTCGGGCTGGGCTGCCCGAGCCCCTCCGTGGCTTTGCGAAGCCTCGGGGGAAGCCGGCAGCAGGGCATCCCAGGCGTGCCTGGGCTGCACCGCTGCCGGAGCCCCTCCGTGGCTTTGCTCCGTGTCTTCCTGGTCTGCAGACCAGGGAGACACGGAGCAGCTTTTCTCGCCCCAGAGTACACGGGCGGCGGGACCACGAGGTCCCGCAGTCTGTGTCCTCCGGGGCGAGAAAAACCCCGTTCGTACCTGTAAGTCGGGGACTGCCTGTACACCCGGCGTATAAGACGACCCCCGATTTTTGGGGGATGTTTTTTAGCATAAAAAGTCGTCTTATACGCCGGAAAATACGGTTGTCCTCGTAGAATGAGGTTTACCTAGTTCGAATTAAGCGCTCCGCTAGTTCGAATTAAGTTCGAACTAGCGGTTTGTATGTGTAGCGCCTATCAAAGTTAATTCGAACTAACATCAGTTAGTTCGAATTAACTTTGTAGTGTAGACATACCCCAAGATATTAGCTGACTAGTATTAGCGAGTTTGAGGGGCATTTGGAGATTGTTGATCTTTATGTAGTTTCAAAAACATATCTTAATAATGATGTGACCTAGCACATTGGGGGAACAACCACAATATCAATAAGATTTAGAATGAGAACTTTGCTTGTGTCTACCAATCTAGATTGGAAAATACTGAAATTTTCTTTGGATTAATTAATATTTAACACATGGCACATCACAGTGCTGAATACAGGTTTTAATGTAATGTTTTCAGGAACTGAACAATGTTTGGTTTATTCAGGAAACAAAAACTTAACTCCTGACTGAAGTAGAGTAGTTTTTATGAAATGTATATCTTATATGAGGAGCACATTTATATAGCAGCATAAAGTGTTCTAGCATTCCAGCTCCTTTTATTTTTAATTGGAGATGTGTATGTGATCACACACCACTTAAGAATGTAACCACCAATGGTAGTTCCAAAATGTGTGTACTATATTTATATTTCATGGCTACGTCTACACTGCAGGTTTTTTGCATAAGAGTTCTTGCGCAAAAGGTCTTGCACAAGAGTGCATCCACACTGCCATGTGCTTTTGCACAAGAGATGTGCTTTTGCACAGGTACATCCATGGCAGTGTGGACGCTCTCTTGCACAAGAAAGCTCTGATGGCCATCTTAGCCATAGGGGTTTCTTGCGCAAGAAACCCGTTGTCCACACTGCCTTCTTGCGCAACAGTACATCTTGTGTTTTGCACAAGAGCTCTTGTGCAAGAGGGCTTATTCCTCATGGGGAGAGGAATAACTCTTGTGCAAGAAGCCCTCTCTTCTGACACTTTACTGTAAATTTACTTGCGCAAGAACTCATGTGCTGTATAGACGCTCTGCAAGTTTTTGCGCAAGAACAGCCGTTCTTTCACAAAAAGCCTGCAGTGTATACGTAGCACATAAGAAGTGTAGAGTACATATTTCTAGTAATGGTCCTTCAGTTCTCCTGAATCCTTGGCATTTCACCTTTAGTATGATAGCTTTGTTCATAATATTGTTTTGAGAAAAACGGAGTATATTATTTTAATCCTCCCTAATCAGATTTTTCTTAATTTTAATTCAGATTTTCTAATAAAGAGTATGTCTTTCCGTTGGGAGTTACTGTTCGTAAAGTGTGGTCTGTTTATCTACAGTTATATCATACAAATAGCCACAGTCAAAGGAGCAGTGACTATACATGGAAATGGATTGCTGTCACACTAACTTGTACGTTCAGGAAGTGTGTACAGATTTTAACTAAATTTTTGGAGTATATTTACTGAAGCTGAGGCAGCTGCATTCCTCTTGCATGCAAAATTTCCATTGACGTCAAATGAGCAGTAGGATGTCGACTGAAGGTTAATGGCAGTCTCTCTGGTTTGCTGAGATCATGCTCATTGAAGCAGGGGGAAGCACTCTATGAATCTCTACTTTGCCTTGGTACATTTTAGAGTAGCCAGGGGACTGCTCTTATTGGCACTGGCTTGCAACAATCCCCAAGGGCCCTTTGGCAAGCCCATAGTAACCAGACTACATCATCATGCCCATAGTATGCCCTGGAGTGAGGGTGGCATAGAAGCCCACCTTTCTGGTTCTGCTACTGTTGAGGACTCTGTGGGTACATCTTCACAGCAGCGTTATTTTGAAATAACAGACATTATTCCAACATAACATAATGTGCGTCTACACTACAAGCCTTTATTTCGAAATAATGTCGATCCTGGAGGACTTCAACTCCTGTAACTCTCATTTCATGAAGAGAAAGGGAAGTCGAAGGAAGAATGTTCTTTCTTCGACTTCCTGTGGTGTGGACAGCGCCAAAAGCAAAATTAAGCTATTTTGACTTCAGCTATGCAATTGATGTAGCTGAAGTTGTGTAGCTCAATTTGACTTTAGTCCTGCTGTGTAAACGTACCCTGCTAGACCCTGGGAATCCTTAGCTGGTAGATACATCCAGTCTTATCTCCCCTTGTGCAGAGGGACTGACTTAAAGGGATTGCAGGGGGGAGGGGGCAGGATTCACGACTCTAATCTGCTGCTTTGTGCCCTGGGTACACATTATGAACAGTTCTTCTGAATCATGACATAGGCAGGGGATCTTTGTGGAAAAAATCCAAATGCCAAGGAGTAGGAAGGAAAAAATATAATTTGTCCTTGTTGTGGTGTTATATTGTTTATCTCACTGGAGCTGGTTGGTGTTACCCACTACCTTTCTTTTAAGATAGCTTTAGGAAACAGGTAAACTCCACTGAAGCAGTTTCAACCCCAAACAAAGTTATGTGCAAGTCTCAAATTAGAGCTATGGGGGAGGGGAGGGAAAAGCAGACAGCGCATAAATAGAAAAGGGTGCTGCTTACACAGCCTGGACATGTATAGTGCTTTACTGTCTGAAAGAAGCTGGGGCTGTAAGCAGAGGAACTATCTCCTGTTGTTTTGTTCTTCCTGTGCTCAGGGGAACAGGACTTTATACATGCCTTGTAAACAAATAAGATGCTGTCTGTGGTACCTCAATCCATCATCAGTTTCTGCTCCTAACTGAAACAACCTGTAGGAGCGCAGAACATCTTGCATTCAGGCAAAATTTTTACTAATTTCTGGAGGAGTTTTACATTTAAGAAGGGGGGAGAGGGGGCTCAAGTAAGGACATCAGCTGATCATTATCAGTGCCACAATATTTGACGACATAGTTGTTTTCTCAGGATAGTTTTGCGATCCTCTCAAAGCACTAATGGAATCTAGACAAATGCATTTGCTGTACTGTGTAATCCAGGCTTGTTTTGAGGTAGCAGCTTCAAGTGTCGTAGGCAGAACTCTTAAGGAGGAAATTAGGGGGGAAATCAATATGGTTTGCAAGATTAACACATAGTGCATCAATTCTACATTATCTTTTTGACTCAGGCAAGAATGTACCATCTCATATACTGTGTGTGGAGCATGTCATCCCAGCAAGGGGACAGGCAGTACTTTGTGCATCAAAGGCGTCAGTTCTCAATTTGCGAAAATCCCTAGGCATGGAACAAGAGGCGAGTCTGCTGCCCCAGAAATGGCCCACAAAAGCAGATTGTGACTCAGAGAGGCTCGTGGCTTCGCCCACTCTGCAGTGGGGTGAGCCGGAACTGGTGTTCCTACTCTGTAGCAAGTCCCAAGCCTCAGCACTCCCCTGCATGGCTCGCAGGGGGAGCAAGAGCCAGTTCCCTGCTGCTGTAGGGGGAAAGCAGCAGAGAGCCAGCACTAAAGCCCCTGCATGGCTGGCTTTGCCCGGCGGGGGGGGGGGGGGTGGTGGGTGGGTGGGTGGGTGGGTGGGTGTGTGTGTGTGTGTGTGTGTGTGTGTGGAGAGGTGTGAAAGTGGCTCTGTGCACTGCTGTTCTCTCTCCACCCCTGGCTGCAGGAACAGCACTGCAGGGAAGTGCTCACCTGCAGGCTCCTACCCTGTCGCTCCTGTTGGCTAAGAATTGAGACCAATGGGAGTGGCGGGTGGCAGTGCCTGCAAACACAGGGCAGCACAGAGCTACCTGTGCACTTCCAGAAGCTGCTCCAGGTAAGCCCCTTCCTGAACCCTCTCTGCCTCCCTCCCAGACCCTGCACACTCATCCCAGCCAGCTCCTGCACTGTCTTTCACCCAGACCCCCGCACTCCCAGCCAGCTTCTATACCCTTCCTCCTGTCCAGCACCTGCACTCCTACCCTCAGCCTGCTCCTGAACCCTACCTCCTGCCCAGACCCTGCATCCCCACCCCAGCCCACTCCCTGGCAGCCTCCTCCTGCACACTGAACCCCCACAAAATGTACTAGCTCCAGGCCACCAGAAGAGTTAATCCAGCCCTGGGTAAACCCTGAGCCTCAGCATGAGGGAAACCCTTATGCCCCAAGTTGCATGAGTAAGGTGACTGTGTTTCTTTCTGTCTGTCTGTCTTTGTCATTCTGTCTTTATGGGTATGTCTACACTACCACCCTAGTTCGAACTAGGGTGGTAATGTAGACAACCGGAGTTGCAAATGAAGCCCGGGGTTTGAATTTCCCGGGCTTCATTTGCATCTCGCCGGGCGCCGCCATTTTTAAATGTCCGCTAGCGCAGACTCTGTGCCGCGCAGCTACACGTAGCACGAACTAGGTAGTTCGGACTAGGCTTCCTATTCCGAACTACCGTTACTCCTCGTTTCATGAAGTACCTAGTCCATGCCACGTGTAGCTGCGCGGCACAGAGTCTGCGCTAGCGGACATTTAAAAATGGCAGCGCCCGGAGAGATGCAAATGAAGCCCGGGAAATTCAAATCCCGGGCTTCATTTGCAACTCCGGTTGCCTACATTACCACCCTAGTTCGAACTAGGGTGGTAGTGTAGACATACCCTATCTCTCCTTCTCACTTGGGAGGCAGGGTAGTGAGGGATTTGTTTGTTTTTGCGTCTCACTTGTGTATGGCCCCCAATTGATTCTGATGTGGCCCCAGCCCCAAAAAGATTCCCCTCTCCTGCTATAGAGAGAGATGCAACAGATCAACAGGTAGCTCCCATGCAGCTACCTACCATTTGACTAGCTAGTGCAGGGCATAGCAGGGCATGTTTTGCCCTTTTATTCCTCTGGCACTGGTATGCAAAATGAACCACAATCTGGCCTCTACTTTCAGCAACTTTTGAGTGTTGCACGCAGAGCTAAAATTGAATTTATGCAACAACAAAAACTAAAGGTCTTTATATAACTATTTATTTTCCCCCCTCCCCCACGTCCTTTTATTAGCAAACAGCTAGTACAGGCAGTCCCCGGGTTACGTACAAGATAGGGACTGTAGGTTTGTTCTTAAGTTGAATTTGTATGTAAGTCGGAACTGGCTCCAGATTCAGCTGCTGCCACTGAAACTGACCAGGCGCTGACTACAGGAAGCCGGAGGCAGAGTTGCTCTGCCCCCAGCTTCCTGGAATCAGCCTGATCAGTTTCAACAGCTGCTGAATCTGGAGCCTGGGACAGAACAGCTGGGGCGCTGCCCAGTAGGTTCCCACAGGACCAACCCGGCAGCACCCCAGCTTGTCTACCCGAGGCGTCCCGCAACAAAAGCCTGGTCTGCTGGGGGCGGGGGGGTGCACTAGCTGCGCCCTCTCCCCCCCCAGCAGACCAGGGAGACCCGAGCAAAGCCGCACAGGCGGAGGGACCCCGCCGCCCGTGTGGCTTTGTTCCGGTCTCCCTGGTCTGCTGGGGGGGTCCAGCAAAACCGCTGGACCCCCCCCAACAGACCAGGGACACCCGAGCAAAGCCGCCGCCAGGGCGGCTTTGCTCCCGGGCAAACGAGCAAAGCCACCCAGGCGGCGGCTTTGCTTGTGTGTCCCTGGTCTTCTGGGGGGGGTCCAGCGGCTTTGCTGGATCCCCCCCCCAGCAGACCAGGGAGACCGGAAGAAGCTTTTCTCGCCCCGGAGGACACGGGTGGCGACCCACCGCCCATGAGCTCTGGGGCGAGAAAAGCCCCGTTCGTAAGTGCGGATCCGACATAAGTCGGATCCGCGTAAGTTGGGGACTGCCTGTAGTGTTTTGAAGATTCAATTCAAATCATTCAATCATCTCATTCTAGCAAAAGGCATGCTGAAAATGAAGCCACACTAACCAACACTTCCTCTTCCCTTGTAATCTAATTTTGGGTTAGTGATATAATGCCCAAATTTCTGTATAATGCACATGGCTTACTGATCAACTAAGCAGCTAAAAGTCCTACAGTTCGTGGAGATCCTCTGAACATCTCCACATCTTGTATTTGGCTGTCAATTATTATTAATTTAAACATTTTTATTAAAACTGGCAAGACATTTTCAGCTATCAGGAGTCTCCCTGCTAACCAGATGTGTCAGCTTTAGCAAGAAATGTTCTTTAGGTTAGTTGACACAATGTCCTGCTCAGCAGATCTTTCAAAAAGAAAGAAAACAATGAATAAAAAGAACTGCTTTTGAACTCTTGGACTGCATTGGGGCATGAGAAAGGAATGGAGCTTCAGAGTTCATTATTTTGAGAACAGTTCAATTTTTTGACTGTGCTGCTATTTGTGATTTACATAGAGGAGAGGGGGAAGTGTTTTGTCCTCTGCTATTGTGCCCAACTCATATCAGTTTACAGCATCCTTTGTTAAACACTGAATCTAGTGTGGCTTCATATGATCAAGTCTGTTAAGCAAATGCATTTATTGTGCACCTGTCTGTTATACATCCTGTGTTTGTAGTGAATCCTATTAAACAAATACCTGACAAAGGCATCAAGATGGCTGATAAAAGAACCTAGTGGATGAATAAATTTTGAAATACAATAAACAACTAATACTAATCCGCCTGCCTAGATACTCATGACCAGGATTAGCTTGGTTCTCCTTTAAGTCAATTAGTTAAACAATCCTATGAGAAACACCAGTATTTCCATTAGGTGCTATATGTGTGTCCTTAAGATGTCATAATGTTTTAAAAATAATGTATTCTAATATGTAGCTATTTTAAGTTGTACACTATGTGACATCATTCACCTGAGAGTTGTCACATCCACAATGTTACATAAAAATATAGTTTCCATAATGGGATTTTTATCAGTCCAGTGGTATCAATACAAATGCTAAAGTATTATAAGGAGGCTGACCTCTCTGACTTTGATTCCATCACATTGCATACCAGAGAAGAACCATTTCATGTTTATGTTGAGGGTTCATAGCTATATGTTGTTCGTTTTTTAATATCCAAAATTGCATCTGATGAAGTGGTTTTTACCCATGAAAGCTTATGCCCAAATAAATCTGTTAGTGCCACAGGATTCCTCATTGTTTTTGAAGATACAGAGTAACACAGGTCTGAGATAAATGTGAACTCATTTGAAGCAGAAGTACTGAAATAGAACATGCTAAGTGTTGAGGGCAAAAGCCTTGAAGTGAAGTGTTGATGACCCAAGCTTTCTTTCCTGAGAACTTTATCCTGCTCCCATTGAAATCAGCCCCTTGAGGAGATCACTGTTCTCACTGAAAGGGAGCAAGAGCAGGCTCTAAACATGCATTAATGTGGCTCTCTGAAGTAGGTGCTGAATGTAATTGGGAAAGGTATAACATTCCTCTGGATCTAAGCCCTGAGTGTCTGCTGGGGCTAGAACCATACATCAAATTGTACATCCTAGCCTAAAACATTAAGGCTATGTCCATACTGCAGGCTTTTTGCGTAAGAACAGCAGAGCGTCTACACTGCATGCGCGTTCTTGCACAAGTAAATTTATAGTACAGCATCAGAAAACAGGGCTTCTTCTGGAAGAGTTATTCCTCTCCCCACGGGGAATAAGCCCTCTTGCGCAAGAGCTCTTCCACAAGAAGGCAGTGTAGACTGGCAACATGAATTTCTTGCGCAAGAAACCCCTATGGCTAAAATGGCCATCAGAGCTTTCTTGCGCAAGAGAGCATCCACACTGCCATGGATGTGCTTGCATAAAAGCACATCTCTTGTGCAAAAGCACATGGCAATGTGGACGTGCTCTTGTGGAAGACCTTTTGCACAGGAACTCTTCCGCAAAACAGTTCTTATGCAAGAAGCTTGCAGTGTAGACGTAGCCTAAAGGTCTGATTAAGAGCTGATCCACAGGAGCAGATTTTTCAGGCTCAAAGCTCTGATTCCTGAACTGGCTGTTAACAGGACGTAATAATGTAAGGATGCACAGAATAGCACCAGACACCACCTCAGCTGGGGCTGAGCAATATCAATGCAGAGTGTTTAGAACTTCCTGCTGATCAGGTAACAGTGCCACTGAGTTGTTTTTTCAGCTGGAAAAATGGGTAAGAGCAACGCCTGCTTATTTAGCAAGAGGAGCTTCAACCAAAGCATCCAAATCTGATAAAATGAAGAAAGGGGGAGAGGGAGAGAGTGTGATGCTGTCAGATACCTGGAAAAGAAAGGAAAGTACATTCAGGACAGAAACAACTATGTCATTTCACATTTAAAAAGCTGATTTCGTAGGTTACAGAACTTGTTAAATGCCGTAAGTAGGGCACTATATGAAATTACACACAGCCCAATCTTACTGATGGTTGGCCATCTGTCCCTGCAGGCTTTCATATCGTAATTTGTACTGAGAGCATGTGAACTACGTGGTGATGGTGGTGGTGTTTTAAGTCAGTGAATTAGATGAACTCCCGTGGACATCTAAGGGTTTGAGGGTGTGGGTAGAGCCAAAGGAAGAAACAGCTTCACAGATTAACAAAAGTCTGTTTAGATTATATAATTTGCTCTTGTCTTTGGATTCAAGTGTGGAAAAGAATGGACATGAAGGCAGAAACAAAGGGGGGCAAGGCTATTACTGGTAAGAGTTTTAGAAGCAGCTCTCCTGATAGTATTGTCCACTTCTGTAGCACCTTTCTTCTGAGTATGTCAAGCGTGTTATAGCCACTAGAGAATGAAGCCTCACGTGATCCCTCTGAGATAGGTAACTGTTATCCTCAATGTACTGGTAGAGAAACAGAAATGAAAAGATTAAGTACCATGCTAAGGTCATTCAGAAGGCGATGGCAGAGATAGGATTAGAGCCCAGATCTCCAAAATGGGCTTTAACCACTTGTTATCCTTTCTCCCCCACTATGGTGGAGGAACCAGTTGTATTGTTGCCACTTAGCCCCCAGATCTGCCATCTAATCTGTGCAGATTGAACCTCTTGCATCTCTGCAGAGCTCCCTTGTCTAAAGTGGGCCACTGCACAGGCTAAGGGGTTTTCCATGTGAGCAGACTGAATGGCAAGGGGCTTAGTTTCTGATTTTTACTGATCATGATCAAATTGCTAAGTGGACCCCAACAAAACGCCTGGAAACGAAATGCTGCTAATCCTAGGAGTGGCACTGGATTTTTCACTTGCACCGGATATGAAAAAGAAGAGATTTTTGCCCTGCAAGATTAAACAATCATCAGGGTTTAGAGGGTTTAATCCATTGGTGTGCAGCTCAGAATGGCTCATAAGTCTCCAAGTCTGAGTGTAATTGGATGCAGCATCAGAGCCATTTTTTTAAAAACATGCTACCAACTAGAAGTGATCTTTCCTTTGAAATTTGTTGTGGCAAGAGGCTGTAAAGCTGTCACCCTGCCTGTATTTCTTCAGTGTCTCGCTGGATACCATTGCTGCGGGGAGGGGGGAGTTTTATTCAGTACATGAATTCCGACTATTGTTTCAGGCACACGTCTGCCTTAAGAAATAGCACAAAACAGGCCGTTACTTATTCAGATGCAGAAGCTCCTTCCATCACACAAGACAGCCCATTCAAGTCACATGCCAGAGGTCTCAGCAGAATGGGCTGCAGCTGCTTCAAATCTGCTGTCTAACATTAGAAGCAGTTGGACAAACCTGAGTACAGTAAGCCTCCCTGCCTCAGAGGAAGACAGGGAAAAGATTTGGGATCCAAGCACTATGTTTTCTGAGGATCTGTGGCTTGAGAATGAGAAAAATTGTGCTGTTGTTCACAAGTCTAAGCGAGGAAGGAAGCGCCAAGAGCTGCTGGCCGTGGCACTGGGGGTTAAGGCTGGAGTAAAGGGGGCATTATTATGGCAACCTCTGAAACTCTTTGCCTATTCACAGATCACCTCTTTGGTCAGAAGAGCAGCTTTAACTCAAAACGACAACCATTTCAACTATGAAAAAGCACACAATTTTAAGGTAAGAACAGCTTGGGAGTGCTGATTTCAAGATTTGTTGTGTTTTTCCCTGTGTAAAGTTTTGCACTGTGATTATATATTTCCATGTAACTCTTTATGCCACATCCAGGAGGAAAGTAGTTTTCTTCCTATGTTAAGATCCATTCATTGTATAATTCTTAACACATGTGGATAGGGCTATTTAATATGGAAAATAATCTCTCTCTAGGAACACAAGCAAAGTCAAGCAACTACTGGATCCTGCCAAATGACATATTTATATTTGAGCTCCTTAGACACAGATGTGTGTTTATTTTTTTCATGGAAATGACACTTCAGATTGATCATCTTAATCTTAAAATGTGTCCGTTTTGATCATAAAAATCTGAATTAGCAAAATCCAGATTTTTATACTGATGTGCCTGTTTAACAACACATTTTGTACTGTTTCTGTTTGCACAAAGTTGTGTAAGCCCCAGTACCTATGAACAATAAAACCAAGTGCTGTGTTGGTATTGTTGGATCTCTTTTGTTCATGTACCATATGCCAAGGAAATGTTCTTGGAGTCCCACTGAGCTATTGGATATAGGTTTGTGCTTGCTTGTCAGACTAAAATGAATAGCTATACAAGCTCAAGGATGCTTAAACGGATTGTCTTGTTGCTGGCTTATAGATACAAACTCAGATTCTTTTTCAGTCACAGCATCTGGAATGCTGTGAGCTGTGGGGGAAGTGACTCAGTCTCAGAAACTAAGATCCCAGTCATCTTGCTTTACCATCGTCTGCCAGAAGGACTGAGTTAGTTCCAGAGTGTGCCAACCCCCAGTTATCATGGTTAGAGCTGTCAAAAAATGGTTTGATGGTAACTGGGAGTGGATACAAAGTGTCTGAGAGAAATGAAAAGGAGATAAACAAGAGAAGAGAGACATGTATTATGCTCCCTGAATTCCTCTATTTTCTTAACACTCCCTGAGGATGATAATCTAGGTCACTGTCAGAATAACTTGGTTCATTATCCGAAATAGTGTTTTATTATGCTGACTTCTGGCCTTTTAATAAAAGAGAATAATTTTAATTAATGTTAATTTAGCAAGTCTGCTTTTCTCATTGTTCATCTACTATGCTTTTTCCATAAGACGTTAAACTCTATTGAATGTACTGGAATGTCTGTGCTGTGGTCAGAACTTATTAATAATTCAGTATTAATGAGTAAAACTTTACATTCAACATTTTTATGCTCTTTGTCATTCCCCTTTCTTAACCCAGCACCCACATAAAAGTCAATATTTATCTTATTGCTAAATACTGAAAGAAATAGGAGAAATATTCTATCCCTTTTTCATGATTAAAGAATCTTTTATGTTTTCTGATTTTAGCCTCATTATCATTTAAATATGAAAACTGTTTTAACTAGAAAGTATTTTCTCATGACTGAGTCTTTTTTCCACCGTGACCTATACATTCTTTCCCTTCCTCTTCAAAATTCCCCTTGTTTTGGCTTTGATTTATAACTGGAAATGTTCCCAGCAACATTGCATTTGCACAATCTAGGAATTATACACCCTTTATTACTTTCTGTTTGAAAAGAGTCATAGTTTAATGGTAAATCACATTAATAGCTTGAAAATAAATTTTAGATAATAATTTTAACCAGTAAACAAAATTAGAATTTTGAGAGAGAAACATTTTGAGAAACATTGGAAAGTTAGGTCTCTCTGAAGTGTTACAGTTACTTAACAACCCATGTTACTCACCAATCAACAATCTGTAATCTTCTGTAGGATGATACTAAAATGCAGCATGATGGCTAAACATATCTCGAGCAATGTGCTAATGGTGGATTCTTTAAATAAAATAGACATATGCTAGTTTTTAATCTATTGACATATTCATAAAAACATTAAATATTAGTGCAAAAAAGAAAACATTGGAGGGTTTTGAGAGCTTAAATCCTAGTTGTCATAGGTGTATGTACCCAATACCAAAATATTGTATTGTGGAACCTATGTAAAATATAATGGGCTATTTCATATGGCTGCAAAGAGGTGTTTTGTCCATTTTTATTTCACTGAATACTTAAAATGTACAGTATATTTTGATGCATAAGGACAGGGATTTCATAACAGAGTCTATCAGAATGTATTTCATGCATTATTGTTAATGAATGCACACTGAAAAGAATCTCTGCCTTGATACATTTGAACCTCTTGGGATGAGGGATCTTTTTAAAAAAGCAACATGTTTGGTATAACTGGTTAGAAACATTGTATAACAAAGTAGTTCTGGCAGAAAGGGAAAAAGCAGGGAAAAAAATGGGTACAAAATTCAGAGCCGGATCAAGACCTCCTTGTGCCCTTTATAAAAGGCACACCTGAGACTCTTGTATGTCCCCTTCTTTTCTGATTCTGACTCATCTCCCAAAGTTCAGCATGTTGAAGCCAAGTAATTAATTAAAACAGGTGTATATGTCATTGTCCTGCAACCCCCTTCTGACAACACAATTTACTACACAGCCCCAAGACCATAGAATCAAGCCCGAGTTAGCCCATGCCCGCTGCTGGGGGAGCCTCACTATCTGGGCTGGGGAAGGGGGTCAAAGTCCAAGCCCAAGAGCTTCAGCTCCAGCCATTGGGTCTGAAACCCGAGTTCCACTGCCCAGGGCTGTGGGGTTTTGGCCCCAAGTCCTAGCAAGTCTAAGCCATCCCTGGCAATCCCATCAAAATGGGGTCATGACCCGCTTTGGGGACCCAACCCACAGTTTGAGAACTACTGAATTAAAAGGATCTAAAATATGTTTTGCATATTTAATGCCCATTTTGAATTTTACATTGCTTATATGAGGGAGAGGTTTGGTTTTAAACGTTACAGTCTGTTGTGCACTTTGTATTTGAGTAATATTGTGGGAAGGTTGTGCTAGACGCTAGTGGAGATATGTGAATGTATAGCAGTAGAGAGCATGCAAAAGAGCAAAACAAGACTTTCTGTCTTTGCCCTGCCAAAGTAACTGCATACCAGGAACTTCAGGAGCAAAGGGATCACTCTTTCTTAGTGTCCTTGAAGAGGCACAAATGACCCTACACAAGCTGAAGAAAAATTAGAACCAAGGCCCTACCCTCCTACCTATAGGCCAGCAAAATTGGCATGCCCCAGGGAACATGTTCCAATATACAGAAGAATGATTTGGCATACACATTCTTCCTTTGCTCCCTGGAGCTCCTGAAGAGATTGCAGGCACAATTCTTTCCAGAACTTGCCCTGGAGTAGTGCAGCTTTGTATTGTCACAGTGTGGTGCAGTATAAAAAAGCAGACAGTCTAGCCGTGTGATGATTTTTTTTTTTTTTTTTTTTTTGGAAATAACTAAACAGTTTGCATTGTATCAAACTAGTGGTTGGAAACTGAAATTAAAAATGGAATAGATTCATTATGTGGCACATCTGGAAGTGGAAAGGATGCATAAATTGATAAAATAAATCCTTGAGGCCAATCTCAATACACAAAAAAAGGTTCTTTCTGCAATTGTGTTAGCTCATTTGAGTTAATTTAACATAACTAGAAAGTTCCCTTAAGTCTCATTAGGTCCCGATCATGCAAACACACATACATGTGGTTAACTTTGCTATCTTGAATAGTCCCATTAACTTCAACAGTACTGCTAATGGTAATAAAGCTAAATCAGTGCATAAATATTTGTAGAATCGAAGCCTCGGGCACGGCTATGCTGGAGCTGGAGGTGTAACTTCCAACGTGGGTAGACGTATGCATGCTCGTTTGGACTGAGCTAGCATCTTAAAAATAGAAGTGTACCTGTAGTGGCATGAATGGCAGGAGTGCAATTCCACAAGGTACTTACTTGAGCAGCTAGCCCATCGTCCTGCCCCCCCATACCACCATGACTACACTGCTATATTTAGCACACTAGCTCGATCAAAGTTAACACCTTTACTCTAGTCTGGAAATTACACCTCCAGTTCTAATGAAGAAACGGGCTAGTTCCTTTTAGAATGTTTCCACAAACTGCTTGATGTGATATAGACTTAGGAGGGAGTTAACTCAATTGACCTAAGAGAACTGAAGAAAATGGCCTTTTTGTCCCTTGAAACATGCTAGTCTCAAGTCACAGCAAATAGGGACTGCCATATACTCTATAGAGTCACCTTTTATAAAGCAATAGTTCATTTTTTTATAACAAAAAATAACATAGGGCTAGATTTGCCCCTCACTTGCTATTACTACTGCACAGTCTTCTGAAGTTACCCATTATCACAAATTTCAATGATGTAGGGCCTGATTCTACATTGAGGCTACGTCTACACTGGCATGAGTTTCCGAAAATGCTTTTAACGAAAAAGTTTTCCGTTAAAAGCATTTTGGAAAAGCACGTCTAGATTGGCAGGATGCTTTTCCGCAAAAGTACTTTTTGAGGAAAAGCGTCCATGGCCAATCTAGATGCGGTTTTCCGCAAAAAAGCTGCGATTGCCATTTTCGCCATCGGGGCTTTTTTGCAGAAAACAGTACTGTGCTGTTTACACTGGCCCTCTTGCGCAAATGATTTGCGCAAGAGGGCTTTTGCCCGAACGGGAGCAGCACAGTATTTCTTCAAGAACACTGACGATCTTACATGAGATCGTCAGTGTTCTTGTGGAAATTCAAACAGCCAGTGTAGACAGCTGGCAAGTTTTTCCGCAAAATCAAGTGATTTTGCGGAAAAACTTGCCAGTCTAGACACAGCCTGAGAGTAATGTTTGTTGGGCCCTGTGTCAGCACAAAGTCACAGGAACATTGATGGGGAACAAAGGAGATGCTTCAGGACATCAGCATGCAGATGCAGCTGATTGTAGGATCAGGGCCCAATGCAGGACAGAATTTGACCCATTATTATTGTAGGACCTTAAAAGTGAACTCATAGTTTAAGGTTTAGATAGATTTAGGCTATGTCTACACTGCAACACTACTGGAGTATCCCAAAATAGCTATCCCACGTCTTCACAGCAAGCCCATTATTTTAGGGTTGTTATTCCAATGTCCCTGTAAACCTCATTCTATGAGGAATAAGGGATGTTTTGGAATAGCATTTTATTTCAAAATTTGGTGCTGTGTAGACAATACCAAATGACAAAATAAGCTGTTTCGAAATAGCATTGAAATAAGATATGCAATTTGCGTAGCTCAAATGTTTTATCTCATTCCAAGTTATGGTGTAGTATAGACGCACCTTTAATGAGCAGTAAGGGTTTAAATTATAGCATATACACTCAATTTTTTTCATAAGTCTTGATTTTTTTTAAATTACACTTCTGTGAGAAGTATTTCCATTGTCCCAAAACAAAACTGATAATGGATTCAATTCTGTTTTCTCTGAAGCCGATGGGAGTTCTGCCATTGATTTCAAGGAGATTCAGTTAAGTAAAGTGCTCCTGCTTTCCAACTGAATGTCTGAAAATCTCCTCTTCCATTTCGATATGAAAGAAAAAAGCTTAAAAACAAGTTAGAAAACACCAAAAAAAATGCCTAAAAGCTGCACCACATATTTCATATGGAGAGCACACATGTCTGCCAAAGGCAGTTCTTAATTTGCAGCTATTATATTATTATTATTGAAGGATTCTCTCTCTGGCTTTGGTGATATTACAACTATTAATGACTGTGCAAAGCATTGTACGCATGAAGAGAAAGATGGACTGGACATTCAAGAGACAGTATGGAAGCAGTGGTAGTAGAGAGTTGAAAGTAAAGGAAACAGAAAGCAGCACTAATGAAGATATATGTAATATGTATATAATAGAGAAGATTAATATGAAGAAGAAGCTGCTTTTCAGTGAAGAAGCTGGAGAGAGAGAATAATACAAAGAAACAAGATATAAATGAAGAAAATGAAAGGAGATGGCATGGAGATTAATAGAGTAATTCACTTGGAGGAGGGAAAAGAAGAAACTAAAGAGGGGAATAGCAGGAATACACCTTTTTGGATAAATACATTTTGTTGAATCAATTTTATTTATTTTATTGTACTCCTTCACAGACTATCCATATCTCTGGACAGCAAGTCTGGAGCAAAGGCATAGCATTTTGAGCACTTACACAGTAGTAATACTACTGTGTCCACTTAATTCTATAAACAGTGGTGGGGAAAGACAAGAAAAAATAGCCCAGTTTACCAGGATGTAAATCAGACCCCTTCATTATTGGGGTTATTAGGGGCTATTGACTCCCAAGACCTCAGATGACAAAGAATTGTCCCTTGCAATTTTTTAAAAGGTTGACAATATGCAAGGATACCAGCACAAGCCACCCAACATTATTCTTTATGTACAAAGAGTCTCATGAGAATCCAAAAATATGAAAGAGGGGACTCAATAAGTTATCTTGATGATTCTTCCAAAAGCCTACACCCATTTCAGTAGACAGTGGTGTGATCATAGGGAGGAGGGTATGTGACAAAAATATCAGCCTATTTCAAAATACTAAGACTGTCCCTGAACCCTTGCCCAATATAAAATAGCTCTGGGATCGGTTCTGCAGTCTTTTCTCAAGCAAAAGTCTTACTTTCAGTATCAGCCTTAAAAGTAGGACTGAGCTGAAGTGATATTTTTAAGACTACAGACCCTTCTGTTTTGTTGACATTGAAAGTAGTGGTAGGCCGAGACTCAGGGGGTAGCCGAGTTAGTCTATTAGGGTATGTCTACACTTGCTACCTAGTTCGAACTAGGGATGCAAATGTAGCTGACCGAAATTGCTAATGAAGCAGGAATTTAAATATCCCACACTTCATTAGCATAATCTCGCCCGTGTGCTATTCCGCTCGCCAGCTGATTCAAACCAGGAAGTGAGCTCCAGGATGCGTTAGTTCGAATCAAACCCCTTGGTTCAAACTAACATTACTCTTCATTTTTTACCCCAGCATTTTGAGGAGTAATGTTAGTTCGAACCAAGGGGTTTGATTCGAACTAATGCGTCCCGGAGTGCACTTCCTTGTTCGAATGAGTTGGCGAGCGGACTAGTGCGTGGGTGAGTTTATGCTAATGAAGTGCGGGATATTTAAATCCCCGCTTCATTAGCAATTTCGGTCGGCTACATTTGCATTTCTAGTTTGAACTAGGGAGCAAGTGTAGATGTACTCTTACAGAAAAAAAACAACAAATGATCAAGTAGAACTTTAAAGACTAACAAACATCTAGATGGTGGTATGAGCTTTCATGGGCACAGCCCACTTCCTCAGATGACCCGAGTTGTGAGTTTGGGATATGAAAATTCTAAATAAATTGAATTTGTGGATGAACTGTGATTCCAGGGCCTCCCTGTGGATCTGTCTTGTGTTGCTGGTTTGTGATAAGACAGCTACTTGCAGGTCTGTCAGACTGTGGTTTGGCAGGCTGAAATGCTCACCAACAGGCTTCTGTATGTTCCCTGGAATTTCCCTGTATGTTCGTCCGCAAATTCAATTCACATGCTAATGGACATCATCCTGCTATGGGCTTGCTAGGACACTACCTACTTGATAACCACTGAAGGTGCTAACAGCTCTCTGAGTGGTATCCTTCCTGTCTTAGGAATCTATCTATTGACTTTGATTTTTATCTGCTTAGGTTTAAGTACCCATCTCCAGATACTTAATGATGCTTTCTCTCCCTCCTGCCTCCCTTTTCTTTCTCTCCCCCCTTCCCTTCCCCTCCCCTCGCCTAGTTATTTCAAGATTTCATATCCCAAAATCATAACTTCAGTCATCTGAAGAAGTGGACTATGCCCACAAAAGCTCATGATACCATCTATATGTTTTGTTAGTCTATAAAGTGCTACCAGACTTTAATGACCTTTTTTTTGTCATAGGGTTGCCAGATGGTTTCATCAAAACTACCAGACACACTTGACATTACATCACAATCTACATTACATCTTATTTAGAAAATACTGGACATTTGTATTTTCTCATTTATATTTTCTCAAATTGTTTCCCGAACAGAAAGCTCAAATACTAGACTGTCCGGTTCAAAACTGGACACCTGTCAACCCTATTCAGATATGTATCTTACTTGACATTCATGCTTATCCACACCTCTTGACATTTCATCTAAAAATCTCAAAAGATCACAGTTTTTACTTGTGAAATAGCAGTATTTCTCTGTTTCAACTGGACCAAAAATGCTGCAAGAGCAGGCTTTTTCATGGTATTGCATTTTGGTACATGTAATTTCAGCCAAAATTTTCACATGGAGATATGAAAGTAAAATTAAATAAATAAGTTTAAGTGAATTTTTGAAGTCTCAAAATCAGTGGAAGATGACCTCTCTGGTTTGATTCCTCAGTGAAATTAATAATGACCACTTCCTGTTAATACAAGAAAAGACCAAGATATAATCAGGTACCAAATTCTAAATGCTCTACAATGTGATCAGTTAAATACCTCTATGTGAAGTGAATAAGTAGGCCTTAAATAACCTAGAAACTATGTTATCGATTAACCTGGATGTAAAACCATGCAATTTTAATAATGCTGAACAACCTTTTCCAATCATTTTACATAAAAAATTAGCTTTTGAATCAAGAGAAACAAGAGATGCTGAGACTCTAAAGATTAACAACACCCTAGAAACAAGCAATTTTGAGCTTGCAATTAAATGTAGGTGTAAGCCCACACATTACATAGTACAGTTCTAAAATTGGTAGCATTGCAGCCATAAATAATTGTCTCTCCAATTTTGTACCAACATTATGTTGGAGGTCACATTTTAAAGTTTAAGCCTAAAACTCCAAGGGCAATATTCTCAGCTGATGTAATTGGAATGTGCCCTTTGCACCTGCTTGGGCTCTAGCTGGAAATGCATGTTAATTGATCCTTGTAAGACAACATAGGAATTAAGCAAGAAGAGATAGAAATACATATTTATCAACAAGTTTTACTACAAAGAAGTGTTTCCCCTTGGCACATGTTCACATGAGCGCTAACACATTACAGAAATATAATTTGAATTGCTCAAGCATTTTTTCGTATCAAAAGACATGGAAATATTAGCATTGTTTTACGCTAAATAGTAATTGATTTACAGCTGCAATTAGTTACATAATTATTGACTACATGGGTAATTAGAAGTAATTTGTTGTCAAGCTATGCTAAGTGAAAATGTAGTTTTTAATCCTCAAACTAGAAAGATAGTAAGATATTTAAAACACTTCATTTTGCCAAGGAATTACAATGTTGTCATCAATTAATACAAACTCATTTTAGGCAGGAAAAAACAACAAATGAGTTTTTTTTAGACAAAAAGTAAAATGAAACAGGAAAATGCAGCAGTAAGGGACACGTGAGTTTGGTTTATTAATTAGTATTTGTTTTTCAAGATAAATGGAGAGAAGTATTTAAGGATATACAGTACATAGCTGTTACAACTAAACTTGGGACAAAATTCACCCAGGTGCAATACCATCAAAGCCAGTAGTTACAGAAGGGATTAATTTTGCCAAGAGCTATAATGTAAGTGATACAATGAACATTGTATTTTTATGTAGTTTTGTTTGGTGGTATTTTCAGACCGATAGCTCTGATTCCAAAAGATCATGACAAATCTTTGAACTGCAGGAGCTGTGGTTTCTTGATGAAGTACACTCAATGCAAAAGGCAATAATACTGCAAGGGGTGCCTTAGACATAGCAGGGCCATGATATTAGCAAGCTGTATGCTTGATTGAAAATTGTACATCATTTAGTTGGAAAAGGGCAATAACTGCACTTTCCCTAACTAAATATACTTTATTAAAATTTAGAATAATAAACTTTTCCCCCAGCTAGTAGTGACCTTTCCTCAAAGTATCTAGGGGATTAAAAAAAAGAAGAAGAAAGGAAGGAAAGGGTTAGTAATCAGATAGGCATTAGCAGCCTCAGTGTGCACAATTTATTTTGTTAAATAAAGTCTCTGGGCACATCTAGCCCATGCTGTGTCCATTTCCACAGGACTATACTTGACTGTTTACCATAACAGTCAATGAAAATTAAGTGCATATTCTAACAGACCAATTGCAAATGGCTTTAAAGGTGCCAGAGGTAATTTTGCACTACATAGCCATATTTAAAATAGCAAAAAGACTCCCTACTATAGGTTCTTTAAAATGCAGTTGGTAAAGCAAGTGTTTTGTGCAGAAGATAGCTGAAGAAACTGTGTATACTGTCTGCTCTTTTCATGCTATTTCCCCCTTATTGTACTAATACAGGGATTATAGTAAAATGAGACTGTGATTTTATTGAATAAGGATCTATTTAATTGTTTTGTCTCCATGAGATCATTTTTGTTATTTTGGTGGTTTGGTAGGGGGAATTTGCCTATGTCTGTAATTGATTCAAATGTTCAAAAGTGGGTGTTTGCCCAACTTGTACTTAGAATGCCTACACAAATTGTTCTATACTCCTGGCTTTCACTTGGCTTTTGTTTAGGGTTTTTTTAATGGTGCAAATGCACTTATGAAGAACCGTATCATAAACATATTGAATGAATACCTATGCAGTATTCAAAATATTAGAACTTTTGAAGTTACATACTAGGGGCAAGATTTGGTGCCTTCAGTACTCCAGTTAAGTTACCTTGAAATCAATAGTAGTTGTACAAATGTACTGAATTTGGCCACAGCATGAAAGCGGAGATTTTTTACTTCTGAATTCTATCCACTTATCTTTCCCGTGGCCTGTTGAAGAATCTCTGATGCTCTCAGATTTTATTTTAGCTAGTCCAATAATAGGGGTTACTACAGCTGCTTGGGTTATTTGTTTTATTTTTGTCCATTCTGATAGTGGACTAAACTCAGTTACTACTCCTGCATCTGCACTGCACTAAGTGTAAGGTGACACAAAAGAAACACATCAAGTAGCCAAAAAAAAAAATTGTTGCTATGCCATACAGTATTCAGTTCAGTGTTTTGATAGGCCTATTGTGAGATAAGAGAATATAAAGATCAAAGCACATTTCTTGTCCCAGGTTTGATTTTATACCGACTTTGGCAAGAAGTGTGTAGTGTATGCTGAAGACTTACTCGTACTGAGTCCTTTGTTGTTTATCTCTTTTACTTGTTCCATCTGTCAGACCATCTGCCTCCCGATGACCCCTTTTTTTTATTGTATTACAGGTCCACACATTCCGAGGTCCACACTGGTGTGAATACTGTGCCAACTTCATGTGGGGCCTCATTGCTCAGGGAGTCAGGTGTTCAGGTAGCTTTATTAATTTAATTTATATTGCTTCTTTCTCCTGAAAATACAGGTTTAAGGTCTGAGAGGAAGGAATGGGGAACAGTTTCATAAAATATAACAAGGAATTCCTATTTAATTAGTCCAAAGGCTGGATTTGCTCTAGTTTAGCCTGATTCTAAGAAATTCTGAGCACTAGGAACAAATTTTTTAACAGCAGTAAGAAATGGGAGTTGCACAGAAATAGGGATCCAGTCCCAGGGTTAGCAAGAAAGAATACTAATGGGAGGGAGAGCTTCCCCTTTTTATATATGGAGAACAGAGAAGCTAGCCGCATCAGTTTAGAGGAGGAGGATAATTAATTTATCCTACTTCTCTTTAAACTGCTGTATAGCCCTACAAGAATATATAAACGTATTGAGAAGATGGTGCTAAATTTTCTTTTGGAAAACTTTTTTTCAAAACAAAAGATTTAGAAACATTGTCCCTGTTTATTTTTCCTGCTTAGTTGGTTTAGAAATAGAGGCATCTCTGCATGGACATACTTTATAGCAGAAAGTTGGCACTAATGTGCCCCTGTACTTTGGCTTAGGTTTTTCATTGGGATCTTGTAAATCATCTTCCTTGTGGCAGTGCCAAGTCTGTATGTTTTTACAATATAAGGAACAAGATATGAAGATGGCACAAAGCCAGCCTGCAGCTAGACTTCATAATTCATCTTCTTACCACTTGCTGTTGAAAAAATGTCTTTCTCTGGGAAAAGACTATCACCTTTGACTAATGAAAATGCCATATGTTGCAACAAACCTGAATGTATCCTCTCATAAAAAGGGAAAATGTTGTCCTTGTTTCCAAAAAACTTTCTTGTTTTTCTTTGCTAATCTTTTATAGTTTTTTAATTTTATTTTTTGTTTGAAACATTGCTACAATAAACCAATGATCATTACTCCATGATTTTGTATGATGCAGGAATGGAATTAATTTTTTTTTGAAGCACCACATGCAAATTTTGGTAACTAGGTTCTGCTAACCCAAATTCTCCTTCCACTTTCAGTTGAAGATAGCACTCCCTCTCACTTCCTGCCTTAACCCTATAGGTGCTAAAGTGCACCAGTTATCACAGGGGTGGGGAACTTAAGGCCCCGGGACCGGGATGCAGCCCCCAGTTTGACTGGATCGGATCCCCAGGGCTCAGGGTTTCCATCCCCCACCATTGGGGAGCCTGCACTGGTGCTTCAGCCCCCCACAACTCCTCTGCAGGGCTGGAGCACACAAAATCTACTAGCCTGGGCCCCCAAGGCTCTGGTGTGCAAGGGGAATGTGAGGAGTATCTTTCTCGTTCTCCGTCTCCCGTGTGCATGGCTCCCAATTGATTTTTCTGGGAGTCAGTGGCCCACAAATACGGTTCCCCACCGCTGAATTATCAGCTGCCACCTGCAACCCCACATTAGATTGAATCTGAGAAGTGGGTGAAGTGACTCCACATGAAATTTGTAAAGCAATTTCAAGATCCTTTAAGATAAAATTGATTTATAAATTTAAAATATCAATATGTATGTAGTCCACTTACTGCACTGTACTTCATCTTCTCTACCTACAGATGGGTCAGTAGCAAGATAGAGTATAAAATGAATTTAAAAAGGAAAATGAATAACCATTTACTGATCCAGCTATTTAATCCTCAATGTAAATGTGTATGAACTGACCATGTGGATCTAATGAATATAGTGGGATTTGTTCCCCTCATTTAAAATATCTAACCTTAGCAAAAAGCTTATTTATTTAGGACAAAGCTTAATACTCTCCCTCATTAAATTACCAACATTTAATTCTAAGTTGATAAACAAGTTTTTTTAACCTTACATTAAATGATTTGCAGGAACATTAAAAACAATAAAGGGAGTATCCTAAATGCATCTGGCCAGATTTACTTAGATTTCACCAAACAATGATTCATTATTCAGTAGTTTCTGTCTGAAGAGACTAAATAAACTAAACTGATTCCTTTAAACTTATAGAAGGTTCAGGGTTTCTTTTTTTTTTTAGTGACAGTTTCTTTCTTTTTGTTTGATTGACATTTTATGGAAAATAGTATGGAGTCGTGTTTCATGTAGTTCAGAGACTGGTTTAAAATGTTAGTAGTTCAGCCAGTCATCAACATGCTAAAGATATTTTGCCTACCAATGATGATTTCAGGAATGTTAAGGTGCCCTGGATGATTATGGCATATGGGATCTGGTAAATAACAAGCACACTTTTGTTTTACTCCGCTACATGTACAATCGGTGAGAAGCAGAACTGGAAATTATTTACAATAGAAAGCAAGCTTCTGCGAAATATACATTGGAGTGCAGTGCTTGCTCCTGACTCTGGTTTTGGTAATGCCCTTTGGGGCTGATTCAAGACAGTCATCGTCTGGGCTCTTCTCACTGTTTTCAGGGATTCCTCCACCCCGTTCCCTCTTCAGAAACTCCAGCATTGCAGTGATCCTCTCTCCAGGGTGTTAAATGTCACCAAGTCCTGTCAAGTCAGCCACGGGAGTCACTTGAGAGCAGTATGAAGAGTTTTTAGTGTTTGTTCTGGTTTAGTCTGAGGGATGAGGGTTTCACTTTTTGTTTGTATAGGTTCATGAAACCATTACTTAGTAAAACCTATCAATGGAAATATTAATTCTTGCAACACTTTGTTTACAGACTGTGGGTTGAATGTACACAAACAGTGTTCCAAATATGTGCCCAATGACTGTCAACCAGACCTCAAGAGGATCAAGAGAGTCTACTGCTGTGACCTCACTACACTAGTGAAGGCCCATAACACACAGAGACCTATGGTTGTGGATATATGCATTCGAGAAATAGAAGCAAGAGGTTTGCATTATTTTCTTTGACAATTATTTTCTTCGACATTTATGGAATGTCACTAGATCTATAATTATTACATGAATTGTGTTCAAGGAATAGCAGATACACACAAAAATTAAATCCACCTTGACTACATATCAAGTTGGTAGAAAAAAGTAGTCCCAAGGAGATAAGAGTGGACAGAAATAGTTTTTTAATAAAATTTCTACTCTTTTTCATTGACTAGTAAAGTCTATTTCTGTCATTTCCTAATGCTAATTATTTAAATTGCTTTTTAAAATATATATTAGACATCTGTTCTAAAATACAAGCTATTCATGTTATACTTTTAAAACAGCAAACCCTAAACTCATTTTGATGTCTTTTCACTTGGTTCATTTATCTTTTGACAGCTATATGGACAATATTTTCATTTCAAGGGAATCAGAGTTTAATTCCATGCAAGTTATGAATAGTCTTACTTTTAACTATTTCAGAACACCATGTGCGAGAGAGCAAAAATGAATGGAAATGGTGCATACAAAATGTGAAAGAGGAGTGCAACATTTTGTGACCTGTGGAAAGTCTCTCTCTAATGGAAATCACATTACATTCTGTTTCTGACTAATTAATGCCATAGCCAAAAGCCATCTTGTGATTTGTTTTTTTACTATACAGGCAGTCCCCGGGTTACATGGATCCGACTTACATCAGATCCCTACTTACAAACGGGGTGAGGCAACCCCGCACTAGCTGCTTCCCCCCAGCAGACCAGGGAGACGCGAAGCTAGCGCCCCCCAGCAGATCAGGGAGACGCAGAGCGGCTTTTCTCAGTAGACACCTCAGCTTGAGAATAAAGGACTGAGGGAAGTGAGGTGTGGGAGAATAAATCTGAGCTCTGGAGAAATGTTTGGCTAGAGTTTCCCCTACAATATGTACCAGTTCCGACTTACATACAAATTCAACTTAAGAACAAACCTACAGTCCCTATCTTGTATGTAACCCGGGGACTGCCTGTAAATGCATTCCATGTTTATAAATTACCATAACCCCAGCTGCAAAATGATTACAAGCTAATGGTTGTGTCTGTTGTTAGGGCCTTGCATGTAAGTTGTGCCACCTGATAAGCCCCGTTTCCCCTGTCAATCATGTTTTGCACAAACAAAAGACAGGACTATGCAGCACTTCAAAGGCTAACAAGATGGTTTATTAGGTGATGAGCTTTCGATGGCTTATCACCTAATAAACCACCTTGTTAGTCTTTAAAGTGCTGCATAGTCCTGTCTTTTGTTTCAGCAAGATCAGACTAACACGGCTACATCTCTATTACTATGTTTTGCACAGAGATCCTAAATGCTGAATTTATGACATGCTAGTAATCTGCATGGCAATATGCTGCCGCCAGACATAAGGATTTGAAAGCAGTGTAAGGGATGTAGCCACAGCTCTTCCATTAAAATTAATAGAAGATGTGCAGCTAAATCAATCCTCTGTATTGCTCTGCAAATCTGAGCCAGGATTATCATTACTGCAAGGACAAGTGGAAGGAGAGAGAACCATTTACTGAAACATAACTATTATAACAATAGCAAAGGAAATATTAGAAAGTTATATTTAATTTGATCGATACATATTTTTTATTTTACAAATTTCAATTAAGACTAAATTGGTTGCCCTCTTTCATTATCAATACCTTAAATGTGGTAAGAACTTTAAAAATACCCTCTTGTTGGGATATTGATTGTGGTCATGACACAGCCTCAGTAGCTGAGGATGGCTTGTGTCTGCTAGCTGGGTGATCACCTGGACATGATCACAATAGGAATCAGTGAGTTAGAACAAATAACATCCATGTAAATCACTTTGACTAGCTGTATGTGCTGTATTGGTTCAAATGTCTTTCCTATAGAGGTGGAAATAGTGCAAGAAGATCTGTGGAGGCTAGCAGTAGTCTTTGTTCAGTCAGACAAAGAACAGTGGGAAGGAATGTTACGTGAAAGAACAGCGCATGCTGGTCATACCGACTGACTGCAAAAAAAGAGAGCCAAAAGGGCCACAGGAAGGTAGAGTTAATTGCTGGCATCTCTATACATCATTAAGAACACAGACATAGGGAAGGCAGACTGTAAAGCTATAGCAATTACAGACTGAAAAACAAGAGACTGAACAGTAGGTGATCACACCATGTGCTGCCAGTGAAGACAAATGGCAGTATTTTGTAGCTGATATTTTGTATTCCCTATTAAACTAATAATACCAGAAAAGGTAATCAAATTCTAGTCTTTAAAAATGACCCGAAGTCTTCTTTAAAATACTCAGAAGTTTAACATTAAAATTATTGCTATCATCACATTTTATATATAGGATTATTAACATAACACATAACAAAAAATCCTATAGCACCTTAAAGGCTAACAGATTTATTTGTGCATAAATTTTCAATAGTAAAACCCACTTTATCGTAAAAGAACTGATTTTTTTGATTTTGTGATTTGACTAGATTGAATATTTGTTGATCTATATCTGTTGATATCTGATAGTTGTTACCTGATTTAGCTTTATTTCTGCTATTTACCTTGCAGGTTTAAAGTCAGAGGGCCTTTACAGAGTCTCGGGATTCACTGAACACATTGAAGATGTCAAGATGGCCTTTGATCGAGGTATACTGTGTTTTTAACATTAGTTGGGTTTCATATGACCTTTTGGTTTACAGAGACACTATGTTTACCTTTTGTTTTAAAAAGACACTCTTTTTACTGATATCTGGGTGTTCAGTTTCCTCCTCCATTATATCTGAACTATAAGCAGAAGTCCAGAATGTTACCTACCTTTTCTCTGATTTTTTATTACCAATTACTGTAGCATTTTTCACATGAATATAATCATATTTCATAGTTGGAATAAAGTAGATAAACATACAACAAATGAGTGTAGGCAGAGAAGTGAAAGGTTCAGATGACTGGTAATGGGCTAGGGAGCCTTTCACCTCTGACAGAAGACATTCCTGAAGACCTGGACGGCATCTATCACATTGTGGATGCTCCTCTAAGCACATAATAATAAACAATAATTATCTTTGTTTAGAAAGGCTGACTGCAGTTGGCATTGTACTGAGTATTATACTCAATGCTAAATTTTTCCAAGTGAAGTCGTCTCAATAGGCAAGTGGATTTACCTCAAATATGGGAATTCATACTATGGGTCCAAAAAAACTCTGCAAAACCTTTAGCAAATGTTATATAGAAGAATGCTTACCTAAAAACCCAAAGGATCTCGCAAATCACATAACCCCCACCACTTATCTAATAACACTGTCTGTCTGTCTGTCTGTCTATGCATATGTCATGAGGAGAAAGTAGGGGGTGATACCTTCTTTGGACCAACTTCTGGGGGATGAGAAAGACAAGCTTTTGACCTTGCACCAGGCTCTTCAGGTATTCAACTTTATGTAAGAACCAAAGCATGTCTCTCTCCAACAGAACCTAATCTGAATCAAAGATATTACCTCACGCACCTTGTGCCTCTAATGTTCTGGGACCAACAGTGCGATAATACTGTATGCAACAATGTGTGTGTAATTTACACACATGCAGGCTACTTCTGCGTTTGCATGCTTCCCTGGGCTCTTGTCTATGCACTGGTTGCACTTGTATCCCAGATGCTGTACCAAATGTCCACATGTGCTGAACAGAGAATGGGTACACGCTGAGCACAGGGCATATACCTGCATTCACACTGTCCTGTTTATGTCTCCTATGGTAGTGCTCTCACTTTGGGGTGGTAAGCCTGAGTTTTTGCATTCCAGGGGATGCTCTGGGAACCTTGCTGTGTGTTGCTGGTACTCTACTCCACCTTCACACATTTGGCAATGGCAGCTGCCACTTGCCTCTCGCGTCTACCAAACTGTGGTGGCGACATGGAGCACACATACGAAGATATGATTCTGTTCTTACTCACTGCACAAATGTTCCCATGGTGCAGTACTGGGTACTGGACAGAATTGGCCCTCACAAGTTTGAGATAGTAAAGACAGATGGCTGAATGGGGGGAATGAAATCCAGTGGGATCCCAAGAAACAGGTGTGATGAATGCTGGGATGGCAATGATATTCCCATGGTTGGGTCATCGCTTTTGGTCATAACCATCACGGTGCAGGGGGGCGACATTGTTTTGGAAACCTGGGATGATACCTACTGGCTGCATGTGACAGGCAGACCAATCAATTGCACAAGGAGCTTTTACCAACTCTCCAGTGTCAGACCACTTGATTTTGGAAATCGCATTCCAGTGCAAAAGCAGATGTGTACCACCATTTGAAAGCTGGTGACACCTGAAAGCTGCAGATCAGTTGCAGAGCAATTTGGAACTAGGGTGTCAGCTGTCAAGGCAGTGGTTTTACAGGTTTGCCAGGCTGTCAGCACTGTGATCTACCCATTAGTGGTTGCCAGAACTAAAATTCTTGAAAAAATGGTAGGGGGCTTTCAAATGGTGGGGTTGCTAAACTATCTAGCAGCCATCAGTGGAACACACTTTGCTCATTGAAAGGGGACAGTGACATCCTGAACAACAAAAGTCGTTATTCACTGATTCAACAAGGCTTGGTGGACTATAGGGCTCGGTTCATGAACATGAAAGTTGGGCATCTAGGAAAGGTCCATGACACAAGTGTGCTCTGGAGGTCAGGGTTGTATTGCAACAGAGAAGAAGAGACTTCATTCCTCTGAAACTACATTATTCTATATGGTGTTTCTGTGCTGATGTTAATTATGGGGACCCCACAAACCCATTCCTATCGTGGCTCATGGAAGGTTACCCCAATATTGCCAGTCCCAGAAAAAAGGAAATTCACCTTACAGACTGAGTAGTTGCGGGATGGTAGCAGCAGCATGTGCCTGTGGGTGCCCGAAAGCCCATTGGTGATGCCCACAGACCTGTATGGCTGCCAGTGTGGCCAGCACATTTTGGATTAATGTAGTATGCTGTGGTTGCACAGTGTATGCGAGGCTGAGAGGGAATACTTTCACAGTGTATGGGCACAGGACAGATCTTCTCTTCATAGCCGGTACAGGCAGCCAGATCCTCCTCTGTGCGCACAGCTCCTGGTTTCTAGAAGGCCTGGAAAATTAGTGCTGCTGTGTACTCGTACATCATGGAACACTAGGGACCCAGAACGTAACTTTCGACTATGCCAGGGACATTAATGTGATCCTTTGGTGCTGCTGGAAAAGCTCAAAAGACCATGGCTACATACATAGGTTGCAAGAAATCTCAGTGGGTTCCAATAAACTGCAGTGGATGTTACTGTGCTAACTGAAAGACATTTGAGGAATTGTGCACGTTCCTTGCACAAAAACACCTATGAGCTGCTACACTTGAGCACTCCGATGATTTCTGTTATACATGAGTACTGTTATAATGAGTACTCCCATTATTTCCTGTGGTAATGATTTGATGTGAGGAGGACTCTTAAATATATTTGCACTGTTAGTTTATTTTTGTTTCCTTTGTCTATTATCAATTAAGTCATTAACAAAGCCATAAATTTGTCTCAAGTGACTTCTCTTCTGTCTTTTATTCTGCAATGTTTGGACAGTGACAGTTTCACGGTTTAGTTCACTGTAATGACCCCTGGGTGTTTTGTTTCTCTAACATTTGGAAATTTGTGACTGGGGTGGAGGGGGGGGTCAGAGGCAAAGGAGGAACCGAATTCACTGTATTGTTTTGGCACTACACATGTAGAAACCACAATCATGTGCTGTAAATCCTGCTGACCCATCTATCATGTGGAAAATGTCTCAGATGGGTATGTGGAAAATGTATTGATCGCACTCCGAAAGCCAGTGCACGCACCAGTGAACATTGGCTTTTACTGCACATGCATCAAACACAGAGATTGCAACAGGATCAAATATACAACAAAAGGCCAGATTCCCTCAAATGTGTTCTAATCTCTCATGTGTTTGAATCTCTCTCCTCAACCTCCCCCTTGGAGGGTGGGGGTGGAAGGGAACAAATGGGGTGTGTCTTCTGTGTGGCATTTGGGGACTAAACATAAGCCAGTCTGCAAGGAGAATATCAGGCTCATTATTCCTTCGGATTGTTCAGAGGGCTCCCCCTCCCCCCCCCCCCGAGGGGTTTCAAGTGACTACAGGGGATGTTGTGCCAGGCATCCAGCATGTTCCTCCTTTTGAGGGGTGGTGGAGGGATCCACCACCTCAGCAGCAGTCTGATAGGGTATGTCTACACTGCCACCCTAGTTGGAAGTAGGGTGGCTAATGTAGGCATTCGAACTTGCAAATGAAGCCCAGGATTTAAATATCCCATGCTTTATTTGCATGTTTCCGGGTGCCACCATTTTTAAATGCCCCGTAGTTCCAACTCCGCGCCCGCAGATACACACGGCACGGACTAGGTAGTTCAAATTAAAGCTCCTAATTTGAACTACCGTTACTCCTCCTGATGAGGAGGTAGTTCGAATTAGGAGCTTTAATTCAAACTACCTAGTCTGTGCCGCGTGTAGCCGCGGGCAGGGAGTTGGAACTACGGGGTATTTTAAAATGGCAGCACCCGGGAACATGCAAATAAAGCCCGGGTATTTAAATCCCCGGCTTCATTTGCAAGTTCGAATGCCTACATTAGCCACCCTAGTTAGAACTAGGGTGGCAGTGTAGACATACCCATAGGCAGTTAGTGGAGGACTAGAGGAGAAACTGCTGCTTGTTCATGCAGAGGAGTTGGTGAGATGGCAGCAAGCAAGACTCAGAAGTGTTTTGCCGGCAGTTGGACTAAGAATTTTTGGAGTACGTGATCCTGTTCCCTCTGCACATTCTTCCACTGTCTGTGCAGCTCTCCAGGTGCCAGCAAAGCTCAGCCTGCCTAAGAGGCCAATCCTCATTTGCTTTAAGAAACCTAAACTGCTTCTGACTTCTGTCTCTGCCAATGAGCAGGTCCTGCAGGGTCCTTTTGTGTCTTCCTCTGCTGTGGTGCCACTCCTGCCTTTCTACCAGCATGGGCTTCTCTGGTGGCATAGAAGAGAACATAACCGGTTTGAAGAGACTGTGGAATGGAAAAGAGTAGTGGCTCTTCAGTCCTGGGGAGGACACCTGGCCACCTATGCCAGAGAGATGTTTTTGATAATGGCAAACCCTCCACATATTATTGAGTAGTGGGGTTTAGTGAGCTCTGAAGTTGGACCAAGCACATTTGTCTTGCTGTTAAACATGAAGAACCATCTTGAATTTTGGATACACCAAAATTGCCTGGATTGTGCTTTTAGGACTGGGTGGCTATTCAAGAGAAAATTGACTGTATTCAATGCTAGCAGATGGAGTTGCCATAGAAGAGGAACAGAGAAGCACTGAAACCATCAACCCACCTGTTATTCCCCTGCATCACAAGAAAGTCCAGCCCCTATGCCTAGTAAATGGCATTGAAAGGGACAGAGAAACCTAGAGTGACTCCAGAAGTGTATTTTCTTCCCTAAACTTTTGGATTACTGGTCAATCACCTCTGCTACCAAGGGGCATGGCATTTGTGGATGCTTCCCTCATCTTTGCTACTCCTGGCTTCTGCTCACCATGGGGAGAAGGTGGAAACCATGGACTGGTAATGGTACAAAAACTTTGAAGTGGTCACAGACAATGTTCCCCATAAGATGTTTGCTTGTGCGGCCACTCAGGAGAGATTAAATTCCAGTTGCAGAATGTCCACTGCAAGGTTTTTTGTTTCTCTTGGTGGTGTACATTCACAAATGTATTGGTGCATATAAAAATTATTCTTTACATGGATGGAAAAGATTAGAGGGAACATTGGTCACAGGAAGAATGGTTAGCAGTGACATTCCTTGGACAACTGAATTATTCCCTTTGCCTTGTTTAAAAAAAGCCTTATTTTCCAGGTTAGGTGATCTGGAGTAGATCCTTAACATGAATTACATCACTTTAAAAAAAAAATTAGCTTTTTTTTTCTTTCCTGTTTTCTCAATTCAAATATAATTTTGCCGTTTTTAAATAAACATTTTAAATGGTGTAGTTCACATTATTTTAGAAATACATTGCACCTCAAGTTTTCCTTGTTTGGAAGAAAGTTTCTGTAAAGGCTACACTGGTTAAGAAAACTAACCACAAAAGGAAGGATTCTGAAGTGATCATTCTCAAAGTATAACTTTAAAAACATTAAGAGCATATGGCATATGTTTTGTCTGTATTGAATGCTGGGATCCTTTCTGCTGCCACTGTTAACGTAGGGGACGTCTACACAGCACACGTATTTCAAAATAAGCTATTTTGATTTTTTTTTCAAAATAGCTTATTTCAAAATAGCATGTCCACACTACAGGGAAGCCTCAAAATTAGTCCGAGGCAGGCTCCTCTAATGTGGACACGCTATCCATTTAGAGCCCCAGGAAGCAGTGGGGAGTAATTACTTTCAATGGTCCTGTGGAGGAGCTATTTCGAAATAGCAGCAGTGGAGCATCCACAATACCGCTATTTTGACATAGCTATTTTGAAAGAGGCGTTATTCCTTATGCAATGAGATACATAGATTTCAAAATAAGCCGTCCATTATTTCAAATTTATTTTGCAATAACAGAATTGCTGTGTAGATGCTGACATAGAATTTTTTTTTAAATAACAACCATTATTTCAAAATAATGCTGCTGTGTAGACTATACATACAAGCTTTGTTGCCATGTGAACTATGTCTCCACATCATAACTGTAGATGTCCGTATGGAAATTGTAGGGAGAGGCACAAGTTGCAGAAGGGAAGAGTTTGGAGAAGTTCCTGTTGACTTAAACTAGACTTGCCAGGGTACAATGAAAACAGAATTTTACCCCAGCTGTCACAGGATTCTTAAAGGGGCAGTGACTTGTTCCTACAAATTATTACACATAAATCAGAAAGGAAACTGAAACTTAAAAGTTAAAAAGTTACTGGAAGAGATTGTTATCTCTGGATGTATCATCTCAGGCTGATAAATGCTAATGAAGCTAAAATATTTATTTTTAAAACAGGGAGGTATGCCTCATTCTTTCATATAGTAAGTTCCTTTGTACAGCCAAAATGGTGTAAATGGGCTTTAGTGTAAATGAGAATTAGGCTTATTGAGGTTGTGACAATGTTCTGTTTCAGCGATTTTTAACTAGACTAAGGAATAATAAGGATTTATTTAATCTAATGAATGTGCATGCTGTAAAGCAACAGTGGTTCTCTGTACTGCCTTTGACCTGCAGCATTCTGATGGCATAGAAAACACTCATTATGCAACTTGTCCACAGAGTCGCCATTGTAGTAAACGCATTTTGTCCTTTTATTTGCTGTTGTTTCTTTGATTGGCTTGCACAATAAGTTTGTTATAATATGCTGTTAAATATTATTTAGAGCTTTCAAAAGCATCCTGACTTTTATTGGATTTGTGTAAACTTGTGTGCTAGTGTCTGTTTTACTGGATTTGGGGTTTGACAGTTTTTCAAAGGATCAAGTCTTTAACTTGGGCAAGTCTCACAATGACTCTGTTTGGCACAATAGGACCACTGGATCAAGGACCTTTGAAGGGAAATGTAATTTTAGTGTAAGAGTAGTGCCAGTTATACAAAAAAGAAAGGACGTGGTCCCTGACATGAAGAGTCCAAATTTAGACATAACAGGTGGTTTGGGAAGAGCAAGGAACAAAAGGAAAGAAGAGCTATTACATGGGAGGAAAGAACAGGAAAACTTAAGTTGTCCTATATTAATGTGTGCTAAATAAATTAAATATTTAGAGACTAGTCCACAAAAGCTTTTGGTATTGACATCATAACAGCTACTATGTGACAATATATTCTATTGCAGAGTTGTGGACAGTTATGGTAACACAGAAAAAAAAAGTATTGTAAAATTAATTAGTTTCTTTCAAGTTAATAGCACTGATGCGTCTCTGTTTTATACTTTGTCCCTAGGCTCCACTTGCTGAGAGTTAACACTTCTTCCTTAATGGCTTTGAACTTTTCTAAAAACTTTAAATATAAATCCAGCCATCCTGGGAAAACAGAAAATAAATGTAGCTTGCTAGAGTTGCTTTAATAGGGGAAAAAACATCAATAGGTATTTGTTGAAAAGATTTTGAATATACAACTTTTCATATAAGAGAAAAATGTATTTTATTTCATTATATTTTCAAAAAAATTCAGTTCCATTTTTGATAGATCTAGGTGTATTTTTGAAGTGCCACAGTCTTTGTAGATGACTAATTCATGGATTAAATATACTTTTACTACAATGATTTTCAAGCAAATATATAAATGAAATATATGTTTTCGTGGCATTTTATGCATCTGGAGTGCCAATTTAAGGATACTTGCAATACTACACTGTAAAAACACTGAATACATAGCAATTTCATTTAGTGTACTAGTGACCTTGCTGTTAAATAAAAACAAGTAATGGATGCAACATTTGGCTTTGCCATATCTGTTTTAATGCAGCTGCTATCTTCCTGAAAGCATCTGTTTTCAGTGTAGCATTTTTAGCAGTGTACAGCAATTAAATAGAGCTGTCCAAACAATGTTTTATAATTCTAATGCTACTATACCAAGTATGTGTGGATAAACAAGAGATTGGGGCAGAGTAAACATTCTGTTAGAGGTATGGATGCTGTGTTAAATTAAATACTGATGTATGTGTTCAGATTACTCATCTATAGCAAAAAAGGCTGATTATTTTAAACACTTAAGCACATAATCTTCTCTTGATGAGAACATGTAACTCCTTTTAGTGCTAATGAGAGTTATGTGCATGCTTTAGACAGTAGAACAGATTCCTTCAAGATTAATTCCTTAGGTTTGTACAGAATGTCTAGAATCAACATGAGCTGTTTACTCCTGCAAGTGAAAATTATAAATACAAAACTGGAGCATGTTTACAGTACATTACCTCTTGAGAGAGACTGTCACCAGCACCTTAGGAGTGGTACACAGGGCATATACACATCTATTTTAGGTACTTAGATGGGCCCCTAATACCCTAATATTTGAACTCTTTCACTGTGTTTCATGTCTTTATCCTCACAACACTCTGAGGTATGGAAGTACTACTCTCATTGCAGATGAGCTACTGAAACCAAGAGAGAATAAGTGTCTTGCCCAAGGTCAGACAGTAAGTCTGTGATGGCACCCAGAGTTAAACCTGGGCCTCTAAAGTCCCAACCTACCACCCCAACTACTCTTGTGGACGGGCATACTGGGTATGACATGTTCACATTTCAGTGGGGCTGGTTGAAAAAAAGGCAAAGAAGAGCAAGCCTGTCACTGTTGGGTGCAGAGCGGTGAAAGGGTGATAAGCTGTTCTCAGACTCACTGAAGAAAAATGTGGATATCAAGTTATTGAAATCTGTACACACAAACAGAAGTGTCGATATAACCTGACACCGATATGGCCAGTTTCTGAGAGAAGAAAGGGGTATTTGATGCATAAAAACTAGTCCTTTTCTCCAACTCTTCTGTGGGATGAAAGGAAAAGACGTTTGCAGATATAACAAATGCAGACTGCATAGTGGAAAAATATCTGCGAATAGTCATTTGAATTTGAAAACTAACTTTGATTCAGCTATGTTTGCAATACTTTCATTTCCCCTTTCAGCATATATTTCAGTGGTCAGGCTTTACTATCACCAACTGTGAATTTTAAATTAATATGATTGAAAGGGAGTTTTGAATGATTCTGCTAAAAATATATGAAATTCAAAATTTGTGTAATTTTTGTTGCACAAGTCAACCAGTCATTTAACAGTACCACATGACTTATGTGGCTAAATGCCATGGAGGGACTATTTAAATTTAGATATTTACGAGAAACTGTTCATAAACTGGATAGGAAAACAAGTCTAGAAGACAACAGAGAAGTTCAAAGCAAAGAGAAGATTCTATGATCCGTTTATCATTGTGGCCTAGCAAATCTATCATGTGACCATGACTCAAAAGAGCAGTGTTCTTTTCCCAACTGCTGTTGATCTAGTTGGTGATCACTTCACCTCTGTGTGTTTGTTTCCCCACCTGTAAAATAAGGAAAGTGATTTTTATCTTCTTTCTAAATGGCTTTGAAATCTGTGTGTAAGAAGCGCTATATAAAAGCGAGGTATTAGAATGTTGTCAACATCTAACAAACAGGCATGAGTTTTTTTAACAAACGATTTCTTCTCTTCTAGATGGTGACAAGGCTGATATCTCTGCAAGTTTATATCCAGACATAAACATTATTGCTGGAGCACTGAAGCTGTATTTCAGAGACTTGCCAATTCCTGTTATCACCTATGAGACCTATTCCAAGTTCATAGAGGCAGCCAGTAAGAATTGTATAACAATGCAATATTTTTAAGTACATTTTCTCCTAAAAATAGTTTATTTAAAAAAAATCAAGCTTTTAATAAAGTGGAAGCAAATGCATTGCTTTGTTCATTGCTCTTTCATCATTTTCCTCTTTTAAATGGAGTATTTACGTTAGTGTTGATATAGAGCTATTCCCCTGCATCTGTTAAAAATAACTGGCTGTGTAAATCCAGGGCAGCTTCTCTAAGATGAAGGGAGCTATAGCTTCCATCAGCTGCAGATCTGAGCCAGTCTGATTGCCGTATTGAGATATGTTTGTGCATTTGTCCTAAAAATACATTTCTGCTTTAAAGGCTTAAATGACTAACCATTCTCCAGTGACTGAGCTTGGCATGGGGGGAGATCCTTAGAGACAGGGAAAGATGTGTCTTTCCTCTCTTCTACGAGCTACAGACTAGTAATGGAGCTGTACCTAAGCTGCTGTTCTATTCACAGGGCAAGTAGCTTCTGCAATGCTTGTTCTTGTACACACCAAAGACCGGAATGGTCAATAAAGCTCCCAGATCCTGCTTTTCGTACCTTGAGCCCAATTTGCTACTGTGAAGGAGCATGCAGAGGAGTCCTTATGAAGCTGGGCTTTATGGCAAGCAGAAGGGTGCACATTCCCTGTGTTGGTGCTTATCTTCTCTGCTCCCCTTGTGCAGCAGGACAGCTCTGGCTCCAAAGCAAGGCTGGCAGAGGAAGAAGTGAGATGTGCCCTCAAGTTTCTTTGTTAATGGTATAGAAACTTGCTGAAATGGAATTGCCCTGAATGTAGGTTAGTGCAGTACTCTGAAAAGATTTCAGAAAAAATCCATGTAGAATTTCTAGTAAGAAATCCTGAATTTTTTTAATAACTGTGTCCCACTGATTTTAAAACTGTCCTTCAAGCAAAGCAGCATGGATAGGCAATAAGCATAACATTCTAAACTACTGTTCCATTTCTCCTTCCCTTCCTCTTCACGACACACAAGACACACAATTACACACCTCTCTCTCTCTCTCTTCCTTTGTCACATAAAATTCCAAAAACTTGTGAGTAACATGCTCTGATCATCTTACCAACCTTTTAAAAAGCATGATACAGACATTTAGTTCAATCTGTTTGTGCTTCTACTTGTGGATGAAAAATTGTGTAGAAAATATTACTGACTCAGCTTGGACCATATAATGCCATATCCTTCTTAAATAATTCCTGAGTAGATAATTGAATACTGCCAAACATTTTAATTAAGCATCACAATTCCCACCTCGCCACTATCTACAATACATGATTGTGTTATTTGATTTTAGTTTTATTAGCAAATGTTTGGCATTTTGCTCACTCCCTCAAAGGATGCATTTAACTTAAATGCCTATTGTAAGGAACGCATGCAGCCTGTGTAGAGCTTGGATGTGAATTAGTATAGCTTACTCTGTATTGGGCATATCTGAGTACTCAGCAAGTACCAGTCAGCAACTGGTCAGTGCAACAGCTGCCTGGCTTCTCACCTGCTAAGTGTAGTACTTGGAATAAAGCCTGACACTGCTTCAGCTGAACCCAAGTGTCTTGTCTTGTCTTATGACACTCATTTTTATTTGGCAGATAGTCCAGACATCACATAAAATCAGAGACTAGATGAAGGGTAGATGCAGGTCAGAATATTAAAAACACTATAAAAGAAGGCTCAGCTGCTGTAAGCAGATATGCAGGTGAAAAAGTAACTTAAAGTCACACACGGTCTCAGCTGTTGATTGCTTCACAGGTTAAAACCATTTTATTAGCTACCTTTGCATCCTGGCACAAACTCTCCATATGTAAATGTAATATTTATCCCCAGCAGCATGTTCAAGAACCATTTGTCTTTATAAATGATTTTGTAACATGATTGTAGCTTCTTGCATTATTGCCTGTTTACGTGTGTAAAGCTAGTAACATTCTGTTTTGTGCTTTAAAGAAATCTCAAATCCTGATGAACGATTAGAAGCTGTCCATGAAGTGCTGATGCTACTTCCTGCTGCGCACTATGAGACACTTAGATATCTAATGATTCATCTCAAAAAGTAAGTTAATTTGCATGCAAAATAACCCTTGAACAGCTTCTACTTTGAAACAGAGCTATAATAAAAGGCAATTTAAGCCTCCATCAGAGCGCAAAGGTTAAAACTACACTGTTACAAATGAGAATAAACAAGCTAGAAGAGTAACTTTGCACTTGCAGTGCATAGTGCGTTCCGTCAGCAAATCTCAATATATGTTAGAAATATTAATTTAGTTTTGTAATATGACCACACATGGTCACAAAAATACAAAAACCAATAATTTTTCCTAAGTGACACACAATAAATAATTAGGTTCCACTTTATAATACAACTGTAGTTACAGATGTAGTTAATGGCAATTCTTCTTTGAATTTGTGCCAGGGTGGGCCCCACTGTAGTTGTGCTTTCATCTCATGCATGCAAGACTGTTTAGGGCCACACATGATCTCTGGATCTCCTAAGACTTCCATAAAAGTGCATTAAGGGTGAGCCTCCCTCATTTTCCTTTTTCCACCAATGGCAATGAGATGGAACCTGGAAAGCATATGACCCACTACAGTGGGGTCCACCCTGGTACAAATTAAAATTCTTAGATTTGGCTAAGCCTTCTGAAAATCCTATTTAAAAGTCTTCTGATGACCTTGATTTTTGACTGTTGGGATCACCTCAACCTATCTTCATTCAGTACTGACAGCGAAACCCCTCCATACAGATCCCCCCCCATAGAGGGGTACTTAAGATGGTGGACACAAAATCTATGAGCTTCATAAACTGTTCATCCTATGATGGTCTAATTGTATTAAAAGATGACCATGGTAGGTGCGGTGCCTCAGCTGTCTAGGAGAGTCGCACATTCTGAGCAGATGCTCAGTGTGCATGTCATTCTCTACTATGACATGTAAATCATGAGGCTGAAGCTCCAACTTTTGGAACAATCCATGAAGGTCTCCTCTGACCCTGAGGAGACAAGTTCTAACATTCTGCTAGTAAAGAAGCCAGCAACATCCAGTGCCCCATCTAGCAGACAAGCTACCAACAGCACTAACACCTCAGCAGCAAAGCTCATCCCAATATCAACAGCATCAAAATGGGCATTTACACCCCCTGCTGTTGAAGTCTGTCATGTAGAGGGGCTTCTTAAAATATGGAGGCAGACTCTAAATGGAGCTTAGTGTTCTCCCATAAGGATAGATAATCTGAAACCTGTAGACATAAATCCATCAGGCCATGCACAGTGTCAAGAATTGGGGAGAAAAAACTGCTTCCAATGCCAAAGACCCTTTTGGTGCTAGGGATGTTAAGGACTAAGCGACTAGTTGATTATCCGATAAGCAAATGCTTATCAGAAAGTCGACTAGTTGCTTACCCCCTTGCTGCCTCTATCCTGTGCTCCATGCGGTACTGCCACTTTGAAACGCCGCCAAGGCAATTCAAAGGGGCAGAGCCGCACAGCTGATCCTGGGCTCCGTGTGGCACTGCCCCTTTGAAACGCCGCGGTGGTGTTTCAGAGCGGCAGTGCCACATGGCACCTGGGATCAGGACATTTCAAAGGGGCAGCACTACCCTATTGATTAATCGAATTGTTGATGCAAAAATGCATCAACTGTTCTATTTAGTGAATTAAATGATACTTAACATCCTTAGCCGGTGCACCCATCAGGGCTCTTCTATGATTCAACCCTCAGCATCAAAGCTGAACACAGAGAATGAGACCATTGGAGATCTGGAACAGCCATCAGTGTTGAAGCACCTGTAGGTACCAGATCCTGGTAGTAAGAGTGCCATACACTTTGATACTGTCTCTGGAGGAGGTCTACCCCATCCTCACTGTCCCCAGGCAAATGTCCCCATCTTCAAATAGCAAACTGTCTCCTCTAAGGTCAGCTATCAACAACACAGAGTAATCTACTGGCCTCCTTTGCAGGGCTCTACCACTATCAGCCACCATGGCCCAGTTGGCATTACTGGGGTTTTTGTGACTGGACTGCCTTATATATCTGTCCAGGGAGACAAGGTGATGTTGCTACCCCAATCAATGTTCCTTCATCAGGTGATCTTGATATTTCACCTGAACCAGACTTTTATCTCAGCTGTGTTCTTTCCACAGCTTCATTTGAGGCCAGGAAATGACGGAATCATTTCAGTGTTATTCCTAATATATATTTTAAGAATCTACATATGGCAACTACATTGTATGTATACTGGAGTTATTGGTTTTGTGGTGAATCTTCTAGCTATGAATAAGTAGCATTTAAAGTCAGGAAAGAGGAAACTGCATGCCTTGAATGTAAACAGAGCTTTTCTATATAGAACCAAGCCTTTTGGGCTGCCTTTCTCTCTGTTGGTGGCCATTTCCAGCCCATCTCAGGGCCAAGTCATCTTGTCAAAGGATCTCCAAGTGGATGACACAGTTCACTTCCACCTGCTATCAGCGTACTGGAAAATATCTCCTTTTGAGCTTTAAGGTGCTACCAGGGCACAAGCTGTTAAGAATTATCCCCTTGACATGTCAGCCAGGGCAGACACAATGTTCAAGAGGGCGTGAGACTGATATGGCTAGAACTCCTCACTTCACCATTCTGAGAAGACACTGCGTGCCAGTCACCTACAGTGAGATCCACACTGACACATACTTTAAGAAAGCACCATTACTTGCCCTCCAGTGATTGTGGTTTTTGTAAATGTTGTAGTCTGTGTGGATCCCACGACACTCCTCCATTGCCACTTTTAAAGTGATCAGCTAACAAAGGGTTTTGAATTGCAAAGGAACTGAGGGCTGTTTGTGGCTGCCACACCCTTTATGCTCTTGAGGAAAGACCAGAAGGCACAGGGCTTGTGTATGGCCTTGACAGACCCTGCTGTTCAAATATATTCCTGTTGTACATGCCTGGGCATCACGTGCACCAACGGTGGGATCCACACTGAATACAACATCTCAAAGGACCATAATTACTGTGGGGCCTTTGTTTGCATTGTAATTACCCGGTAATTATTCTTTTTGATAAAAATAATTGCTACTAATTTATTCTAGCCACATGGTGGAATCATTTCAGTGTTATTCCTAATACATATTTTAAGAATCTGCATATGGCAACTACATTGTATTTATACTGGAGTTATCAGTTTTGTGGTGAATCTTCCAGTTATATGAATAAGTAGCATTTAGAGCCCCAGTGAAATTACACTGTAATTGCTGTGTCTGTCACTCTAGGGAGATTACAATCACTAAAGTGTAACCAAGATTGTATGTTGCATGAATGCCATTGTTTCAACCAAAATAGTCCCATAAAATAATGTTCCTATATATTAGATTTGTCTAATGAGGAAATTGCTACTTACAAATTTTATTTTTTCCTACTTTAGAGTTACCGTGAATGAAAAGGAGAATTTTATGAATGCTGAAAACCTGGGAATAGTGTTTGGACCTACTTTAATGAGACCCCCAGAGGACAGTACTCTCACTACCCTGAATGACATGCGGTACCAGAAGCTAATTGTGCAAATTTTAATAGAAAATGAAGATGTTTTGTTCTAAACAATGAAGAAGTAACTGCATAGTCAGTTGGTTTTCCTTTAAACTAATAATTTCAAAGCAACATTTCTTTATAGTTAAAAAGGAAGAGAGAGTTCCTGGGCTGCACTTCAGTTTCTGCAACATTGCAGATGAATGCCAAAATGTTTAATAAAGCCTATGTCTTATAGACATACGCCTCTTTTTTAGGGAAAAAAAAGTCAGAAAAAATCCTTCTATCTTGTATCTTTTGCCTTGCCTCATATGTATATTTGTTTTGAGAAGTTGCAAACAATTTTACTAACTTAAAGAACACAAAACATATTTTAATATGGTTAGAGAAGCAAAATGGTACTTACTCAATATTACTTGTATACAGCTATACATTTACCCACTCTGTAAGACATAATTATATATGTCAATTGTGAAACAAATCCTATATTATGAAGATCATTTACTTTAATTAGCTGCTAGAATGGCATTTTATTTTAGCAAACATTTCAATGTGATGCATTATTTTCCATATATCTTCTCCTGCATTTTTGCCTACAATATACTGAAAACGTTTACCAATTGTGCAGTATTATCCTGACATACCTCTTTTATTGCAAATGCTTTGAAAGGAAGTTTTTTTTAATATGTATTCTACCTTTCTTTAGACTTTTGTTTATATTTTAGGCATTCTAAGATTGCATAGTACATTTTTAGTCATTTGGTATTTTCTAACAAGTATAGTCTTATTTTCTTTTCTCCCGTACAAAATGTGGTGTTACAAGTTTTCAGAAGTCTGGTGGTAGTATCAGTTTCATGTGCCAGATGTTTCTTGGAGTACAGTAATGTGTAAGTTAAGTGATGCTGGGACACTGGATATTTTCTGGCCTTGTTAAAAAGTTAGCACTTTTGTTTTGCTTAATTATAGTTTTTTTGTAAAAAGCAATTTGTTTGTCATGTTTCTGTATTTATAAATGTACAGTAAATCTGCCGAAAATGTGAGTGTTTCTCTTGAATATGTTTCCTGATGGTTTGTTTTTTAAAAACAACAATGTGTAAGAAGTATGGGAGTTGGTAAATTTAATTATTACCAAATCTTTGATTTTCCTCCCTTAGCAAATATTGATCAATATGGTTCATAATCTAACAAACATATTTCTAATATTAAAATGGTTTATTAGCATGAAATTTTTCTAAAAACATAGACAGGCGGCATACTTTACTACCAAACTGAATTTTATGTATGAAAAGCTGTATCTCCTTGTGATTGTATGGATCACATATTTGGTAACTCAGTGATATTGTTTTCTGAATTATTTCAGGGAGCACAGCTTTCTATTCAAATTGAAAATTGTGTATAACTATGGTAATGAAGGGGATGGAATACTGTAAATTTTTTGATCTTTAGAGAAATTTTCAAGGGCTAGATATATTAACCCAGATTGCACAGCAGATGTTAAATAGTTCTGATTTGCTGATACTACTATAGATCCGCCTAAATTGTACAGGTTTATTTGTTTTAAGTTCTGTACTAAATACTGTCATAAAAATGATCTGGAAATGGTTTTATTTTGTGAAGTGAAAAATGCTTTGTAATTTATGATAGTATAAATGGAAGAAAAATCCCATTAAATGTGTTAAGAGTTCTGGTGTTTTTCATTTTGACCATATGGGCACCTAGGAAACAAACAAACCAATCAATTTATCAGTCCTCCCACATTGTTGAAAAGTTCATTATTTTTAAAACTCAAAACTAGTTTTACTGTTAAGAGTCTTGAACTTGTGGGGTACACATACTTCTGCAACTTCTTTACTGCGTTTTGTCACCAAATTTCCATTCTTGGTAAGCAGAGAAGCAGAATATCAACCCAGTCAGCTGTACACACCATATAATAGTGACACCAAAGCAACTTCTATTCTACTCACTTGCATACAAAAGTGTGAATGTGACAATCTTCCTTTATTTCTTTTCAGTGAGGTAGGATTTTGTTGTTAAGAGAGCTCTGTTTTACTGATGATTGTTTAGTTGGAGGAAAGTTGAGCAAAGGTCTGCAATCCTACCTTCTGGCTGCTTCACCTCTTCCAATCTTGAATGAACTGGTGCCATGAGTCCAGTAAAACAGTGTGAAATCCTACTCTCTAATCGCTCCTCTTGTGAGAGAGACTACAGATTAGAGTGGAAATTGAGGCACAGCTGGAAAGATAAAGGACCCTGTGACATATTGGTTACAAAGAGAAATATGACGTCAAATCTTTCTTTAAAATTGCCTGTCCTGCTAGGAGCATTGACCCGCCAAGTGGGCTAAAAGATGTCACATCACAACTGTATATGCCAAGATGGTGAGGAAGTTATTGCAACTCAAGAGACAGTGGACAAATCCCAGAAGATGGTAGGTGATATGTCCAATCTGCTATAACACTTATATCCTCCTCACCAGAATATGAATCACTCCGATTCCCTGAAGCAAAATCCGCAACACTGCCCACAGCCCATGTAGCTAGGAGTGTGCGCAGGGGAGTCTTTTGGGGAGAAGGAATACTCCTAGCCCACAGAGCCTCCCCACAGCTACTGCTGCATCCTAGGGGCTACAGTAACTCCCTAGCAGCTTGTTGCATCCCCAACTCAATGTGGAAGGTATGGCCATCGCTCTGGATCCACTAGCCATACCTAAGTGCCATGCTGAAGCATAGGGGAGCCCTTTAGAGTTTTATTCTATAGAATATGTAGGATGCAGAGCTCTAGCAAAAGCCTTGAGAATCCTGCTTGTCCCCCAAGTGGTCCCATAAGCCCACAAAGAAGGGGCAGGAATTACCCTTTTTCCTATCCAGTTAAATCTAGTTACATTACTATAGCATCGGGGTAACATATATTAAAAGAATAAGGTGTCAGTTACTTTCCTATTTCTCTTAGATGAACTCTGCAACAGTAATATACGAGGTTAGTCTGGGCACTGCTGAGAGTGTCAGATCAGGGTGAATTGCTTAAAACCAGGGTTACTTACAGCCCAAGACTGGGGACTTTCCCTATAAGGCACCAAATCTGTCATGCAGAGCACTTCAGCTGCCACTCTAGCCAGCAAGAATTCTCAAAAGCAAAAGCCCTTAGACACTCCAGTGTTTCCCATGCCGCAGCCAGCACCATTCCTTACACAGGTGAGAGGTTATAAAACCCAATCTCACCAACTCCAAACAGGTTCTACTACTCCTAAAGGACTAGCCACAGTCCCACAGGTCAATTTATACCTGGGATCTTACCCAAAAGAGCATGCTGTGTCAATCATTTAGAATCTAAAATCAAAAAGGTTTGTTAATAAGAGAAAGAAAAGGTTGAACGTGAGATTGTTAAGGAGAATACTTTACATACATCAATCACCAAGTTCTTGATGCAGGCTCTTAGCAGAGATGTAACAAACTGTCAACTTAAAAGTCTCTGGAGTACATCCTATGTCAGGATGGGTCGGCAAATCCTTCTGCATCCTCTGTCCTTACCAGTGGTGCTTCTGGAGCAGAGGGCAAGAGTGAAGGCCAGATGGAGGAACCCTCACAATACTTTTATAATCCATCTCATGCGCAAGGAAAAAACATTCCTCTCCTGGGTGCAGGTGCCTCCTAAAATGGGCTGATCACATGAGCCACAAACCGGTTTCTTTCCTTTTTAGGCAAGGAGCCATGTAGTCCCCAGGTGTGTTCTCAGGCAAGGGGCCACTGTATGCTCCTCGGGTGTCAATTGGCAACATTGTCAAAGAGCCATTGTCCATGCAGTATCAAGCAACCACCGCTCCCAGAAGAAAACATTTAAAATATAAATACAAAGCCCATATTCATAACTGTACACACACAGATTGTACAAGTACACGAGTATCCTAGCCAGTGTCAGCATAGTACGAGCTTTCGTTTGACACTTTACATGGTCCACTTTGCACCGAATTTGGGGCAACCATACATTACTGGGTGCAACAATGATTTGCCTGCTCTCATTAAAACCCAATAACATGACACATGCTGACTCACTGCAAAGAGAAAATGCTCTCTGACCGCACAATTAGCAAATACTGTTCTCTTTCAAAATGCTGACTCAGATAGCAGCAGCATGTGAAGTTTTCACTTTCAAAGAAGGCTGTTTCTATGTAAACACTAACCTCCTTAGCAATCTTGGGTCAATCAGTATCTTGTGACTCTGATCTTCACTGATGACTTTCAAATGCACAAAAAGTTTAATGTTCTTTTGGCCAGACATGCAACCAGTCACAAAGGCACACAAATTTTACTTCCTTCTCAGCCCCGTGCAACAGAAGAGTATGTGTCTCAAAACTTAATAGAGAATTTCAGACAGCATGTATAAAAGTCTCAGAGAGGTATCTGTGTTAGTCTGTAACTTTAAAAATAATGAGTAGTCCAGTGGCATCTTAGGGTACATCTACACAGCAGCATTATTTTGGAATAACTAATATTATTTCAAAATAACATAGTGCGCATCTGCACTACAAGCCTTTATTTTGAAATAATATCAAGCCAGAGGACTTCTTACTCCAACTCATAGTAACCCTCATTTTACGAAGAGTATGGGAAGTTGAAGGAAGAGTATTCTTCCTTCAACTTCCTGCTGTGTAGACAGCGCCAAAAGCTGAATTAAGCTATTTTGACTTAAGATATGCAATTGACATAACTGAAGTTGCTTAGCTTAATTTGACTTTAGCCCTGCTGTGTAGATGTACCCTTAGGTATGTACACTGGCAGCTTCTTGCGCAAGAATTGTTTTGCAGAAGAGTTCTTGCGCAAAAAGTCTTCCACAAGAGCGCATCTACACTGGCATGTGCTTTTGCGCAAGAGATGTGCTTTTGTGCAAGAGTGTCTATGGCAGTGTGGATGCTTGTGCAAGAAAGCTCTGATGGCCATTTTAGCCATAGGGGTTTCTTGCGCAAGGGACTGGGAGTAAAATATTTTCACTGGAAGGCTCTTGACCCTGAAACTGGTCTGATAGAGCTCAAAAGCATGATCCTGCACACAGGTTAGTTGTTGATTGATTGCTAAGATCCAGTGCAATGGTTGATATGTAGTTTACTTAAGGGGAGAGTCTCTTTTATAGGGAGCATTTTATAAAGGATTAAATGTACATACTTAGAATCTGACTGTTGCACCTCTCCCTCATTAATACATACTCATTAATGTCCACATGCCTTATACTGATGGGCAGTGAGGGGAGCAAATGAGCCTTAATCAAGCACAAAATCATATGGGGAACCTGTGCAGAAGAGAAATGGGCTGCAAGTTAATATTCGATGCTACCATGCAGCAGTCACAAACTCTTCAATATGATCGATATTGACAATAAGAGAGGCGAACAGTCTGAATGGGGAGGACAAGGGACAGACGTGCTACATGACATGTTCCCCTTTACCATGACCCTGTTCCTTATAACAATTAGGCAAGTACATTAAATCATTGGGACTGCTCACAGTAATAAACTTAAGCATGTGTGTAAATGTTGGAAGAATCAGAGCCTAATGAGTCCCACCAAAGGTGTCACATGGGCAGGATAGTAAGAGGTGGGGAGAATCAAAGGCTGACAAGGAAAATAACCAGACTGCTGCTGCAGAAGAGAGACTAAAACCAAGTCAACCCATACAGCTAAGCTTCTTCCAGTTTTTTACCAATGGATGACAGTCTACACAAGCTTCCTATTACTACCATTTTAAAGAGTAGGATAATATGTCTCTACTAAGCCTACTGCTGTCAAATGTGATTTCTAGCAATTTTTCTCCTTCCCATTAGTTTTAGTGTGGCCTATTAACATGGGTCTAATTCAGTACATGGTGACAGTGACATAGATAATACTCAGAAGACAATCATTGATTAATTGATCCCAGTGGTATAGATAATTTCCATTTTCCTGCTGAGTAAACTGAGGTGCACACCAATTTCTTACCCAAGATTATATAGCACCTTACAACCTATCTCCCACCTTCTCTGCTTTGTTTTATTTTGGGGGTATTAAGTGTAGCATTTTTTAAAGAACGAGAGTGAATGGTTAGAGATAATTATTCTTTTCTTCAAAACTAAAACATATAATTTTTTTGTGGGAAAGCATGTCATGTGCATGCATACAATACCTTTGTAAAGCTGGCTAGGATCTCCCACGATTGGGATAATTTAGCTAACAACACACAATGTCCCTTGCTAGTAGTCATCAAGTGTTTTGTTATATACCCATAGAGCACCTCACCTGACCTAAGCCGTAAGGCAACTACCCTCTTCTTCTTCAATTCCTTTTTCTAAAATACACTTTTGTTATGATGCCTACAAGAAATATGTCAATCAGTTAGAAATAGGCATTGGGACTTAGCAGAAATTTAACCCAAAAATAGTATTTGTATTTAATACTACAAGAGCTACAGGAGGAGGTGGCTAGGTTGAGGAGCACCTGCATCCATGAGAAATTCCTGGACTGTGTTCATGAGGAGACAGCTGAGGTAGTTGTCCCGGTACACAGGACTGTGGACACACCACTGGTGGAGGAGGAGATGGCTCAGGGTGGACAGTGGCAGCTGGTTACTTCTGGCAGCAGGCACTGCTCTGCCCCTGCTCCGAACCCTCCCGCCATGGTACTAGGAAACCATTATGCTCTTCTTTATAGAGGAGATAAGCAATCACCCCCTACACCAGAGGAGGAGAAGCCCCGTACCTCCAAGGCTGGGAGGTCTGCTGCCACCACTGCAAATGGGAAACATAGGGTAGTAGTGGTCAGAGACTCTCTTCTGAGGGGGACGGAGGTGCCCACATGTCGCCCTGACATTTCATCTCGAGAGGTATGCTGTCTGCCGGGGGCCCGTATCTGAGATGTTATGGAGGCATTGTCAAGGATTATTTGGCCCTCTGACTACTACTCCATGCTACTCATCCATGTGGGCACAAATGATACTGCAAGGTGTGACACTGAGCGGATCAAGAGTGACTACAGGCTCTGGGAGTACGGGTGAAGGAGTTTGGAGCGTAGGTGGTATTCTCTTCGACCCTTCCTGTCAAAGGTAGGAGCCCAGGCAGAGACAGGTGCATCCTGGAGGTGAATGCCTGGCTGCGAAGATGGTGTCTCCAGGAAGGCTTTGGCTTCCTCGACCATGGGATGCTATTCCAGGAAGGACTGCTAAGCAGGGATGGTGTCCATCTTTCGAGGAGGGGGAAGACCCTATTTGGACACAGACTGGCTAACCTAGTGAGAAGGGCTTTAAACTAGGTTTGACAGGGACAGGTGAGCAAAGCACACAGGTAAGAGGAGAACATGGAGACCTGGGAGATGGGTCAGAAATGGGAGGGAGCGTGGGCTATAATGGCAGAAAGAAAGGAGGGTCAGGGCAAAACTGGGAGGCAAGGTCTAATCAGGATCTTAGATGCCTATATACAAATGCGAGAAGTATGGGAAATAAGCAGGAAGAACTGGAAGTGCTAATAAATAAGTACAATTTATGACATTGTTGGCATCACAGAAACTTGGTGGGATAATACACACGAATGGAATGTTTGTATAGAAGGGTACAGCTCGCTCAGGAAGGATAGACAGGGAAAAAAGGGAGGAGGTGTTGCCGTATACATTAAAAATGAACACACTTGGAGTGAGGTGGAGATGGACATAGGAGACGGAAGTGTTGAGAGTCTCTGGGTTAGGCTAAAAAGGATTAAAAACAAGGGTGATGTCATGCTAGGAGTCTACTACAGGCCACCTACCCAGGTGGAAGAAGTGGATGAGGCTTTTTTTAAACAACTAACAAAATCATCCAAAGCCCAAGATTTGGTGGTGATGGGGGACTTCAACTATCCAGATATATGTTGGGAAAATAACACTGCGGGACACAGACTATCCAATAAGTCCTTGGACTGCATTGGAGACAACTTTTTATTTCAGAAGGTTGAAAAAGCTACCAGGGGAGAAGCTGATCTAGATTTGATCCTAACAAATAGGGAGGAACTGGTTGAGAACTTGAAAGTGGAAGGCAGCTTGGGTGAAAGTGATCATGAAATCATAGAGTTCACAATTCTAAGGAAGGGTAGAAGGGAGAACAGCAAAATAGAGACAATGGATTTCAGGAAGGAGGATTTTGATAAGCTCAGAGAGCTGGTAGGTAACGTCCCATGGGAATCGAGACGGAGGGGAAAAACAACTGAGGAGAGTTGGCAGTTTTCCAAAGGGACATTGTTAAGGGCTCAAAAGCAAGCTATTCCAATGTGTCGGAAAGATAGAAAATACAGCAAAGGACCGCCTTGGCTTAACCACGAGAACTTGCATGATCTAAAAATAAAAAAGGAGTCTCATAAAAAATGGAAAGTAGGACAATTTACAAAGGATGAATATAGGCAAACAGCACAGGAATGCAGGGGCAAGATTAGAAAGGAAAGGCACAGAATGAGCTCAAACTAGCTACGGGAATAAAGGGAAACAAGAAGATGTTTTATAAATACATTAGAAGCAAGAAGAAGATCAAGGAGAGGGTAGGCCCACTGGTCAGTGAGGAGGGAGAAACAGTAACAGGAAACTTGGAAATGGCAGAGATGCTCAATGACTTCTTTGTTTCGGTCTTCACAGAGAAGTCTGTAGGAATGCCTAACATAGTGAATGCTAGTGCGAAGAGGGTTGTTTTAGAAGGTAAAATTTAAAAAGAACAAGTTAAAAATCACCTAGAAAAGTTAGATGCCTGCAGTCACCATGGCCTGATGAAATGCATCCTAGAATACTCAAGGAGCTGATAGAGGAGTTATCTGAGCCTCTAGCGATCATCTTTGGAAAACCATGGGAGACAGGAGAGATTCCAGAGGACTGGAAAAGGGCAAATATAGTGCCCATCTATAAAATGGGAAATAAGAATAACCCAGGAAACTACAGACCAGTTAGTTTAACTTCTGTGCCAGGAAAGATAATGGAGCAAGTAATTAAGGAAATAATCTGTAAACACTTGGAAAGCGGCAAGGTGATAGGGAACAGCCACCATGGATTTGTAAAGAACAAATCATGTCAAACCAATCTGATAGCTTTCTTTAATGGGATAACGAGTCTTGTGGATAAAGGAGAAGCAGTGGATGTGGCATACCTAGACTTTCGTAAGACGTTTGATATGGTCTCGTATGATATTCTTATCAAGAAACTAGGTAAATACAACTTAGATGGAGCTACTATAAGGTGGGTGCATAACTGGCTGGATAACCGTACTCAGAGAGTAGTTATTAATGGTTCACAATCCTGCTGGAAAGGCATAACAAGTCGGGTTCCGCAGGGGTCTGTTTTGGGACCGGCTCTGTTCAATATCTTCATCAATGATTTAGATATTGGCATAGAAAGTACGCTTATTAAGTTTGAAGATGATACCAACCTGGGAGGGATTGCGACTAATCTGGAGGATAGGATCATAATTCAAAATGACCTGGACAAATTGGAGAAATGGTCTGAGTTTAATAAAGTTTAATAAAGACAAATGCAAAGTGCTCCACTTAGGAAGGAACAATCAGTTTCATGCATACAGAATGGGAAGCGACTGTCTGGGAAGGAGTACGGCAGAAAGGGATCTAGGGGTTATAGTGGACCACAAGCTGAATATGAGTCAGCAGTGTGATGCTGTTGCAAAGAAAGCAAACATGATTCTGGGATGCATTAACACGTGTGTTGTGAGCAAGACATGAGAAGTCATTCTTCTGCTCTACTCTGCGCTGGTTAGGCCTCAATTGGAGTATTGTGTCCAATTCTGGACACCGCATTTCAAGAAAGATGTGGATAAATTGGAGAGGGTCCAGAGAAGAGCAACGAGAATGATTAAAGGTCTAGAGAACATGGCCTATGAGGGAAGACTGAAGGAATTGGGTTTGTTTAGTTTAGAAAAGAGAAAATTGAGGGGGGACATGATAGCAGTTTTCAGATATCTAAAAGGGTGTCATAAGGAGGAGGGAGAAAACTTGTTCATCTTGGCCTCTGGGGATAGAACAAGAAGCAATGGGCTTAAACTGCAGCAAGGGAGGTTTAGATTGGACATTAGGAAAAAGTTCCTAACTGTCAGTGTAGTCAAACACTGGAATAAATTGCCCAGGGAGATTGTGGAATCTCCATCTCTGGAGATATTTAAGAGTAGTTAGATAAATGTCTATCAGGGATGGTCTAGACAGTATTTGGTCCTGCTATGAGGGCAGGGGACTGGACTCGATGACCGCTCGAGGTCCCTTCAGGTCCTAGTATTCTATGATTCTATGAATATTTTGTGTTTTCTGTCTTCTCAAACCCCTCACCTGAGTTTCTCTTGATCTCAGTCTGCCCTCAGATCTACAACTGCCATCAATGGGGCTTTCAAAGGTCTGCTAACATTGATCCAATTGAAGAACTGTAAAACCACAGTCTAAGGGTATAGCTACACTACGTGCTTATTTTGAAATAACTATTTCAAAATAGCACGTCTACACTATAGGGAAGCCTCAAAACAAGACTGAGGCAAGCTCCCTTAACGTGGACGCACTATCTCTACTTAGAGCCCCAGGAAGCACTGGGGAGTAATTACTTTGAATGACTCTGGAAAGTCAAGTATCAGAGGGGTAGCCGTGTTAGTCTGAATCTGCAAAAGCGACGAGGAGTCCTGTGGCACCTTATAGACTAACTGAAGTGTAGGAGCATAAGCCTTCGTGGGCAAAGACCCACTTCGTCAGATGCATGCATCTGACGAAGTGGGTCTTTGCCCACGAAGGCTTATGCTCCTACACTTCAGTTAGTCTATAAGGTGCCACAGGACTCCTCGTCGCTTCTGGAAAGTCATTATTTTGAATGACCCCCGACCTACAACTACCCGACTTACAATCCCCTCCCCATTTATGACCATTTTTTTCATGCGAGATACCTCCTACCCTCCCCCCCCCCCCCGTTTATGTCTGCAGCTCACATTACGACGACATATGACACAGACTCCACACGTCATCCCAAAACAGAAAGCGCACAAGGTCAGTCAGACTCACCAGTCTGCAGCTGCTGCTTGAACTGTGCATGTCTCTGCCACATCAGTGTTAACTTTTTAGTTATTTTTATGCCTTATTTGAACTATTTAGTTTAGTTTTCCTTCATTTCCATAGTTAATTTTCGTATTTTTAGGGTATGAAATGGGTTTCCAGGAATGGAACCGCCATTTATAACATTGTGCCTATGGGAAATAAGGATTCGACTTACGACGGCTTGACTTACGATGGTTCTCCAGGAACCAATTAGATCGTAAGTGCAGGGGTGGCCTGTATTTCGTAATAACAGCAGCTGAGCATCCACACTACCGTTATTTTGAAATAATTTTGAAATGGATGTTATTCCTCGTAGAATGAGGGGTTATTTCGAAATATCAAGCCTGTTATTTCGGGTTTGCTGTGTGGACGCTCACCTTGTTATTTCGAAATAATGAGGTAGTGAAGAGAGACAGAGTTCCTGAGGGCAGGGACAGTGCCTTTGTGTGTTACATACATTGTAATAACTAAGTGCATTTTCATTCAATAGATACTTGGTGCAGGAGGCAGGGGTTCTACTTTTAAAAACAAACTTTCGGCTTTAAAAAGAGAGGAAAAGTCTTCCCAGTCCCTGGGGCTGGCGCGATGCCCACTGAGCCGCAGTGCCAACCGGGCCGGGGCAGGAGATGGGGCTCCAGGCCTCTTGTGTCACCCCGCTCCCACCCGCGGCCGGGCACTCTCTCCCCACGTGGGGCGCTGATCCCAGCGGGGCGGCTCCGAACCCCGAGGCAGGGTTGTGACGGAGGCAGCCCGCGAGCCGCAGCCTCCCTCTGCCCCCGGCTCCTGTTCCACCCCGCCTGGCGCGCCGAAGCCAATGAGCTTCCCCGCAGGGAGGGGGAGCGCCAATGGGCTCACCTCCACCTGCCGCGCGCTAGGTACGCGGCCGGCGAGGCTGTAGAAAGCCAGGCGGGCGGGCCAAACCAGGTGTCCCTTGAAACGCAGCGTCCTCCGCGCGCCGCAGCCTGCCTTGGCCGGCCCTGGGGCTGGAGAGGTGCAGGGCGGCTTGTCCGGTGGAGGCTGCCTGAGCGGACCGCTTAAGGAGCGCCAGGGAGGCTCGCTTGCAAAGCCGGCGGGCGGGCGCCTGAAGGTCAGCCCCAGGCTCCCTCCCCCGGCGCGGGCGGGAGCAGCAGCCTGTGGCATTGGCAGTGGGAGCTCCCCGGGGAGCCGGCCACCTGCTCCAGGGCGGAGGTTGCGCCGTCGGCCCCCGCCAGGTGAGAGGTCGGCCCGGGGGCCACCCCCCTCGCCCTGCTTCCCGCCAGGTTCCTGGCCCGCGTGCAGCTCAGCGCCCTTCCTGGCCGGGCTCCCCGGGTTGTGAGCGCAGCGCGCCCCGTGTGTCTCCTGCTGGCGCCAGGCAGCGCTGGGGCAGGTAGAGACTTTGACCTGCCCCTTCAGAGCCTCGTCTCGTGGCACCCACTAGCGGCTCCGCCGCGCCTGGCAGGCTCCTGGCTGGCCCGGGACACGGGCCGCCCTTCCCGGGGCCGCGAAGCCCCGCGCCTACCTTTCTCAGGGCCCGGGCGGTAGCGCCACAGATGCAGCCACTTCCTAGCGGCTCCGACCCTCGCTGGTGCCCGGGCTGCCCCAGCCGGCGAACAAGGAGCCTCCCTGCGCCCTTGTAGCCACTCGAGAGGCGAGCCTCGTGGTGCGGCGCTTGCAATTGAGCGGGCGCTGTCCGCAGCGGGTCCCCCGGGTGGCTTGGGCGTTGGGAGGGAGAGCAGGGCGCGGAGCCCTTCGGGGCACCCTCGTGCGCGCACTTCGCCCTCGCGGACAGGAACAGCCTTTGCTTGGGCTCAGTTGCACGTGGGGGGCGGGGCAGCTTTGGTTTGGCTAAAACCCGGGCCTAAGGGGCCGTCCCGAATTCAGTGCAGGGCGTATGTGCGCGGGGTCTGCGTGCGGGGGGGGGGGGAGGGGGGGAGTACTGGAGCGCTGCAGCCCTGTGAAATAGCGGCGCTGGCACCGGCCCTTTGGCTGCGCTCTCCTGGCGCGGAGGATCACGGGCGAAACCTCGGCCAGGCTGGGTGAAAAGTGTAGTTAAAGCAAAGTCCCCTCTCCCGGCCCCAGTTCCCAGGGTCCCGCACAGGCGCCCGGCTCGTAGTAGCGTTCGCTCTCCAAAGCAGGTGCTTCCATTGCCTTCAATACGAGTATTCGGCTCCTCACTACTTTGCGTTTAGATTAGTTAACGGTCTTCGTCTGTTTTACCCTTGTCCTTTAAATCGGAGGGATGGCGGGGCTTTGTGCATCTGTGGGAACTTCTGGGGTTTATGGGAGCACAGCAGGGACGTGGCCATGCTCAGTCTGGTGGTGCTAGAGAGATGTAGCCCTGTAAGTCTGGGGTAGCTGAAACAAAGGACAGGACTAGGCAGCACTTTAAAGACGAACAAGATGGTTTATTAGGTGATGAGCTTTTGTGGGCCAGACCCATTTGCTTTGCAGCCCTATTGATCCTAGGAGCTCGGCAGGTAGACGAGTTGGTTCATAAGAAGAGATTCATTCCCTCGCCTATCTAGTCTGCCCCGACGGCCATGTAAAGGTCCCTGCAAAATAGGGGTCAGGCTGCAGGCCTCGCGTGTTCCTAATTCCTAACGAGCTCACTGCACTGGGGGTTGCTTGACCGTGCAAGAGCTGCCGGAGGAGACACTCGGGAAACAAGCTCTTGCGTGGTTTGCCTTATTTCCAGTGCTGGGGTAAAAGGTGTCTCTGGAGAGCACCACCCCTTCCACTGAGCCGGCTCACCCCATTGAGACTTTCGCAGGTCCTGTCCCCCCACCGGTACCGAGGGCTGACGGGGCTCGCAAGCCCGGCCCAGTTCCTGTGGCAAAGGCTGGCACCTAGTCAGCAGGTAGGTTCGGGCTCGGAGCCAGCCCCCGGGCAGAGAACACCCAGCGTGTGTGACTCAGAGCTGGGCAGGCTGCCTGCCAGCCTGGTCTCGGGCCCTCTCCCACTGCCCAGCCCGGCCCGTTTCTCCGCTCTCCGGCAGCTCAGTCTTTCCCTCTCCTTCCTCCCGCGCAGGAGCCGCGCCGCTAGCGCCCCGCAGCCGCCTCTGCCCCGCACGTGGTCGCAGCCCAGCGGAGCCGAGCGCTGCTGCCCGGCGGCGGCGGCTGGGCGCCGGGAGAAGATGGCTGACAGCCCCGCGGCCCCGGGCTCCTGGTGGAAAGCGCTGACCAGCAACAGGAAAAAAGTCAAAGAGGGGCCGGTGTCTGCAGCGCCGCCGCCCCCTGCCGAGCCCGCCCTGCCGCCGGCGCCCCCCGACCCGGACTCTCGGGAGAACCAGCAGCCCAACTTCAGCAGCAGCGAGCCCAAGCTCGGCGAGAAGCCCGGCGCTAGCAGCCGTAGGAACCTGAAGATCTCCCGCTCCGGCCGCTTCAAGGAGAAGCGCAAAGTGCGAGCCCCCCTGCTGGCCGAAAGCCCCAAGCTGTTCGAAGGCAGCGCGCCCGGCCACCCTGCCGAAGAGAGGCAATAGTTGGGGCTGTGAGCTGCCGACCCGCCGCCGTCGGACCGAGACTGGCTCCTGCAGCCAATCGACCAGCTCTCGCTCCTCTACCAGCTGGGGAGCCGTGACTCCCTGTGGGCAAGAGGAGGAAACACCTGCTGCTTTGGAAACACTTTGGGTGCCTCTCCTTCTTAGGAGTAACCATCTCTCCCCAGAGACCCGATGACCCCAGGACGGGGGATGGACCTTTTCTCTCCTTCGGAGTCCGAACTCTGGAAACAAAAATAATCCCAGAACCCTGCTGCACTTTAGACTGGAACAACATCCTGGCTGGCTGAAGCTGACAAGCACTGCTGCTTATTTTAGGGGGTGGGAGATACTTTTCTAGATCAAAAACAGCTCAAGCAAATGGGGATGAGTTTTACTAATGAAATAAAGCTGAAGTGGAAATGCAGATTTTTCTTGGTCCAAATTAGACGTCAAGGACACTTCATGGGGATTTAAAACAATGTACTGCGGCAAGTTAGCCCTCCTGCTGTGTAATCAACATTTATAAACCAAGGTCTAGGAAGAGGATTAGAACATGCTCAATTTCATTCATAAAGGAATATAATATGTTGTAGCCTCAGCACCAGGGAACCTATGTCCCTCTATGGTAGACCTTCCCCCTTTGCAGTAGCTTTTCCAAATAAGTGGCAATCCTTTCCCAGTTATATGAGTAAGAAGATTTTTTTATTGCTCTTACACAGTATGATAAACCCTCTTTTAAACAGAGTGAGACTGAAGTATTCTTACCTCATTTTAAAGCCAAGAACTTCCAGGGGGACCTGTAGATTTCTAACAATCACAGCCCTGTTTGCCTCCAGTAGACAGTTAAGCAAAAGAGTAAATGAATCCCTCTTACCTTCAGTGAGTAATAAGAGGGTTATTGTAAGTGAAAGGCACTTGGACCCCTTTGCTCCCATCTAAGTGTTAGAATCTGCCTTTTGTATATTTAAATACAATTTCTCCTTCCCAGACTTCTAGATAGTTAAAAGCAGGTGCTGCAGAGGTGAATCTGTATAGCTTTCTTGTAGAAAAAGAGTATTTATAATTAAGTTCAATAAGGAGCGAACGTACAATGCATTTAGTAATACAGTTTTCAGGTAAGAGATGGTTTCAATCTAATGAGACTCAACCAAAGAAATCAAATGAGAACATGTAAGTACCTTTAAGGGGGAGAATAATCCTGCTGATGCTGAGCAGAGTTGTGTTTAGTGTGTCTGCAGCCAACACTGAAAGCAAGAAGCTCTTACTGGTTCATGAACATGTAAATAGCTGTTATGGTGGTGGTCTTAGCATTTATCCTTATGAAGACAGGTGCAAGGTTCCTAGGCTTTTGCTGGTTTCAATCAAACACAAAGTGGAACTTGGACAACTGATTCTCCTAATGACAGAAATCTCAAACATCTCTCTAGTTTTCAGAAAGGCCTTATCACAAAGCAAACCATTAACCAAAAGACAGCTATTGAAATGCTGAGAGGTTAAAGAGGAAAACTAAAGTGGAAAAACATCTTGTCTGTTGTATCTAAGGTAAATAAAACTGTTTCTGAAATCTTAAAACCAAAGTTAACTATACAGAGTCAAAATCAATTTCTGTAAGTAGGACTAGATGTTTTTAAGTCCCAGGTTCATGAAGTCCTGGCTGGGATGATTTAGTTACTATTGGTCCTGCTTTGGGCAGAGGGCTGGACTTGATAACTTCTTGAGGTCTCTTCCAGCCCTAGGATTGTGTTATTCTATGACTAAAGACAAATCAGTTTTGGCAGAAGAGACCGAAAATTCTTTCCCAACATATTTCTAAAAATTAATGTGTGACTGTGATATTGAATAGGCTCTAAATTAGTCCTCCTCCTGAAATTCCATGTCCTCTGATTTCCCAGTAATCTTAGTTTAGATTAAGCAAGTAATTTCCTGTTACTGAAAGGGGGAAATAGCATACTCCTCTTCAGATGAGTAAGGGTAGGTCTGTTAACCTTCAGGTGAAGTTACATCCGGGGAGTGTAATGCTATGTAAGTCCTGCCGAAAAGAGGCTTGTTCAACTTTGCTTCACTTTGTCCACTTCTGAGGGTATTAATGGAGAGAATTTTGGAAATCTCTTCCTGAGTAAATCTTCTGCCATCACATAACTTGGTAAATTGGTTTTACAACATATTTCTTTATGCTGTTAAATAGTTACTGTTCATGCACTATAGCGGTAAGTCTACACTGCAACACTATTTCAAAATAACTAGCGCTATTGCAAAATAATTTAGTCCACATCTACACAGCAGGCAGTTATTTCAAAACAGTATCAAAATACTGTCAAACTGGAGGACTACTTACTCTGACTCCTGTAACCCTCATTGTACAAGGAGTAAGGGAAGTCGGAGGAAGAGTGCTCTATTTCGATATAAGTGCTGTGTAGATGCTCCCTATTTCGAAATAAGCTATTTTGAAATAAGATATGCAATTGACATAGCTCAATTTCCATAGCTTATTTCGAGTTAAGCCCTGCAGTGTAGATGCATCCTAATAGTGCAGTATTTGTGAGAAAAAGGCTTAAATGGGATTGTTTCCCTCGCCATCCCATTTACCATTTCTAGGTACAGCAGTTCCTCCAATCTCCTCCATCCCCACCACAGCCCTCCCTTTACACACAGAGACTCTCTCTTTGAAAAATAACCTCAGTCCCTAGAACTTACAAAATGAGTTCTTGGCAGTGGGTGTCCTACTATAAGATCATAGAAATATCTGGGTTATGCTATGAATTTGGACAAGTGACATGCTGCTTTTAGAAGGAGAGGGTGCAGTGTCAGTGCTAGCCCTAAGCAAGAATCCCCCCCACCATATAATAAAAAGTGAATGAATGTCCCGTGAGCTGCTCTAGGCCTTAAGCAATTGCTTAGCCTGCTTATACCTAGCACTGGCTTTTAGAGGCCAGGAAAGCAGTATTTCCAGTTCCACTTTCATGCCTCTCTTGGTACATCTACATAGCAGGGCTAAAGTAGAATTAAGCTACACAACTTCAGCTACATCAATTGTGTATCTAGAGTCAAAATAGCTTTCTTTGGCTTTTGGCGCTGTCTACACAGCAGGAAGTCTGAAAGAGCACTCTTCCTTCGACTTCCCTTACTCCTTGTACAATCAGGGTTACAAGAGTCGGAGTAAGAAGTCCTCCAGCTCAGCATTATTTTGACATGTTGAAATAACTGCCTGTAGTATAAACACAGACTGTTATTTCAGAATAATGTCAGTTAGACATAGCCTTACAGAAACGGGTCGGCAAGGTTCTGCGGCCTGCAAAGTGCAGGAGGTCAGACTAGATTATTCTGACGATCCTGTCTGGCCTTAAAGTTTATGAGAATCGCTTCAGAGCACAGCTAATACCTGTGCACTGCATAGGAGAAGGGAGCAAAAGGAGGGGGCGCTCCAGTGTTTGCGCTTACATTTTAGAGCCGTTTGGTCTATAGGACAGACCAGGGCAGACACCCTGAAACCTGTGCTTTTGGGGGGCCCCATGCTTCAGAGGTCCAGGGTGGCTTCTGTGGTTTGCAGAGGACCTGCCACTAGCAGCAGTGAGTGACCCAGCTCCAGCCTGCTATGCCCTGCCATACCAGCTCCCAGGGTTGCTCAGAGGAGGGGGCAGAAACCAGAAAGAGGCAGGGGCTTAAGGGAAGGGGTAGAGTGGGGAACTTGGTCAAAAATTATGTATTTCTGTGCAATACATGCCCATGGTGAGGAACTGTATACAAGATACTTATATATTCTCCTTCTACCTGCCCCACCTTTTTATTAAATGTATGTTTAAAAAAAGAAAACTAGGAAATGGGCTAACTTTAAAAAAAATGCAATTGCAAAGAGACAGGAAGATTAGGTTCAATTTAACTTTGCATGATATCTTTGTAATTTTTCCTAATCTGAGCATAACTAAGAATTTGAACTGATTAAAGAAATTAACTTTCTGTTGTCAAAAATCAACATTCAGAAAATGGTAAGGAGCTATATTAAGAACCTTGCAAAATGTTACCTTAAAATCTATTCAGTCATGCACCTGCTGAACTAAAGAGAGCAGGGAAAGACAGGGTTTAACTGGATGCTGACTCATTTCTTCCTACTGTATGCTGGTCAGGTTGCTGCTCATTCCTGTTGCAAAGAAGATTGGGTAGGGCAGTAGAAGGCTCTCTTCACCACCTGTAGAGAATGACTTTTCCTCTGAAAACGTGACTCTTCATATTTGACTCTTCTAAAACCCAAAAGTCTGCAAAACCCCAAAAGAATGTAAAGATCACCTTTAATGTTTTTGAGATATTTGTACTTGAGGATCTAATGTAAGGTGAACTGAAGAAGTGGGTTGTGCCCATAAAACCATCAACATTTTTTTGCTCTAAGGTGCTGCCAGGGGTACTCCTGGAGTCAGCTAGAAGTTTGTCTAGAAAGAGTGAAGTGGAGGAGACTTGTAGATGACCTATGCTCCACTCGGAGTACAAAGGTTTAAGAAGAAGAAGGTGGTGCTGCAAGACTATTAGTTGTTTCAGTTTTTGCAAGAGGATAGTGGGGACTAATTGACTTGTTTTACATTAGTAATATCAGGTCTTTTTTTATTTTTTTGAGAATTAGTGGGATAATATCATAAGAGGCTGAAATCTTAGCAGCTATATTCCCAACCCTGAATGAACAGAAGGATCATCATGCCCTAGCCATCCTCTGAGAGCAGCAGCTCAGCTTTCAGTTTCTTGTGAAGTCCTGCCCTCTGGTCTGTCAGAGTTTCTGGCAGCAAAGCTGGTGTTTCTTTCTTTTCAATAATCTTTGGTGCAGCTTACATTAGAGGAACAGCATCGCCCTCCCCTTTTGCACTTCACATTCCTCTAAGGGTCCTTCCCCTCCAACCACTAACACACTGAAAGCAGGCGTGGAGTTTTTCAGGGGTATGATCTTTCCCAAACATCTTAAACATAGGAACAGTTCTTTGGTTGTAGACTTCAAATAAATCATAATGATCAGTATTCCCAACCAATAAATTGAATTTAATATTTACATTTAAATACTTTATCTAGACAAAGCAGTATCTATGCACTGAAATACAAATTTATAACAGCCTTAGGCCCTGATTCTGAATACAGTTACTCAGATGAATAATCCTCACTGAAGTTAAAGGGAATTCTCACGTGAGTAAAGATAAATGTAAGTCTTTGTATAGTTTGGGATGTCAGTCCATAATATTTGGTACTTGATATATCCAGTTTATCTATACCAGGGCTTTATTTGCTGTGATTCTTTCTTCTGTTTTGTATCCACAAGAACACCTGTTTACCAGTGTTAATCTGTTCCCTTATTCCTAGGAATAGCTCAATATTGCTTAAGTAGACAGCAGCGTCTAGCTCACCCCTCTCTCTTATGCTCTGAGCAGTCAACACTTTGTTAAAAACTCTGCTCCTTTGTACAGAAATACAAACCTACCTACACATTTGTTCAAATGAGGAAATAAATATACTGTACATTCCACTGTTGTAGAGACATAGCCTTTTCTTTTCACCACTGTTTTGCCATTCTAGGCCTAGAATGCAATTTTCTAGGTCCGCATTTTGTCCCCAAATCTTGTACATTTAGAAAGGTGAACCTACCATTGACTTCAATGGGACAGGTTAAGAGCACAAAGTTATTTATATACATAACTATTTGCAAAATCTGGTACACAGGGGGAAAAAGTTTCCTTAAAGAAACTTGAAAATTTTGCCAGTGATTTACAGAAAAGAAAGCTGAATTAAATTAGGTGCTATAAATACACCTTCCTGAAATATATAAATAACCTCACATGTTTGCAGACACTTGTAATTACATATCGCTACAAGTGTTCTCAATGAATGGATTTTCTAAGGAGTTTCTAACATAATTGGGAGCTGAGTTAGAAACGTGTGTGTAGCAATGTTTCTTAAAAATGCTACTAGCAGATCATAACTCAGGTCTGAAATTTTTTAGTAAAGCAGAATTTTCTTTAAGTACAATAGCTACAAACACAGGATAAATTTTCAAGGACAAAACCCAGGCTGAGTTCATTCCAAATAGCTTTAAGAAAAACCAAGACAAGTTTCTGGAAACAGAATATTATGGGTGCAATCACTGATTAAAGGAAGGGGATAACCTAATATGAATTTGCTTTGTTTCTGTGGTGTGATGTCAAGACTGAGCATGGTGCATGAGGTGGTGCTCTGTTTAGCAAGAGGCATAAAACCACAAATAGTCATTCTCTCACGCATTAAAGATACATTTACACTTCCTGCAAGACTGGAGTGGTACCTTCAGTGTCTTGCTTGATTCCAGTTTGAATAACGATATTCACTCTATTGAAATTCATTGTGTTAATACTTTAGCTTTAGCAATAGCAGTAACTAATAACATCTGCTCTAACATTGCCTGACATGGAAAACTACTATGGCAAGAAAGCAATGTACAACATTATAGTTTCAAACTCTACTGCCTACTGCTCCAAAACGTCTTACGTTGATTTGAAAGCTGAAACCTAGAAACACTATCTTTGCAATTACAATCACTTTTCCCTTATGCATTATGTACAAGTCAATATTATTTTCCTGTGATTATGGTTTACTCTACAGGTGATTTTGACAGGTGATTTAATGCACTATTCATCCATATGAATAAGCTTTCTATTTGCTTTTTATTGTATTAAGGGAGAAATTGGCTGTGTTCATCAACTATAAAATTTTAGGTTTCAATAAATTTTAAGGATATTTATATAACCACCTCATACCTACACACCCAAATTTACTTCTCCATAGCACTGGCTATTAATCCTTATAGCACTCCCAGAAGTAAATAAGTATTATCTCTATTTTACAGGTAAGTCTGTAGGGCCAAATTCAGATAAGTAGCTGCATCTCCACTAGCTACAAACAGCTTGTATTTGCTATTGTCTGAGACTGGAAACTAAGCTAGATAGAAGAAATCCAACTTCTAATAAAATGTGGATTAAGGTTCAGAGGAGCATTCTAAAATTGTTGGGGATCTTATCTGAAGTGAATCTTCACATCTTTTGAAGTTTTCCCATCTCTTACAGCACAATAAAGTACAGATGCTGTGTATCTATAGCAAACTGTTATTGGTATACTGCTTGCTATAAAATATGAGTGTGATTTTAAAATGCACCAGAACAACTTAGGATCATACGACTCATTAACTTTCAACGGGAATTGTGTTCCTTAAGTTGTTTATACATAGAAAACTAGTTTTGGTATAATCTAGGTTGAGAATTTAAACTGATTTAGTTATGCTGTACTAATATAGCCCTCCTCATAGATGCTCTTCTTCCAGAAAAAAAACTGTCTCTACACACTACGGAGATTCCACTAGCATAGCTCCATAGGGCGCACAGAGCCTACACTGATGGGAAGGATGTTTCCATTGGTACAGGAATCACACCTCTCCAAAGTTAGCTGTATTGATGGAAGCACTCTTCCATTGCCAAAGCTGCCTCTATAATAGGGATTAGGTTGCTATGTCAGTGAAGAGTGGGTTTTTTTCCTCATTCCTGACTCACACAGCTACCTTGGCCTGATTTTTATGTAGAAACCAAGAAGGCCTAATTTGTTTTAGTTTATGTCTCTTAGGCTACGTCTAGACTGCAAGCCTCTTTCGAAAGAGGCTTTTTCAAAAGATACTTTCGAAAAAGCCTCTTTCGAAAAAGAGCATCTAGACTACAACCAGTACTTTCAAAAAAGCAAGTCACTTTTTCGAAAGAGAGAACCCAGGCAGTCTGGATGCTCTTTCAGAAAAGCACAGTTTGTATCACATAGCCTTTTTTCGAAAGACTACTCTCGAAAAAAGGCATTCTTCCTCCTAAAACGAGGTTTTCCACGGTTGAAAAAACTGCTGCATTCTTTCGATTTGCTTTCAAAAGAGTGTGGCAGTGGTCTAGATGCAGGGGAAGTTTTTTCAAAAAAAGGCCGCTTTCGAAAAAAACGGCTTGCGTTTTCGAAAGTACTGGTTGTAGTCTAGATGCCCTTTTTCGAAAGAGGCTTTCAGTTTAAACATAGCCTAACGTAGAGGATTAAGCTCACATTGAAAGAAGGTACACATTGAAATAAGTGTGTGTCCACAAAGGGATTTATATCAATTATCACTACACCTGTACAACTGTTAAAACTTTCCAGTATGGAAAAATCCTGTCACTTCAGTGCCAGGTGAGTATGCCACTTTTCCTATCAAAACTATCTTGCTAACAAGTATATTATATACTAAAGTTTAGAGCAATCATCAGTGGACTCATTAATGATAGACGAGATTTTTTCAGAATGGAACATAACAGACAACAGACCTGCCTGCTAAACTATGAATGTTTTTCCTCCTGGTATTTTAAAGTATTCATGCTCAAGGGAGAGTTCCTCCTCCCCCAACAGCTATTCTTGCCTTGCAGCTGCTACTTGATCTTTTCCAGTTTTTTGTTCAGAATTCTTTCTTAAAGAATCTTTCCATAAAACTTTTTCAGTCAGACTAAGGTGTAACATTTCTGCAAAGCCATTGTTCCTTTATACTCTTCCTCCAAATCGGCTTGTATGATAAGCAGCTTTCTTCATGAACCCAAGAGAAATCTTCTCTTTCCTTTTGTCTCTATTGAGAGAGAAAAAGAGAGAGAGCTTAGTTATAAGCCCTGAAATGTGTGTTTTTTCCAATGTATTAAGTATTGGTTACTGTCATGGCCTTTACCTGTTCCTTTTGCCAACCAGGAAAAGACACACCCTCAATCAACACAATCAAAAGACATTTAATTAAAAAAAAGCTATTCAAACCCTTTAAAAATATTTGCTTCCAGCAAATCCCTGTGTCAAGCAGCAGTCATTTGACACCTTTCAAAAGCCGCGGGTGTAGAGTACAAACAGCAGAAAGAGCCTATTGGTAAATCATTTTTAGGCCTGAACTGTTATAATTAATACTTACATTATATTTCCAGGAGGGGTGGGACACATGAACAAGCTTCAGCAGTTCTTTCTTGCATTTTCTGGTTGTATAGTGACTGCACTAAATGGAATCAAGGATGGCAGGAATTTTATTTTCACTCACACACACACACACACACACACACACACAAAATAGTGCAAATATGGGGCTAGATTTTTTTGAGTACTTTCAAATGTGGTATTTGTATGCCCACACACAATACCCAGCTGGTCACATCTGTATGCAAATGCTTCACCTATAAGAGCACATGAGGTATTTGCAGGCATGAGCTGATGTGCAACTCCACATGTGATATGGCATGCATGTACCTTTTAGACAATCTGGTCTATGATGTCTCAATAAATGCTTTTAGTTTTGAATAGAGAATCCCTTGAGTGTTCAAGGTGAAATACAATGCAAGCAGGCTCCAAATAGAAACACCAGTGTTCTGCACTTGCCATACCTCTTCCCAGGCTACTACAGGGGTTCTGGGAGAGGAAGAGGTAACTGCTCAAACAGCAAATTATGCATAAAGATTTTAATCTGACAAAAGCTATTTAATCGACAGTCTGGAGAGCCCGGATCTATCTTTTGTGTTGAAATCAGAGGCAGGGCTGCTCCTTTGTTTGTCGGGGCAGTGCTGTGGTCAGCCAGTGCAGTGCGAATGCCCACACCTTTTTCAATGTATTGAAACCCAGGATTCAGGAGCCTCGTTTTGATGTGTTATGATGAGGCTCACTCAGGACTCGACTCATAAGGTGCTTGGAGAAGTGCCAGTTCTGCTTGATAAAACAATTGCACTAGCTTATTATATATATTTAGAGGCTGGGGGCATGCACAGAAGGGATTCCCCATGCCCATGGAATTCCCAGTGAAGTCAATCTCAAGGTAATGAGCATCACTGAGGATGTAATGGGGCTCCCCTTAACTTCTATGGGACCAGTCTCACCTTTCATGATTGCACATTATTGAGCTCTAGTATTTCTGTGGCAACTAAGTGGGCATGCTTTCTTGCTCCTAATAGTAGCCAAGCCACTCACAGCCTTCTGCTTTGAGGGGACACGTATCCTTGGGATTTCAGAGTTTACAATTAACTGTGAATTGCACCTGTAGTGAGCCAGTGTCTTTGGTTTTAAGAAGATAAATCCTGGAGGCACTTTACTGTAATCCTGAACTGGAAACCTCGTTCTGTGTCCCAGATATAGACTGAGATAGAAGGAAGAGAGGTTGCTCTTGTTGAAGAATTTTTACCTCTGGAACTTATTCTCTTTGTTGGTTTTACAGAGCCCAACATGGTGGCCTGCAGGGATAGTGCAAGACCAGCTTGTTTTTCGGGATAGTTTGTTTATGTCAGGCAAGTGGATCATCTTTTATTTCCTTCTGATTTTGGTGGCTAAAATCCCTTCCTAGCCTTCACTTCCCACCTTTCCATCAGTCTCAGTGGTGGTGTTTTCTCTCTCATTCGTTACTGCAGGTAAATGTTTTTATCACAATGTGTTTTTGATCCTTTCTGTGATGGGGTGTACCGGCCCCACACTGAACTAACAGGGTTTAGACAGGTTACCCTGGCTGAAGGAGCCCTGCCGGGCATGCTCAGACTGTAGCCCAGATATAAAAGCTTGGTGGGAGACTCAGTCTGGGCTGACTGCCAGAGGAGAAAGACCTCAAGCTGGAGCTCCTGAGCAGCCGTCGCAGCCAGCCGCCCAAGAGGAGAGCCGTGGAGACTCTGATGCCAGTTGGGATGTGACCACCACAGACCACCAGGAAAGCATGGGCCACAAGGAATCAGAAGACCCAGCCACCATGTGGGAAGTCAGTCCATCGGATCAGGTAGGAAGTGGCCTGGGAGGGATGCAGGAGTGGCTTCTCCTATCCCAAGATCCTTGGTGTGTTTTGGTAGGATTCCCCACCGAGGGAGTGGTAGGCCATCCTGCCACTCAGAGCTGTGGGCCAGGACCCAGGGGAGTAGGGTGGGTCTGGATCCCCCTACTGGGGCCCAGCCTCCACCCCCTTGACTTGTCTCATTGGGCCGTCCAGCCATGCCTTAAAGGCCCAGCATTAGACTGTGGTTTACGGACTCAGGCTACTGGGCCAGTGAATGACTTCGTGTTACTGACTCTGCCCTTGACTTTGTGTTATTGACTCTGGCCAATGGGCCGTCCAGCCCTGCCTTCAAGGGGTGCATTAGACAGTGGTACTGACTCTGGCCATTGGGCCATACAGCCCCACCTTAAAGGGGCAGGAAACCAATTTGGACTTTGCCTTGCTGACTCTAGCCATTGGGCCATCCAGCCCTGCCTTAAAGGGCCGGCGATTGACTCTGTTTTACGGCCTCTGTCAATTAGGCCATCCAGCCCTGAAGGGAATGGCTAGACTACTGGTGATTTCCTGGGTATGCAGGGTGAGCCGTGGGCTCAGATAGCCCAGGGACATGGGACCCTACCCTCGCGGGCAGGGGGAAGGAAGGACCGCCCCGTGACACTTCCCCTGAATTTGTCCAGATGCTACAATAGAACCTCAAAGATACGAATACCAGAGTTATGGACCGACCAGTTAATCAAACACCATGTGACCCCAGAAGTAATCAAATGGCAGTAGCAGAGACCAAAAAAAAAAAAGCGCAAATACTGTATTGCATCTTAAGGGTAGGCACATCGGGGCTGCTTTCCCCCCTTCTCCCTCCCACCACACACAGGGCACCAACTTACAGCTCAGAGCGGAAGATGCTGAGATTCAGAGGCAGAGCTGTGAGCCTCTATTGCCATCCCAAGGCAGCTGGAGCAGGAGGCACTGTTTTCACTCTCCCTCCCGCAGCCAGGAAGAGGGATGCTGTATTCACACACACAAACACACAGACACACATGCATATAAACACACGCACACACACACACACACACACACATGCATGTACGTGCATACATGCTGGGAGGGGGACATGCTGTTTTCAACTTCTCCCTCCAGCTCCCTCTTGTCCCAGCAGAGAACAGGACAAGCTTGCCCAGAAAGAATCTGCCTGCAAGGAAGCTGGTTCAACTGCCTCTGGAACCTGGCCCAGGGTGTGAACTGCTGGATTTTTGTTCAAAGTTATGGACAACCTCCATTCCCAAGATGGCTGTAACTCTGTGGTTCTGCTGTATACGAAATAATACACCTAATGATGTGGCTGTGTTGCTCTACCAGGTAGCTGTGCAGTCTAACTCATCCCTCAAGACTGAGAAGGTTCCCATCCAGTCAGTAGTTGAGTGCAAGACTGACACGGAATAATGTAGGAAGAGGACCTAGTCATTCAGTAGGCTAGTCCATCCTCTATTAGTACTGAAACATGGAATTGAGGGCAGAATGATGTTATCTGGAAGACAGCTGAGGTCCTGATAATGTGAGGGAGGTATTATCTTTTATTGGTGAAAGAGAAAAACTTTCAAGCCACATAGAGCTCTTCTTCCTGATAACATGTCAGTATTATTAAAGGAGCACCTTAAAGACTAACAAAACATGTAGATCAGGGATGGGCAGAAAGGCCTTCGCAGGCTGGATTTGGCCCACCAAGCAGGTTGATCCCGCCTGAGGAGGTTCTGCTACTCCCCCACTCTCAAGCCAATTATGGCCTGGGAGTGGTGGGAAGTGGACGACATTTCCTCCACTACGTGTTCCTGGCAGGGCTGAAGGAGACTTTGTGCGCTCGCCCACCCCTAAGCCCTGATTGGTCTGGGGGCAGAAGGGGAAGCGCGCGAAGTCTCCTGCCACCATCAGCAGCATGCGCACCTAGGGGAACCTCGGGAGGGGGCAAAGAATTCACGCACTCCTCGACCCCCAGATCAATCATTAGAGGGTGCAGAGAAGAGTTATGAGAATGACTCAAGGTTTAAAAATAATGCATTATATTGATAGACTTAAGGAGCTCTATCTTTTAGCTTATCAAAGAGAAGGGTAAGAGATTACTTGATTACAGTCTATAAGGGCACATCTATACTGCACACAGCTTCCAAAAGCCAAATTTGCATATCTTCTTCCTTTTTCTTTTTCCTGGAAGAGGCTTTTCCAATATTTGCTCCATCTACTTGGGGCCAAATATCAGAAAAAAACCCTCTTTCGAAAGCCCCCTGTAATCTTCTCTTTAGGAGGAATAAGGGGACTTTGGAAAGAGTTTTTTTTCCCAATATTTGGCCCCATGTAGATGGGCCAAATATCGGAAAAACCTCTTCCAGGAAAAAAACCTCTGGGGGAAGAGCAAATTTGCATATCTTCTTTTGGAAGCCGCTCATAGTCTAGACGTGCCCTAAGTAACTACATGGAAAACATGCCTGATAATGGGCTCTGATCTAGGAGACAATGGTGTAACATGATTCAATGCCTGGAAGTGGTAGTCATCAGACAAAGTATAAAGTGTCAATTTTTAGCCGTGAGGATAATTAACTATTGGCACAATTTCACCAACGGTCATGGTGGAGTCTCTATAATTAACAATTTTTAATCAAGATTGGCTATTTATCTAAAAGAGGTGCTTTAGGAATTATTCTGGGACAGTTCTATGGCCTATGTTATTACAGGTCAGACTAGATGATCATAATGGTCTCTTCTGACTTTGGAATCTAGGAAAGTCTGGAAAGGGGAAAAAATCACCAGAGGGACTTCAATAAAGAGAGAAGAACAATTCCTTGCAGTACTTTGGGATTACTGGAGCTGGGTCATGCAGCAGGTCGAGTGACCATACCATCTATTTTAGCAACTTATGGGCTCTTAACATCCATGAACTTTGAAATGGACACTCAGTCAGCTCCATACCTTGACACTTTTCATACCATTCTGATTGACCCTTTCAGTTTAAAAACATTCTGCTTATAAATTTTATTTCTTGGACTGTGATGCAAACTTTTCTTATTGATACTCTGTCAAGGATGTTACTTGTCCAAAGTTTCTCCCCCTCACATTTAATATTAAGTTTTCTGTCACTAAAAAGTCAGGAATGGAATTCTCTGTTCTTCAAAGTTGAGGAGGGGACACTCTTGGGATTTCAGTGTATACATGAGTTGACAATTGCAGTTGTACCAAACCTGTGTCTTTAATTGTTAAGACCTAAGGTATGACTAATAACTGTGGCATATTTGGGGCTCTCTCTTGACTTGTTAGACCCAACAAGAACCTGGTTTCATGGGCATTCTAACGCCACCTCCAGGACGTTGATCACTATAATAACATATCCAGGTGGGGGAGAGAATATTTCAGCTGTTCTGAAAATCAAAAGCATGGTAAAATAGCTTACTGAGGGGCAAACCTAGGATGATTGATTTTGTTAGACTTTACATACAGGGATTTAACTTGAGGGTTACTTAGCTTGGTGCATAAGTAATTAACATGAAAGAATTTTAACACAACAAAATATTAAGAACATGATACCTTTTTAAAAAATAGTAACTGGTCTTTCATCTTGCTCAATATGCTGATCTGGTTTGGGCACTTTCTCCAAATCTAGATGGGCACTGAATTAATTTAAACCCTTTGTTTCATTCACCTATGACATATATCTTCATAGGTGAATGAATTTCTAATTTCAATAGAACAGCTGGTCCCACAAGACAGTTGTGATATATATTATGATCAGTAAAGTGACAGAATCTGAAATCTAGGTGCACACACACTACAATGAAGATCAGAAATCTTCAAAGAGAATTCCCTCTTCCCCCAAAAACATGAAGAAAGCTAACCCCTCAGTACATTTTTCATGCACTTACTTGGAACATTCTGCACACTGTCGAGTGTTTAGCTATTCACTGTACCATTGCTAAAGGGTTCATTGAGTAGGAACAACAGCAGTTGAGAAATAAGACATAATGTGCTGTGTGGTATTTACAAGTATGGTAGGTATAAGCACACTAGTGAGGTACAAGACATAATGGAATGTCTTCAAAAGTACAACATCTGTTATAAAACACAGCTTTGGCCATACATATTTAAATGTGGCTTTTATACTCCTCAATGGACAGGCAATCTGATTTGCTGAGGCTATAGCAAATTGTCAACAAAACAGCATGCTGGGCTGAGACTGTGCTATATTACATATGCATTATGAGCCTGAACCTGTTCCTATTGAAGTCAACTCCTATATTAGGCTTCTAAGGACTATTTGGACTCCAACAACATTGATTCTGATTCTCAGCTGATAGATGACAGGATGTTTTATTTCCCAGTTAAGAAAAGTTGTTGGAGAAAATTGTTCTTCCTGCCCTTTGTTCTCTGGTTTTTGACTATCTCTGGGGCGGAATTTTCTCATAAACTCTAGGTGAACAGAGTTAGGCCAATGCTGTGCACCTCTGAAAATCCTATTATCCATGTCTAATCATTGAAACAAGCATCCATTTTTGAGATCAGTAGTAAAACATCCACTAACTTTAATAGAAGCAGAGCAGAGCACTTCTGAACATTTCACACTGAAAATGACATGATTGTCTTTTATTTTCAATTACAGACACTGAGATATTTATCAATATTTTCTTTTTCTTCTCTTGAGTCTTCTTTTTAAAAAAATCAGAAGAGTTCAAAGAGGAAACACCATGCTAATGTGATGTCTGAGATTTTAATTACACAAAAGCCATTAAATTAAAAAGTTAGTTTCTCCCAGCAACCATATCTTGTATATAATTGAGGACAGGAAACAGAATTGATGCTGCACAGAAATATTAAATTCTCCTTATGCAAATCAATGCTGCTTTAGATGAATGCAGTACGTCACAATGACGTGCACTACAAATCAAATATTTTGGCAGTTTAACAAATTAAGTTTTAGGATTTAATTCACCAGGTAATGGATATCTCTGGGCACTCTTTTATGAACAGTCCATAAAAGTTATGTGCAGCATGTCATTATATGCAAATGTTGCAGGAGAGCTCTTGTCAAGTAGTCTGCTGTGCTTATTATCTACACTCAATCAGCAATTAAGCAGAACTGGTATATTGATATATCGTGTTATTACTATGGTAATAGAGGTCAAGCCAAAGTCTAGGCACTAGTACCTTAGATGTTTCCTCAGATCCTGAGTTCAGGATCTCACTCTAGGTCTTTGTTAAAAATTGGCCAGATTTTAAAAAGAATGAATGTAGAGCACACTGAAGCTTAAAAATGGGTCTAAATCAAAATTCTGGGCCTGATTCACATTAGAGTTCATAGTTTATATGTATCTCAAGAGACGATGACTCCAACCAACTCAATTTGGAAAGGCTCAAATCTGTATCACATGTTTTAACTCTTAAGTTTGGGAGTGTTCAAAGGTAGAACTTTGGTTTGGCAAATAATAGAGAGATTCATTCTTGATCCAAATTTAATAAAGGCTCATCTCTACAAACGAGCAACACTACTTTGCATCTACATAGCACCTTTCAGCTGGGACTCTCTTAAGTACTTTACAAGCATTAGCTGAGCCTTACAATCCTCCTGTAAGGTAGACAAACAGGCAAACATTATACTTTTCTATTCTACAAAAAAACAAAAAAAAACAAAGCAAAACAAAATACCTCATGTAATTTGTTGGAGGAGTGTGTTCTTTTCCATTAGAAAACAAAACTAGGGAAAAGGCACTTTCTGTCTGTGTTTAGGTTACTTCTCTGCATGAGGCCCTGGTACCCAGAATACCATGTCAGTTTCTCATGATTCAGTTTAGGGATAGCAGTTATGGTAAGTGAGTAAGCTGAAGGTAAGGCTGGAATAAAAGTGGACTTTACTACACTTCTATTTAGCTGTCAGTTTCCTATTCCTAAAATTGATGTGTTGGCTCATTTAGAATATCACAATATTTTGATAGGCTTTTTTAATAAGCAGGCCGAGCAGATCGCACCAAAGCGCCATTTTCCAAAAATGTAAATAGCCAAATTTTCAGCACAAGCTGTCTGACCTATTGTGAAATTGTAAGCAGCATAGTGGGTGAATGAAGGGGACAATGTGGAAAAGGTGAAAAAGGCAACAAAAATAAAACTAATAAAATACAGTACAGCCATATCACTCCAGCTTGTCAGATTTTTCAAACTAAGCAGGGTCATGACTTGTCAGTAACTGAATAAGATATGTCCTGGAGAACCCAGAGAGCAGATGTCAGGACTGAAACAACACTGGCACATGGTGGTAGGGGGCAATGTGCTATTGCAGTGCTTGGCCAACAGTTATCTGCCATTTTAGGTGTCTCACTTTCTGGGTGACTAGTAAAGGGCTGGATAGCCCTGTAGCACTCTTCTGGCTAAAAGGGCTGCCTCAGATATTCAAGCCATTCCCCCTTTTGGATTACGTCTCTTGGTCTTTTTCACAGATCTTCCCCACTGGAGTCATCTTAAATACTTGCAGTGCCTCCACATGCAGGTGTCTTACCCTTCATATGGTTCAGATACCTTCCCTGAAGTCCAATTGTGCACCAGGGCCTGCTTAAGTGGACACTGTTCCCTCTTAAAGCATCCTGTCATCCTGCAAGAGTAACCAAAATAAGGTACCCGCTTAGCAGTCTGTGAAAATCAGGCCTCTTTAAAGTGTCCCAAGTTGGGCACCAAAATCATTAGTTGCTCTTGAAGATATAGGCTATTGTGTCATGGGTGATGGGTAAAATCAAGTTCTCTCTCTTTATTCTGCAGGATTTCTCCTTTTTTCATCTACATGATATCAATGTGCTGAGAGATGATCATCCAAGATTTTCATGGACTATTTCCAGCAACTATAATGTCAACTTCCTGATGTCCTGATCAAATTCTAATTTTGGTAATTACATTCCGCTTACCTAAATTCTCCAGAATTGTAGTTAGGATTAGCGTGGGCAGAGGTATTAGAGACAAGGAGAGGCAATGCCTTCCCTGGGTCCTGGTGCTCAATTTCTCCCCTTTGTTTTTTAATCCCTATTCTGACCTTTCCTAAGGCTCCCACAGCGTGCTGCTACAGACTGGTGAATCTTCCTCTCTGCTATCCCCCCACAAGTGGAGCTATTCATTTAAGATTGAAAAAGTCTTTCATCATCCCAGTGATGAGTGCGTAACACTAAACCTGTGAAGGAGCCATTAAGTGGAAATGAAACCATTTAACAAGCTTGTGCCAATCTTGAGGAATATACTGTACATTGCTATGGCTACAGAAACTTAGTTTAAAATTTGCTTTAAATATTTCATTAGTTTATTGCTGAAGATTACAAAATCATATCTGTAAAAAATCATTGCATAGATTTTTAGATGCACTATCTGAGTATTCAGACAGATATACCTTTTTAAATACATTCTTCAAGAACCCCCATCCTTAGCTAAAATACAAATTTTAATGTTAATTACTACTAGGGGGCAGTGCCCCCTGCTCACTATGCTTGCCGACCCTCCTCTCTGGGGACAGGCAGCCCCAGCTTCTCCCCCCCCAGCTCACTGCCTCCCCCAGCTGCCAGAGGCAGGGCCGGCTCAAGCCATTCTTGTGCCCCAGGCAGCGGGCACGCGATGCATGCACAGCTCTGCCCCTGGGCACACAGCACATGTGTGGCCCCGCCCCCAGTGTGCCGCGCACCTTACAGCTGCAATCGGGTGCATGGTGCCTGATGGCAGCTCTAAGGGGCGCCATGCGGCTGGGCATGCGGTGCCCCTTACAGCTGCCATCAGGCGCCTCCCATAGGTTGGTGCCCTGGGCAGCTGCCTGGCCAGCCCCTCCCTTAATCCGGCCCTGGCCAGGGGATTGGGCTGGGCTAAGGCTGGCCCAGCTCGCTCTTTCTGGCCGCTGGGGGTGTTGGGCCGAGCCAAGGGTGACCCAGCCAGGCTCTCTTCCTCAGCCACCAAGGGGGTGAGAAGGGCCTCTCCAAGTCATCTTAGGCTCCGCGCTCTTCCCCCCATCCCTTCTTCTCTCCAGCTGGCCCCAGCTCTTGGGGCCTCCATGTCCCTGACTTTTCCCTCCTTCCCCACCCTGCTGTCAGGAGGTTACACCACCCCAGCTCTCTCCCAGGCTGCCAGGAAGAGTTGGGCCGGCCTGGAGCCACACTAGAGCCATGCTGGGCCCGGCTCTCCCTCTAGCCACTTGGAGGGGACAGGCCAAAGCCACACCAGGTCTGGCTCTTCCCCTCCTGCCACCAGGGAGTTTCCAACACCTCCCCAGCTCTTCCCTCCACTTTCCAGAGGCCAAAGCTACCCTGGCTTTTGCCCTCCCTGCCCCTGCCTCTTTGCCTCCCCTCATTCTGGGGGGCTTGGCTAGGCCAAGGCCATAGTGGGGAATGCTTTGCAGATCCCAGACACCCCCCACCCATGAGGGGGAAGATGGTGTGTCTCCTGACCCACCCTATGGAGCACCGGGAAGGCTGCATGGCTCCCGCTCCGTCCCCCTGGAGCTCAGGGGAAGGCCGTATGGCTGCTGAACCACACCCTGGAGTTCCGGGGAGACCAGGAAGACCACGTGGGTCCCACCCCATCCCCTGGAGCTCAGGGAGATTTTTACATACACCATCTGAGTATTCAGCTTTAATCATAAATGCTTGGCTCTTCAGACATACATAACTTTTTAAATAAATTATTTAAAAAAAAACCCTAGATAAAATACACATTTTAATTTTAATTATTATTGTACAAAAACTTGCCTCCAAAGTCTTCCTGTCCTTTGAATCCATCCCTACTCTCCTTTCTCCTATCTGTTGAAGAGTGCCCTTAAAAGGAACAACAGATAGTTGGACAAATGAGTTTCCTTTTCTTTACTTCTCACAATTTGATTAACTAGTTGTAAGAGAAACCTCCACTAAAATCAGTACCATATTAAGATATAGAATCCTTTGTTATGCCTAAAATCTTTGGAAACATATTTTTAACATAAATATATTGTGAAATTTCATAAATATGTCTATTGTTAAGAAGATCACACAAAATAAATTAGAGTTCCCTTTTTCTAAAAGCAATGAACTTTATTATGAACACATTAATCTGCGGTGACCGAGTAATTTAAAATAATGTCTTTGAGTGAGTTAAACATGTAAGTAATCTGGAATGACTACTTTACAAAGGCTTAAGAGTACATTTCAAATATAAAATCATCTTAGAAATACTGGGTAAGAAAATGTAAAACAAAGAGTTGCATCATGTATTCCATAATATTTAATGTTGTATTCAGCAGGACAGCTGACTTGCTCTTACTACAAAGTTTTTACAAATAAACCCTGAAGTATGTCAGAGATTTATCAAGAAACCTGTGACTGACATTTTTAATTCCCACATTTAGTGCTTTTAAATATGTACCTTCTGCATGTCCAGTCATCACAAACTGGCATGCAGTGCAAAACATGCTGTTTTCTTTAGAAAGAAATTTTAGAAGAGCGTTTTTTTTTCAAATGTCCTTTGCTACATTTGGGTTCAGGGATTTGGCAGGAAGGGGTAAGCAGAGTTAGAGAGAAGGGAAGAGAGAGACCATGGGGAACAGGGTGTGGGCAGAGCAGGGATAGTTTGCGGGGTGGGGGGGGGGGGACACGGGTTGAGGAGCTTGCCTCTCCAAGCAGCAGCTTCACCCCACACCCATGAGGATTAGTATTCTTCTTCTTTCTCTTGCTGCAAACAGCTACAAAGTTGCTGGTTTCCATTCCCAGAACTGGCTGCTTTGCATTAGCTGGTGAATGACTCTTGAATGTAGTGTGCTTTTGGTATCCCTTGTGTTATGTTTTCCACATACAAAGTAGCAATATGTGTTCCAGTCAAGATGCTTAATTGTAGATTGAGGGGGGGAAATGACTCAGGACAGAGTGACTTCTTCCCTCTTTAAAATCTTTTGTCTGAATTGCCTTAGAGCTCCATGCTCCCAGCACATAGCAGAAAGACTTTAAATTTAAAAGGACAGTGCACAGAAAAAAAAAAGAAAGTTGCATAGATACTTGGGAATACAAATATATAAAAATTATATATAAAATATAAATAATGTGACAGTATGCAGGCCCTAGACAGAATACTGTTTTGAGAGAGCTCTAAAATAATCAATGGCGGCCATTAAAAAATAACCAACCAAAACCCCTTGCTTTGAAAGTCAGCACAGACTTAAATATTCTTTATATCCATCACCAAAATTGAGGATCACAATTAGAAACGTTCTAAGATAGAATTCTCAAAGGTACTTACAGGGATTTTATACCCCATTTTCATAGATTTTCAACAGGAACTGGATACCTAAATCCCCTTCATCATGTCTGAAAATTCCATCTCTGGCTCCCAGTGTGTCAATATTGCCCCCAGAATGAAACTGAAGTTTCCTGTTTCATAAGGAATTAAAGAAACCTAGAAAGGAGGATGATTGAGCAGGTATTCTGGATCACAACCATTCAGAGCTTTGGAAATACTATAGCAATTAATATGAAAGTATTCAGGAAACCAATACAAAGAGATGAAAAAGGAGTAATAGGCTGGGATAGCTGAATGTTCGTAACAATGAAAACTACTGCACTTGGAATACGTTGCACTGTAGAAATAACCGTGAAAATGAGGAAGAACAGTAACTTACAAATGAGTCTATATCCTCAGTGTATGCAAGATTCCTATAATTTTACTGACAATTCAACTGACGTGCTTTGCTCTGTCTGGATATAACAACAGCGGGAAGTTTGTATGAAAACAAAGAAACCAACCCCAAATGAAAATTAATTTACACCTCTACTTTTTCCAGTCCCTTAATTTCTCTCTTCCCCAGAGCCTTTCAGATCTTTCCCAATCGGTAATAATGCACTGCCAATACTTTAACTGTTTATTCTACCTGTTACCAGTGTCCCAAGTTTGGAAGTGTTCCTGGAGAGAAGAATTTAAGCATTGAGGTCTGTATCTCCCCCTACTCCCTCCTCCCCATTTGAACAAAACAGCTTTCTCATCACCAAGGAGGAAGGCAGCATCACGGGGCAAACAAGCTCATATTAAGATGCCACTTGAAAAAAATGTTTACATTTTTCTTCCTGGAAAACAGTGAATGAGCCATGGAGCAATACCAGTGTACACCAGAGAGAATCAATCTCTAGACTAGCTTATTAAATATATAGCATAGCATAACATAATCCATCCCACTTGTGCAAAGGGAAGGTGGAATGGGAAGGGAAAGCACAGCTTCTAGGGCGATCTAAAGGAATCCTCCTCTGGGAATTTTTTAAAAAAATAACTAGCCTGGTAGAACATGGCTAATTCCCTTCCAAAGCAAGTATGCAGAATGGAGAAGCGTAGCTTGCCAAGGATGAAGCCATGAATGACCATTGCTAAGTCTGCAATAAAGAGCAGTGACTAAACCTTATGAAGGACCTGGAGATAACAGTTACTCTGGACATTGCTTCATCAGCAGTTTGCATGATGTGTGAGAGAAAGCCAGAGTGACTCACGTGCAAGCATATCTCCATGATGTTTTCCTCACCCTCTCACCTCTTCTCAGTGTCCACAAATGCCATTTGTTCTATCCAGCTTGAGCTGAAACCAATCATTCCTTAGCCACATAAAGATGCTAATTATTCAACCTGCTCTACAAAGAGTCAGCTGTAAAGCAGGCACTGAGCAAAGTGTAAGGCTACCTCAGCTCATCCCCCTTTGAAATATTCCCCGTCAGTTTCATTTCCACAGAGAACAGCTTGGTGCACAAGATGGAACTCAACAAGGGAGAGTCTGAGAAGATTGTGACCATCACCATGTTTTGTGATGTCCTTTCCAGGAAAGAGCCATCCAAAAGCAGTTCCGCCAACTCCAGGTAGGATGAATGATACATAATGATCAGCATCATCAAAATGAGTTATATGGGCTAAGAGGGATTAAAATATGGACCCTGTTGTTTGAATAGCTATTCCTTAAAATACAGATGATTGCAGTATCTGCTGGTTGTGTCTCTGGAATCATTAGATGAGGTTGGTCTCATAATGTGGCTGTTTCGTTTGGAAATTTTGAGGCTCTAGTTCTTGTTGCTTTGTCATAAATATGCTTGTTCCACTAACGGCTGATCTCACTTTGTTAGGGAGTAGGTATAAAGAAGAGGCATGTAAAAATGATCTGTGCAAAATTGTTACTGAAAAATTATAATTCTACTGTCTATAGGAATGAGGGTGAGAAATATGGGGACAACCTAAAGCCACACTGAACCTGTAAGACCACGAGGTGTGCTGGGAATAATGCAAAAGGACAGGAGGTTCTGGGCACATTCCCTTGCTATCCAGCACTCAGACTAGATGACCGTGAAAAGACAACTAAAGTGAAGAGCTAACTAAAGTGACAGGTGCACAGGACAAGTGTCACTGAGGCAGCCCTACAATTGCTTATGAGTTAATGGTGATATACAGTAATTCCTCATTTAACACTATAGATGTTTCAGAAAATGATCATGTTAAGTGAAAACGTGTTATGCAGGGTAAATTTTCCCATTGAAAATAATGGAAAAGGTGGGGGTTGTGTTTCAAGCAGGGGTGTCTGTTGGGACCGGGACATAAGGTTGGGGGAAAAAGGGGACTGGGTTACAGCAGGGAGAGGAGGTCTTTGGTTCTGGGGAAGGGAAGGGGAGGCGAGGGGAAGGGGACTGGGTTTGCCCCTGTGACAGGTCTGCTGGGACCCGCACTGCGTCCAGTGGAGGGGGGGGGTCGCCAGGGAACGGTGTGGTGAGTGGCGAACCCTCTGCCGCTTTGCAGGGAGGAGGAAGGAAGCCCCACGTAGTCACCAGCGACGGGCTGGCTGGGGAAACCTAGCCACTTGCCTGAAAGCGGGGACAGAGGAGAGGGGGCAAGGCGTCCGGAAAAGGGGAGTCAGTGGGGAACGGTGCGGCGAGCAGCGAACCTTCCGCCGCTTTGCAGGGAGGCCTGTGCAGCCACAGGCAAGAGGCTGACTGGGGAAATCATGATATTCTGGGGACGGTCGTGTAATTCAAAAAACGTTCCCTAAAAAAAAAAATCATGCTATCGCAAAAACGTGTTAAGCGGGCACGTGTTAAATGAGGAATTACTGTATTTAATTCTTGGGCCCCTTATTAAAGCTGGAGAGGTCAGGGATAGGGTAGGTGCCACACAGACGGACTCAGCTGTTAACCCTACAATACCTGTGCCAAAAGGCTCCTTGTGAAATAAATTTCAGCTGAGGAGGAAGAATTTCTTCTTGGGGCAGAGCTTCCTAAAATGAGACCATGGAGAGGAAGAACACGTGGATTTGATTGGACAAATTCACCATCACTGAGACAGCACAGAATAACTCTTAGGACTCCTGGCTATCTGAAGAATGCAGGCCCTGCCCCATAATAAACACAGATCTGAGGGTATTTTTACTAGGTGTGTTAGAGTAGGAGTGGTCAGAGCGCCACAACACATCTCCACAATCAATGCAGGACAGGCCCACCAACAGCAATCTCCCCACACTCCTCAGAGAGGACCCAAGCGCCCCCCGACTCTGTCAGAGGAGCCCTGGATCAGCCCATCCCCATCCCCACCTGCTCAGAGGAGCCCCAGAGCAGCCGCTGCGTCTCCCCTCCTTTCCCCAGACCCAACTTGCCTGCTCTGGGGAAAAAACGCAGTGTCTCTTGATTCAAAGATGCCTTTGATTATGCCCCATGCCAGTTCTGGGGCTGAGTAACCCCACCCCGGAATCTGCATGGGCAGGCCCCCTGACAGGGGGTGGGGAGAAGGGCCTGGTGTATCAAAAGGGCCTGGGCTCCTGGCTGCTGCCACTACTAGTGTGGCAGGAGCTCTGGTCCCTTTAAATCACCATCTGAGAGCCAGGTGGTGCACTCAGGGCAACACTAAGGACTGGCTGCGGGGGGACACAGTTCGGTCTGGGTGAACCTGAGGACTGGCTGTTGCCAGCCCTGCCCCTTCTGCTGGAGGCCCTGCCTTTTCCAGGATCAGGGAGCTGGCTCATTCCACCTTGCCCAGGGGTCTGGCAATTTTGTCAGCCCCTTGCTGTTTGGGGATACCAAAAAGCGTCAAAATATGTTTTCCCCCAGAGCAGGCAGAGCTGGGGGCCCCTGTGCCCTTTAAAATTGCCTGGGCTCCTGCCCCTTTCTCTTTCTCCCCCTCCAGTCGGTGGGCCTGGTACAGGATCTCTATGATCAGGGCTGCAGTTTGGGATGGAGAGGTCATGAAGTCCAGTCCGCTGCCCATGGCTGGCCCACAACGTTTTGGCATCTGAGGTGGGGAGTTCAAATGACGCTCCCATGCCACCTTTTCTCCTGCCTGCCTGTTATGTGTCTTGTGCCCTCTTTCCTCCAGCACAGCACGCCTCCATCTCTGTGCATCTAGAGCAGAGAGAATACATATCCACCAGCAGCAGACACAATTTTCTACATTCTGGGTCCTAGTGGCACCCCCCCACAGTCTGGCACCTGAGGTGGCCACCTCAGTTTGCCTCATGGTAAGGCCAGCTCAGCCCCTGCCCTCACTACAGGACAAAGCACCATCTGGATCATCCCTGATAGATGCCTTTCTAACCTGCTCTTAAATATTTCCAATGAGGGAGATTCCCCAACCCCCCTAGGCAATTTATTCCCATGTTTAACCAACCTGATAGGAAGTTTTTTCTAATGTCAGATGCCTCACAGCTACTGATTTCGAAGTCTCTGAATACTTTTGAGGTTCCGGGCTTGAAGCAGTCTGAGTCCTTCATTCTGCTTCACTGTCAGGCAAAACATGCCCATCAATCAGCTCCGCAGATGTGACAGGCCCATTAGTGTAGTTCCCTGAACAGAGGGGACAGCTTATAGGTGGCAAGGGTGGGTAAATGATCATAAAGATAATTCACCAAACACCGTGAAAAACTTTTCAGTCCACAGGCAGCTGAAGTTGAAATAGCTTCTTTTGGCTTTTGGCTTAAAATCTAGTCTCCTGACTCTTCACCAGCCAGGTCAATCAGGCAGGCTACTACAGGCCAGCTTGCACCTGGAGTTGCCTGGAGACTGGCTCTGCTACAGGCCCTGGGTCCTGGCATCACTATCATGGTTATTTTTGGTTCCTACCAAGTTAACTCACTGGCATGTGCTGAAGAGCAGCTTGGTAACATTCAGTGATTGGCTTGGTTGATTGAGGCACTGGGTCCACCTCATTGTACCTTTAGAAGGCATGAGTTTCTTAGCTGACAGTCAAATTATTAGAGTCCTGCAAATGCACAGATATCCGCTTTATATCCACAGGTATCCACACCCGCGGATATGGAAGTGGATATCGACGGATCATTTTTGCAGATGTGGCTGCAGATACCAACTTTGTATCTGTGGAGGACTCCACTAATGATTGCTTAGGAGGGTTAACACACTCATATTGAATCTCAGAAGCCAGTGAGCAGGAATGCAATGAGATTCCATATACCGCAGAAAGCAACACAGTTACAATAATTTATAGCAAATGGCCAAATAGTTTGGAAGGATTTTAATAAACAGGAACCCCACCCAAAAAAGTTTCCAGCTGGGACTAGGATTTTCTTGTTTTCACTATGGTTTTTGCTTGTTTAATACCTTGAATATTGTGTTGTGACATCAATAGACTAAGACCAAGCCCTTAAGGATAAGTAAGGTATAATGGCATCTGCTTTCTAAAGACATTTGTCTAGTCAGTATTATCAGGTTCTTCAGCATGTGATCACTACTCTGTACTCTTTAGCAGAACATGCACTACAATCTGTTCACATCTAACCGGACTAACTAATAAGAAAATAAACAGGTAACTAGGTGTGGCGTCAACCTTTGCTCGTGCTTTGTTTGCTTGCAGTTGTCAGGAAGCAGGTGAGCCACTTATCTTGTTCAGTGAAAGCCATACACTAATATTTAATTGTTGTCGCAAGGAAACGGGCATGATCTAATAGGCACTGCTTTGGTTACGAAAAAGTAGCAGTCACCTAGCATGTAAATCTACATTTCATTGTTGGGGCTGTGGAATCTTTAAATTGTCCATCAACTGCAGCTGTCAAAGTGTTCTTTGTTACTATTTCAAGATTCATACTAATTAGTATTGTATTGCCCTAGATAACTGGGAACCTCCCCAAATATAGTAATGCATATTTATCAGGCAGGACAACTATTCCCGTATTTTATATTTTGATCACTGATGTTTAAAAAAAAATCTTCCTAATATGTTCATTTATATTTGGGAGGGAATGATAATGTTACTAATAACACATATTTTATTATTCAGGGGTAATTACAAAAAAATTCCTAAACAAGAAATAGAGAGACAAGGTGGGTAAGGAAATACATTTTCTTGGACCAACTTCAGTTGACGAGAGAGATAAGTTTTTGAACTATACAGTGCTATTTCTTAGTCCTGGGAAAGGATCTTATGGTGTCAGAGTTAAATACAAGATCTAAAAGATAGTGAATTTTACCCACAAAAGCTCATGATCTTATATATTTAAGTTGGGTGCCATAGGACTACTTTGTTGTTTTTAAATTTATAGACTAACAGGGCTACCTCTCTAAAACTTTTTAGCATAAGTAGCTAGTGCATATTCTAAGGAACCATTCAAGGTGAAGTGGCTGGTTAACACTCCCTTAGTCAAAGAACAAAAGTGTGTGGGGGGGGGGGGCACTAATGGATTACAAATGGTTATAATAAACCATAAATATTTGTAGCCATCACTTTTAGTGTTTAGTAGAGTAATGAATTTAATGAATCCCAGGTTTGTCTTCTGAAAGAGTTGTGCAGGTTTCCTTTGAGGATGAAGACTAATAAGTCAGACGTAGAGTGCTTGTTTTGTGAAAACTGTTCACCACCAGGGGCTATGGTGTTTCTGCCTTTATCATTTTTCTTTGTGAGTTAATTCAAGAGTTGTACCAGCTGACAGGTAGTGTAAGACCCTTGGATCTTGCAAAGTGTGTCGGGGGTGTTGATCATTGTAACAGTCGTGATATTTCTTCAGGTTTTGGATCAGGCAGGGTCTGGTGCTGCTTTAAATTGGTGGGGATCTTGCTTCTGATGGTGATCTTGAAGAGATTGTGAGGGGTTGTTTGAATACCAGAAGAGGATCTGCTACTAAAATTTATTTCAGGGTGGGGTCCCCATCGAGCATGGATTGTAGCTGTTTGATGATACCATATAAGGGTTTCAGTGTGTAGGTTACTACACGGGGTGTGTTGTCAGAGAGGGTTATATTTCTGTATTATCTTGGGGTATTTGGGTGGCCAATTCCTTGATGTGATCTTCTTCTCTGGTGGAAAGTCCTTGTTTGGTAAAGGTATTTTTTGGTTTGTAAAGGATAAAAGAGACTACCTTACCCACCTCATTTCTGTAATACCCTGAAACTGACACAGCTACAGCAACATGGCATCAAACACTGATTACACTGCTCTACAGCCAAAATGCTTCTGAAATAAATGTAGTCAAACTTTACTAATTCTGGGTCACTGAGAACGAAAATGATGCTTAAAATTGTTGATTGGTTCTAGTTTTCAAGATATGCTATTGGGTCAGTAAATACGACCCTTGACTTGCGAATGGCGGAGGATAAGTGAGTTATAAAGGGAAGGGATCTCAATTTAAACCAGAAATGACTAAAATACATCTTTGACTGGATCTATGAATAAATCTATGACTGGGTTTGGACAGTACTTGCTTTTTAGCCAAAACAATGAATGATGCAATCTGAAGCTGGTATTGCGTCATACATGATATGAATTGCATCATGTTATTCCTAGAAGTCATGGATGTTTTGCTGCATAATGGCAATGTTTTGCCATCAATTCCAGTTGGTCATGCAGTCTATATGAAGGAAACCTATGACAACATGAAACAACTTTTGAGGTGCATAAACTATGACCAACATCAGTGGCAGCTTTGTGGCGATTTGAAGGTTGTTGCTCTCTTGCTTGCTCTGCAGACTGGATACACAAAGTACTGCTGTTTTCTCTGTGAAAGGGATAGTTGTGCAAGAGATTCCCACTACATCAAGATAGATTGGCCACTGCGACAGTCATTGGAGCCTGGGAGGAAAAGTGTTCAGCATCCACCACTTGTTAAATCAAGGAAGATTTTGTTACTACCCTTACACATCAAGCTGGGTCTCATGAAGAACTTTGTCAAGGCCATGGACAAAACACAAGGGGCTCGTCTACACTGGCCCCTTTTCCGGAAGGGGCATGTTAATTTCAGCTATCGTAGTAGGGAAATCCGCGGGGGATTTAAATATCCCCCGCGGCATTTAAATAAAAATGTCCGCCGCTTTTTTCCGGCTTTTAGAAAAGCCGGAAAAGAGCGTCTACACTGGCCCCGATCCTCCGGAAAAAGCGCCGTTTTCCGGAGGCTCTTATTCCTACTTCAAAGGCGCTTTTTCCGGAGGATCGGGGCCAGTGTAGACACTCTTTTCCGGCTTTTCTAAAAGCCGGAAAAAAGCGGCAGACATTTTTATTTAAATGCCGTGGGGGATATTTAAATCCCCCGCAGATTTCCCTACTACGATAGCTGAAATTAACATGCCCCTTCCGGAAAAGGGGCCAGTGTAGACGTAGCCAAGCAGCTTTCAAGTACCTCCATGGAAAATTTCCAAGGTTAAGTGAAGCTAAGATAAAGGAAGGTGTCTTTGTTGGTCCTCAGATTCATGAACTTCTTTGAGATGATGCATTTGACCAAGCACTGCGTGGCAAGGAAAAGACGTCATGAAAAGCCTTCCAGTTAGTGGCAATAAATTTTCTCGGAAACAACAAGGCAGACAACTACAGGTTGTTGGTGGAAAACCTCCTCAAGGCATACAAAAGCCGGGGGAGGAGGGTTGGCCCCGGGACTAGTGCACGCGGGGCTTCCCTGCGCAAGGGGTTGGCCCTGGGACAGGCGCGCGTGCGCGGGGCTTCTCTGCGCGGGGGGGGGCGGGTTGGCCCCAGGGCAGGCGCACGCTGGTTTCCCGGGGGGGAGGGGAGAATCCTGGGAGGAGGGAGATGCAGGGGACTCTCTGCCTCCTCTGGCAACCCACTCCCCAGACCCCACTCCCCAGCCACAGAACGCTGTCCTCACTCTCCTGTCCTCAACTACAGAAGGCTGTCCCCACTCCCCTGGTCCCAGCCACAGAACTCAGTCCCCATTCCTGTCCCCACTCCCCGAACTCTGTCCCCACTGGCACCCTGTCCCCAGATGCAGAAACCTGTCCCCACTGGCACTCTGCCCCCTGTTGCAGAACCTTGTCCTCTGCCCTCTGTCCTCCCAGCACCCTGTTCCCTCTCCCCTGCCCCCAGCCGTAGAACTCTGTCCCCACAAAATGTATAATTATAAATGCTTCATTTTAGATTTAAATAGGATGAATAAAAAACAGAAAATTTATTTCATAACTATAATCACGTGATTTTAATTGTATGTATCGCATAATTTAAAAATAAACTGCTTATCAGAGTGTGTAAGTAAGGGCTGGGGATAGCAAGTGATGGACAGGAGGAGAATAGAGAGGGTGGGACTTAAAGGAAGGAGCGGGGCTTCAAGGAAGGGGCGGGGCGGTAGATCTTCGCCTGTTCTGAGATTTAAAAAGTGATCTTGGGTGTAAAAAGGTTGGAGACCACTGTGCTAAGGCAATGGGAGGCTTCCCTGTACAGGTGCTGTGGGATGGGCTATTACCTGGACAACCAATTCTTTCAACCATGTTAGGTCAGCAATTGCAAGAATCCGGGGGGCACAGAGCACTGCTTCATTGTGGACAAGGACCTTTTAATGCCTATCCCGACTAGATAATCAGAAATTCTGCCACAGGCCATATGATTACATGGAAATTCTGCAAGCTGAAACTCAAAATTTCTAGACCCTTCTGAAAGGATTTCCCTATATCTCTCTGCCAAGCTAGGAATCTGTTTGGTCTCCACCACTGTAATGCCCATGGAAAGGTTGATTTGCCCCCCAGTAAGTGGAACTTACTTGGTAGCTTGCCTCTGATGAGGCTTGTTCCCACCCACTCTTAAGCAAAGGGGTTAAAAGCCAATCAGTGCACCTGTCATTGATTGATTGCTGCCTGGGATACAGCTAGGCAAGGATAAGTGGGCAACTTGCCCTTAGAAAGGCTCTCAGGAAATGCAGAGGCTCTCATAGGGCAAAAAGCCAGTAGAAAGTAGGTTAGCCCAGGAGAGGTGGAAAACTGGTGAGTTCAGCACAGAAAGGAGAAGCCAGAGAATGGAGAGCCAAGGGGTAGTTGTGTTAAGCACATGCTGTGGGGGAGCAGTACAAGGGAGCTTGGAGGTGAAAAGCCACCTGGGGAAATACACAGTAGCGCATCTGAAGAAGCAGACTAAGCTGGAACTCAGGGCAGAGGGTGGGCCTGGGTTCACCTGAGGAAGGAACATGCATGTCGCCAGAACAAGGATTGGGCCCAGGATGGGGTGGAAGACTGACACCAATTTGCACCTTCTCTATCAGTTTCTTGTAACATGAACATTCTAATTCACTATTTTTCCCTTCCTTTCCCCCACATCCCCTATTTATTTTGGAATTGGACTGTTAATACTCCATTCATCTGAAGAAGTGGGTTGTACCCACAACAGCTCATGATACCATCTACATGTTATGTTAGGGTATGTCTACACTACAAAGTTAGTTCGAACTAACGGACGTGGAGAGCTTCCAGAGGGCGATGGCCACCCGCTTCTGTCCGGGGGGGGTCCCTTTAAGCTCGAGCCTCAATTACCCCAGGGGCCCAGGTGTGTGAAACCCAGCTCCCCTCTGCAAGGCCAGGGCCCCTGCAGGATCCTGTCAAAGCAACTACTGACCTGATGCCCTGCCAGAACCGGTTTCAGCTGCCCTTAAATGCCCCCCGTGTCCAATCAGTGTGGACGCGCTAGTTCGAATTAGCAAAACGCTAATTCGAACTAGTTTTTAGTTCTAGACGCGTTAGTTCGAATTAGCTTAGTTCGAATTAACTAATTCGAACTAAGTTAGTTCGAACTAGCACTGTAGTGTAGACATACCCTTAGTCTTTAAGGTGCTGCTAGACTATTTGTTGTTTTTTTAAGTTTTACCAAAGACTGAGTGGAGGAATAGCCCAAGGGAGTGGAAGGCTCTCTTGTGATATTTCAATTTGGATCTTTTCTTATCCTGGAAAGGGACTAAACTTTATGTGACCTGGCTGGAGGCCTAAGCTACAGAAGAGCTGGTGAGAGGCATGTGGCCTTCAGGAGGTGCTAAAGAGAAGGAATCCTTGAGGTACTGCACCTTGACACAAAGGGGTGCAATGGGTAGTGAGTATGCTACCTTACATCACCATCAAACTTAAGACTATGCTGGTCTCTGTTTCTTCCAGGTGTAGGCAATGCTATATAGGCAAGAAAGAAAAATGTACTGTGCACTTGCCTACTATGTAGTCAAGATAGTTGGTCTACATTTTTAAAGTGCTGTAGAACTAAATCAAATTTACTGACAGCGTGGGTTCATACTGCTAACAAGTCTTTGCTGGCTTTGTGTTTATTGGTCTTTAGTGGTTACCTTACTATTATACCATTTGTTGTGTGGAAGGAAAGGAGAAAAAAAGTGAGTGAGAGAGAGAGAGAGGGAGAGAGAGAGAGAGAGATTAGTTAATCTAAATCATCTTTCCTGGATAATTTCAATTAGGAATCTGCATATATTTTTACTTTTTTATCATGCTTACAGTAAAGTAGCATACATTTGGGACCCATTGACATGCAGGGGTCTCTCTGGAGAGCAACAAAATATGCAGTGATTAAAATTGTATGTACAGATTTGTTGGGATCAACACATCTACTGCCTGCTAAGGAAAAGCACTTAATTCTAGCTTCGAAATGGATCTTCTACAGTTAGGGTTTTGATACCAAGAATTATTTCAGAAAGAGAGTGAATTAAATTACATCGTATATGAGGGCAGCTGCTTCTTCCAAGACCGTAGAAACTGCAATTTATAATCTATTCTGGCCAACCCCTTTATATGGTCCTTTCTCCTGTCCCTTTTTAATATATCAAGGGTGACAAGTTACAGAATCCTGATTATTTCATTTTAGCCCATTGTGCTCTGACACTTTTTCTGCATTGTCCTATGTATTACTAAGTGTATGAGTTCTGTCATGGAACATCCTCCCATCCTACTCAACATGTCCGGACTTGGAAAGTGACAATGAGGAGAACATGCAGAACATGCTCTGCCTGGAGAAGGGGGGCTTACCCAAGTGCAACTTGCCTAGGAGCAGGGGGAGTTTGTCCAGCAGGGGAGGAATAGCTAGAGAGCTCCAGCAAGGGAAGGCCACCCTGGGTGTGGGACTAGTCTTTTCTTCCCCTGCTCTCCTTGTTTGCGGACAGGCTGACAGTACAAGCCTAGCATGGGGCAGTGACTCTGCAAGGCTCCTCTTATCCAGTACTCTGTAGCAGGCACTAGAAGTAATTGGACTCAGAAAGGACCCCAGGAGAGAACTGAGCTGCCTGGGACAGAAAGATTGGGAGTTGGGGCTCCTTTGTGGGGCAAAGGGACAAGAGACCCAATGGGTATGTTCACAATGCCACTAATTCTGCAGCACCAAGTCTTAAAGCTTGGGTCAGCTGATGGGCTCATGGTCGTTCAGGTTCACAGGGCTAAACACAGCCATGTAGGCACTCGCACTGAAACCCAGGCTCTATCCTGGAGATTGACACTGCTGTATTTAGCTCCCCTGAACACAGCTTGGCTGGCCTGGGCCAGCTGTGGCTTTTATTGCCATATAGACATCCCAAAGAGACTACACCCAGCCCAAGCTCAGAGTCAGCTGACTGTAAGTCAAGAAAATGGTCAGAGGTGGTCTAAATATGGAGTCTTGTCTTGAGTCCCTTCCAGTTCTATGAGTCAAAGGCTGTGTTTGCACTGCCACTTTCAGCACTACAACGTTAGTCACTCAGGCTGTGTCTACACTACAGGCTTCCTGCGCGGCCACCTGCAAAAGCGCATTGAAAAAGTGCATGGACTGCATGGACGCTCTGTCAAAAGGAAACTCTGATTGCTATTTACAGAATGGCCACCTGTGCTTTTTTCGATTGCCTCTTTTTGCGCAAAAAACCCGTTTCCCGTCCACACACACCTTTCTGTGCAAAAAGGAATTATTCCTCATAGAAGGAAGAGTACCTACACTGCAAAAACCCCTCTGTTCTTTCATTTTACTTGCGCAAAAACATGCTTGAGGTGTGGACGCTCCACTAGTTTTTGCGCAAAAACTCTGTAGTGTAGACCTAGCTTCAGGCATGTGAAAAATATGAGAGATAAAGGCTTTCGGATTGAAAAGCGCCTGTATAGACAGTGGTTCCCGAAAATAAAGCTGCTACCTGTCCTTTGAGGTGGGTTTTTTTTATTGCTGGAACAGCTCTCCCCCAGGAATAAAGAGTGACTACACTGCCCATGTCATAACCCCTCCATGATAGCACTGTGATGTGGGCAGTGTAGACCTATCCTAAGAAAACAGAACTTGACTATTGTTCTCATTTAGATCAATTGTGCTGTTCAGCAGAGAAAAGAATAACTGACATTGTATATGTCTTAAATTTATATGAGAGAGATGGGTTGAGGCAATGTCTTTTACTGCACCTACTTCTGTTGGAAAAGACAAGCTTTCAAGCTCTACAGAGCTCTTCTTGTTTGGAAAACTTGATAGTCTGTTGCTGTATTTGATCCTTGATTATTTTTTTTAAAAAAGCGAATGCCACCTAGCGGTGTAAGGGAATTAATACTGCTCATGTAGTGCTGCTTTATTTGTTGATTGTTGGAGGTGAATCAATGATACATGTGTATCTTCTTGCTTAGAAAAGTTTTGCAGATCAGAATATTCAATCAGATAAATGTTTTGTAAATACTGGAAGGGATAAAACAAAGCCAATAGTTTTATTATGAGCTAGGATTGACCCAAAATGGGTATGTTGGAGGGAGAGGGAATTGTTACACATCTGTGTGCCTACCATGAGGGGACAATGCAGGGTGACTATTCTTATGCTTTACTGGAAATTGCTGAAACAGTCAAAAGCCAAATAAGACACTGCATCAGCTACTGATGCTGGGTTTCAAGATAGGGATTGCAACTGGAACAATATTCACTCACAGTCATTAAGAAAACCCTTTGTAAATTTCCACCTTAACCCACTTTACTTTGGCTGGATTTCAAGCTGTCTTTACATGCATCACTTCCATCTGTTAGGGTGCAGCTACACAGCACCCTAAATTCGAAATAAGATACTCAATGTGAGTTACGCAAATTGCGTATCTTATTTCAGTTGTATTTTGAAATAGCTTATTTCGAAATTTGGCATGTCTACACAGCACCAAATTTTGAAATAAAGCGCTATTTCAACACATCCCACAACCCTTGTGGAATGAGGATTACAGGGATGCGGAAATAGCTCACCCGTTATTTCGAAATAACCAGCACGTTTAAAAGAGGTGGGGTAGCTATTTCAGGATACCTCTGATATCCCAAAATAGCCCCCACTATCTAAACGTACCCTCACAACTCTTCCCTGTACTAGTAAACATTACCCAGACTGAAAAAAAATTAAAAAACAGTGATTAGTGCTATAGCATCTTAGACTAAAAAAAATGTAGATGGTATCATGAGCTTTGTGCCCATGAAAGCTCATGATACCATCTACATTTTTTGTTAGTCTCTAAGGTGCTACAGGACCATTCACTATTTTTTCATTTTTTTTTTCAGTTGGGGTATGTCTAGACAGCGATGCTATTTTGAGATATGTCTGGTATAGCAAAATAGCATTTTCCGAAACTTAACTGTTATTTTGAAATACAATCAAAATAAAGGGCTTGCTATTCTCACGTCCCTGTAAATCTCATTCCATGAGGAGTAAGGGATGTTTCGGAGTAGCGATTTATTTCAAAATAAGTGCTGTGTACAATAATAAGACAGCACCAAATTTCAAAATAGACTATCTTGAAATAAGCTCGAAATAATCTATGAAATTTGTGTAGCTCAAATTGTGTAGCTTATTTTGAGCTAGTGCCACTGTGTAGACGCACCCTTACTGATTAACATGGCTACCCCTCTGATTACCCAAACTGTACTAGTCTTGCAATAGAAATATTAAGATTAGCATGGTATATAGCTGGCTTGTTTTCACTAACTATGCTGAATGTAAAGGAAACAGATTGCACAACAGCAAGCAAACTAACTGACCCTCTAAAGGAGACCATCAACTTGAAATCTGGTCAGCTGTAAAAAATGAGTTTAAAAGTAGCTTAAATTACACCCCCCCCCCCCCTCCGGCAGTAGCCTTGGCAGTGTTTCCAATCAACAGCCACAAGTGTGCTTTACAATCACTATTCCTCTTTTCTTTGCTTGGTGCTTTAATTTTTTTTCACTCCTGATGGGGTCCCACACAAACAGGGACAACTGACTAAATGAATATAATTAGCTTTCACTGTCTATAAAGCTGAAGCACTGGGGTTCCCTCCTCCCTTTCATTCATGTGCATGAACATCATATGTTATTTACATGATTTATTGAAACACCATTTTCCCAACTTGTATATCTTTAATTTTACTTGAGTGTTTAACATCAGAATGTTTCCTCTGGATTTCATACTGAAGGAATGCAGTAAAAACCTATTTGACAGAATAAAAAAGTGGCCCACAGGAAATTAAGAATTATACTGTCTGGCATATGCATGTTCCACAGAGTACAGCTACAATGACTGTGTAAGTCCAAATAGATCCAATCTCTTATTCTTCCCAAAGGTCAATTCCAGCCAATTGTTGAGTGCCTTCTAGTCCCATTGAGTTTCATTGCACTCCCGAGACATGAGACTTGTTGCTTTGTGCTAGAAGGAGAAGAGACTTAGGATCCCAGCCTTTGAGAAAAGCAGCACTTTGCATAATCATTACTTCTGTCCTGTGTATTCCGTTTTTTTGTATTTAATATTCCTGGTTTGGGGTAGGAAATCTCCAGTTTCTTACACATTCTCTAACAGAAGGTTAGCACAATGTTGAGCCACAACTGTGGCCTCCTCCTTAGCACTTTAAACAAAGTCAGCCTTTTCCATCTCTGGCGATCCATGGAGCGCGGTGTTGTGAAATGTCCCTGCTGTGAACTCACTGTGAGGTGAGCAACCACCTGAACTGCTTACTGCAATCATCTGCAAAAATAGGAAAATGTGATTGTCTTTCCTTCCAGAGTGGGAAGAAACCTCCTCCAAATGGGGTGTGCGTGGAGGGCAATTAACAGCAGGAGGTCAAACTCCATTCTGTGAAAAGCATTGCATTACAGCCATGGCCCGACAAAGTCAGGACCATGAACAATCATCCGTCAACAGCAGATATGCTCCACTGATAACAATGGGCTTCATCCTGAGAGGCGTTGCAGGTGCTTACAGGGTCAGGCCCCACAGAAGGCTTTGCACAGAAATTAAGTATAAACATTTGGCCTATGTCTTGTCACTCTGGTTTTTTTTTTTTTTGGTTGGTTGAGTTTTTTTGTTTTTGTTTTGTTAGAGCCAGATCCTGGGCTCAGTTACATGATTCATTTAAACACCATTTTCCCAACTAGTATTTCTTTAATTTTACTTGAGTGTTTAACATCACAATATTTCCTCTGGATTTCATACTGAAGAAATGCAATAAAATCCTATTTGACAGAATAAAAAAGTGGCCCACAGGAAATTAAGAATTATACTGTCTGGCACTTCTGTTGACCTCATTGGGAATTACAACTGTGTTAAGGGCCTGACCCAGTTCTACTGACTTCAGTAGGTTTTGCAAGAGGCTCTGGGGTCAGAATTTGCACATTAGCAAAGCTAATATCACACTCAAACTCACTTAGAGCTTGTCAACAGAGGTCAGGAGACTTTTTGGGCTGAGGGCTGCTGACCCCTAGAAAAATCAGTCAGGGCCCGCACACTGGTGAGAAGTGAAACAAAAAACCAAAACCCAAACTCCTCACTGATGTGTGGGCCCCTGACTGAAAAGCAGAAAGACACATTTCCCACATTCCCCAGGCTAGTAGATTTTGTGTGCTCCAGCCTCACTATGGGGTGGTGGTGGGGCTGGAGTGCCAACGCAGGCTGGAAGCCCTAAGCCTTAGGAGCTAGCTCTAGATAAGCTTGGAGCCACACCTGGCCCCCAGTCCTGAGGTTTCCCATTCCAGGAACAGTTCTTGTTCTGCAAATACAGTACAAAGCAGTATAACTAGTGTGCACAGTGCTGAACTGGTGTGTGTATGTATATATATGTATATAGGGGCTATGTAACACAAGTTAAATAAGTATGTAAAAACATTTTCATGTGAATGTGTTTTAGGAACTGGATGGAAGGCCAGCGCTATTTTTTCCTGAACCCTCTTCCCTTAAGGATTAGAGTATACTGTGAAGGTCAGAGGAGGGCCAGCTCCGGAAAGGAGGGAAGTGGTCACATGCTCCTGTAGGATTCCTGAAACATTTCTTGTGCAAGCAAGGTTTTAGTTCTTGTGTTGAGGTGTTTTTGGCAAAAGCTCCATAAACTGCTCCTGTTCTAAACTGTCTCTTCTCTGAGGGTATGTCTACACTACCACCCTAGTTCGAACTAGGGTGGTTAATGTAGGCAACCGAAGTTACAAATGAAGCCCGGGATTTAAATATCCCGGGCTTCATTTGCATCTTGCCGGGCGCCGCCATTTTTAAAGTCCCAGTAGTTCGCACTCCATGCCCGCGGCTACACGCGGCACGGAGTAGGTAGTTCGGATTAGGCTTTCTAATCTGAACTACCGTTACTCCTCGTGGAACGAGGTGTACCGGTAGTTCAGATTAGAAAGCCTAATCCGAACTACCTACTCCGTGCCGCGTGTAGCAGCGGGCACGGAGTCTGAACTACTGGGACTTTAAAAATGGCAGCGCCCGGCAAGATGCAAATGAAGCCTGGGATATTTAAATCCCGGGCTTCATTTGCAACTTCGGTTGCCTACATTAACCACCCTAGTTCGAACTAGGGTGGAGTGTAGACATACCCTGAGGGTGTAACACTTCTGTCAGTATGACTACTGAATTGAGAGGAATAAAGTTATTTCAATATAGGCACCTTTATAGAGGTATAACTGTTTCAGGGTAACTGACAGACTTTGCTGGGTTCTGCGGTGGGATTGGTGGCCAGTCTCCCATAACCAGCCCTTCAGCACATGCTGCCTGGGGTCTGGCCACTGCCATTTCTGCTTTAGTGGTGGTGGGGGCCAGGAGCCCCTGAGCCCTTTTAAATCAATAGGCCTCAGGGCAGTTGTCCCTCCCATCAGTGGGCTTGAACTGTCTACACGACACAGCTTGTGCGCTTTATCTCTTAGGCCATGTCTACAGGTGCAGGGAACAGTGTTCTGATGCAGCTACTCAGCGACAGTGTGTCATGTCAGGTGAAGATGCTCACATAGCGCTGTTCACATGAATGCTTAGGTCAAGGCAATTTATGTCACTCGGGGTTGGTGGGTTCTCCCCCAAGCAACAGAATCATAGAATCATAGAGCTGGAAAAGACCTCAGAAGGTCATCAAGTCCAGCCCCCTGCTCTAGGGAGGACCAATCCCAACTAAATCAACCCAGCCAGGGCTTTATCAAGCCAAGACTTAGACACCTCTAGGGATGGAGACTCCACTACTTCCCTACATACCCATTCCAGTGCTTCACCACCCTCCTAGTGAAATAGTTTTTCCTGATATCCAACCTGCACCTCACCATCAGTGGTGATAGATGGCAGACCATTGCTCCTTGTTCTGCCATCTGTCACCACTGAGAACAGCCTTTCTCCATCCTCAGTTATGCAATGTAGGCTGTATAGTGTAGACATAGCCTTATCACACTGGTGTAGTTAAAGTTACAAAAACTATTTGCAGATCAGGCCTTTGTGGGGAATAATGACATATACTTAGTACCACTATTACTGCTGCTTATGTCTCTACTAGAGGATTTACCTGGTGTTGCTTGGGGTTTTTTTGGGGCTGATCAGGGTGAAGGGTGCAGGAATCAAAGTAGGGGGTTGGGAAGTGTGTGGGGATGCTGGAGACGGGGTAGGATGTGAAGGGTGCTGGAGTGAGAGCAGAGGATTGCAAGATGTATGTGTGGAGGGGTGAGGGCAGAGGACTATCAGGGAGGTGCAGGAGTTAGGGAAAGAGATTGGGAGGCGTGGGGAGGCTCAAGGCAGGAGGTGGAAGATTAAGGATGGAGGGTTGGGAAGTGTATGGGGAGATGCAGGAAAGTCCTGAGACCAGCTGGGGCTGTGCTACTCAGCCAGAGACTGGTGTCTGGGGAGGCTACAGCAGCAGAGGCTGCACTACTCAGCCCTGGCCAGTTGCTGCTCCCCTGTGGATAAGCACAGAGAGACCTTCTGTGTACCATGCTCACCCGCAGGTTATACATACATTCTGCAGTAGCTGGGTACCTCAAGCACATTGCATTCAACTATGGTGTTAATCAACTATACTGGGTCAATTTGCTATCTCCTTCCCACCCCACCCCGCCTTATATGAATACATTGCAGTGGGAAAGATTTCTTATCCTGCTCACCTTCACTCTTATTGATACAGAAACGGTTGTCAGTTGCCACAGACCACACTGGCGACTGAACTCTGATAGGTGACAAGGTTGTTAACCTTTTGTAAACCTGAATCATATGTGTGACTTAGGCAGGAAATAAAAACCACTCTCTCAAGTGTGTATGTCGTGCCTTTTTTACAGAAATGGAGAGTGTTTTCACATGAACTCGAGTCCTGTTCCTTTTATACATATTTTAAAAAAGTTATGAAACCCTGGTTTCAACCAGCTGGCTGGAGTATCATACAGTTAGTTTCTTTGTGCGGTAAAACAAGCTGAAAATAATCATTCTTGGCAGCTGTCTTCAAAGGATAAGGATCATTTTACTGGGTTCAATTTAAAATGTAGTTGAATACACTTTAGTTTTGTGTTGACATTCACTTGATTTCAGTGGCTTTACCCCAGCATGACACTACAGTACTGGAGGTCTAATATCTCCTGATCTGATGTGCTGTAACCATTCTGAAGCCAATAATCTTATTGAAAGTCACAACCTGATTTCTTGGCTTACGGGCAGATTTCATAGGTGTTCGGAACCCAGTACATCTGAACATGCTGCTGCAGTTCAGCAGAACGGTCAGTATTTTGATGCTCCTTTCTGTGCCAGCCATAAACCTTCTTGATCTTTGTCTAACGTTTTCTGCAGTGTTGCTGTATGCTATTATATTGCTGTACGCCAATGGTAGGGGAGAAGATTTTTGTACATATAATTTGTAGAGAGAGGCCCCCAGTTCCACATTTTCGATCCAAATCAGGCCTCTGGATTTGATTGTAGCTATTTTTAAAAAAAACGGGTGAATGCTAAATCTGTGGGTGTTCACATGCTGGAATTAGTTTGGACTAGTCTCATAGGCAAAATATTTTAGGGCCCTGATAGTTGAATGGTACTATAGAAATGACAATTTTTTTTACTGTCACTCCTCCATGTCAAACAGCTATTATTCTTTTCATTCAGGTGAACATCCATTCATTTTAAAAGGGATTCACTACTTTTAGGAATAAATGTGTTTATATTTGGGCCTTTCCCTTTCTCTGTTGTACTAAAACTGTTCCTCTCGCTAATCTCTTTAAAGTACGGAGCAGTTCAATATGTTTGCTACACTATTTTATTTTTGTACAAAGTATCATAAAGTGCAGTGACAGTCAAAGTGAAGAGAAAAGGAAAACTTTATTTAAGGGTTAGCTGAATAGAAGTCATTTAGTTACTTAGAGGGATGTAAGAAGAGTGCTCTAGATAGATGAACCAGCACAATTGAAACAACAGTACACAAGAGGGGAGTTTTATGGGAAAGGACTAAGAGGAGGCTAAGAATTCAGGAGCAGACACTAAAGTGGATGGCGATTAGGTCAGATTGCAGAGTGCAACAAAACCACGGTAGAGAACTCTGAAAAATAGGAAACTAAAACTGAGGCAGATTCAGAATTGCACAGGAGATAAACAAATTATTAGTGTGATCCCATTTTCCTGGCCCTAGTAGATTCAGGGCACATAGACAGCTGATGTGGGATTTCAGCAGAGATAGTGAATGAGGATAAACTCTGGATATGTGCAGAAGGAGGCACTAAGAATTGTGGAAAGTGTAGATGCTGGGAATTCTACACAGTCAAGAATGACTCCAAAATTTATGGAACAAGACCAAAACCAAATTTATCTTCTGAGCTAAAGATGAATCAAAAACATAGGAGTATGGAAACTGGCCGGATGGGTAAACTGACATGAGATACAAGGATTTAAAGACTGAGTTAATATTTGAGCTAGTTTTATCCATGCTATCTGGGGTTAGCAAGTAATAACCAGAGATGCCCTAGAAAGAAATTATAGCTAAGCTAAATTGTAGTTAAATTATAGCCAAGCTAAATTGTATTACACTTTCTCCTGTAATAAAAGTGGAAGGGGAAAGTGGTCCTTTTAAAATTTATAAACTAGAAGATTTACCCAGTGTTGGTTCGGTCCTTAACACAATTAATTTTTGGGTTTTGGAAAATAAAATGAAAATATACATGCTTCATTTAAATCATTGCTCTGGAGTGGGGTTGGGGATGAGGGGTTCAGTTTGCAGCCTGCCCCCAGGACAGAGAACTACCTCAGCCCTCTCTGACTGCAGCAACTTGGAGCCAGGTGAGAAGTGCCTTTCCATGGCCACTGCAGCTCCAATGGGCACAGTGGGACAAGTCCACCATTATCTACCCACTGAGCTCCCCAGCCAGAGTGAGGAATGCAGCAAACTCTGCACTTTCCCCTCACTCCCTGATGAAGGAGAATTGCCAACAATGATCTCTTACAAACTGAGTGGCAGGTGCTTCAAGCCCTTTCCCACCCTCCCAAAAAGGCATCAGAAGTGGGAGTCTTGGGGCTGAGGCTGTCTTGGATGGAGGAGTTGCACCTCCAGTCAGCCTCTTTTACCTGCCTGGTGATTCTGTCTCTTTTCTGAATGGCTTTCTGAGAAGCAATCCCATTACAGGCACATCAGAACTCTTGCCTTGTTTTAAGTTATGATAAGAGGAAGCTGCATACTGAATGTGGTGGTCCTAGCTCTCACCTTTTAGGAGTTCTTGAACAAATAGACGCACAAACAACCAGACAGACCAATTGTCTCAAATATATGGTAGATTTCACTTATAAATTAGAGCAGACGAATGCTTGAGATGACAAGCCAGAGGAGTTGAGGTGGGAATCTGTGATCAGAGGTATAGAACAGGGATGGGGAATCTAAGGCCCAGGAGCCTGATGTAGCCCCCAGCTTGCCTGGATCCGGCCCCCAAGGCTCAGGGTGCTGGTGCTCCAGCCTCCCCACCATTGCCCTGCGGGGCACACAAAATCTACTCTTTTTTTTTTTTTTTTTTTTGCTTCTCGCTTATGTGCAGGCTCCAACTCATTTTTCTGTGGGTTAGTGGTCCCTGACCCAAAAAAGGTTCCCCCCAGAATAGAACAACATTAACCACACCAAGAAAAGTAGTTGGTTTTCATCAGTGAGGATACTCAGGGTCATCGGTGACTTGTAGTAGTACTTGGGAGGTATACTGACCCCACCAAAATTTTAATTGCTACATGCCTCTTCCCTGTTCCTGAGGGTAGCCCTCTGTGCACACCCCGTCCATGCACCTATGCTCAGGGTGACATTCTGGCTTCAATTAATTCTACATTAAAACTACAAATGATTTTAGTTATGTCAGGACTTCATCTGAGAAGTCTGGATCCCATGTGGAGAAGACAAAAATATATAATGTTCCAGGGCAAATCTAGAAGGAAAGGCAGAAAGTGGCTGTTACTATACAAAGGAGTAGCTGGGTGAAAGGACAAGGACATAAACTATGGAGACATGATGACCTTGTTGCCTAGAAACTTTTAAATGGTGATTATATTAGTGGCTTTATCTTTGGCTGGAGTAAACTTAGCAGGCACTGCAATCTAGAGGTACTGGTGGATTGCTGGCAAATAGTTTTTGGCTATGATTCTACAGGAAGGTCATTTTGCCCTCTGTATGTAGAATAATTCACTTGGCAAAATGTGGTGGGTTCATTTGTGCTGAGCATCTGTGGAGTATGACATAAACCTTCCATAGAGTATTGTAGAGCACCAGGAAATGTGCAGACTGTTCACCTGACTTCATAGAAAGACTTTCTGCTATGTGGCCTGTTCTTAATACATTCCCAGGGCTGTCATGCCTTTCCATACAGTGACTTTACTGAGCTTGGAAATAACCAGACTGGATTTAACTTAATCTTTTGTTTTTTCTAGTGCATGTCATAAACTGGGCTGGACTGTTCTGGACACAGGAATGTCTTTAATAATATTTGTACCTTTATTTGTATTACCATAGTGCCTAGGAACCCTAGTCAAGGATCAGCGGCCCATTGTGCTAGGTGTTGTACAAACATGGAAAGATAAAAAGACAGTCCCTGCCCTCCAGAGTTCATAACCAAAGAATGTCCTGGATAGGATCTAGCAGTCCCTGCCAGTTGGAGGTACTAATTGTAGGAGTGAATGGGTAGTTTACGTTTTATGTTTACTCACGCTTTTCTGTTAAGACTCTCAACATCTGCAGAGTGACTAGAGAGACTACTTGGTTGAAAACTTTTGAAGTATTTTTGGCTGAAAAAGGCTTATTTCTAATTTTTTGTATGAATTGTCCATTTTTTTTCATTTCTCATGAAAAAGGTTCCGTTTTCTTGGATATTTAAAAATTGAAATTTTGGAATCTAGCAATTGTATAAACTTATTTTTAAAAGAAAAGTATCTTTTGAAGATGTTGAAATAAAAACAACTTTTAACAGCTTGAAAACTTCCCCCCAAATTTCTCAGTTTTCAACTAGCTGTAGCAACAACTCACTTCAGATAGGCTGCATACAGCTTTCTGAGAGTAACTCTGAAATGGATTTGAAGCACTGACCAACAGGTGATATGCTCAAGTGAATAGGGCATATTCCCTCTGACTTTTTAAACATGCACTGGGGCATTCTTCTCTATAAAATGGCACCACATGTTGTAAGAGAGTTAGACTCATTTTTAAAAAAAATGAATAATCATGTACCAAACTCATAGGTACTTATTCAGGTACAGGCATGCTGTAATTCACCAAAAAAGGCCATCATTTTGGAGTGGATGTATGTGAGTACATTTAACAGTATATCACTTGAAAGCTTATATCATGTACATTTAGATGAGCTGTGACGTGGAGCTGTCCAATGGTGCTGTAAGCCTGTAGGTGAAGAGAAACAGTGGTACCAAAATGAGAACATCATTCAGAAGCACTACAACTTGACACAATACTGTTCTTACTGTTATATTAACTTCGACAGATATATGAATTCCTAATGTAATGCTTTGCTGTGTACAACATAGCACCTAGTCAGCCTGGTAGAAGGCTTTAGTTTGTAATGGCCTCTGCTGGTAGTACTCGTCTTTGCAATACTCTAGAACTAACTTTTTTAATTTAGTCATGTTTGCACATAGGTGGGTGTTAGAGAGGACAAAACAGAGTTTCATCTTGGGCTTTGGTCAAAGTGCTCACTAAACAAAAATGGCAGTTTTGAAACAAACATAATTTGTGCTTAATTAGATATGTAGGTATATCTATACAAAATGAGAAGTGTGGTGGTAATGCTAACCATATGTTAACCATATACTAACATGTTAACACCATGCTAACAACATGTTTTGTGTGCTCCAGCCCCACAGGGGAACAGCATGGGCTCCCCAATGTGGGAGGGAGGGGAGGAGCCCTGAGCCTCAAGGGCTGGATCCAGGCAAGCCGGGGCCTGCATCCGGCCCTCAGGCCTTAGGTTCCCCACCCCTGCTCTACATGGAGGTCACAGTATAAAGACATTGACTATATCAGTCTCTTTAAAGCCTACATCAAGGAGGAAAAAGTCTGGAGAACTGTTATTTGACAAGAAAAGCAAAGACATGAAAAACTGTCAAAAGCTGCCAATGCTGGACAGAATTCTGTGATGTTGTCAGCAGAAGCCAGCAGAGATGGACTGTATTGGTGGTTCTTATAACAGTGGTTGCTAGAAGAAATACACATTAACGTTGAACGGGGGAAAACAGACAATGAATCTGATCAAATTTAATCATGTTCACCTGCTTCAATAGCCACCAGAACGAGGGTGTTCTTCTGTTACGTCAAGTTTTTTTTTTCCTTGAGAAAAAAGAGAAACCTTTTGAGGAAGCAATCATCTAAGAGAGGCAGCACTCCAAAGAGGTGAGATCACATGTTATTGTCCGGAATATCTGTGGAAGACTTAAACTGCATCCTTGGCAACCACCACTTAACATGCCTTTCTTTCTACTTGAGTAAAATGAATCTCAAAGCCAAACTATCTGGTTACACTGCAACAATAGTCACCTCTTGTCCTTTCATTTTATCAGCAGATTGAAGAGAGATCGTGATCTTATGTAGCTGTAGCGGCAGACAGTATAAAACCCAACGTCTCACAGAAACAGAAATTGCAAGCTATTTCAGTAGCACATTACAGGCAGGACTAGAGAAACAATGATTCTGCAACTACATTCCATAGAGATGGCAGACCTGCCATTGCTCTGTACAGCACAATACCATTAGCTGAGGTCACCCAAGCTGCCAGCCCTTTGAATCAGGAATTTAAGTAATCCAAATGTTTTGTGGATGCTTTCCCAGCAAGTGAGCCTGGGAGAGCTTTCAAACGAACAAATGTTTTTGTATCATGCCTCTTCCATCTGAAATAGCCAAAGTGGCTTGCGTATGTTATCCAAAGCCAGGTTGTAGTTGAGAGGTCACCTACTACTGTGCCCCAGTTAGTGCTGCAGTTTTTGTCCTTTTGTTAATACAGTGACATATAATTCAGTATCCTCCTTCAGAAAACCTTCAGAGAATGTGCCTCTCAAATAAAGAGTGCATAGTACTTAACAGTTCCAAGATATCACATCACTGCACATAAGCCCGGTTGCACAGTTGCACCCTGGGTCTGGCTCTCAGTTTAATATGACACCTTTATCAATCATCAGTTATGATGAACAGAGATAGATATTCATTAGTGTTGCAAAAAACAGAAGAGGTCTTCAGAGAGGTGTATTTTTGAGGCTGATGGAAATCTCACCAATGAAGGAGGTAACATGAGTATCAATGTAGAAATCACTGATGGAAAGGATTCATGCTAATCAGTGACTAGAGCGGCATTTCAAGAACAGTCTGCAAACAGTCCAGCATCACTTGCAATATCATTGGTGCATGGGAAAAGAGTTACTTTCTCTGGGCAAGGAGTCGCCTATGTTTTTCAAAGGCCACACACTGCACAAAACACATCCAGAACCAGGTTGCTTTTGAAAGAATACTTGAGATAATAAACTTATCTACAAATGAACCCTCCTGAGAAATCTCCTGGTGGTATTTTTTTTAAGACTCTTACCTTGTGATGTCCTAGCAATAGCAAATGACATTGATATTGTTACTTAGGTGATTTCATTTTGGACTGGTTTCAACCACAAGCTTGCAACAAGAAGCTACACAGCAGTTGCACCTATTTTAGAGCTCAGACTAACTGATAAGACCCCAGTCCATACTGCAATGCTGAAATGTCCACAGCTTGTTCAACATTAGAGCTGCTGATCCATGGTCCAAGCAGTATGCTGTCTGGAGGGGCATGAGGAGCAGTCAGCAGAGCAGCAGGAGCGAGGGGCAACGAATGGCCAGCAGAGCGGCACCAGAGAGCAGTGAGCAGGTGGATGGCGAATGACTAGCACAGTGGATGAGATGCCTCCTATCCCCCCACACTCAGGATGGAAGGTGAACTCCGCATACTCACCTCTGAACTCCGGTCTGCCCGGACCAAGGGCAGCAACTGTGAGTGGGGTGGAGAGATAGGTTGGGCATGTGAAGGGGACATGTACATTGCTGGACTTGAGAGCTTGAGAAGAAAAGGACATTGCCCAACCTACTGGAGCTAGGACATTTACTCGTGGTTTCAGTTATGAACTTTGTTTGTGGTGTTTTCCCAGATTAATGCCATGTTACTACTCTCCCTTTGTATTAAACGTTTCTTTTCCACACTCAGACTCTGTGCTTGTGAGTGGGGAAACATTGCCTCCCAGAGGCACCTAAGGGTGTTGTGTGAATTTCCCAAGTTACTGGATGGGGGCTCAAGAAGGTTCTGTGATGGATGGATGGACAGAAATCCCTAGATATTGAACCCAGCCCATGCCGTTGCTGGTACTATCTGGCAAGAAAGGTTACATTCAAATTTAGTTATTTCAGAATAATTTCCCAGTGTAGACATGCCCTTAATGTAGACATAATAAACTTTCAAATTACTTTGATGGTGTGTGGAAAAAGGATACATTATCGACCAATCTGTGATGTCTGCTGCTCACTTAATATATTTTTAAATTTCATTGTTAATAGGAGTTCATCTGGAAAAAAAACCCTGGAGATATCATGACTTGATTCAATTAAAAAAAAACAAATAAAATAATAGTAGAGCTAGTTTATAATTTCCCACCAAAACAGCTGTCAGAAAATACTAGTTTGACACCCATAATTAGTTTCAGGTTTTGACAATTTCTTTTAATGTTTTTTTGATTTATGAAAAGCATTGAGAATTTCACCATTGTCAAAACAAAGCCAATTTGAAGCCACATCTTGTTTTGAAATGTAAATTAATTATAACAGAACAACTTTTAAATTGAAACAACATGCTTCAATTTGCTCTGAAACAAGTATCTTGTTTAGATTTTGGGTTCATGAAATGTTTCAAGATTTTACATTCTGTCCCATACATTCTTTTGATGTTGTCTAAAAATTTTTGTGGGATGGGAAAGCCTGCTTCCTACACAGCTCTAGATTTAGGCAAAGAACATTAAATGACTAGAAAGGGAGTGTGAGCAAATGTCTAAAACAGGGAAACTGGAAATAAGAACTCCTCCATCCTGTCCCCAGCCTTGGGTGACCTGAGCTCACTACACTTTCGGTAAACTGGGTCTGAATACTTCCCTTTCTCACGGGATTGTTACAGCTAGAACTATGCTTCATGCAGGGACATGGTGCGTCACTAATGTTACCCGTTTGCCAACTGATGGTAGATTTCAGGACCTTGTTGTAGGACAGTTTCTCATCTAGTGCAGTGATGTGGTATTTCTCACTGTATTTGTTTATATAATGTACAGAAGTTCCATTTGTTTGAGCAGGGATGGTAACAAACTGTAAAACAACCTTCTCTTGCAGATCTCTTTGGTAAGGCACTTTGTTTTATCTCAAAAAGGAGCTGCATTGGTTCTTTGTCTCTCTCCAGGGCTCACACAAAGCTCACCCAGATCTCTGTTGTATCCCTTTTGGCTACATCTAGACTGCAGACTTCTTTGGGAAGAAGCTTTTCTGGAAGAGATCTTCTGGAAACGTCTTTCGAAAGAGAGTGTCTACACAGAAAAAGTGCAACAAAAAAGCAGTGTGCTTTTTTAAAAGATAGCGTCCACATTGCTTGGATGCTATCTTGCATTTCAGTTGTGATTATTATGGATGGAGTGGCCACCGGGGCACCTGTGCATTTTCCTGGATGCCTCTTTTTTTTGAAAAAAACACTCTCTTCCGCATCCACAAATGCCTTTTTCCCCAAAATCTTTTTCAGAAAAAAGCTTCTTCCTCATAGAATGAGGTTTACCGCCGTGGGAAAAACCCCTTCGTTCTTTCGACTTTCTGTCGAAAGAACACAATAGCAGTGTGGACGTAAGTATTATTGAAAAACTCTGCAGTGTAGAATTCTTAGGTCAGTTTCATATCTGAATGTATAATCTCTTAACCATAGTAATTCTGTTCTTTTATTTTTAAACAAATCTTAGATTAGTTTATGAGAATTGACCGAAGCATTTAGTTGTGTAAAATATTCATTGGCCAGCTGAGTAATGTGTCCGATCTCTTGGAATTGGTAGAACTTTGTAAATGGTGAAGATTTTTAAGTAATCCTCATTATATTTGATTTGGCTGTCTGGATGGGAGCCAAAGGCTAGATTCCTTAAGGAAAACTGTATTTTTGGCTTCTTGGTAACCAGTAAGGTCTTCCAGAAACTATTGTGTACTAGTTTGGCAAATCTAATTATAAGAATAAATCAACATTTTTGGCAATCGTCTCTACCATTCTTTGCAGTTTGCCCTGACTGAGTATTCTCAGTGTGGTGCCTCCAGTGTCCATGGTTGGATCATCATAACTCATTCTATGGAGAGTTTCCCTCTGGGTGCTTAATCATCAGGCACTCCTAAAGTTAAGCTATTAGCACCATTTCCCATAATACAATGCATTTTAAGATCCTTGGATAAATGTTAATGTTGCGAAACATTAGGCAAAGAATCTGCTCTCTTAGTAGCATGTAATAGTTACAGCTCTCTGTTCTCAATGACTTTAAGCCATTTAAAGCTATTACTGGTCAAAGTACATTTGGATGTTATGAACACAGCTGCATTTAAAAGGATAAATATGTTAAAAGTAAATGTGCCTATTTGATTCAATACCCTCTTTGGCTAATGTCTAGATATGGTAAAAAGGAAAAGGGAGATTTTGCCAGTTCAACTGCCTTGAAAAAATGTCTAACGACTAAATGGAATCTAAAATGTAAGAATTTGTTTTAATTAGCACATCATAGATTAACGCCAGCAACTTGAAGTTATATCATCAAATCAAGGCTGTTTCCATGGGAACACCTCTAATTCCCAAGAACTGCTCTCAATGTGCCCATAAAAGCAAAAATAAAAAGCTCTATCGAGGCTCCTGCTCCTTAACTACATAGCAACTACACTGTCAACCTTCCTTATAGTGGCAAGGATATTTACACTGAGTGATATATGAATGTCAGTAAATACAAGGTCCCAGGCTGTGAGATGCCCTTGACTCTTACTGAAGTCAAAAGGGCTTTATGGCCTTCAGCAACATTAGGATCAGGCCCATGGTCTATAATTTCCAACTACTCCAGCTCTACTGCTCTCAATACAGCATATGGGCTCTGCTAGAGAAATAGTTTGCATCAATATAGTAAATCTGGCCCTGTTGGAAGGGTATCTTGTGCAGTTATGATCATGACTAGCAATCAGAAAATATGCCCAGTGATGAAGGATGTGGAAGCTAAGGGAGGGGAGGAACACTTTTTATAGAAAAAGATAAAAATAGGCTCCTTTCTCCTCTCCATTAATGTGCTAGCTCTCTTCCCTGAAAATACAGCCTGAAAGGGACATTACTACAGAAAAGAAAAAGAAAGCAATGAACATGAGAGCTGTGCCTAAATGTGATCATTTTATTATTTTTCCATCTCCTTGTTTATCTGACGGCCCCCCTCTTCTTGCTAATAGCAGGCCCTCTTCTATCATTGGCCCTCACTGAGATGGTATGTGCCCCTGAGTGTCAGTGCCTGGCACACCTCTTCCTTAGCCTTCCTTAGCATCTGTCCAAACTGCAGCAAATCACCTTCTCCTCCTATGCCCAGAAATGCTGGAGCCAATTGCCTCACCCTCTTCTCAGAAATCTCTTCAGAGCTTCCTGTCCATTTCAGGTGCCAGTATGGCTGTTCGCTGTATGATACTCAATGGACACATTCCTTGTCTTCCTGAGAGTGCCTCTACTTAGTATTCATCTCATTCTGCATGCTCTGCAGATATCAAACTTCTGTCCCTCTTTTTGTCCAATGTTGCCCCGTTAATTGGAATACTCTCTCTCCCCTTAATGGACTCCTTACTTACTTCAGAATCCCACTTCAAAATCCCACTTTACAATCCATCCTACCCTTGCCTATGAGAAAGTGAAGACTCTGTAGAATCTACTAAGGAAAATATTTGTATCCCATGCCCCTGTTCTTTGAGGGTACATCTACACAATAGCGCGTACCTCGAAGTAAGCTATGCAATTTGAGCTATGCGTACCTTATTTTGAGATTGCCTATTTTGAAATTTGGTGCTGTCCAAAGAGTACCAATTTTTAAATAGAGCGCCATTCTGATGCGTCCCTTAATCCTCAGGCAACAAAGTTTACGGGATGTCGGAAAAACAAGCCAGTTATTTTGAATATATTTTGAAATAAAAGGCTTGCTGTTAAGACGCACAGAACGCTATTTCAGGATAACAGACATTATCCTGAAACAGCACTGCTATGTAGACATACCCCACAATTGCAATTATATATCTTCAATTTAATATAGTAATTTTGTTGTTGATGTGTTAGTTGTACATTGTTCCAGAGTTTTTCCTAGATAAGTGCTGAGACTCTAGAAAAGATTTCACTAACTGCTTGCTCAAATTTTGTTTTTAAAGTTAGAAAGGGCAAATCCACCCCCTTCTCCCCCCCCCCCTTTTTTTAAGGTAAATGGGCACGAAGTATGGAAATATATGCATCTTTGTGGATCCGAACGTGTGGTCATAGTTACCACAACTGTGTAACAATCAGACATTTTGTATATACTAATCAGTATGTAGACATATTTTTACAAATTTATGCCACCATCCCATAGTCATATATCCACATAGACCCTCCTGTACTTGTGCTTTGCTTGACTAAGGCCATATGTATTACAGTTTTGGCAAATGGTGAAATAGACAGAGGGGAAGAGCCTTGGAGCAGACATAATTAAGAGATCCAGGAACTGTGTGTCAATTGTTTCACTTAAAGAAGGAGCAATTGAAAAAAAACTGTATCCACATATATGCAGATAGAGATTTAAATTCCCCTTTGCATGTGTAAATACTCAGTTTGCATGTACAATGGCAGAAATTGTGTGCTCAAATTGTGTGTGTGTGGGTGTTGGATATTTTTTAAATTCGGTCCCATAATCCCTTGAGCCACAACTTGCCATTAGACAGTTAGATTTTGAAAATTTGGGCCAAAACACTATATATGGTTTTCCTGGCAAAGGGACTTCACTATGAGTACAGGTTAGGCCTGCAATGGCTACAGAATAAAGAGATCTTTCTGTCTTAACAGGGAACATGGAAAAGGAAAAACAATTTTGAAAAACGCTGGTGTTTGTGCCCACAAATCTCGATGTACTGCTTTAGTAATACTCCCCCTACTGGAAATGAAAAGGTTATCATGTCACATAATATAACAATGGATATAGCAGAACTCTCAATGCCAGATATTTCAATGTATCTTATTTCATGGCTATGATGTAGAAGGAGAGTTTTATTGTCATGTTTAGGTAATATTCTGTTACACTCTGAAAGGTGACAATCTATTGTACTACCTGACTTGCTCTCAGCAGCCCATTCTGAACACAGGCTGATGGAATGGTATCCTAGTTAGTGCCTAATCCTGCACTCCTGATGCAGACAAATCTCCCATTGCTTCACTGATTGTCAAGTTTGGGAGAACTGGGAAGCCAATAGAACAGACTCACTTATTTATGTTTAGCTGTTCAACAGCTGTCCTAAGTTAATCAAGATTGTCCCATTTATTTTTCTAGGTACAAAATGGTCCCTAACACTGTAGTATCTAAAAGCTTCATAATTATTAACTAGTTTATCCTTGTAACACTCTTGTTTTTATATTTCAGCCTGGGAGCTGAGGACCAGGGAGATCCCAAAGGAATGGCAGAGGCAGGAATGGAGCCCAAATCAAGTTTTTTAACCATGCAATAATACATTCTCCCATAGATTCGCTAAAGCGCAAACTGAAGTAGGCAAAAAACACAGGTGGTATAGGAAGCTAGCAGTATATGATAGTTATTCACTACAGAGCCAGTCTTGAAATCCTAACTGCAGCTGTACTGAAGGATTTTCCCAAGTAGGTCAAGTAAAGACTTTGGGATTTGGATCTAAAAGAACAAGCGAGACATAATACTTAAACTCACCAATAATAACAATACCAACATTTTTAGAGGATATGATCTCTGAATATATTTGAGAGAGATTACAAAGAATACTGCACCAATATTACAAAGTTGTTGCACCAACTTTTCAGTGCCTGCGTACTTGAACGTGTGTTAGTATGGCTTATGAAATATGTATAATCTTTCTTTAATTTTGTCCAGGCAAAAGAAAAGAGCATTATACTTCTCCCAGATTTAGGCTCGTTTTCAGAGAGGACAGAGTCTCAAAAAATCTGCACATGAATTTGCTGCCTAAAGTATTAATTTTCCATTAATATAAAATAACACAATAGGGCTACGTCTACAGTGGCCCCTTTTCCAGAAGGGGCATGTTAATTTCACGAGTCGCAATAGGGAAATGCGCGGGGGATTTAAATATCCCCCGCGGCATTTAAATAAAAATGTCCGCCGCTTTTTTCCGGCTTTTAGAAAAGCCGGAAAAGAGCGTCTACACTGGCCCCGATCCAGAAAGTAGGAATAAGATCCTCCGGAAAAGGGCGCTTTTTCCGGAGGATCGGGGCCAGTGTAGACGCTCTTTTCCGGCTTTTCTAAAAGCCGGAAAAAAGCGGCGGACATTTTTATTTAAATGCCGCGGGGGATATTTAAATCCCCCGCGCATTTCCCTATTGCGACTCGTGAAATTAACATGCCCCTTCCGGAAAAGGGGCCAGTGTAGACGTAGCCTAGGAGAAGATAAATTCAACAATCTTCTGTTTTAAATAGTCCTATTTGTGTTACATTATACTGACATATATCCAATGAAATTAAAGAAAACTACATTAATTAAAAATGCAAATGTTCACAGAAGTTGTTTTGCTTTATTTAGCCAGCTTATTTAATACAGAACAAATATTAATATTGATTTGACACGTTCCTTGTTGTGATGGGCTGGAAAGAGAATGAAGCCTAGACTTGAACTAAACAATCCACATGAGCAGCAAGAAACCACATTTAAAAAATATTGCTCTGCCTTTTAGTTTCACTGCTGCTCCCATCTCTATATTTTCCTCTTTATTCTAAGACAGCATTGGTGTATTAAAATATACCCTGATTTAAACCAAATCAGTTTAAATTGTACAGTTTAATAATATAGGTTCCAAGTCATATGAATTTGTAAAGGTAATTCTGGATGTAAGTATCCTATATAACTGATCTCTACACTAAACTAGAGAGCATGGTCTTGAAAAATTGATACAAAAACTATTTTAAGATTTGGCACTCAAATCACTCTCTCAAGTACATTTTCAATGTATCATATTTTTTCTGCTTCATCTAGGACAAAGCTTCTTTTTTTTTTTTTTTAAATTGCAAGTTAGGCATCAACGGGTTTAGAAACTCTAAAACCTGTGGAAGCAACTGGAGCAGATTACTGAGGCCAAGGATGACCTGGTTTGATAACTAATCTGAAAACTGATTTTAGCAGCAGACAGAACAGAGAAAGGGATTTCCATGACTTAGAATTCCAGGGAAGGACTTCCCATAGTCACTACACAAGGACAATGGTCTATATAGGTTGCCAGCATAGCCTTTCCATATCTCAGTGAGATAAGATTTCCGTTATCTAGAATGGATCGGGGTCAGCAACCTTTTCAAACCGAAGAGCCAAACAACATCAAAATTCAGTAGAAGTGGTCAACAAAGAGCCATATAAAAATGCCCATTTGCATGAATGAAAATATACAATTGATGTGATGATTAATAATAGCATAAATGAAACATTGTACTCACAGACTTTATTTAATAGGACTTCTGCTGCTGCTGGGGTTGCAATTTGTGGACATGGGGGTGCAGGAGTCAGGGCTGGGATGTATGAGGAGCTCAGGGCAGGGGGTTGGGGTGTGTGGGAGGCACAGGAGGCAGGGCAGGGTGCTGTGGGTGGGAAGTAGAGTATATGTAGGGCCCTGAGGCCAGATTACCATACCTGACTGGGGCTGGACTGCCACGGCCAGATGAAGGCATCTTCCACCGCCAGCCTCTCACTATCCCGGTTTGGAGTGTGCTCTCAAATGGCTCTTTAAACTAGTTTTTCTCAACCTTTTTTTTTTTATAAAGTACCCCTTTTTTAAAAAAAATTATAAGTACTCCTAGTACGTACAGTTTTCAGACACACAATTTTTTTTCTGCCATTGCAACACATTTGTTTAAACAACTTAATTGTAGCTGGGCGGGCGATAAAATTTTTGGGTGTAAAAGTACAAAAATAATAAAGCACTGTAAAACTTAAAACAAAAATTCAGTTTTCTTCAAATTTCAGTTGTGTTGATGTATTCCCCCAGACTTCTCTCAAGTACCCCTGAGAGCACTTGTACCACTGGTTGAGAAACACTGCTTTAAACAACCAGAGTGCCCTACCTGGCTCTTGCCAGGGTGTAGCTGGTTCTTACTGGGGCATACCGCCTTACTTTCACGTCTGGTTAAAGATGAAATAGACAAAAAAAAAGACAATCTTGATATGAGTAATTACACATTTTTTAAATTTTGAATTAATGGTTCTTTTTTTATTTAAAAAGTCGTGGGTATTTTGGGAATGACAAATGAGCCATATTTGGCTTGTGAGCCATAGGTTGCTGACCCCTGGTCTAGAGCTTTTGTGAAATGGACTTGCTGAGCGTTGGAACTACAGGTTGAACCTCTAGTCCAGCAGCCTTGAGACCTGACCAGTACCGAACCAGAGAATTTGCCTTGGGACCACAGGAGGTCAATATAGTCGAGCAGCATTACCAACACTTCCACTGCTTACTAGGCACTTGGAAGACATTTAGCGGTAAATTAGAACTAAAGAATGACACAAAACACAGAGAGCCAGGACTGGTGGCTATAAACAAACTTTATGGGGCCATGGGAAATATGACCACAACCATGATAAGTGGACATCCGACTAACTAAAATCATAGGTGTCCAATGGCCTACGCAGTGGAAAGCTTTGCCTTCCCAAACCGCCAGGCACAGCCCTGCCACATTCCACCTCCAGAATGCCTGTAATAGGCATTTTGGGGGTGGGGTGTTGCTGCCCTCCCTGTGCTTCTGGTCGGGGAGGCTGTAACCACATGGCCTCCTCCCTCCTCTGATACTCCATGAGCTGCACCATGCAGCCTCCTCCCTCCCCCTGTGCTCCAGGGGCCCGGGAGATAGGAGCCATGCTGCGTGACCTCTTCTCTCCCCCAGTGCTCCTGGAAGGATACATGCATGCACCCCCTTGTGTCTCTTCCCATCCCTAAGGGAGGGGAGGGGGAATGTGCTCTTAGGGGCAGGGTCTCAGCAGAGTGGGTGGAGCTGTAGGCAGGGCTGGGAGCTTGCCCCTCCCCCCAGCCCCAGCTGCACCAAACCCATGGTGATGGACCACAGATGTTGCCAGACTAGAGAGTGTTGGACTACAGAGGTTCAATGTGTACTTAAAATCTTGCAGGATGTAAAAACAGCTCGTTTAGATTTTCTAAAACACCTGAACATGATTTTCATTGATGCAGATCTGAGGAAATGAGCATCCATTGAAGATGATTAAACAGTCCCAAGACAGAGGATTTCCTGTTAAACCACAAAAGCTTTTTCTAAGAGCTGTTCTTGGGAGGTTACAAATTTCACTTGTAGTTTCATCAGCTCTTAACAACCTCTTTCCCCTCCCTTCTCCCCCCAATATTTTGCATGGTAAAATCTGGGTGTTAGGGCTTCCAGAATGTCCAAACTCCAGTCCAGGTACTGGCTATGAATCTATTCTACGTGAAGTAGTGGAGTGTGGATTTTTACAGTGGAATTGGTGGTGCTGCGCTCCTCGGTTTAACAAGCAATAGTTTTTGGATTTTAAATACTCCAAATCTAGCAAGCTCTAGGGGCTGGGTATATTTGTGTTGTGTAGGTGCCAGGGGTTTGCAACAGGATTTGGAATTTGTATTTGTTTTTATAATTAGAGACTTATATGGGGGGGGAGGTTAGCTTTAAAAACTGCCAGGCTCCAGGGAGTAGAACTGTAGCTTTTCAGCGCTATTGGACCCGCATTCACCGGCTCCGGCGCAGTGTGGGGGCTGAGTGAGTCGTGGCGGGGAATCCGGGCAGCCAGGCGCACCAGAGGGCTGGGGCGGGCGTGCTACTGCACTGCTGCTCCACGCCGTGCCGAGGCCCGGACAAGCCTGGGACCCTACAGGGACAGTGCAGCTCGGGGGCTGACACCAAAGACGCTCGGGGTCCCGACGCTTTCCTTGGAGAGGGGCTGCGCGAGCCTCGCTTCTGAGCCAAGGGCCGGCGTCGCCGGGGAAGCCTGGGTCGGGCAAGCCGGGCTGCGGAGCAGGTGGGAGGGGAGAGCCCCGCCCCCGCCTTCCCACGGCGCCGCCCGGCACCTCGCGGGCAGCGCGCAGGGCCCCAGCGGGAGCGGAGCAGCAGCAGCCGCAGCGCGTCTCTGTGGCGCGGACCGCGGGCAGGTCAGTGAGCCAGGCTGGGGCGCGCGGGGTCCTGCCCCCTCCCGGGCGCTTGGGGCACAACTGCGGGGCTCGCTTCGCTGCGCGCCCTGCCTCCCGCCCCTCCTCAGCTCCGCGCCGAGCTCCCTGGCAGCAGCTCGCCCGCGCCCCAACGAGGAGGGGACTCCCTGGAGGGAAGGCGTCGCGCTTTGCTCTGGGGCTCGCCTGCCCAAGGAGAGGCGACTTGGCGGCGCGTCTGGGCAGTGCTCGGGACGTGGGCTGGATGCCAGCCGTGGGGAGGGCGCTGCACAGCCTGGGCCCCCTGCGTTACCAGTGCCCGCCAGCAGGGGTCACTGGTACCTGGGGCGGAGGGGGCACAGGGAGGGCCTCGCAGTGCTGCAGGGCAGGTAGGTAGGGGCATCCCATTGCGCAATTAAAATGTGGAGGGGGGCATAGGTGGGCGGTGCACCGCCTGAATGGTACCAGGAGTAACCTATGCCCGGCCAGCCATGATTGTGTATCTGACTATTGATAAAACACCTAAGTGGAAAGGGCCTGCTTCTGAACAGCCTACGTTCCCATCCACAGCCGCATTTGTAACTGATATTTTAAATGTCATCCTTGGCATCAAAAATGACACCCACTTGGTGACGCTGCTGACGATATCCGGGGCTTCTAGGTGGATCTACTCAACCTTCTTGTTTGTCCAGCATTTTTAAAGTGTTAGCTGTAGTGGTTATATAAATAATTATAAGTCCCTTGTATAAAAATATGAAACAGTAAGGATTTCTTTGAGACCAAGATTTTTGCCCTAGGTGCTTCCATCCCAAGTTAGACAAGAACCAACACAAACTGAAAACGGATGGTGGATGGCTGGTAGAGTAGCAGTAAATAAGAAGGAGGAGGGTACTGTGGCTGGCTACCATGTGGATTTCATGTTAGTTATGGACTTAATGTCAGTCTTTTTCTTTAAGCCTCTTCAAATAAAAATAACTTGTAAGAATTTATAAAGTTTGTTGTAGTTCACCTTTTTCCTGTAGTTCTTATCCTGGGAATCTTGTGCACCTGCTATCTAATAGCTTCAGAGGGATAGCCAAGTTAGTCTGTAACTGGAAAAACTTAAAAAACAACAAATAGTCTTGCAGCACCTTAAAGACCAATACAACATGAATGAAGAAGAAGTGGGTTGTGCCCACGAAAGCTCATGATACCATCTATGTGTTTTGTTAGTCTTCAAGATGCTGCAAGACTATTTGTTGTGTTTTAAGTTTTTCCTGCTATCTGATAGTCAGGAGCGGCCCTAGATGAGCTGCCGGCAACTTGGCGCCCTAGGCGAAATGCACGATCGGCGCCCTCCACCTCCAAAGCCCTCACCGGCCGTTTATCTTGGCGCCCTAGGTGACCGCCTAGTTCGCCTGTATTGACAGGCTGCCACTGCTGATAGTTATTCAAGAATAACGTTAAAAGTTATATTCAGTACGTATAAACTGTGTGTGTGTGTGTGTGTGTGTGTGTGTAAGTGTAAGACTTACTGTACTTAGTGATTTAGATTTATCCACGTTATCCATATACTCTCCTGACAGTACTATATGCTAACTAGAGGGGTTTTTTATGCTTCATGTGTCTCACATTCTTGAAAGAGTGAGATTATGTCACCGACTTTGTGGGGAGGGAGGTTGGAGGAAGTGTGTGGTTGTGTAGTTACAGTTAAGAACACCAGGAATTCTAGGAATAGGAAAGAGGCCTCCGGGACAACATGCCAGTCCTTTTTTAGTTTGTTGCTGAAAACTGGATAGTTCTGGTTAAATATATTAGAATAGTAACAAAATCTTGCTAAAATTATAACAATTATAATTTGAATTAATTCTAAAGAAGAGAGGAACTTCAGATATATTGTAGGTGGAGGTCATTTCTATACAGAATAAATATGGAGCGATCTTTACTTAGGGTATACATTTTCCAAATACTTCTATTTCATTGGAAGTATTACTTAAAATCATCTTCATCTATAACATAGGTACTGGTTGCAACATGTGTCATATTATTGAACAATCTATCTATTAATGTAACTAATTTTTTTATATCTCAAATGGTATGTTCTACAGATGTGTCAGAGTTTGTGTTCATGTAGTTAAACATGAAAATGTAAATTAAACAGGCTCAAATAAAAATAGAAGTTTAACTTTTTCTGTTAAATCAGAGTATTTTGTCTAAGTTTTGTAACTTTAATAGAATTATTTTTTTAAAAGAAATGTGGCTAAGTTATTACTATTAATTTAACACCTATCTATATATTTTAAAAATGTGCATCTGTCTGAGACTATCTTTGTTCTAGAGCTCCTCTTAAACAATAAGAGCTAGGACCACCAAATTTGGCAGGCACTTCCTCTTATCCTAACTTAAAACAAAGTTAAGGTCTGGTTGTTCCAGGAAAATGGAAAGTACTGAGACTGGCACTGTTTTCCATAACACGGAAAGAGTGGGGGAACATAGAGGAGGGACATGATACTGAGAGTGGCTACTGCGGGCAGTGAGTGTTGGGTAGAGCTTTACTGCTGCACCCACCCAGAGTGGCTAGCTGATGCTAGGTCTCATCATTTTGCCTGCCACCAGACCAGGTAAGCACCCTCTCCTTACCTCAAACCCTTTCCCCCTTGGCTGCAGCTTGGGACTTGCCATTCTGAGTCCCTCCTCACCCCCTAACCCTCACTCTTGCACCTCCCTCACTGGCCAGCTCCCTCCCTGAAGGACTGGGGAAATGTCAGGGAAGTCTTCCAGTTATAAATATATAACATAAGTTGTCTTTGGACAAGTTTTACTTTGCTGTAACAGTCAATGTAATTAACCTAGCTGCTGAAATGATTTGAGACAGACTCCTGCTTCCCTGCCACCTTCCAGGCATAGAAGTTCCTAAACTCAGCAGAATTCCTGTGTGTGTGATACTTACATAGAAGAGCAAGCCACAAAGAAGCTATGCTGGGGAATTATGCAACTTTATTCTTTGATGTCTGACTGCATTAGCTTTGGGGGGTGATGGATGGAGGAGTTGTTGGGCGTGTCCTGGATGCTGTTGCAAGTGAAGTACATGGATTCACTGGTCTAAACATTGACATGATGAAGTGCACAGTGCTCCTACCAGGGGACAGAGTCAGGAGCTGGCAATTCTCCCACCTCACTCTGACTGGAGTGCAGAGCACTCAAACCCCTATGCTGTGACCCCACCCCTTAGTGGGAGCACTCAGGACAGAGCCGGGCAATCCCCAAGCCTCCTACCCAGCAGGCTCACTGGGCAGGCTGAGCCGGGGGGGTGGGGAGGCACGCTTTTATCGCACCCCATTTTTACTGTTTTCTGAAACACAGGGTGCACATCTGTTATATTTCATTGTCTGTTACTGCCTATATATTGTATTATAGAATAAAAGACGACTGTTAGAATATAATCAGATTTAAAATGACTACTAACTTCGAATTTTCTCATTCTAGCCTTTGGTTTAAAAATGCTATGTCTGTTATACAATTGTCCTTTTAAATTTAAGATCTGTAGGGTTTTTTTTAAAGATAAAAGAAAGAAAATATAAATTTATTTCAGTAAGAATTTAATCAAATTCAATATTTTTCTGAATGTCTGATCCTAAAAAAAATCTGAATAGATTTTCTTTATGCTTTCAAAAATATTCACCTCTGGGCTGGGACTTTTAAGTGTGAGAATTTCAGCCTGAAAGCAGGTATTTTGGAAAATCAAAGTACTGAAATTAGGGGCTTAAGCTGGGGAAAAAAATGATATTTTAACAGTAACAGGCTAATGAGTAAGTGAATTCTAGCAGGAATATATATAGAAGAACCTGCAGAGCTTCATGATGTTTGTGCAGAATACAGAACAATATCTCTTGTGGCTAAATACTGAGTTCATTCCAATAGAACCAGGGATGTCTTCATTTAAAAGTACAGGTTGAACCTCTCTCATCTTGGATCTGACTAGTGCCTAATCAGAGAATTTGCTGGACCACATGAGGTCAGTATTCTGTAGTAGCATTACCAACACTTCCACTGCTTACTGGGCTCTTAGAGGACGTGTAGTGGTAAATTGGAGCTAAATGACAGCACAGAATGCAGAGCCAGACTGGTGCCTGTAAACAAACTTTATGGGACTGCAAAAAACTTACCGTGTGTGGCCAAGTGTACATTTGGCTAACTAAAATCATGCTGGACTGCAGATGTTGCTGGACTAGAGAGAGCTGAACTAGAGAGATTCAACCTGTAGTAGTGCTACCTATCAGACTGCTTTGTATGCTGGTACTTGAGGCTTGAAAGTGGAATATTCTTTTCTACAAAAGATCTACATGTTTCATAGGCTCCTGTGTCTACGGAGGTGTGTCTTCCCTGTAATACTGACCAGATCTACCTCGGTTCATCTATCAAAACTAGATAAGAACAGGCATATTAATAGTAGCATAACCTTGCTTTTTTTTTTTTCTTTCTCTGACTTCCAACAGAGAAAGCTGGGCCTCAAAATAGAGTCATGTCCAGGAGACAGTACAAGGCATTTGCAATGTCACTTGGAGTCGGGCTCCAGCGGGGAAAGACTACTTTGATTTGCAGCCTGGGTTCCACATGAAACCTGCTGGAGGAGTGAGGAGTCAGATCATCCTCCAGGCACCGATGATATGCCCCTTCCTGGGAAATGTTGCCCATTTTTGGGGCACTATTGCCTGGCCGTTAGTAGGGTTGTTAGCACATAGTCATTTAAATGATTAACCAATAAGCCTAGACTTATTGATTAATCCAGACGACTACACACCCACCCACACACACACACCCACCCCTTGCTGCCTCTGTATCAGAGGCAGCAAGGGGGAGGAGGAGGTGGAGGCAGGTGCTCATGGAGGACCGGCTTTTAAGCTGGCTCTTCATGCATGCTTGCTCCCATGGAGCTTCCCCCCCTTCCTCCTCCCTCCCCCCCACCTCCTACAGAGGCAGCAGTGTGGGGCGGGAAGGGGGGGGCAGGCGGGAGCCAGTGCTTGAGGGTGGGAAGCCAGCTTAAAAGCCAGCTCCCTCTGAGCGCCAGATCCTACAGAGCCGCCTGCCCCCCTCCTCACCTGCTATCTCTGATAGGGAGGCAGGTGGGAGCTGGTACTCACAGGAAGCTGGCTTTTGAGCCAGCTGTCTGCATGTATCAGCTCATGTGGAGCTGTCTGCCTCCCCCCCTCCCCTTTGCTGCCTCCCACAGAGGCAGCAAGGGGATGGGCTGGCATGAGCCAGTGCTCGGAGGAGTTCCTGAACACCAGCTTGCTCTGCTGGTACAGGTGCACCGCTGCGCTCTGATAGAGGCAGCAGCACAGGGTGGCCGGGGGCTTTCTGGGAGTGGGGCTGGGAGCGCACTGGCTGCTGGCCCTGCTCCCGAGGAGTATTTTAATAACCATGTAACTGATCAAATGTTTCATGGCTACACAATTACTAAAATGCACGTTATCTAACATCCCTAGCTGTTAGCTTCCTGGTGGAGTGGGAGTTGCAGTACATTTTCTACTGCCAGATTCTGTGCTAGCAGAAACCCATGCAGCCCTTGGGTGGATCAAGGCCAGTGGAAATGTTCGAGATTTAAGTTGGTGTAACCAAGAGCAGAATTTGATCAGGGCAATTTGCTTAATTACATAGTAGCATTTTCTTCCAAGGCACTCGTCTTGCAAGTGAAGGTATAATTGATTTCAATAGGATTTTTGTGTGGATATTTGCAGAACTGGTTTTCAGTACATTCCATTGAGAATGAATGGGCCTATTCTGCTATGATTTACAATCCTGTAAATCCAAAGTAGTTTTAACTTTGAGCAGAATTTGCCACAGTAATTGTAAGTAATTGTAAAGTTCTAAAGAACTTTATATCTAAAAACTAAATTGGCATGATTATGCACTTAATGAAAGGCAAGGGCTTTATTTGTTAGGCTGTAAAAATGTGGAGTTCTTAATGTTTATATTAGGGTACATCAGTCTGTGATACTTTGTACTTCTGATGAACTGCATATCACTGTTAAACTCTTAGTACTCTCTTGGTACCACTCCATTTAGTCTCTAAGGGCACGTCTACACTATGGGATAAGATTGACTTAAGTTACGAGACTTTAGCTACGTTAATTGTGTAGCTCAAGTCAAAGTACCTTAACTCTACTTTTGGTGCTGTCCACACTGAGGGAAGTCGAAGGGAGAACGCTCTCCCTTCGACTTCCCTTGCTCTTCGTGGAAGCAGGACTACCAGCATCAACCGGAGTGACCCTCTTAGTTTGAATTAGCATGTCTTCACTGGACCCACTAATTCGAACCCTGGAAGATCAACAGTGGCAGCTTCAAACTTCTCTGTAGTGTAGACGTACCCTAAGGACTCTATTACCAAGAGAGATTGGCTCCTAATTTATGTCCTTGGTAATTTCTTACAGAGTCTATATGCTGTTTACTTTTGCGCTTTCATTTTTAATTATAAAAAGTCATTCTGACTGAAAATTTCAGTTAGTTCTTTTTGTATGAAGAAACATAACATCTGGTGCTTTAAAATTACATGGTTTGGTTTCTATTGGAAGTAAAATCCCAAATGACTAATTCTGAACATTGCAGCCTCTTTCAAAGTGTTTCCAATGTGGTTTAAGTAAAGCAGAAAAATTAATCTTGCTATGTAATGTATATACACTTCACTGTTTTTGTCTATTTCACTTGTGTGTGTCTATTGTGGAGTTTTATAACATTTGTGGTGCACCTGTACCAGCAATTTCAGCTGTTCTTTAGTGTTTGACAGGAGCAAGTGGTGGACATAATTAATCATATTGTCTGTTCTTCAGGACTGGAAAGAAGACTTGAACAGATGTTTCACAATGCAGATTCTCTAATGTATTTTTATGTTTATAAATCTGTACTTTTCCCATGATATAAAGAATTTGATTTGACTGGATATTTTAAAGAGTAGAACTCAGGACAATGTTTTTAAATTTTAATTAGCAGAAACCATATTTAACTATCCAAAACTGCTTTTGAAAAGTAGGAGCACAGTAAATTGTTTGCCTTCTTTCTTTCTTCTACTAATCAACAAACTGTATGTACATATCACCTAATCATGCCTTATCCTGTGCTTGCAGAACAACTGACATTCGTCCCAAGCTGTCCTGGCCCCTAAAAACGTCAATTACCCCCCCCCCCCAAAAACAACAACAAAGCACTATACAGAAATTGTCTAACCCAATCAAAGTGCATGAGTGCTGTACAATTATTTCTCCATAATACATTCAGCCTGAATGAAGAAGTCTTTATTCTGTCTTAGTGACTATGCAATATGAAAATCTGATGGCTGTAGAAGCAGAACTCTGCTTCTTAACAGGGAATTTTGTGCTACATAAGCAAAGGCATTTTACCTTGGAGCAATGAGGTAATAGTTCCTCTTTATACATCTGGTGCAATTGCATCTGAAATGTTCCAGGAATACCATTACTAGAAAGATATTAACAAACTGGATACATTTCAAAAATGTTCAAAGACTGGTGGACTGATTTATGAGGAAAAATTAAACCAGCTAAACAAATGTATCTAGGCTAAATTATATGTGCCTGGGGGTCATAATTCTACAAATACTTCCCAGGTGCAGATGCCAAGGAGGTTAAATAATTCTATTTATCCTGGTACAAGATGGTATAGCTAAGAGTAATGGAATCAAATAAAGAAAGGCAAAATTATGCTGAATATCAGAAAACCTTCCTAACAATGAGGGTTATTAGATTATGAAAGAGTTTCCCAAGGGATGAAACACAAGCCTTGTTATTTGGGACACTTAAAATTAGACTGAACAAAGCATTAAGAAATGTACCACCTTTCTTTGGTGGCGAGATGAACTAGAAAACCTTCTAGCTCTTTTTGGTCTCTACAATCTATGGCTTCAGAGTCTGGTACTGCACTGTGAAAATCAATGAAAGTTTTTGTCATTGACTTCAGCAGCACTGGGATTGAACTCTCTCTGCCCATAGTGACTGTGGCTACTTCAGCTTCTCCCTCTCCTCTAATTCCCACAGACTGCCAGCCTTACCCCCTAAGTTTCTTACCCCTGTTTGTTTTTTACAGGGAATACTCAGCCCACCCAAGCCTAAATCAAAAAACGTAATTGTACACATATACTTTAAAACTGCCTCCCACAGCACTCTCACGTTGAATAACAATATTGGTAATAGGGGAAGGAATAATAGATTCCGTATGCTTACCTTTTAAATAACTTTGAAAGGGAAAAATAAATAGTTTGAGGAAAAGAGATGGAGGGTGAAAGTGTTTTGTTTTTTGTTTTTTTTAACAAATGTACTATAGCACTTCTAAAAATATTCACTGAAAACAGAAGCAGCAGTGTGTTAGAGGGCAGAGAGAGAGAGAGAGGCTACATCTAGACTGTAGGCTTCTTTCAGCACAAGCTTTTCCGGAAGAGAGCATCCACACAGCAAAAGCACATCCAAAAAGCAATCTGCTTTTTTGAAAGATAGCATCCAATCAGTGTGGATGTTATCTTGCAATTAAGTTGTGATTACTGTGGATGAAGTGGCCACCAGGACACATGTGCTTTTTCCTGGAGGCCTCTTCTTTTGGGGGGAAAAAAAACCCCTCTTCCCCATCCACACATGCCTTTTTCCAAAAGAGCTCTTTCAGAAAAAGGCTTCTTCCTCGCAGAAAGAGGTTTAGTGCTGTTGGAAAACCCCATGCCTTCTTTCGACTTTCTGTCAAAAGAACACAATAGCTGTGTGGATGTAAGAGCAGTTTTTCCGGAAAAACTCTGCAGTGTAGATATATCGCTGCAAATCATATGATGATCCCTTAAGGAGTTTCCTTCTACCTTGACATTAGCAATTTCCTATGCACGTTTCCTTTTAGGTTTGAGTTTATTTAGCCTATAGTATGGATATTCATTACCAAGAATACACACTAATTATTATCTGAACACACAATCCTTTGTTTTTCCTACCCACCCATCATTAGTTAACTGAGTGAAGTGCAATCTCTAACCAAGGAATCAAGCTAGCAAATGTGTGAGTGAAAGTATGAAAGACTTTATTGCCTCCTACTAAGAGAATATGCTGTACCAATCACACATTAATGACATAAGTAGAGAAGAGGTTCACTTACTGTCACATAACAATCCTATTCACTTACATTTGCAGGTCATATAGTAATGGGCCTTTATCTTAAGAGCAGTATAAAGGCTGCACCTCTGCACAGGGCTGGCTCTAGGCACCAGCAATTCAAGCACGTGCTTGGGGCGGCACATTTCCAGGTAAGCAGCTGCCCCTAGCAATGTCCAGCCCTGTCCAGCCCTGCTTCGCCCTGCCAATTTTAAATGTCCAGCCCTGTCCAGCCAGGCTCCGCCCCGCCCCACCCCGCCCTACCGGCTCCAGCCCCCTTCACCGGCGAGAGACCGCTCCCTGCCGGCCGCCCAGCTCGCTGCGCCCACCCCGCGCCCATCTGGCTCTGCGCTGCCCATTCCCTGCACCTCCCCTGTGCCCCGCACCCTGCTCCCCTGCACCCCGGTCCCCCTGCTCTCCCAGTTCCCTGCGACTCTCTTGCTTTGTGCCCCCCTTACACCCCGCAGCCTGCTCCCCCTGATCCCTGTGCCCCTCTGGCTCTGTGCCGCCTGTTCTCTGTGCCGCCCCTGCACCCCAGTCCCTGCACCCCTCTGGCTCTGTGCCCCCTCTGCACCCTGCAGCCCCTTTTCCCTTCACCCCTCTGGATCTGTGCCCCCCATTCCCCACACTGCCCCTGGACCCTGATCCTTCTGCCCCTCCCGTTCCCTACATCCCATTCCCCATGCCCACCCTGCACCCTACTCCTTCCAATCCCTGCATCCCTCTGGCTCTGCGCCTCCTGTTCCTCATGCCACCCCTGTACCCCCTCCCCACACTGTTCCCCACACCCCTCTGGCTCAGTGCCTCCCATTCCCCATGCCCCTCTGGCTCTGCTGTCCCTGCACCCTGCTAACCCTTGTGGGTCGGGAGTGAGGGGTGCTTGTCTATAGGGAGGGGCTGGACGGGGCAGGGAAAAGGCTGTTGTGACCCAGCAGTGAGTGAAAGGGGAGGGGGAGTTTACTTAAAGCGCCTTTGCCTTTTATGGAAAAAAAATAATTAAAATTATATTTGCTATTTATAGGGCTAAAATGCTGGGATGAAAATGAAAACAAAAAAACCATTGCAAACGTGTAAAAGCCAACAAAAAAGGGGCGGCCAAAAATTTTTTTTGCTTGGGGCGGCAAAAAACCTCGAGCTGGCCAAGCCTCCGCAGTCCAGTTAGGCAAAATGGAATTTTACATGCATATCCCGTTGCCTCTGCACATTCACATTAGAACCAGTTTGCTGCACATACTAGTCATTGTGCTGGAGACAGGTGAACACACAGACTATGTCTAGACTGCAAGCCTCTTTCAAAAGAGTCTTTTTCGAAAGATACTTTCTAAAAAGCCTCTTTCGAAAAAGAGCGTCTAGACTACAACCAGTACTTTCGAAAAAGCAAGTCACTTTTTCGAAAGAGAGCACCCAGGCAGTCTGGATACTCTCTTTCGAAAAATCACAGAGCATTTTCAAAAAAAGGCGTTCTTCCTCGTAAAACGAGGTTTTCCGCGGTCAAAAAACTGCCACATTCTTTTGATTTACTTTTGAAAGAACGTGGCAGCAGTCTAGACGCAAGGGAAGTTTTTTCGAAAAAACCCTTTAGTCTAGACACACCCACAGGGAACTGCAGGGGCTCTGAAGAGGGCTGCCAGCTAGGGATTCTGAGCCGGGGTGTAGGGTGGAAGCTGGAAGGGGTGCAGAGTGTGAAGCTGATGAGGGGTATAGGATAGTCAGTGAATAGGCTTTTAAAATGTCAAGCCAGGAAGTAATGAACTTTGATTTACATTTTCTTCTCCCATGTCTAAGTGCCCCCCGTATGTTTTACCACCACTGCCATGCAAATGGTCTGTAGACCACCCCCCAAAAAAGGGGGTGTTCTGTTTTCACTTGGAGAATATTTCCCAAACCCAATTCATATTGAAAATATAAAGCCAACAGTTGCAGAGCTGAAAAAAAATGAAACCGAAACACTATCAGTGGATCACACTCATTGCCTCTACAGGCATACTTCTGAATGATTTAATTGAGGAAGAGAGGGATTACTATACTCGTGGCTTTTTGTACCTTACAGTAACATGGTTGAGCTGGGAAAGCAGCATTTCTACTTAGACAACTTATCAGAATATGATAAACAATTGTAACCAATCACACTGCAGAGCATCCCTGAGTTTTGTAGCCCACCAGTCCCCATTGACAGTGTTCTTTATGTACCATGAGCTGGGAGGTTAGTGATGTAGGTGCTTCAGATTCTAGTCTTTGGTATGTGCCCAAAAATCACTTGCCAACTCCTTTAAAAGAAAAAAGCTATTCTGCTAGATCTGGCAGAAAGAAAACATGCAGGGTATATGCTTTAAACAGGTATCATAAAAGATTAACTTGACATGGTGGCAGTTCAGTAGGAAGGATACCAGGTTACTCTGGCATTGTATGTGGGCTAACAGGCAATTCAGTGCAGGCCTGTAGATACAGTAGCCAGAGCCAAATTCTGGTGCTCTCTGGTCTCGTTGGGATCCCTCTACATTTTTCTCCTGTGGCTGCATCACACCTGCGGTTGCTACTGAGGACCTCTTGCCACCAATGATATGTTTCTAGACCTAGTCTTCAGCTTTTGAGGTCTGACCTTTCCTCCCCAGCTAACTAGGCTACCACCACTTTCTGTCACCCTTACCTACAACCAACTGGGTCTCTCCTTGTTGGCTCTCTCTGTGTCAACTCTGTCCATTGTGTTTGGCATCATGGAGGTCTCTACTTGCTGAAATAAATTACTAGTGTTACTAGCATGACCTGTGGGCAGTGTCTTGCTTCCAGCTCTTGCTGGAAGGGGATAGACTCGGAGGTACCTCTAGTGAATCAGCAGGGTCGCTACAACACTGAATCCTGAAAAAAAGACATTGTTTAATCTAAATTCCTTGTGCCAATTAAAAAAATAAGTTGCTAGGACCGCTACTCCTGATGCAGGGGATTTGTCCCATCTCATGGATTCACTTGTTTGTCCCACAGCAGAGCTTTTGCTCTATTAAAAGTAATGTGATGCCAAACTTGATTAATATGGCCTTTCCTTGGATGACACTGTGACTCATCAACCCTTCGGTGTCACCAGATAAGGAGGTTACTGGAGTGTCCTGATCCTGGTATGTACGTTCTGGCTCACCAAAGAATGTGCAGTGAAGTTCTAAATGGCAGGCAGGTCATACTGGTCATTAATATAATTGTGAAATGTATGTACCGGTGCTATGTAACGAATTATTTATGTGTACTGTAAAGAAGTCCTAAAGTCCATATCAGGGTAGAGTTGACCAACACATTTTCTATCAGACAAAAGATGTTTGATCACCTGTCTCTCTGTTCGCATGTAGATTAAGTACACTCCGCGACCTGCGGAGGCTTCACTGTGGCTTTGCACTATTCAGCTTCCTGTGAGTGGGGCCAGCAGCCCCTACTGGCCCCATTCCTGGGAAGCTGGTGTGTAACCATAACAGGAACCAATAAGTTAATGCTTATCGGTTAACTGTTTAAACGGTTACAATTTACATCCCTAAAACTTATACAATGGCAGTTCCATTTACATATGATGGGAATGTGAAATAAACAGGGAGGCAGCACACCAGAGAATAAGCCATGGGGGCCTATTATGAGTCTGGGATATAAGGAGAAGGTAAAGAAGACACCTTTTTTATCAAGGAGTGCAACTACATTCATGAAAATGAGATCACAACCAGCCTTGGACTGAAATTCTGCAAAGGATATATGGGGCGAGATAAACTTCTTTAGGCAGCAGGTTAGCCAGTTAGGTGTAGTCTCTAGGAAGTATGTTATGCTTTTCTTTAATATGTAACTTTTTGCTCCCATTATCCCTACTCACTATCTCTTGACTCTTCGGCAGTAAACTTATTGTTGTTTTCACTGTAAATACACCTCAGTGCTGGAATAGCATACAAGCTGCTGATCCTGAAATGTATCATCCATGCTGGTGTGTAAGACATTCCTTTGGGAACAGCAGGCCTGGTATTTACATGAGTGTTCAGTGGAGAGAGGGCTGAATGCTACAGGGCAGTGCTTCAGGTGGGGATGGGGACTGAAGTGTGCTACTTGAGAAGCAAGGTAAGGGCTAGCATTCCCAGAGGAGAATGCTTGGGTGAACAGGTTGGTAGACTCAGCTAGCTAACACCCATGTAAGCACGGGAAAGTTTTCTTCATGTTGGAGGCAAGTTGGTAACAAGGCGGCTCTCAGACATGAGCACCCTGAGAATGGTCACAGCCATTACTCTACTAAATCCAGCTAGGAATTTTAGAACACACGGATCTATTTTTCTTAATAAATAGTAAGAAAAGTCAAGCAGCATTTCACTGAGGCTCATGAAATAGAACTATGGAGAGCTCCATGTTAAAAAACAAAACAAAAAACCTCAACAGCCCAGGCCCATGCACCAGAGTAAATCACGCAAAACAATAATACTAAACTGGATCCGTGTAAAAGATTCAAATTTTATATTTATTTTAAAATTATTTGTATGATGCATTTGCTCAATTTTTGCCATCATCCTGAACCTGCAGTTCTCTATTTGTAAATTAGTACTTTATTGGAAAATATAAAAATCCTTTTTTTGGATTTATTACTAAAATTTCTGAAAATGAATTGAATTTTTTTTAAAATCAGTGATTCTGTTCATGTTGGAGTAATACCTGAAATTTCTGGTGCTTGCTGTGCTGTTCTTTGAAAGTTGTACTGCACTTAAGTGAAACTCTGTTCTGGAAAGATATTTCTTTGTTATTCAGTCATGTCCTTTGAGTCTAATACAAAAATTAAAAAATCTTACAGAGTTCTTCATTTATCTGTAGAAATACAAAATTCCCCTTTAAAATGGAATTTCATTCCAATAAGGGCTTCAAGATTTGTCTCATTGTAATTTATTCTTTTCAGCATAATTGCATTTCAAGGCTGAGAGCAGGATAATCTCATAGCTGAAGTTGTACAGGTTGGCATCTGTACATTTAGAATTCATGGAAACTGTCCAGCTATGTGAACTAGCTCTTTAGATGAATGTTATTATCTAATATCTATGAGGGCTGTTCATACTGTAGTACTACAAGCTGTAGGGTACAAAAGCCTTCAGTCTGCTGAGAGCCAGCAGTTTGGCAGTGACTGCTCTGCTGTTTTCGGTATGTAAGGACGTTTTTCCCTCCCAGGAATTCAGCTGGAATTATAACGGAGTGAAGCTAGAAACTTGACAGATGCCTGTGCCACCACCGCCTCCTCCCCCTCTACCACCACCTCTCCCGTCTTCTGCAGGACCACCTCCAGCACCTCCACCATTGCCATCTTCGTTACCTCTGGTAAGGTCTATGTCTCAGTTTGATTAGTACAGCAGGGTGATAATAGCAGTGGGAAAGCCTGCAATATTTTGGGGCAAGTGTTTGGAGCAAGCACCTAGGCCTGTTGCTTTTGTGGGTGCGTGCATGCAAATTTAGCATTAAGGAATACTCCCCAAAACAGAGCTCAGTTTTAATTTGACAATGTGCATGTGGGAAGTGTTGATTTCTTCCTTAATTTTGAATAGCTTGCATTAGGGCCTATAGTATTTTATCCAGAGATGTTTTGTTTTCTGGGGATACAGCACACGATGCTTTTGTCATGCACACGTGTATAGCTACTATCTGGAACAAATCACCTGGTTGAATGTCACCAAGCAGCATATGTGCCCTGGCAGTGAGTTGGGTGATGCCCTGGCTGGAATTCCACGTTCTTATTGTACTTTGTTTAGGTTGATCCTTGGGGATGTTTCTTTGGGCCCTTTTTTTGTATGTTGCAATCACTTGTTCATGGGGTGTTTCATGGGTGGCAGATATAAGAGGCAGGGAAAGGCATTGCTATCCCAAACTTCCAGGCTGGGCCCACCCACACTCTGCCCCCAGCCCTTCAGCCTGGCTCCCCTATTCCCTTGGGGCTGCCTGGGATTCACACCAGCCTTCCTGGGGCTAAGGAGGCTGGGCTGGGTGCTGCCCATTCTCCAAGGCCAGAGGGGCTGTGTGTTGTGCGTTCCTATCCTCTCCATGCTCTGGGGAAAGCTGGAGCCACGCATCTCCTCCTGCTCTCCCCGTGCTGCTGGGGCTGCATGCTGTCTGTACTCCCAGGGCTGGGGCTATGTGCCACCCACTGGGAGAAGGGTGGACAGACCCTTCAATTCAGGGGCTTGGCTCCCATGGGGGCGCTGGATAGCAAGGACAGGGGCTTGGGCAGAAGGGGAGGGGCTGTGGGTTTGCCTTCCCCAAACTAGGTTCACCCATCGCCCATGGGGTGTTTCAGCCTTGAAGCTATGACAGCAGAGCAGTGGTTCTCAAACTTTTTGGCACCCTGCTCAACACAGACTTGTCTGCAGACCGCTAGCCAGCCACCTATGATGACAAAATGGGTGCAAGAGCAGGCTGGAGGGGGGGGGGGGGGGGCGCAGGAGTGGGATAGGGTTGGAATCTTGGCAGGAGGGGGATATGTGAGGGGGATAATGCTGCTCTCAGGCACTGCTCCCCCCTTTGTTCCCATTGGCCATGATTCCGGCTCTGCAATTCCTCCAGTAGGGAGGATGGGGAGAGGCAGTGTGTGAAGCTACTTCTTCCCCCCACTAGCTGGATACAACCCTCGAGGATCACCCTCACCCCACAGCTGGAAGCCAACACTCCAGTCTCGTGGGGGGAGGGCCACTGGACTGGAGCGTCAGCGCAAGCTTCCCGTTGCAAGAGAGGGGTGAGCCCTGAACCCGCAGCCCACCTGCAAGACCTCACAGACTGGTATTGGTCCACAGACCACACTTTGAGCACCACTGCAGTAGAGAGTAATTGACAACTATATTCAAGGCCCAGCATCTTTGATTTACTTGTACGCTTCCTCTGCCACTGCATTAATTTCCTACCTCTGTAGAAACAAGTGCCTACCTCTTTCAAAACAGGGTTTGATTTATTTTATACCTTCTGGTGCTGGCTGTTATAAATACATACTTCAGCCTCTTGAACTTCCCTTTCATGGTCTGGCATCCACACCCATTTTGTGAAGGACTCAATCTGTTTTATCTGATTATGTTTCACCTTTGTCCTCTCTTGGGGAAACATTACCTTGTACCTTCAGGATTTGCCACTCCATATTTTAAGGAGTTCACAAACTGAACCATCTTGTAAAACCATCAGAAAGGTGCAAAGAGATGAAGGGAAGGGACTCAGGGCTGTGCTTGAGCTAAAAACATAGCGATGCAGGAATTCTGGTTTCTCTGGTTTAATTTTGACCCTGAGGCAGATTGACAGGAGTTTTCACGTCTGTGTTACTGAGGTTTGTCACATAAAACCATAACTAGACACCTAAATGAGTGGTGTCAGAGTGTCAGGGGGCAGACTCACCACCATGATGCCTCCTGCTGGTATCCCTGGGAATTAGCTTGTTAGCCCGCAGGGCACCTCCCTTTGGCTGGTGTCTCTCCGTGTCCTCGCTCCAGGCTCTCCATTCCAGTCCCCTATTGCTCCTAGACTGCAGTGTCCTCTTTAGGACACTGCCCTCCAGCAGTGCCCACTCCAGTGTCTCTCAGCCCCCTTCCAGGGTGTGTGTGTGTGTGTGTGTGTGTGTGTGTTTATCAGTCTCTACACTCTAGGGTCCTTCTCTCCCAGGGAATTCCCAATTCTCCTATACCCCCTGGCTGTGTCTCGACTGGCAAGTTTTTCCGCAAAATCATCTGCTTTTGCGGAAAAACTTGCCAGCTGTCTACACTGGCTGCTTGAATTTCTGCAAAAGCACTGACGATCTCATGTAAGATTGTCAGTGCTTTTGCGGAAATACTATGTTGCTCCCGTTCGGGCAAAAGTCTTTTTCCGAAAAACTTTTGCACAAAAGGGCCAGTGTAGACAGCAAAGAGTTGTTTTGCGCAAAAAAGCCCCGATCGCGAAAATGGCGATCGGGGCTTTTTTGCGGAAAAGCGCGTCTAGATTGGCCACGGACACTTTTCCGCAAAAAGTGCTTTGGCGGAAAAGTGTCCTGCCAATCTAGATGCGCTTTTCCGAAAATGCTTTTAACAGAAAACTTTTCCATTAAAAGCATTTCCGGAAAATCATGCCAGTGTAGACGTAGCCCCTTTGTTTCAGTGACCCACTGCCAGTCTTCATCTGGCCCCTGCCTCAGGGGCAAACTGCAGTTTGTAATGGCCACTCATCATTGGCAAGGGGATGTGGACCTGCTGCCTTTGCCTACCCTGGCTGCCTCTCTGCAGCCCTAGTGCACTCGGGCCTTGCTTCAGGCCCTGCAGACTGGGAGCTTGCCTGGCCAGAGCTGCTCCAGCTCTGCCTGCCTTTCCAGCACTGCTGTCTCCAGGAAGCTTCCTTGGCAGCCAGGTCCCACCTGCCTCTCTTTGTCTCCCAGAGCCCTTATTTATACAGCCCACAGTTGGGCCCTAATGGGCAATATCAGCCTCAGCTGTGGGCTTTGCTCCCGGCCCTCTCCCAGGGCTGGGTTTTAGCCTTGAAGGGCCAGAGACCCTGTCACACTGAGTAAGTTAATGCCCACAATTGCCATTGAAGTAAATACATGTGCTCCTCTTTTAACACTAGCCACCTATATTTAGGCATCTACCTTTAGGCATTCCATTTGAAAACTTTGGTCAGATATACAAAGGGGCAGATCCTCAGCCATGGCCTAAGTACCCATCGTGTAGGAAGTGTTCCTGTGTGCATGCATGTGTGTGCAAAAGTAGCTTACAGGTCAGCATTGCACTCCTGGATCCTGATAAAGCCTGTGCAGAGCCAGATTCCCAGCACTGAAATAAATTACTCCAGGTGCCTGAGAACCCAGCCAAAGCGATGTTGGGCTATGCCAGTTTTTCCCAGCTACAACATCAGCAGGAATGGGTTGTGCGATAAGAGGCCCTAGATCCGGCCTCACCATGTAGATGAACTAGCAGGCACCAGGCTTTAAGGGGCACCAGATTAGATGGAAGTGATTTTTTTTCTCTAATTAAAAATATATTGAATACGTTTTCTGTTATAAATGTCAATATCAAATGTGGTACTTGTAAAATAGCGCAACCTTGCCATGTCAGAAGCTGTTATTTATTTCATCTTGTGGAGCATGGCTGTGTATGTAAAAACAGTTAAAATGTGTCATGGCATAGCTTCAAAAGAGTGCTGCCTGGGGGCGGGGTCTGGCAGTTCAGTCATTCTCAGTAGCCCAGTGCTGGCCAGTCCTATAGCTGAGTCAGTGTGGCTCGCCACTTAGTAAAGGCTGCTCAGCCACCCGCAACAGCTGTTCTGCCAAATCATGAGCCATGATCCCGCAGATGCTGTGCTCAGGGAGAATTTGTATAGTGTTGGACTTGAACAATTTGGTAAGATGGAGGGATGTCAGCATGTAGACAACTACACAATGTAATCGATAAACCTGAGTTTATCGGTTAATCTTGTCACTGCATGTATTTCTACCCCCCCCCCCCCCCCCCCCGGCTCTGTATCAGAGACAGCAAAGGAGGGAGGAATGGGAGCTGGTGCCTGTGAGGAGCTGGCTTAAAAGCTGTCTCCCCACAGGCACTGGATCCACCTGTCCCCCCTCACCCTTACTCTGCTGCCTCTTAGAGAGAGACAGCAGTGCAGAGGGTGAGGGGGGCAGGCTAGCGCTGATATGCACGGAGAGAGGCTTTCAAGCAGGCTCCCCGTGTGTGCCTGGTCCAAAGATCCACCTGCCCCCTCCCTTGCTGCTTTCTACAGAGGTGGCGGGGGGAGGGGCAGGCAAGAGCTGGTGCTTAAAAGCTGGCTTCCCCCCCAGCACCAGCTGCATAGTGCTACCTCTCTCCCTCCCCCTGGGCGCTGCTTCTATCAGAGGTAGCAGCATGAGGGGAGAAGAGGCTGCCGTGAAGCAGCCTCTGTCTGTAACGGGCCCGAGCTCCCCATGGACTGCTCCGCAGCCCACAGAGCAGCCTCTGTCCGTGGTGAGCCTTGGCCAACCATGGACAGAGGCTGCTTCTCAGCAGCAGCCTCTGTCTGGGAGGTCTGAGCTCCCTGCGGACAGGGGCTGCTGCCACCCCATGCTGCTGCTTCTGTATCAGCACACTGAGATAGTTTTTTAAACTGTACAGAGGCAGCAGTGCGGGGTGATAGGGGGCTCCCCAGGAGTGGGGCTGGGGGCGCACTGGCTGCCGGCCTCATCCCTGGGGACTGTTGAATAGTTGTGAACCACTAAGATTTCATGCAGTTACATGACTATCAATTATGCAATATCTTACATCCCTAGTAAAATGCAGTAGATTTGTGCAATGAAGTGAAGGCTATTTCACGACTACTTCCAAGACATGTTACACCTGAAGGTGTACTGAAGTTTATTTCTGAACACAAACTAACTGGCAGCTTTCCCAACATCTTCAGTGCTCTTTGAATTCTCTTGAATCTTCCAGTTTCTGTTGCTAGTGGGGAGGGTAGCTTATCATTTTTAACTTTGAAAAAGGCCAACCTTCATTCTTTCATGCTGAGAGAGAGACTTGTCAATAGAACAAGAAATATCTCAGTAGAACACAAAATAACTTCAAAATTTTGTCTCAACTTTGCTTCCACAAATTGACAAAGCATGAAAAGCAAAAGTTCTAAATGTTTACACAAATCAATTTTTCCAGTGCAAAAGGGTTACAACTCAAAAAGGGATTTCATTCAGTATCAAGGAGTAAAGATTTTCTTAGTTTCCCCCATATCAGTTCCTTTGGAAGGAAGAGTGTTGCAAAAATGCAATTGTTTATAGTGCTGACCAGAAACACAGTGTACAACTGAAAATGGTTAAAACTTGGAAGTGTCAGCTACTTCTAAACAGTTTACCTTATATAGTATAATTGTGTTAGGATTAATGAAAAGTAGAAAGAAATCAATAATTTTTATTTTTACATTGCTCGTTTCAAATGCCAAGTAAATAAAGGTAAAACTTCATTCTAGATGTCTCATTTTTCTCTATATTGAATGTGGGAGGACACCAAAGTCATAGTTCTTGGGCGCCAAAAACCCTTGGGCTGGTCCTGTCTAGATCAATTCCATGTGAATTCCTGTATTGGGGTGATCTTATGGCTGATTATAGTGTCTTAGGGACAGTTTACACGAGAGGAACAATGCAAAGTGTCTATATCACACTTTAGAATCTGGCCCTAAATGTCCACTACAGTTAAGAGATCACTACTCAAGACCAGTTGAAGGCAGTTCTGTGGCAGACTGACGGGCTTTTTTCCTGGGGAGCCATGGCACCTCAACGACCCAACATTCTCAGCAACCTTCCTCAAAATTATTCCTCTCCAGAACTAATCATGTTCTCTGGCAGACTGGTAATTGGCCTAATTTTACTTCAGTGTAAATCTCTCTTTTGCTGCCCTTCCTGTGGTAGTTGCAGATCCCTTCTGAAAGAATGTGTAGCTAAGGCCCAACTAAATGTATAATTCTGCTTTCTGCAGTAGGTCTGGTTTCTGCCTCCTGTTACTTGTCACACATGGCACTATGTCTGTTGGGAAAACAGAAGCATCTCAGACACAAGGAGCTTTTAGAATACGCAACAGCTGGCTTCAGTCAATCCATACTCTGCTTCCAAAGGATTTACATTTTGCCCTGAATTTTGCTCTCTGTCTCTTGCCAGAGAATGCTAACATCTTCTCATCATTTCACTTTAATGAATTAAAGAATATATTTCTAATTTATAAAGCACATTTGGTACATTAGCTTGTCCTTTGCAATTTGGAAAATCTTCCGGCACAAGTGTATAATTGAAAGGGAGAAAATGAATCCTGCATAAAGAGTTAGGAAGGCAGTTCTGTGAAAGATTATTCTGGCATAACCATGAAGGAACTCGTCTCTGCTAAAGTTGAATCAGAGAGAAGACTATGTTTAGGAGATGCTCAATATCTAGTTAGTTCTACAGAAGCCAAATGCTGACGTAAGGTCAAAGCCCTGTTACAACTGTAGAGCTGGCAAAAGGTATTAATTGGGGAATCCATAACAAATAGCTACTGACCCTAGATTATTTTTTCTAGGAAGATATTGTCTAGAAGAATTTGGCATCTGTATCTTACAGCTGCTAAAACTGCCCAGCTGTTGCTACAGCTGTTAAATTTACTGGGGGAGAGTGGAAATGATAGGCAGTAACAGAAAAGTGCCATTGAAACAAACAAGCTTTGCCTAGTCAACACACACAGTTGTGAGTCTACACACATACATAGACATAAGTCAAGGGGGTAATTTTTATACCAGTTTACTTAAAGCAGCACACGTTTTGTATGTGGACAAACATAAGCCCAGCTCAGACTCATACAAGAGTCTCCACACACACAAATGTTCCATCAGTTTAATTAAACTGGTGCAACTTCTATGTGTAGACAAGCCACAAGGGCTCTGTTTAGTATTTAAATACCCTGCATGCCATTATATGGGATATGAAATTATATTTTTAAAAGAGTCCTGGATACTTAAACATGGACCTCTGTAGTTTTCATCTTTGCTGTTACTAAGGGGAATGTGTCAAGTTGGCCATCAGAATAAGGGAAAAACCAATAAATAATGGATATTTTATTTTTAAAAATTATCCTGGAAGATCTTGCATGGAAGTTTTATGTTGGCATTTCATCTAGAAGATAGCTTTTATATGGTGATGAAATAACACTTGTAAAATGTCACTATGCTTTGCTGCTAGTTAATTAGGTGAACCCTGCAGAGAGTGAGTCCATGCGATTGTGTTTACACATATCAGATGGCATTTCTCAGTCAATTATTTCCCACTTTTGTTCTGTCACAATGACAAAAACAAGTAATGGATTCAGGAGAAGACTAACCAAGGGAATGGAAGGATGCTGAAGAGTTAAGGGGGTGAAGAGCTGGACTGGCAGAAGAGGAGATTGTTCATATAAGATGAGTGGGGACAAAAAGAGACTGAACACAAGGAAAGTGTAAGAACAGAGAGGAGGACTCAGAACTGTGTTTTGAAGAAAAAAAAATGTAGAGAAAATGGCTGAAAGAGAGCAGGGTTGTTGGGTTCAGTCTGGTGGCTCTACAAGTTTGGGTGGGTGTTTCTGAGAATCCAGTATTTTCTCATTTCTACTTTGCAGCAATCACCCTTTTTTCCTGTCTTTTTTTTTCTACCACTGATGGATTGAAATGTGGCTCCATCAGCTTTTTTTGACCTTTTTGCCACTCATGCCTTATGATCTTATTTGTGTAATGATCAAGAAGTACCTACTTATGCAACATAGTTAGAAAAATCATGGTCAAGACCATGCTACACCAATTTTATTAAATGTCACCAATACTTTGGAGAAGATTGGATTACGCTGGCCACTTGAGATGTCAGTAACTTCTACCACTAAGGGTGAGTGAAATAGTTACTACATTACTTACCTGCCTGTATATTTTATCAAGATCTCATCTAAGATAAATCTGGATCCCTACTTACGCCACAATTCTCAAAGATTTTTGAATCTTTCCCTTTCTCCAGACCCTGAACTGTTGTTGGCTTTGAGTCCTTTGCAATTTTAATGCCTTCTTTGAATCAGAAGAAAACTAGTTTGGTTTAGACTAGTTTTTAACTCCTCTTGAGCTTGCATATACTCTGATATGAATGCTTGGACTATAGAGCTATGTTGTACATTTTTCATATCTGGCTTTTTTTCCATTTCCTTGCAATTCTGTCTTACAAGCAGTCACAAAAAATGGAAATGACACAAAGAGGGAATTCAAGGCACGTTAGGAAACACCTGTGCCCAACAGCTGAAAAGCTACTGGCTGCCTGAGCATGTAATAAAACAAAGCTTTCAAATGGATTTTTGACAGGGACTGTAGGAATATACAAGCAGCAACAGGTGTAGGTGCTGCTTGCTTGTAGTTGTAAGATATGCTTGTGGCACTTTTATATGTCTGACACAAAATGTAAATATAACTGATGGGAGCAAATGAGCATCACTTTGTGTGCCTGCCTTCAGGGGTCACAGATAAAACTAAGGGGGAGTTGTAAGGAAAAATAATGATGGGGCATAGGTTCAAGCAGTGGCTTAAGGCATATTGTCCCTACAGGCTGGATTGACTGCCAAGTGCTCTCCCATCGACACCAGCACTCCACCAGAATGAGAAAAGCAAACAGAGTTGATGGGAGAGTGTCAGCTGTCGACTCACTGCAAAGACATCTTGGTTTGCCTAGCTGAAGTTGCATCACTTAGGTTAATGACTCGCTGTCGAGTAGACAGGGCCTTATAGAATATTAAATCTGGGTCCTCCAGCTGGAAAGTTTGTCCTCATACTCCAATAAAACTGAAAGAATTACATTTCAGTTAAACTACCTAACCTTTCTGTTTCCTGGGCTCTTTTTCTATTGAAGGGTATGTTTTTTAATTTGGTAGGAGATGGGTTTCCATAAAAGCCCATGATGATGTTAAAAACAGGCACTGGTCTCAAAGTAGAAGCATTACAAAGATGTCATTGTTGAAAGTTTTAAGAGTTGGCTTTTGCTTTGATAACCTGCTATTTGTTTTTAAAGTGCAGTGGTCGGTTTACTTATCTGCTGCATGTGTCCACAGGCATGCATTTCTGATATTGGTGCAATTGACATCTATTAACATGTTGAGAAACTTTGGAAGTGTATTGTATGTACTAGACCCTCATATTTTGTTTAATGGTTCAGAATAGACACTTCTGAAGTTTAGGAAGATATTTCTCTCTCTTTCCCTTCAGAATTAATGTTGTTCTGTATAATGAAGTGGCAGGGCAGAAATAAACCAAAAAGACACAATGGCTCGTATAATTAAAGCCAAAAGAATTACACCAAGAGTGTATTTGGCCCATTGTTACATAAAATCAAAGGCGAAAAATGTTCTTGCTTCAGGAAAGCATTTAGTTAGTGCAATGTAAAAATTTACATTTTGCATTACTGTATTTCAAGTATCACATGGCTTAATTATAACTGTTCCTGAATTCTTATTTAATGAAATAGAGTTAAGGGAACTTTACAATACCTGCTAAACATATGACAATCTATTGGTTTCTTCAGCTGGCTATTTTAGCTCACTTTCTACTTTTGCATTAAAAAGCTCAGAGGAACAATTCCCCTCTATATAACAGTGTGGTAAATGCTTAATTTTACGGAGAGAGAATTTCCAGCAGCAGTGGGGGACTTTTTCCTCCTTCTCTTTCGTGCAGTTGCTATGTATTGTCAGAGGAAACCTTGTAAGCATGCTTAAGAAAATTGAAAAACTACAGTGTTACCTCTGAAGCTGTGGGGGAGTTGTTCTGCAGTTACTGTTTTTGTATTGCTTATGTATAGAAATTGAAGTAATATATGTAAAACAACATAGTTGAATAGCATGGTAATTTACTGCCTTTTATGCATTTTGTATATATCTTTGGGTACCTTAAGTCACGTACATGACTCATCTAAGTTCTGCATATTTCTTAGTGTTCTTTGATTAGCTTTTTTAAGAGATTCTCCCAGATGTAGAGGTGAAAGATACTTTTTGGTCATAATACTTTTTGGCAGTGTCAGACCTTTTGTGTTTTAAATAGATGTCAACTTTCTAGGAGTGATCTATTACCAGCTTTGGTTTGAAATCTTTTTTCAGGTGGTTGCATTTTTTTTTCTGCAAAAAGACTCTTAGATGCAGGAAAAAAACCCTCTCTTTCCAGTTTGAGGTGACTTTGTTGATGCTCATCAGAATCCAAAGGTTCTTTATGACGTGATGCACTGCAGTCCCTTTTTACTAAATTTTGAGGTGAATGCAGACCGTGCAGAAGAGTGGAATAGGGAACTAGGCGTACAAGTCAAATGAGGACCTGTTGCAAGACAGTTTAGTGCATTATCAGTAGGCAGTTCTGATTGTACTTTAGCCTTAACTTCCTAATCTACAGACTAGGACTTGAACTACCACTCAGTTTTTAATCCCCAAGGTATATATTTTGCTCTGTGTTTTTATTCAGACTTTAAACAGACTCCTGAATCATAAGATTTCCCAAATCCTCCAGTATTTGGGCATATGTAAATTATGCTTATTATATAAAATGCTGCTTGAATTTGTTTGTCTTCAGTAGCTGCAGAGAGGCAGGCTGGATTGCTGTAAGGCTTGGACCTTTTGGCACAAGGAGCTAAATCCATTGAACTTGTCGGGTTCTCCAGTGTTTTCTGTATTAACTCTAGAGGTGGGATTTCTTGACCCACAGTCATCAAGTGACAAAAGAAAAGTGATTTTTTTCTTTATAGACCAGTCACCATTGGTATTGCCATCTTTTTTTACTTTATCAAAAATATTGTGATATTTGGTGGTTTTCTTAAAGCTGCTCCAGGGGACAAACTGATTATATGAGAATCTCAGTTTTCACTTAAAGGGAAACTTCCAACCCTTGTTGTAGAGTGGGGGTGGGTAATAATTTCTGCTGGGGGGGCACTCCAAGATTTTGATAAGAGGTCAAGGGCCTCACTTTTCTGTGGAGAGGGTACAGGGTCTGGGACAAAAGTTGGGTACAGAAGGCAGCTTCTGATAGGGGACTGAGGTTCAGGAGATGATCTAAGAGGGAATTCAGATGAAGGAGGGGGTTGTGATCTGGGACTAGAGATTAGAGTGCAAGATCTGGGAGGGGGTATGAGTGCAGGAGAGGATTCTGGCCTGGGGGAGTGGTATGTAGGAGGTGGTACAGGATCTGAGAGGAAATTGTGATCTAGGGCAGGGTGTGTGTGTGTGTGCAGAGGGCTTGGGAAGTGTCCTGAGACAGGAGGGGCGTGATCTGAGGCCGGAAATTGGAGTGTGCGAGGCATTATAAGGAGTTACCTTGTTTGCTGTTTTTTTTGTGTGCGTTTGGATTTCAGTTTGCCTTTGGTAATGAAAACTAGCTGAAGTCAAAATAGCTAATTCAGCTTTTGGCGTGGTCTACACAGCAGGAAGTTGAAGGAAGAGCACTCTTCCTTCGACTTCCCTTACTCCTCATACAATGAGGGTTACAAGAGTCAGAGTAAGAAGTCCTCCAGCTTGACATTATTTCGAAATAATGGCTTGCTGTGTAGAAGTGCATATTGAAGAAACATCACTTATTCTGAAATAATGCTGCTGTGTAGACGTACTGTCGGTGTCTTGAGTATGTAGTCCATTGTGCTTTTATATACTATAGGTTGGACCTCCCTGGTCCAGCAGCCTTGGGACCTGACCCATTCCAGATGAGGGATTTTGCTGGACCAGGGGAGGTCATTCTGCCCTCCCCCCCACCCGCTATTAGCTCCCCCAGACATGGCCTGGGTGCCAGCTTCCCAGCCAGCTCCCCACTCCTCCCCTCCCACCATTCTGCCAGTCCCTCCACATGCAGGGCTCCTGGTCCCACTGGGAAGTTCTTCCAGGAGGCAGCAAAACTGTTGGATTTGTGGTTGTGCTGCCAGGTGGCAGCTTCACTCTGACTCCTGGCCCCATTGCTGGGTAGCCCATCTGTCAGGCTCCTGGCCCTGCTGCCTTCCTGTCCCACTGGGCAGCTGCACTTCTGGGCAGTAGCCCAGCTGTTGGGTCCAGTTGTGCTGCTGGGCTCCCAGCTCTGCCACCAGGCAGCCCTGCTGCCTCCTGGCCCCACCGGGCAGTATTCCCATTAGGTGGCAACCCTGCAGTCGAGCTCCTGCTTTCCCCGCCACTGGACTCCAGCCCCACTGCAGGACTCCCAGCCGCCAGGCCTCCACTGGGACACTGCAGTCCTGGAACAGTTCCCCGAGCATTTGAGAGAGGTTCAACCTGTAGTACAGTTGGAGATGATCTTCTCGTAGATAGTGCTGTCAGCATACAGGTTGTAACCACTCAAACTGGGATAGTTGTGCATACCCAATTGTTTGATTTTTTTTAAATAGTAGAAGAATCTGGAGTTATACTTCTTTTGTAGTCATGTTGACCTGTTATATGTCATGCCACATGAAACTGTAATCTCTCTCTCTCTCTCTCTCTCTCTCTCGTAGTTGTAGCTTAAGTAGGGAAATATGAATGAAATGCATCCCAGGATACTCAAGGAGCTGATCGAGGAGGTATCTGAGCCTTTAGCTATGATTTTTGAAAAATCATGGCAGACGGGAGATTCCAGAAGACTGGAAAAGGGCAAATATTGTGCCCATCTATAAAAAGGGGAATAAGAACAACCCAGGAAACTACAGACCGGTCAGTTTAACGTCTGTCCCAGGGAAGATAATGGAGCAGGTAATTAAGGAAATCATATGCAAACATTTGGAAGGTAATAAAGTGATAGGGAATAGCCAGCATGGGTTTGTGAAGAACAAGTCATGCCAAACTAATCTGATAGCTTTCTTTGATAGGATAACGAGCTTTGTGGATAAGGGAGAAGCGGTAGATGTCATATACCTAGACTTTAGTTAGGCATTTGATACGGTCTCGCATGATATTCTTATTGATAAACTAGGCAAATATAACTTAGATAGGGCCACAATAAGATGGGTGCATAATTGGTTGGATAACCGTAGTCAGAGAGTTGTTGTTAACGGTGCTAAATCCTGCTGGAAAGGTATAACAAGTGGGATTCCGCAGGGGCCTGTTTTGGGATTGGCTCTGTTCAATATCTTCATCAACGATTTAGATATTGGCATAGAAAGTACGCTTATTAAGTTTGCAGATGATACCAAGCTGGGAGGGGTTGCAACGGTTCTGGAGGATAGGGTCATAATTCAAAATGATCTGGACAAAATGGAAAAATGGTCTGAGGTAAACAGGATGAGGTTTAATAAAGAGAAATGCAAAGTGCTCCACTTAGGAAGGAACAATCAGTTCCATACATACAAAATGGGAAGCGACTGTCTAGGAAGGAGCATGGCGGAAAGGGATCTAGGGGTCATAGTGGACCACAAGTTGAATATGAGTCAACAGTGTGATGCTGTTGCAAAAAAAGCAAATATGATTCTAGGTTGTATCAACAGGTGTGTTGTAAGCAAAACTCGTGAAGTCATTCTGCCGCTCTACTCTGCACTAGTTAGGCCTCAGCTGGAGTACTGTGTCCAGTTCTGGGCACCACATTTCAAGAAAGATGTGGAGAAATTGGAAAGGGTACAGAGAAGAGCGACAAGAATGATTAAAGGTTTAGAGAACATGACCTATGAAGCCAGGCTTCATGAACTGGGCTTGTTTAGTTTGGAAAAAAGAAGATTAAGGGGGGACATGATAGCGGTTTTCAAATATCTAAAAGGGTGTCACAAGGAGGAAGGAGAAAATTTGTTCCTCTTGGTTACTGAGGACAGGACAAGGAGTAATGGGCTTAAAGTGCAGCAGGGGAGGTTTAGATTGGACATTAGGAAAAAATTCCTAACTGTCAGGGTGGTCAAATATTGGAATAAATTGCCAAGGGAGGTGGTGGAATCTCCCTCTCTGGAGATATTTAAGAACAGGTTAGATAGGCATCTGTCAGGGATTGGTGTAGACGGAGCTTGGTCCTGCCTTGAGGGTGGGGGGCTGGACTCGATGACCTCTCGAGGTCCCTTCCAGTCCTATTATTCTATGATTCTATGAATACAAAGATAAAACCATGCCAAGATGACATTGCTTTATTTATTTCTGTTTCGACTGGTACAAGGATCTGTACTGTATATATTTGTAGGTGATAATACTCTAGAATGGTGTGTTAATGTGGATCCTGCTGACCTGGTTGTTAGGAAACACACTTCATTTAACCAGCTATGTTCTGTGCAAGGCTGTTTTCTTAATATCCTCAATCATGTTTAATTTCTGACTTCTGTAGAAAGCATTCCAAATTAGAATGGCATATGACTTGTGTATAACTTTTCTGAATGTGATAGGGATGTGAAGGACTAGTTGACTATCCGATAAGCAAATGCTTATCTGATAGTTGACAGACTAGTCACTTCCCCCACCCCCTTTGCTGCCTCTATCAGAAAGAGGCAGTGGCGGGGTGGGGGAGAAAGGATGGGGTACTTCAAAGCGGCAGCACCATGTGGAGCCTGGGGCCAGACCATGAGCTCCACGCAACGCTGCCACTTTGAAACGCCACATGCAGTCTGGGGCCAGCTGGGGTGACCCGAAGCTTCATGTGGCATTTCAAAGCGGCAGCACCACATGGAGCCCGGGATCAGCTGGGTACTCCCCTTTTGACCCAGGCCTCCGTGCAGTGCTGCCTCTTTGAAATGCTGCAAGGAGCCTGACGCTGGGCTCCCAACAGCATTTCAAAGCAGCAGTGCTGCACAGAGCCAGGGGTCAGCAGGGGAGTCCCCAGCTGACCCCAGGCTCCACACAGTGCTTTTGCCTTTGAAGTGTAGCAACAGCCCTAGGGCTATTGCTACACTTCAAAAGCGGAGCTGCCCTATCTTCACTTCAAAGGTGGAGGTGCAAAATGCATCAATTGCTCAATTAGTCAATTACATGCTATTTAACATTCCTAGAATGCAACTCACTGAAATACCACTAGGACATCTACCATTCAAATACTAAAAATACAAATTGTGACTGGTGGAATTGGTAGATTTCAATCAGCCAATTAGTACTGTTCTTACATCTTTTCCATTAAAAAATACTGTGCAATGTCTAGAGTTAAAGTTCTGTACATTGTTGGAATGTGATGTTACCAGAAACTGAAAAGATCTTTTTTCTTCTAATCTTAAACTGATTAGAGTTTGTCACGCATAGAAAAGTAATTTAAAACCCTTGATATGTATTTACATAAGTAACTAGACAAGATGAATCATCTAGTTTCCTTAGAGCATGCCTAAGTTAAATTATGATGTGTTTGTAAGAGGTCGGAGTTATTATTACTATTTATTTGTATTACTGCTGTACATTGGAACCTTCATTATGTACCAGGACCTCTAGGTGTTGTACAAATGCAATATTGCCAACTCCCATAACTTTATTTTGAGTCTTGTTATATTTGACATTTTTTAAAATCTCAGCTTCTGGGAATTATGTCATTACATGAGAATCTCATCTTTCTGGGGGGAGGCGGATGCTAGATCTCATAGGTGGAGAAAAGCTTGATCGTGTGAAACCTAAAGACTCAGATCCAGAAAGCAAATAAAACCCCCTCAGCATTATTCTTAAAAATCTCAATATCTTTAAGCCAATTTTGTGATGGGTGGGGGCATTATGGTTTTTGTAGACTTGAGACTGATGGTACCACAGAGTTCACTTTGCCATCCAACTTGCTGCCCCCCACTGTAGTTGTGAGTCTGGAATGGTTTGAAAGCTTGCTCTGTAGAAAAAAAGAACTTGCTACAAAAGCATAGGCCAGCCTGGTCAAACTTAGATGCCAGAAAGTTAGGCATTTACAGCAAATAAAAGTGGCTCTGTGTTCACATCACTTCTGTTCTGTTAACTAAGCATAGATTTAAATCAGGGGTTCTCAAACTTCGTTGCACTGTGACCCCCTTCTGACAACAAAAATTACTACACATCCCCAGGCCTGAGCCCATGACCCCAGACTGCACAACCAAAGCCTGAGCGAGCCTGACTTTCAAAGTAGGGATGTTAAATTTCACTTAATCAGCTAATTGAGTAGTCTATGGAATTTCCATCGATGACAATAAGGGGGGGGCGCTTGCTATCTCGCTGCACCTCTTCCTTTGAAATGTACAAGAGCCGCCCGCAGCTCCTGTACATTTCAAAGGGAAAGTCCCAGTGGGTTCCCACTGCCTCTCTCCCTTAGAAATGCACAGGAGCCCCCCTGGGGTTCCCCTCTGTGCCTCTTCCTTTGAAAAGTACAAGAGCCACAGGCAGCTCTTATTAATTTCAAAGGGAGAGGAGCAGCAGTGGGACAGGCCTGAGCAGGTCTGTTTCAATCCCCGCTCGCACCGTTTCCCCACTGCCCTCTGCCTCTCCTGCCCCTGCAGAGACGGTACTGGGGGGGAAAGGCTTTTAAGCCAGTTCCCCCCAGTACCAGCTTGTGTCGTCCCCCCCCCCATTGCTGCCTCTAATAGAGGCAACAAAAGGGGTGGGGGAAGCAACTAGCCAAGTTCCTACCTGACTATCCGATAAGTGACTAGTCAACTAAGATTAACTTTTGCTTACATCCCTATTCCAAAGCCCCGGGTGGGAGGGCTGAAGCTCCCTGGCAGTGGGGCTTGAGCTTCAACCCTAGGGTCCAGCAAGTCTTAACACCAGCCCTGACCCACTTTGGGGTCCCAACCCTGAGTCTGAAACCTCTGATTTAGATTAAATGTAAGCACTCATTCACATTTGAAAATTTTGGTCATAGTCCCTCAATCTGCCCAACATTTTGCTTGTTGCAGAGCTGATCCAGATTTTAAATAAGTTGTACAATATTTCATATTGTCTGAGCATGCAGGGTCTGTGTTATAGGAGGAGGATTTCACTAACTGGATGGGTGTGGTGTGCTGGTGAGTTGTCAGTACTAGGAGTGATGATGGAAATGAGTGCTGGTTTTCAGCTGCAGACAGTTAAAGACTCGTCTATGATACTTTTTTTTCCCTTTCAGTTTCCCACCATAGCTACCAAACAGGATATTGCAACCACATGCAGTATCTTTGGGGACCATATTGCGTTAAGAGTATGTATTGCTGTGTGCCAAGGACTGTATACAACTCTGGAGGAGGAGGGTTGCAACAACTCTGACTAGAACTGAGCAATGAGCATTATTCAGGAGAATCACTCAGGTTGTAAACATCTCCAGAGAGGTACTACTCTTGGGGAGTCTTGTTTATACTGGTTGAAACTGGGTTTTCTGAAGACCAACAGATGAAGAAATGGTTTTTGCTATACAAACTAACTTGGGTCCTTCTTTCTAATCCAGAAAACAGACAGACAGAATCGTCTGCCCAAGAGGAAGTACAATGATGAGAATGAGGAAGAAGTAGGGTAAATACAACCTACCTAAATATATACATTGCATGACCTTTTAAATTAGGGCAAGCATCAGATTAGAGTTTTCTGAATGGTTAATAAGTGAGGCTGTAGTTAATAATTACTGAGCTGAGCAGAGATAGCAGCATGAAACTGGTTCTGCCGTTCTTTGAGGGTAATAGCCGGCCATGAAGCTATCTGGTATGCGTCCTCCTCTCTTGTGCTCCATATGAAAGAATGCTTGGTAGGAATTCCTCACAGGACAGAGCTTGAAGCTTAACTTTCTAGAGGCCTGTTTACACACACAGATTTCCGTGTTTATCAAAGTAAACTGAATGCCTAGAATTAATTACTTTAAGAACATAAGAACAGCCGTACTGGGTCAGACCAAAGATCCATCTAGCCCAATATCCTGTCTACCGACAGTGGCCAACACCAGGTGCCCCAGAGAGGGTGGACCGAAGACAGTGATCAAGTGATTTGTCTCCTGCCATCCCTCTCCAGCCTCTGACAAACAGAGGCCAAGGACACCATTTTATCCCCTGGCTAATAGCCTTTTATGGACCTAACCTCCATGAATTTATCCAGCTTCTCTTTAAACTCTATTATAGTCCTAGCCTTCACAGCCTCCTCTGGCAAGGAGTTCCACAGGTTGACAACACGCTGTGTGAAGAAGAACTTCCTTTTATTAGTTTTAAACCTGCTACCCATTAATTTCATTTGGTGTCCTCTAGTTCTTCTATTATGGGAACTAATAAATAACTTTTCTTTATCAGCCCTCTCCACACCACTCATGATTTTATAGACCTCTATCATATACCCCCTCAGTCTCCTCTTTTCTAAACTGAAAAGTCCCAGTCTCTTTAGCCTCTCCTCATATGAGACCCGTTCCAAACCCCTAATCATTTTAGTTGCCCTTTTCTGAACCCTTTCCAAGGCCAAAATATCTTTTTTGAGGTGAGGAGACCACATCTGTACACAGTATTCAAGATGTGGGCGTACCATAGTTTTATACAGGGGCAGTAAGATATTCTGGGTCCTATTTTCTATCCCTTTCCTAATAATTCCTAGCATCCTATTTGCCTTTTTGACCGCTGCTGCACTCTGTGTGGAAGTTTTCAGAGAACTGTCCATGATAACTCCAAGATCTCTTTCCTGATTTGTCGTAGCCAAATTAGCCCCCATCATACTCTATGTATAGTTGGGGTTATTTTTCCCCTGACGTGCATTACTTTACACTTATCCACATTAAATTTCATTTGCCATTTTGTTGCCCAATCACTCAGTTTGGTGAGACCTTCTTGGAATCCCTCACAGTCTGCTTCTGTCTTGACTATCCTAAACAGTTTGGTATCATCTGCAAACTTTATTACCTCACTGCTTACCCCTTTCTCCAGATCATTTATGAATAAGTTGAAAAGGATTGGTCCCAGGACTGACCCTTGGGGTACACCACTAGTTACCCCTCTCCAATCTGAAAATTTACCATTTATTCCTACCCTTTATTTCCTGTCTTTTAACCAGTTCTCAATCCAAGAAAGGACCTTCCCTCTTTCTCAATCCAAAAAAGGACCTTTCAATCTGTGCCGCAGAATAGCAGTACAATAAACAGCCCTGATCCTGCAATTGGCTGTGCAGGTGGAGCCCAAATGAAGCAATCGTGGCTTCATGTGGGTGACAGGGTCTACAATGAGAAATTAGGGCTTTCATGTGACTAGTAAACCCCAAAAGCACATATACCAGCCTTCCTATTAGTAAAAAGAGTTTTAAAATAACTTTCTACTAAGCAGAACTTAGCTTTTTGTATTTGTTTGACATTTATATTTTTCTTTAGGTTCTTTTTTAACCTAGCAACTAGTTAAAGCAAACCTGCTGCATATTTGAAACAATTGCAATAAAAATGACTTAGGCTGTGTCTACACTGGGCCACTTATTCCGGAAAATCAGCCGCTTTTCCGGAATAAGCTGCGAGCTGTCTACACTGGCCCTTGAATTTCCGGAAAAGCAACGATGCTCTACTGTACAAAATCAGCCGCTATTCCGGAAAAACTATTCTGCTCCCGCTCGGGCATAAGTCCTTATTCCGGAACACTGTTCCGGAAAAGGGCCAGTGTAGACAGCCCAGTAATCTTTTCCGGAAAAAAGCCCCGATTGCGAAAATGGCGACCTGGGCTCTTTTCCGGAAAAGCGCGTCTACGTTGGCCACAGACGCTTTTCCGGAAAAAGGGCTTTTCCAGAAAAGCAGCCTGCCAATGTAGACGCTTCTTTTCCGGAAAAACTGAAAACGGAATAGTATTCTGTTTTAAGCAGTTCCGGAAATTCATGCCAGTGTAGACGTAGCCTTACTGTTTTTTCTCTCTGTTCTGTTTCTTGCCTACTAGAAATCTGATCTTTCTTTTCCTCATTGTTACCAAACTTCTGAGCATGGCTCTGTCAAATTGACAATTCTCTGTATAAAATAAAAATCAATAAATACTGTTGCCTGCTGGGCAGACCGCAGCTGCAAAAAACTGAATGGTAAATTCCAAGTGTAGTTATAATCTAGTAATCAAGTCTGAGATACTCTGGGCTTCACACTAGATTGTGTATGTTGACAATTAGAGCTGATTAGGAATTTTTAATGAAAGAATAAATCCTGATTTGTCAAAATTGCTTGCTAGGAAGGGTCAACTTTGCAAGATTTCTTAAGAGTAGGATTAAATTTCTAGTTGAGAGAGTGACACACTCAAGGACAGCCAATAAATAGCCTAGTGCTTAGCAAAAAGCCTAGTGGTTTGCTGGCATGTGGGTACTCTGGATTGAGGTCCCTGCTCTCTTTGAAGATGGCAGGCAGGCAATGTATGTGTGCCTTGTTCTCTCTTCCTCTCTCTTCTCCTGACAAAATTTTTTTTGAAAGATCTCAGTTTCAGTTCCTGATGTGGAACAGGAAACATTTCGAAAATCTCAAAACTGTGTGTGGAATGGGAAAACTGTTTCTTGCCCTGCTCTACATGTATTGCCCACTGTTAGGATGCATCGTGTAATACAAACACTGGGTACAACTAGAGATTATTGGTCTCCAACCATCTTTGCACTGCATTCCCCTCCCAAATACTGGGAATGTAAAATTCCATTTCATTGGTTACCGGTTAAACAATACATTGACCAATTAAAAGGGGTGAGAGGGGGACCACTCCAGCCTGGCTAGAGATGTCCCCCTGCCAGCAACTGGGCTGGAATGCTCCACCACCACCACCACAGGCAGGGGCTATGCTGGCCAGGATACCAGAGCAGACCCTGCCTGCTGTGGAATAGGGCACCCCATAGGTAGAGGTTGTGCCAGCATCCTACGCCTGCCTGTGGGGTGCCCACGCCTGCCATGAGCAGGGGCTGAGCTGCAGTAGCCCCCTGCCCGCAGCGGCCCTCCCACCTCCCCGGGGCTGGAGCAGCCCACAGCAAGTGCCTACGGTGACTACAGTAGGGCCTACAGAAGAAATAAACTGGATTGATTATGAAATGGTTCATTACACATTAACAGTGTTAAATGAGTCAGGGAATAGAGTACAGTGCCCTTAGATAGAATTACACTTTATTTGAATTTATGATTATGGCACTTCAATGCTGGCAGTCACTGATTGGGTCACTTTTCCCTTCAGTGGATTAATTTGTCATGAAACTGATTGAGACAGGGTTCGGTAAGCTGCCTTCTTTCCTGTCTGGGAGGGAACCTGTTTCTACCTGTTTAGCCACAGACTTTAAAACATAATATCATTAAGTATCCATATTTCTTTGGATTGTGTTCATATATGTTTCACCAGTGTGTCACTGACTTTCAGAAAGAACTCAATCTAGACAATTTCATAATACAGTAGTACTAGATTCAATTATTTATCACTTGCAGTTTAGCTCCCGCCGCCCTCTTTGCTGACCCATCAGCCTTTGAAGTGGGTTCTTTTGAGGGTTACCCCTCAAACCAAAGTTTATTTAAACTGCAAGGACGAAGTTACGAAATCCGATTGTGAAGGATGCTGTATGCTCCGACTTCCGCCACTTGTGTTTGTTGAAATGCAACTTGTTGTTTCCAGCCATCTCCTCTCCTGGCTGTCTTGATGGTCCTGTTTACTGCGTATATGTACATTGAGGTAAATGCAAAGGTAAAAGGAAGCTGCTGGGTTCTGGTGTGATGTACCGGTAAATGATTGGCTGGTTGGGGACGGGACTCTGGAGGCTGCTGGTGGAGTGACAAAATGACTTGTACAAAGTCTGCTATGGCAGTGTATGGGGGTGAGTACAGGTGTACTTAGTGCCACTCTGACATCCATGGCTGTGTGACAGTGCTTCATCATGCTCTTGTCTAACCACAAACCATTCAGACCACCTTCTGCTCAACAATATTATCTCTCAGCACCTTGACAAACGTGCTCAGCTGTGTATCTACCGTAGCATACAGTCTTTAGCTCACTCAGTCAAGTGTGGGAAGAGACGTATTTTCCCGGGAAGATCTCTCCTGGCTCTGGATCCTCTCTCTGATGAGCACTTCCTTCTTGTGGCTTCTCTACTTCCTGGGCTAATGGGCTAATTAGCTTTGTAGCTCTCTCTCCTGCCCATCCTCAGTCTTTCAGTGAGGCACAATTTTGCCCCTTAGGTTTATTCTGGGTGATATAATTAATAATCCAGTGATCAGTGTGCTGGCACAGCTGCTGTTGCCACGCTCTCTGCCACAGGCTTTCTAAAACCCGTGTGGGAGGAACAAAAGACTGCAGGTGCAATTTTGATGGGCTATTCACTTGTTTAATAAGGCCAACTCTCTCTTGAATTGCACTGGGAAACAGATTAAGAATGCATTTCAAAATCAAGTTCAAAAGTACCCTCCATATAACAGGGTTATAGAATCATAGAATACTAGGACTGGAAGGGACCTCAAGAGGTCATAGAGTTCAGTCCCTGCCCTCATGGCAGGACCAAATACTGTCTAGACCACCCTGATAGACATTTATCTAACCTACTCTTAAATATCTCCAGAGATGGGGATTCCACAACTTTCCTGGGCAATTTATTCCAGTGTTTGACCACCCTGACAGTTAGGAACTTTTTCCTAATGTCCAACCTAAACCTCCCTTGCTGCAGTTTAAGCCCGTTGCTTCTTGTCCTATCATCAGAGGCCAAGATGAACAAGTTTTCTCCCTCCTCCTGATGACACCTTTTTAGATACCTGAAAACGGCTATCATGTCCCCCCTCAATCTTCTCTTTTTTAAACTAAACAAAACCAATTCCTTCAGCCGTCCTTCATAGGTCATGTACTCTAGACCTTTAATCATTCTTGTTGCTCTTCTTTGGACCCTCTCCAATTTCTCCACATCTTTCTTGAAATGTGGTGCCTAGAACTGGACACAGTACTCCAATTGAGGCCTAACCAGAGCAGAGTAGAGTGGAAGAATGACTTCTCGTGTTCTTGCTCACAACACACCTGTTAATGCATCCCAGAATCATGTTTGCTTTTTTTTGCAACAGCATCACACTGCTGACTCATATTCAACTTGTGGTCCACTATAACCCCTAGATCCCTTTCTGTCTTGCTCCTTCCTAGACAGTTACAGAATGGGAAGCATGTGTGAAACTGATTGTTCCTTCCTAAGTGGAGCACTTTGCATTTGTCTTTATTAAGCTTCATCCTGTTTACCTCAGACCATTTCTCCATTTTGTCCAGATCATTTTGAATTATGACCCTATCCTCCAGAGCCGTTGCAACCCCTCCCAGCTTGGTATCATCTGCAAACTTAATAAGCGTACTTTCTATGCCAATATCTAAATCGTTGATGAAGATATTGAACAGAGCCAATCCCAAAACAGGCCCCTGCGGAATCCCACTTGTTATACCTTTCCAGCAGGATTGTGAACCATTAATAAATACTCTCTGAGTACGGTTATCCAGCCAGTTATGCACCTATCTTGTAGAAGCCCCATCTAAGTTGTATTTGCCTAGTTTATTGATAAGAATATCAGGCAAGACCATATCAAATGCCTTACTAAAGTCTAGGTATGCCACATCTACCGCTTCTCCCTTATTGTCATCACTGTTGTGCTGGACACTTGTGTTGTCGTTGGCACACACATATCTTGCTACCCAAACAGATGTCCTTGAAGACACTGAAATGCCATTGATGGAAGACTAATCCAGATTATGACTGACTTGGTTATAGAACCTCCAGCTGTCAATAGACTAGCCAATAGATCAAATTATTCACCCATTCGGTTTCTATTGTATAAGGAGAATTACAATGCTTTAATTTTATCACCACTGATCTTAGGCTCCATCAGTTCCACAGCTTTTTAGATTTCTTCCAGCATTAGCCAGTCACTTATATCTCCAAGTAAGAGCAGTATTATCCACATACTCAAGATCCTCTAAAGATGAATTTTTAAATTTCAGATTTCATACTCTGGCCTCAGCTTTTTTCATCAATCTGTTAATAATATTGGTAAGAGGGTACATCAGGAATGCATTCTGATATTAGTGAAAATCAGTCTGTAATGCAACTGGCTTTGACACATGAAAGAAAAGACATGGAAATTCTGAAATTCCATCTTCTGTTTACAATAGAACCAAGTTTCAGAATTCAGCACCATCTTCTACTACACTCAAAAGAGTTAGACCATATGGTGATAGTTTTTCCATAATACAGAGGTGGGAGAAGTACCTGATATAAAGACTGTGTATCAATTCCTGCAGCAACGTCAGTGTCTGAGCAATGGGATTATAGACTAGTCAATCCTTAAGTGATGTGAGAAAAAGGACTCTCTTGGCTGAAGAGTAGAAAGACTGAATGTTGATGCATGCAGGAGACATAGAGGAACTCAAACATGGAGGCTATGTCTAGACTGGCATGATTTTCCACAAATGTTTTTAATGGAAAAGTTTTCTGTTAAAAACATTTGCGGAAAAGAGCGTCTAGATTGGCATGGACGCTTTTCCGCAAAAGCACTTTTTGCGGAAAAGTGTCCGTGCCAATCTAGACGCACTTTTCCGCAAAAAAGCCCCGATCGCCATTTTTGCGATCGGGGCTTTTTTGCGCAAAACAAATCTGAGCTGTCTACACTGGCCCTTTTGCGCAAAAGGACTTTTGCCCGAATGGGAGCAGCATAGTATTTCCGCAAGAAGCACTGATTTCAGACAGTAGGAAGTCAGTGTTCTTGCGGAAATTCAAGCGGCCAGTGTAGACAGCTGGCAAGTTTTTCCGCAAAAGCAGCTGCTTTTGTGGAAAAACTTGCCAGTCTAGACACAGCGGGAGAGCTGTGGCTCGTAGTGATCCGACCTTTTGGTTGTGGAAATACAGAGTTAAGCAAGTCCTGTATTTTGTTAGAGCTAAGTAAAGTGATTTTCCAAAGTTACATGGGAAGCTTAGCAGTGCTGGGAATCTCAATCTAGTACTTTAATCACCCAGCTCTCTCCCCATTGTGCAACATTACATATTGGCTAGATAACATCATTCTTCTTAATTTAGTTTAAGCCCAGAAGGGATCTTAGATCTAGTCTGACTTTGTGTATATCACAGGCCATTAAATTTTACCTACTTACCCTGTACTGAGTCCAATAACTGGTGTTTTATATTGTTATGCCTTTCTTTATTAAAAAGCCTTGCAGTGACTGGTATTTTCTCTCTGTGACGATCTGCAGTAATCAAGTCATATCACAGTCTACTTTTTATAAGCTTGAACTCTAAGTCTCCCAACTATAAGCGGTTTTTCTCCAGCCCTCAAACCTTTTTTGTTTTTGGGGTGGTTTTCCCCCCCTCCCCTCTCAGTTTTTTCAATATCCTTTAATTTATACACAACTGAACTGCATGGAAGTATCGTTCTCGCCAATAATTTTTTGGCTCTGACTTGCAACTCCCCTGTTTATACATTCGAGGGTTGCATTTGCCCAGTGCGATGCTGTGACAAAAAAAGAGCTCTCATGTTGAACTGTTTGTCTGCTGTGACCCCTAAAACCTTTTCTGAGTCATTGCTTTCCGGGATACAAGTCGCCCGTTCTGGAGGGATGACCTGGATTTCTTGTTCCAGGTTATCTTGTTGTGACGTAGTGGGGGAGAACTTTCTGCTTTCTATGGGTCTGTGGTAACCCCACTGGCTGCCGCCGGTACCACAGCCCAGAAGGACAGGGATGGGGCATTATGCAAAGAGATCTCTCAACCTGTTCGACCAGCTACCCCCCATGGAGAGGAACAAAGGAAGGTGGATGCTGCCCCTGGCTGGGGGGCAGGGCTGGAAGAGGGTTAGTTAGTTTCTGTCTGGGAGCATGGAGGAAGCAGCCTCAGCAACAGGCTGGGGGGTTTAGAAGCCGGACCCCCCCCCCACCCCATATCAAGGGGGGCTGAGGCATCCTAGGCCTGCCCTGTAACCTGATGACATCTGTGCTGTGCTGTATCCTGGAGAAGCAATAAACCACCTCTCTTCTACTGGCTGGTGGAGTCTGTTCGTGCCATTTCAGGGGTGCAGGAGGCGGGGGACCCCAATGCGCCGTCACACTTGTAACATTGGGCTGTATTAAAACATACTTTGTTTGAAGAGGTCCAGATCATTCTGTATGACTGCCCAGTCCTCTTTCCAATTTACCATTCCACTAATCTTTGTGTCATCTGCAAATTGTATCAGTAGGGATATTTATATTTTCAGATCTTTACTTTCAGGTCATCGATGAAAATGTTGAATAGCATAAGGCATAATACAAATCCCTATGGAACCCTGCTATGAACTCCCCTGTTTGATGATGATTCCTTATTGACAACAACTTTTTGAGTTGTCAGTTCTTAATCCATTTAATGTGTGCTTTATTGGTATTGTGTGGTATTAATAATTCAAGAGAGAAAGTGGTACAGCCTTACTAAAGCCTAAGTGTGTATTATATCTACATAAAAAGGATAATCTCAAATGTCCAGTATTGGCTTCTGTCATAGATTATGGATGTGAACCAATGGTCCGATCTGATGTTCTAAATCTTATGTAATATCCAGCAATAAAGAATTTTTGGGATATGAATGTTGGGGTGCTTGGTACATTAGAAAGAAATCTGATGAGGTTTAACAAGGACAAGTGCAGAGTTTTGCCCTTCGGACGGAAGAATCCAAAGCTTTGTTACACATTGGGGAACAACTGGCTAGGTAGCAGTTCAGCAGAAAAGGATCTGGGGATTACAGTGGATGAGAAGCTGGTTGTGAGTCAACAGTGTGCCCTTGTAGCCAAGAAGGCTAATGGCATATTAGGGTGCATTAGGAGGAGCATTGCCAGCAGATCTAGAGAAGTGATTATTCCCCTTTATTTGGTTCTGGTGAGGCCCCATCTGGAATATTGTGTCTAATTCTGGGCCCCCCACTCACTACAGAAAGGATGTGGATGCCTTGGAGAAGGTCCGGCAGAGGGCAACTAAAATGATAAGGGGCCGGAGCACTTGACCTGCAAGGAGAGGGATTTGATAGCAGCCTTCAACTTCCTGAAAAGAGGTTCTAAAGAGGATGGAGAGAAGCTATTCTCAGTAGTGATGGATGGCAGAACAAGGAGCAATGGTCTCAAGTTACAGTGGGGGAGGTCTAGGTTGGATATTAGGAAAAACTATTTCACTAGGAGAGTGGTGAAGCACTGGAATGGGTTACCTAGGGAGGTGGTGGAATCTCCATCCCTAGAAGGTTTTTAAGTCTTGGCTTTACAGAGCCCTGGCTGGAATGATTTAATTGGGGTTGGTCCTGCTTTGGGAAGGGGGCTGGACTTGATGACCTCATAAGGTCTTTTCCAGCCCTATGATGCTAGGATAGATAAGAGAGCCTCTATAATAAATGGATTTAAAATAACAGCATGAATAGTGCCTGTTAATGCAGAAATAACATGGCTTCCACTTATCAGCTTAAATTTAGCTGGTGTAATTGTAGGACATGTAAAGGGAAAATATGGTGAAGCTGAGTGAGGTAAGAAATATAGCATTTCTTTACATAGAGGCTACTCGATGTGTGACTCATTCTGTTTCTGTAAGAAATTATTTAACATGACATTCTTTTGTGTGTGAAATAATAGAGCAATGTGGTTACCTAGGAAATGAGAACCAACCAATTTAATTTCATTTTATGTTACCTTAGGTATCTCTGGCATTTAATAAAACAAATGATCTCCACATTCTTGTCTGATTCACTTTTGATTTTCAGTGAAGGACTGAGACATTTCCTATTCTGTAAATATAGTTGCTCCTTTAGTGTAAAAAAGCACTTTGTAAGAGTGATACCTTTTGTGTTTTAGCTATACTCCCTCTGTGACTGCCAAAGAAAATGCATTTGTCTTCCTGCTCAAGACACTTCTGTGTATATTTTTAAGATTGAAGGTCTAACCCTAATGAAGAGCTCATTTCTGTCTTCCGGCTGCACTAGTTTACACAATTTCTTATGTATTCTGTATAATGCCAGCATAACACAACAGTGTATCCCTAGCTAATTCTGCTTTCTGAATAGATATCTGTATCATAGCCAAGTGATGGTGCTTGTAAAGGTCTGTCTGCAGCTAATCAATTGGAGCAGGTTTCCTTGTAAATTCGTATTTCTTCCCTGACTGGGATATTTGTGCTAAAGAGTACCAGCACTCACTTCACTATTAAAGTGTCACAGACTACATAGGTGTGGGCAGTGCTGCAAACAAGAAATCCATAGGAGAATTCTGACAGGCATGCAGCTAAGCTACATTGCTACTCCCAGCCTACTTTGATCTTGTAATAGCAAAAGAGAATCCATATGAAGCTACTCAACAGCACAGTCAATCACCAGGCACATGAGAGTGCTCCAGCCATGAAGATTATATATTAAAGTACAATACGGAGGAGTATGAGGGGGAAGTATTTGATGTCAAGATTCCTACAGTTCTATCTTACAATAATACAGTTTGGATTTGCAGAATGAAGCATTCCCTCTTTGTGCAATGTCTCATATGCACACACCCTCCCCCAAAAATATATAAAGGGAATTTAGGATTTGTTAGATTAGAGGGGACACTGTGTTGGACTGTGACAGAATTTAATCTACTACAGATTGCGTACTGAAATACATAGTCTTCCAGTAGCCTACCTGCTCACAAGAATGGAGCAGGCAGAGTAGACAGCTGGTATAATATGTGAAGACATGAACCCGGAAACAAATACACAGCTGTTGGATCTAATTTTAAACCTAACACTCTTGATCGGGTAGCTTTAGATCCTAATTAACAGGCTATGGCTAAATTTACTTCTGGGAGTAAGGAGAAGAAAGTTTGAAGAAAGTGGTGAAAAGCTTTTGTTAAAAACAAGCTATATTTGCTCCGGTTATGGTTCGTCCATTTGTCAGAGTAAGTATTGTGAATTTTTAAGGAAAAAAGTGACTGGAAATAAATTCCAGCTGGTATGAACCCTATGACATTGCTTATATTAGTCAGCCTTTCAGAGCTTTAATAACCAGAATTATATAGTGCTTGTAGTTTAAACTTTGTTTAAAGCATATGGGAAAGCACGACTGTTATTTAAATTAAGGAATTATCCAAGAATGACTACCTTTTTTCAATGTCCTATTGAAGAATATCTGGTCAGTCTCAGAAAGTTATTACTGAGTTTTTACATCAGATAGCAAGAATGTAATACTCGTTACTGTCACCAAAGAGTGCCACCTAATGGACATTTACAAATCCAGATTTTTTTTTAAACTGAATAAAAACAGGCAATCAAATGCAAGTTTAAATTATATTTTAAATGTATCTGATTATTTCTAGTCATATAGTGGCTTTTAAATATTTTCAATCTTGTTTTTCACTCACAGTTCTCAAATAGGAATGTTTAAGACACCCTTCAAGACATAGTAAATATAAAGTGAAATAGGGGCAATAATTTACTAAAGAAATGGGTCTTCTGTGTTTGTTATTAACTGTGTTCAGGAGGGATAACTTGGCTATAATATCTTGCTCTGGACTTGATTATAAAGAGTTCTTATGTTCTAGAACAATCCAGTGTCACCCATCCATTGGCTTTGGACTTCTCTACTATGTCCTTTTTACCTGTTGAAAGAAAAGCCACATGACTAGACATCTGAAATCAGAACAGATTTCTGCTTTTTTATTTTATTTTGGAGAGTGCCATATTTGTAAAAAATATTTAGGAGGGGGGACCCAAGATTTTATATTATTGTGGTCATACCAAGACAACTTTACATTAATAGGCCTTAAATAAACTGTAGGATATTGTTTATTCAGCTAAATTGATTTGAAAGCAATCTATTTAAACTGTTTAAATCTATGCACACCCCTAATACAGAAGCATATAAACCCTGTTTAAATATCTGAATTATGATATAATCAAGATTTAACCCAACGTGCTATGGTGTGATCATACCAGTACTGCAGTAGCCATGCTAATGATGAAATGTTCTTTTTTAACAAGGAAGGACAAAGACAGAAAAAAATGAATTGTGTTCTCAAATGGCTTTTGAAATCTTCATATTATAAATCATTGTAAGTAAAATAAAAAGATATATGTGCCCTCCAAGTTGGAATTACACAATGATGGAGGGAGGCAGGCCCTGGTTATTCTAGGCACATTGGTAGTTCACTTGCCTGGAAGTCAGACTGAAATGAAAGTGTGTCCTTTGTTTTGTTCAGGTGAAATTAAATAGTGCTGGTAGAGCTCCCTCTAATTTGTAACTTCTTAGCTTTCGTGTGTGTGTGTGACAGCTGTTGTGTTAATTTCAATAATATATAATTTAATACACGGTAATGAAGATTTCAATATAACTGCCTGGGATGCTTGCTTCATTCTGGTTTTAATATATTAAAATGTTATTTCTTGTGCTTCCTTTCTCAGCATTTGTTTCACTGCTTAATATTATCTTCAACAGGCTAGTACAGAGCCCCCAAAGCCCAGAAAGGAAGATCAAAAAGCTCGAAATGCATTGCTAGCAGACATTCAGCAAGGGACTCGCTTAAGGAAAGTTACCCAAATCAATGACCGAAGTGCACCACAGGTTGAAAGTAAGTGCGTAGCTCTTTTCAGCTCTGAGCAAGGGGCCCAGGCATGTCAAACTTTTGGGCTGAGTAGCCCTGTAGAAGCCAGTTGGACCACTTGTAAGATTAAGGGTCTTCAAAATTAGTCATGGCCTTGAGTTTCTCTAAGGCAGGGTTTCCCAATCCATGGGTCGGGACCCAAATGTGAGTTGCCATTACATTTCAAAAGTGTCTTCCCCAGGTGGTTCTGCCCCTCCCTCCCCCCGTTTTTGAATTTCCTTGGGTCACCAAGTCTTCCTGAATTGTCAAAATGGGTCCTCATCTGGAAAATGTTGGGAACAACTGCTCTACGGCCTAATTTAGTATGTACAACTACTGTGGGGAGAGTTTGGGATATCAGACTTAGAATCTACTCTAAGTCATAGGTTTTAGATTTGTTATTTAGCATTTTATAGCACCACTAGAAGAGTTATCAGGAGTTGTTTGGGTCCTTAACTCAAATGTTGTTTTTCTTCATTTAAATCATTGCTCAGGGATGAGGGGTTCAGTGTGCAGGCTTCCTGGGGAAAAGGGACAACCCCAGCCCTCTCACTGCAGCAACTTAAGGCCTGAGGAATCATGCATGTCCCCTGGTTGGGGGACAGACAAACAGGTGCGCGCACACACACACACACACACACACACACACACACACACACACACACTCAATTATATAATAGACAGCTGTCCCTTTCTCCATTCTTGCCCCATTGCCCCAATGGGGTTAACTATCCTGGTCCCCATCTCTGGCCCCCTTGCTGCCCTCTTGTCATTATACAGTATAACTGTCCCTGCTATCAGCCCTGACTTTCTGTTTTATGAGAAACAGTCACATTCCAGGCATATCCCATCGTCCTGACACAACCAAACCCTGACTTTGCTTCAAGTTATGATAAGAGGAAGCTGATATCAAATGTGGTGTTCCTAGCGCTTAGCGTTTAACTAACACTCTCAAATATATAGTAGATAAGTGCACTACGGTAGCCATTTCACAGCCAACATTAAATTTACACCCTTCTCAGAAAAGCTTACCACAAAATGATGGCTGAATCCTAAACTGTCCTAGCATTACTGATGCACCAGAGGGTGCTGTGCACTAAGATGTTGGATAAATAGTAACGTTATTTCTATAGAACCATCAGTAACTTTCCTTGATGTATATGTTAAAACAGCAGAATCAGGGGCTGTTGGTGCTCCTTGAAAGCCTGAATGTAGATAACAAAACACATTGATAGACCCCTTGTCTCCTTGTAACAGAATCCAGAGGACCTAACAGAGATGGAGGTGGTCCAGCAACCAGCAAAAGTAGTGCTCAACCATCATTGGGGGGCTTGTTTGCAGGTGGCTTTCCCATGCTGAAACCGATTGGCCAAAGAGACATGACAGGTAAGGACGCTTTTCCCCATGTTTGTAGGCTCTCACCTAAGGGAGTACTAAAGTGGCTGATAAACTGGAGAAAGTTGAGAGGAAAATGAACACACGTCTTTTGTAGCAAAGCCTTACAACCCAGCCTGGCTATAGGAAGTGTGTGTCTGTTTCATGTCTGCAGCAGTTATGGACTCCACAACAATTTCTTTTACTAGTCAGACCCCGCAGATCTCAAGGCATAGAGGCAGTGAGAAGATGAGGTCTCCTCCTTACAATGGCTCTGGGGTTCAAAAAGTGTGTGTGTGTGGGGGGTCCAATCTGCAGCGGACCACAGCATTAACAGATGTGACTGGTTTGGAAGAAATGACTTTGCTCGTAGATGACTGAAATTGCATCTAAATGCCCTCAAGCCAAACTCCATAAGAGGGGCCCTGCCTTCCATCCCTCTTTTAGTCTGGTCAGATAACACCGTGGTCGTTCTCTAGCCACAGAGACAAAGGGGAACCAAAAGCCTTCTCTCCATCTACTGTAAGCAGGCTGGATATCTTTGTCCCAAGGGCTTTCTACGACATGGGAAAGGGTCACCAAATAGGTAAGTGGTTATTGATTATATTGACTGCTAAGAGTTTCCAACTAGTCACTGGTTAAACTTCTGAGGTTCAAAAGGTTCTAGTCCCAGAGTCTGGCAGAACAGAAGTCAGGTTGTTAAGATCGGTGTCTGTCTGGGAACTCAGAGGTGTGCAACGGCAACACTCACACTGAGGGACGAGCAAAGCACTGAATACTTTTCTTCATAGAATTAGTAACACCAGTGTTCCAAACCAAGTGAGAAGGGAGCTACAGCGTAAAGTGAGGCCGATGTCCTTTGCACACACACTCGCCCTTCTCATGGAGCCCTAGGGGTGGAAGGCTGGCCGTGATCCACAAGGATCCCACTGTGCCTCAGGCACACCAAAAGTTCAGTGCTCAAGATCGAGGCATACCTAGTAGAGTTGTGAAGGATTAACTGGTGGGAGCGCATGCAGGTCCCTGTCTGCCATGGGCAGGGGGCTGCTCCAGCCCTGCAAGAGGCATGCTGCGAGCAGTGGCTGCTCCCAGTTGGAGCATCTCCTTCCATAGCTGGCCCAGGCACCCTGCGGGCAGGGGCTGCTCCGGTGGGGGCTGGGAGCCAGCAGCAGCAGTCCCCAGCCCAGAGCCCACTTTAGTCAGTTAAACGTTAGGTAAACCAGTTAATTGATTAACCAGCATTTTGCATCCCCAGTGCACGGTGGTTTGGCCTATTACAGGGTCTGGTGACTGTCCTGCATAATCATATAACTACCTGGCCTCCTTTCTCCATAACTAGCTTCCTTATCCTAATAACATTGAGGTATCCTTATTCTATGGGTTAGTAAAATTATGATCTCAACTTACTATTAATTGCATCAATTTGTTGCCATGTAAGTTTGCAGTTATGCATTTTCAGGTGTTGCAGTCCTAAAACAGCCAAAGCTGGTATGAGTTTGATTTCCTATGGTTACCTGGTATCACTTTATACAAGCTTTTAGCAAAAATACCTTAAGTAATCCATTTCTGGTTCCCCAGTAGCTTAGGATCACTGTTAGGGAACATGCTTATGCTAAGTCTCAGAGGCTTCAAAGCCTTAGGCTAGCTATTTAAACTAATGTCTTGCAGGGCATAGGCCTGCAGGTTTCTTACATTACCACTTAATAAGATACCTTTAATCTAATTCTGTGGGCTACAGAAAAGAAGTCTTCAACCAGGTGGCTCTCACAGATGCTCATTCTCTATAGAAGAGAGAGCATGTCCTGTTACATGGGGAAACTGAGGGAAAGAAATGAAGTGACTTGCTCAAGGTCAGCCAGCATGCCAGTGGCAGAGGTCTTCTGAGTTCCAGTCCAATTGCCTGGAACACTCTGTCTTCTCAGCCCCATCATGTTAGAGATTGTGCATTGCAGAAATATGTTTATGGCACATACATGGTGGAAGAGTGTGTCAAATCCCTTGCCGTATTTTAGTAAAAGTTTATGGAGCGAACAGGCCCAGCTCCTTTTCTGCACTGTTTTGCTCTAACAATTTCAAACCATGCTTACAGGTTGGTCTTTACTAATTTACCTGGAGGTCTGTGGTTTGTTTTCCAGCTGGCAAGGCCGGGCAGCTGCCTGGAGTACGAGGGCCTCCTCCAAAGTCTCCAGCCCCACTGAACGGCAGTGCCAAAGCAAACAGCAACATTGCAAGTCAACCTGATTGTCCAAGAGCAGCACACCCAACGGAGCTATTCAGTGGGCCACGACCAGGACCAGCTCGGCCCAGCATGCCTGCCCCTCCCCCACCTCCCCCAGTTTCTAGTAAACCTTCCCTTGTTTTCCCACCTCCTCCACCTCTTCCCTATCCTCTGGAAAAACCTGTAAAAGTGTCACCCCAGAATTTGGTTCCTCCTCCACCTCCACCACCTCCTCTGGGTGACAAGCCTGCCAAGGTTCAAGCAATGGCTTTGCATCTGCCACCACCCCCACTGCCCTTGGCACCACCTTGTGGCTTGCCAATCAGAACTGACTTTTCTAGCACTTCTCCCCCACAGCCTGATTTGAGGGATTATCCACCTCCAACTCCTCCCCCACCTCCACCACCACTGCCTCCTTCACCCAGGGGATCCTTGCTGCTGCTACCCTCCCCGATCTTTAACAGTACTGTGAGCAGCAGTGATGTTCCACCCCCACTACCCCCCAAATCTCCACACTTGCTGCTCCAAAAACCTGGTATTCAGTCTATGCCCCTCCCTCCCGCCCCTCCCTTCCCTCAGCCAGCTGCAGCAGTGCAAAAGAAGAGACAAGGTAGAGGTGCAGGTAAGTTTTGAAACTGAGTTTTCAAACCACACAAGGCTACAGGAAATATACAGCCCTAGCCAGGAAGCTATCGTGGCAGCAGACAACAAGATGCCAGGAGGAGCAGGGTCTAGCCCCTGAGTGTTGACAGGATCTCCGAACTTGGGAGTATAGATCACTGGGCTCCCAGTGGAAGCAGTTACTCCTACTAAGGGTTTTTATGCCTTACTGCTGAGAACTAATCAGTCGCTTTCTCTTCCTGGGAGCGGAGCAGGGCAGTAGGTTGGAAGCAACTTTGGGACAATCCTTTGGGATTTCCAAGGGAATCCGTAGGGAGAAAGTAATTCAAATTCCCCAACTCCAGTACACAAAAACCAAGCCTTTTGAAGCTGAGCCCTTAGGAGAGGGTCATTGTCTGCGGATCACCTGTTACAGAAGGCCAAGAACAAAGGGCCTTAGCTGTATAAAAGAAATGGCTGATCAGACCAGACTGCGTTCTAGATCTAATATGGATGAACGTGTAACCATAGGGAAAACCCTAGTTGTAGTCTTGGAAAAACTAAAACCTACCAAAGCTCCAGTTTGGAATTGAGGCTGAGGTCTTTTAACATGCAAGTTTTTATTGTTTTAATATTCTCTCTCTAATGCTTTTACTTCAAAAATAAATGTGCTTGCTTGTAACTGGAAAATACGCTGGTCATGGTCCTCCAAGAGAAGGCAAATCACAGGCACTAGTCTTTTTATACCACAGTGTAAAGCAGGAAGCTGATCAGCCTTAAAATCCCTGGTCAGCAAAGTGAGAGATGGTTTCTGCTCCAGAGAAGTGACAACAGAGAACCAGAACCCTACAGTGGGTGCCCTTTATGGACCCTGGGGGGGGGGGATGCGGGAGCAGTTACCCCAAAATTGACAGAGCAGGGGTGGGCAAAAGGGCCTCTGCGGGCTGGATTCAGCCTGCCACGCAGGTGGATCTGGCCTGCAAAGGCCCTGCTGCTCCCCTGCCCCTAGGCCAATTAGGTTCTGGGGGCAGGCGAGCACGCAAAGCCTCCTCCTGCCCTGCCAGGAGCATGTGGTGCTTTGAAGCGCCCCACATTGCTTGCAGGGTGGGGGGAGAGCAGAGGAGGCTTCGCATGCTCCCCCCCCGGCCCTATTTGGCCTAGGGGCAGGGGAGCACGGGCAGTCTCCTCCCACAGCAGGGACATGGGCACATAGGGGAAACGTGGGGGGGGGGGGGAAGAGACAAAAATCACTCCCTCACCCCTGGACCAATCATTGTCTCAGACGGAAGTATCTTGGCCCCGCCCCTTCCTGTGTGGTCCCCGGGAAAAAATTATTGCCCACTCCTGACAGAGGATAGTAGTATGTGTGGGATCTATGCCAGTGTGAATTCCCTAAGTGCTGGCAGAAGTGAAAGTAAGTACTGTGTGGCTACATCTACACTGCAGCGCTATTTTGGGATACCAGAGGTATCCCAAAATAGCTATTCTGCATTTTTTGAGCATGCCTGTTATTTCAAAATATAACAGGCTCGCTATTCCAACATCCCTGTAAACCATATTCCACGAGGAGTAACGGATGTTTTGGAATAGTGATTTATTTTGAAATAATTGCTGTGTAAACAGTGCCAAATTTTGAAAAAAGCTATGTAATTTGTGCAGCTTATTTCAAGCTACGGGTGTAGGGTAGACGCACCCTAAAAGGGCAAAGCACAGAGAGAAGTCACAGTCCTTATGGGAAAGAAACAGTAAAAAAAAGCAGGGGAAATGAGTTATTAACAACTGAAGAGAAGGGAGCTAGCTGAGCTATGCAGACAAAGGCAAAACTAATCAACTTGCTGTGTTCTGATGACCAGACAAGGAATGGGGGTCCAGGGTCACAGAGAAAATCCAGCAGGCTGGAGAAATCTTAGTGCCAACTCTTGGAGAGAAGCAGGGAAGAGGTTGATAGAAATTGCCTCTCTGCTCCATCTAAATGCATGATTGCAACAGGGATCAGGGACAGAGATCTACAGGTAGACCTAGAGAGGATACAGGTAGAGAGGGGCAGACTGCATCTGTAAAACCAGACCAGCTGCTTGTAGACAGAGTGCTGATTAGAAAAAAAATATGAAATTGGGTTTGTGGGACTGAGAAATACTTAGCTCCCCGTAATAAAAACAAGATGAAGGGCATAGTCTGAATCTTGCACATTGATCGTTATGTGCAGAGAGGAATGCATTGACAACATTTTTTAAAGCTATGGGAAACTCCTTTTAAATATAATGGGTCAGGTGTTGAGAGAGTGATGAGTATAGAATAGATGGAATCACTAGAGCAATAATGCTTGTAATGTGGCAGCTATAAAGTCACCTACTGCCATGGTGCCCTTTGGCTTTGAACTAAACATGGTATCAGATCTAAAGTCCTATCAGTTCCTTGTTTGGCAAAGCACTCATTCATCCATTTTTGTGTCTTTTCTTTATGTCTTTGTCTGCTTCTTTTTAAGTAAGCAGCACCGGGAAGCTAATTCCACCTCCGCTGCCTCCAGCAAGATCACCAACAACTGAGCTTACAAGCAAGTGTCCATATACCCAAGTCTCATCCTGGCCAGCTGCACATGAGTCCTATCCACAGCACAGAAATGGAAACATGCAAATCATTGGTAATATTTTCTAAATTAAACCTCTTTGTTGTACTTGAAAGATTTCAACACAAAAGTCTCATAAGTATACATGCTATTAAAAACCCATCTCTCACAAATCTTACAATAACTGTGAAAGTCCAGTGTGCATGAAGTCTATATTGGTTTGTATACTAATATTCACAGAACCAAGTGGTTTTATCCCCATTAACTTCTATAGGACAGGCGTTCCAAGGATACTTTTTTGTAGTTTGATGAGCTGGCTGTTTGTTCTTATCTTTGTTTCTAGCTACTTCATTACTCTAAAGCCAGGTGAGAATACATCAAATACCGTCCTAACATCATTGTAAGAAATTATTGTGATTGCCACAAGTATGCTATATGATTAGTAGTGAGATAGTGCAGCTGTGAACAAAAAAGGCACAGTCAATAAGATAATCCCACATAAAATGGAGTTTTTCCATAGCACAAACTGCGGCTGTTAAATATCGATTAATTTACTAGTCGAGTAGTTGATGGAATTTCCATTGACTATTAGACTAGTTGATAGGCACTTCTAATAGGTGCTCTTGTGCATTTCAAAGTTGGAACTCCGTGTGCAGCCTGGGGCCAGCAGGAAGGCCCACTGACTCTGGGCTCCATATGGGTGCTTCGGCTTTGAAATGCACAAGAGGCCCCAGCTGATAGAGGCAGCAAGGGAGGTGGGCAGCAACTAGTCCTTAACATCCTTAGCATGAACCACCATAAACATCATTGGGAAATCATTCAGGTACTTTCATTATAATAGTTAACTAAGTCATCTGTTTTCTTCCAGTGATAACTCAGTTTTAAGTGGCCAGAGTTAATTTTCCTAGTAATGGACTTTTTTTTTTTTTAATTCTCCAGATGACTTTGAGTCTAAGTTTACTTTCCATTCTGTGGAAGAATTCCCACCTCCTGATGAATTCAAGCCATATCAGAGAATTTATCCCAGCAAGGCACCTAGAGGTAAGTATTTAAAAATCTTGTTGCTGGGGAAATTATAATTGAGTTGCTAGAACACAATGAAAGTCTATAATGATTACTGTTCTAATGAATCCCAAAAACACAATAATGAATTGCCTTTCAGTAACATGGGCTGACATACCTCCAGTTTAATTGTACTTTTCACATTCTTTGAGGAGAAAGCTCTTAACTTTAAAAATACAGCTATGTAAGCAGGTGTAGTGTAGTATAGTACTGACTCTGCTTTAATGTGTCCATAAACTGGTGACATAAAAAATGAGTTGTGGTTTAATTACTGAACTATAATTAATCACTATAAACAAATATAAAAAATGGTTCCAGGTTTTCAAACCTGAATGCTTAAAATTGTATCCTACCTCTATATTTTGGCATATATATAAGAATTTAGAGTCTCAAAAGCATCAGTAAGCTGGAGAAAGCATGTGCTCAACCTTTGAAAATCAGATCTATTTGGAGAGCACTACTTCACCAACTCAGCTTTGAAAATAGGCATTTAAAAATAGGTAAATAAAATCACACATGTTCCTATTCTAACCTAGGCTACTGTTTATATAAACCCTATGGCTACGTCTACACTGGCATGATTTTGCGCAAATACTTTTAACACAAGAGTTTTTGCGTTAAAAGTATTAGCGTAAGAGAGCATCTATACTGGCATGTGCCTTTGTGCAAAAGATTTGCTTTTGCGCAAAAGCATCCGTGCCAGTGTAGAGGCTCTCTTGCGCAAGAAAACGCCGATGGCCATTTTAACCATCGGGCTTTCTTGCACAAGAAATTGATGTTACCTTTCTACACTGGCCTCTTGCGCAAGAACACTTGCGCAAGAGGACTTATCCCTGAGCAGGAGTGTATTTATGCAAGAAGCACTGATTTCATACAGTAGAACGTCGGTGTTCTTGCACAAATACTCGCGGCCAGTGTAGACAGGCGGGAAGATCCTAGACGCCTCACCTCCACCATTAATATCATGGAAGAGTGTGGCCCTCAACCATTTTCCAAAATCTTGGAGTGGTCAGCCCCCCCCCCATGAAAAATTATTGCCCACCTCATGTTAGACCAACTCCCTATCCCCAAATCTCCCTTCTCACATCTTTTCATAGACTGTTCCCAATTTCCATGTAGGGGCATTGTACAATGTACTCTAAACATGTATAGAAACAATAGGCATCCTATAAAAGATGGTATCCTATGTATCTTACAGATACACCTAAAAATCCTCCACTAAGAACACACGTGAGATGAGAAGATTCCCATAACAGATCTCTGGTGCAGTACAACACAGGAAGAGTGAAGATAAGATAATTTATGAAACAGAAGGTTTTGTTAAATGCATAGAAATTATATTTTAACAATCAAATGCTGCAATGGCTGACCTGATTTGATATTTTTAAACTGGAAAAGAAATACTTTAATTATTCATTCTCTGAACTAGCCTAGTCATTGTTGGCCCAGGCTTTTACATTATTGTTAGATACTTTACTGAAGGAATTTTTAAAATTAGCATTATGAGATTTAAATGTTTAGTAGCATTCACTATGTAATTCTCATTCATATCTCATAATCAAGAGATGTCATCTCAAACAGTATTCCAGGTATTAAATATGCCCACAAATATTTTTCTGTTACCTTTTAAATATTTGTTAGTCTTCCCCAGAGAGCTCTAATTATATTTACATGAGTTTTCAATTAGTTATCTGAAAATAAGCTACTATATATTGTATGGTTATTGGCATGACTTCATAATCTGATTGTAAGTTACTTTGTTGTCTATTTCCTACTTATCCCCACACGGCTGCAAAATGGCTGCTCCTTCAATATTACCATAAAGGGGCTCATATTTACATGGATCTATTGGTCAAATGTGTATATATAGGCAGGAGATAGACGCTATGGACACCATTGCACATAATACACTTCTCTCAGGTTTGCTAGTGGGTGTATCTGTGAGAAGGGAATGAGCTGGAACAGGACTACCTGGGCTGGACTGCCTAGCAGCATTGCCATACAGCTAAGGCAAAGCTTTTCAAAAGTGCTTCTCTCCCAAGGTCAGAAATCAAAAATGGGATGAATGCATGTGTCAATAAGTAGGTGTTTCAGGACACGGCTGGACCATCATGTCTCAAAATGGGATGCTTTTGTACAGTATATTTAAATATTGCTTATTGCTGCTGCTAGCCAGGAGCCCACCTGCCACTTGTTAGACAGAATTTCTAGACATGGTCATTCATTTCCTCTCTCCCAAAGTACCCTTCTTCAACTGGCTCAAGAAGCTTTAATGTAAAAATACTAAAAAGACAACACTTGGTACTGCTCGTACTCATCAGTTGCTTTTGAACGGCTCTGAAGACAGTTGCCACAAGTCCTCCTTCATTGACATGCTCCATACTGCAATTTTAACCCAATTATTCAGTGAGAGCCATGGAGAGCTACAGTGTGGAAGTGCAGATTGATCCCCAAGGTAACTCAGTTTGCCACAGGTGCCAAGGACTTTCTTCCTCCTGCCAGTCGAGATGGCTGGGAGGGTGGTGAGCTCAAGCAGGTCACTTTAATTACCTCACCTAAAAAAATCAGACTTTTCTTTGAAAGTTCACTCATCAATTGGCTTGAGGATATACAATAAAAATGGCCAGGTTAAGGGCGCTTTGATCAGTCTTTTAATTCACATGTGTTGTTTCTCTTGGGAGACTCGCCATTTCAGGACTCCAGTCCTCAGGTCCCACATAGTGGCCTTAATCTCTTGATTTTCAGGAGCCCAAGAGAGTGTGAGTGCCTGAAATCTGCCCAGAGCTTCTACACTCTGGCAGGCACCTCCTCTTTCCAGGGGAGCAGTGGCTGCTTAGTTGACGAACAGAACTGATTCTGCAAGCAATAGCCAGGATGGGGCACAGCAGGCTACAGGAGGAGGGGGGAGGGAGGAAACTCTCCCCAGTGGACTAGGAAAGGATCAAGATTCTGGCTTTTTGACTCCTCACACAGACCCAGATACCCTGTGCCCCTCTCCCTAATTAGCAGAGGGAGTACTGATCTGAGGGAGGCAACTCCAAGGTGGAGCACAGAAGGGTAGATTTTAGGAAGATGGCTAGATTTGACAGCATGAGCTGGGGGAAAGCAATAGTGTTATGACTTCAAATATGGATATGAAATGAAAGTTTTGTTTGCCTAAACTCTGCAGCTTCCCAGACTGCAAACAATGCAGGTAAGTTAAATCCAGTTCAGGGCTGTAGTTCTGCCCATGTACTGCCTATTTCTGGGAAGTGCCTTTCTTTGCAAAGTTAACTAGTAGCCTCATCACCACCACCTAAATATTACTTTAATGATGTCATGTAAAAAGATTGCATGGACCACTGTTGGGGGAAGGGGTAGTTGTTGACATGGTACCTTACTGGTGATTAAAAAGGAGGTAATTATGGAATGGATGGATAAGCAGGCAGACAGACTGGCCCCTTCTAATCCCCTCCCTCTCCCCACACACAAATGGCTCAGGAACTTTTGAATTTTGACAGTGGATCTGGTTCTGGGTATGACTGAATAGAGAAGGGACAGAATGAAGTTCTGTGTTATCTCCTGGAAGAATAGCTTTTTAGCTGTAGCCTGAAGCAGCACCAGACAGCTTATGAAACACAATCCCCTCTTGTCTTTTTTCTTGCCTGTTCCAAACCCTAAGTAAATAATTTGTCTGTGTGTGTGACACATTGTCACAGAATTCTAATTATAGTAGTTAACTGTGCTTGAACAAATCAATGTAAAAGTTAAATTTAGATAGGTGTTAATATAGGCATTGCATCATTTCTTACAGAAAGGCTAATATGAGGCTATTCATTAGTAGGATTCTGCTACAGTATTAACATCATTGTGCATTAAACACAAATATGGCGTATACTTGCCTATTCTCATCTGTACCGGAAGCTGTAATATTGTGTAACAAATATTTTTATAAGGATTTTTAAAGATGTATTTATTAAAATGTTGCCTTATTACTGTTTCACTAAGGTGAGTGGTGGTGCTTCTCAAAACTAGGCCTCTGCTTTAGATTAGGTGCCTAGGCTCCCTGTATTTCAGCACGTGCACTTTCCATGTGTAAGGAATGTGGATGTTGACTATCAAAGGCTTAAGTTGAGGGCAACTTTGACCTCCATGTATTGAACAACAACACTGTGGTGAATGACACTGGGCACATTCACATAGATACATCAGCACAACATAGACATTTAAAACCATGGATGACGATACCGACACCTATGGCTCTCTTACCAACAAAATTAAATTCATTGCACTAATCCTCCAGTTAAATGAGTCCTTGATGTTTCTGCCCTGTCAATAAGGAACTGTTTTAATCTAAGACAGCATAGGTTCAACTAACAATCTTATCCAGTATCTGAAGCGGGTATTGCTTTCTCCAGTATGGGACAAGTGCATGCAGTGATAGTATACACAGGAGAAGATCTCTACTTTTGCACTTATTTTTCTATGTGTTACTATGCACAAAGATAATGGGAAGAGAGAACCTTCCTCCACGTCCCTTGGCAGGGTGACTTTTTTTGTACAGAATAACTTTGTACGTGGCTCATGGTGCTGAAATGAATTTATTAATTTTGCCAAACAGCAGTTCCCAACAGCTATGCAATTCCCACAGACTGATTGCAAATCTATACATATTAGTTTCCACAAGAAATTTGCCAAACAAGCTTTAGAGTGTCTTGATTCAGTCTGAAACAGCACATCTTGACATACTCACAGACGGGCAGCAGTCTGACACGTGCAAATAAGCTGCATGAAATGGTGGGTACCAGCTGTAGAGAACAGTACAAAGCAGCACACTCTATTTAAAGCAGACATGCTTGCTCCTTGCTCCCATTGGCGCAATATATCCATAAGGCTAAACCAAAATTCAGAGTGAATGTGAAACAATACCCCTCTCCACCCACCCCAGTGGCTTTGAAGTTTGGTATCTTTGTCTTTATCCTGCAAGCATTAAACATATTTTAAAAAATCAGGTATTTTAATTTAAAACATACTGTATTTCACTTAACGCTTGTCAGACTCATTCAAGGCAGGGTTAGTAGAAGAGCTTATCTGAACTGTGGACAATTGGGGTGCACCTACACAGCAAGTTTGGCAGCCTGTAGCAGTAAGTCTCTGAGCCTGGGTTGATAGACTCAAGCTTGCACTAGGGTCTTGTCTACACTAACCTGCACACTTGTCAATCTAACCCAGAGGTTCTTAACCAGTGAGGTGTGCCTCCCCAGGAGAGGTGTGAGGTGCCTCGCAGAAAACTTATCGCAATTGCCTTCTCACTGGATAAAATTCTAAAGTTTAGATTTCTTCATAATTAATATTATGAATTAAAATTATAAACATTAATTTCTTATTAACTTCTAGAGATCAGCACACTACAATAGCAGTGCGAATCAATCAGGCCTATGTGACGACACTACAATAACAGTACGCGACCATTGCCGACTTTCCTCTTCAAATATTACGTAAATTTGTTAGGAAAAGGTTCGAAGTAAAAAGTTCATATTATTCATTTAGGCATTGTAATGGGGTTCACTCACCCCACAGCGCCACCGCCGTTGGACTTGGGAATTAGCTCAGACGGCTGCATCCACCTGGTTCACCAGGTCCCAGGGTTCAGGCAGGCCTCGGGGTTCGAGCCAGGCCTTCAGCTCAGGCCAGTCCTCCGAATCACCAGGCACCAGTAGAGCCTTGGGTTCCTCTAGGTCAGAGGGTAGCCCTACTGGCTGGCTTAGCCAAGCCTCGGTGGCCCAGCCAGGGAAGCCTTCACTGGCCTGAGGGAAGGCGGCTATGGGAGGCCTGGGCCAGGTCTCAGCCTCATCAGTCAGGAGGTCTGGGCAGGCCTCTGTCTCCCTCAGAGGCAGGGCCCGGACTGAGCTCCCTGGCAGAGTTCTTATAGTCCTAGCCACGCCCCTTAGCTTCCTGTCAGGTGAGGGGGCGGGGCTAGGCTGTGCACAAAATGGCTCCCAGGGGGGTGTGAACATGAAGTTTACTTTCAGGGGAGGTGTGAAGGTAAAAAGGTTAAAACCCCATTATCTAACCTATGCAACTTTCGCTATGTAAATCGTGTAGCTGAAGTCAACATACTTACTACGGTGTCTTCTCTGCGGTTAAGTTGGCAGGGGTTGCTCTTCTGTCAACTCCAGCTACTCTTCTCATCCTGGTGGAGTTCCGTAGTCAAGGGGAGAGCATTCAGAGATCGATTTATCATGTGTAAGCAAACACAATAAATTGACCACCGGTGGACTGATTGCTGCAGCATCGATCCACGGCATAGTAAAGACAAGCACAAGGGCTACTATGTCTACACTGTAGCCTTCTTGTAGAAAAGCTTATGCCAATGAAGGGCGGAGTGGAATATCGCCACGCTTCATTTGCATAATTAATTAGCAGCTGCTTTTGTGCAAGAGGCTTTTGCGCAAAACAGAATTATGTAGACGGCTCCTTTTTGTGCAAAAAGCCCCTCTTATGCAAGAGCCATTCTTCCTCATTTTTTCAGAAAGAACGGCTCTTGCGCAAGAGGGGCTTTTGCGCAAAAAGGAGCCATCTACACAGCTCCTTTCTGCGCAAAAGCCTCTTGTGCAAAAGCGGCTGCTAATTAATTATGCAAATGAAGCACGGTGATATTCCACTCTGCACTTCATTTGCATAAGCTTTTCTGCAAGAAGGCTACAGTGTAGATGTAGCATTAGCTACTAAAAATAGTTATGCAGGTGGGCTTCAGAGCCTGAACTCTAGCTTGTGCTCCAACATCTACACAGTTGTCTTTATTGCTGGAGTGTGAGCCTAAGTCTGCTGACTTAGGCACTGAGGTTCTCTGCCACTGGCTGTGGGATAAACCCTGGGAAGGCCCGTCCTGGAAATGGCTTCATGCAAGAGGAGCCCTGACCCAAAGCAAGCCCCCCTCACTCAAGAGGACTCAGCATTCTGTCCACAGTGAGGGAGTCACAGGATCAGGGCTTTAACATGTAAGAATGAAAACACTAGCATTTTCATCTCTGTTGTGTGCTTTTAGAGTAGATGATGTCTCCCTTCTGAGCAGAACTCCTGTCCTACAACTAGAGAGGAGCTGAATGCAATATCAGGTTGGGAGACTTTGATGTTGCCTTTTTTAATCATGGCTGCTGTACATAGAGTGCACTTACAGAAGCAGGATTGAGGATGAACTTTTTTAAACAAGTTGAACACAAGAGTCTGAGACATTCGACCTATTTTTTCCACATAAGTGGACCAGTTCAGTGAATCAGCATATACTCTATTTCCAAGAGCACACACCTATGTTAATTGTATTTATCACAACACTGCAATCATTTATGCCTGGACAACATAGAACATGATTACACAAATCAAATTAGTTACTTACATGTAAGAGAATTCAACACATTAGGGAGAAAGGCACAAAAAGCACTGCCTGCCCACATTTCACTAATGTACAAGCCCGTCTACTCAATTTCTGGTATTCCATGGTTTGGGTCTTTTCTTTTCTCAGTGAAGCATCACAGTGTCATTTTAGAATCCCTACTGAATATGTCAGATAGGTGAGACTGTCATTCACAGGCAGGGGTGGATATAGGGCAGGGCGAATGGGGCGGCCGCCCCGGGCCCCGCGCTTCAGAAAGCCCCGCGCATGCGCTGTGGCACCGCTGTGCATGCACATGGCGCCGCTGCGCATGCGCCGTGGCAAAGGGGGAGGCCCCGCGGAATTATGCTGCCCGGGGCCCCGCAAAACGGTCATCTGCCCCTGTTCACAGGGTAACATTTTGGGACAGTGCGTGCCAAATAAGTTCTTGTCACAGCATTTAGAATCCGACAAGCAAACTTTAAAATCCAATCTGTCATTACATGGTGAGGTTTGCATTCCAATTACCTTGCTTTGGCAGCACATGTATTTGTATTGTATATTCTGCTAAACACTGGCCTCTTTGGCACCTCTCAAATTATGGATGCAGGTTTTTTAAATATGCAAATATTGTTTTGGCTGATGATTCAATGTACGGCAGCATATTAAGAGAACTGCAAAAACCTCTCTATAAATCACAGTGCATCTCATGCACTATAAAATGGTAAAACATAGTGCACAGTGGCTCACCTCTAAACTGTTACGGAGGTTACCTGGATACTTTGTACAGTGGTTAGAGTGGCAGCTACACTGTCTAAAAGAGATATATTTCACAGGCAGAAAGTTCTTTTTGAAACTGTGTTCTGCAACAGCCTGGATTAATACTATTATTTGAGGAGATCTGATAAAGCCACTACAGTACTTTAATACAAAGCAAGTAAACTGAAAGTCATCCTTTTATGACTGTACATGGTTTGTATAGCCACAGCATCAATATAGACTTCGGTGTCTGCTGAATGGTTTCATATCTGGAAGTGGCAGCTGAAACATTAGTAAACATTTCCTTAAACTGTGTTTATAAGATGTTGGACTCTAATTCCACACACCAAAAAGCTACATATTTTGTAGGGGTTGGATGCAGCCCTGAATAGGCTGATAGTGTCAAAAGGGTGATAAACTGATGCATCAGTTCCTCCATGGGGAATTCTCTTGTCAATCACCAACCTCCTTCAAAAAGAAAAAAAAAATTGTTCATGCTGCTGCATCATTTCAGTGGGTTGGAATTCACACCTTGTCTCCATCCAGCTCTAACAGTGCCCCTTGTGTCATCAATTAAGAAGGCTCCCTTGTTCAGTCCTCACCCTTTTGCACTAGACTAACTTCTTAAAGAGAAGGAGTTATGAAAAGCCATAAGTATTCAGAGGGCAAAATGGTGTGCTGATGAAAAACTACACATAAACCATTTGTATCCTCTTCTCTGCCTTCCTTATGCTCATTATCCAGACTAAAGGAATAACATTCAGATCATAGCTTCATGGTGCATGTGTGCCTTGCAAGGAAAAGTAACAACTCAGTCACACTCGCTTTTTGCTTTTACTAAATAATTGGAAGTTTTCTGAAGCGTATAAACAGCACATTGTTTGGAGAGCTCCGAATTTTCATATGACAGTAGGATCCTGCTGCCAGACTACTGTCCCCAATTTTATTTTCAATGCCCAGCCTCTACTCAAAGAAAAAAGTGTTCTGAGTTGTTACTGCATTGATGTGTCTATCAATGCAGCCTTGATTATATAATGTTCGAGGTGCTCAGTTTGATTCTGCCTGCAATACACAGTATTATGAATCTTAGAAGCCTTTTTTTCCTTTTCCTACCAGGCATCACAAGTGCTATAACTGTTTTTCCAAGGTCTGAGTAGGTGAGGGCAGCACTGAGCCCTAGAGCAGAGGTGGGGCATTTTTGCGGGGTAAGAGGCTGCTGTCCCACAGAAAAATCAGTCAGGGACCGCACACAAGTGGCCCCGACTGAGAAGGAGAAAGACATTCCCCTTGTACACCAGAGCCTTGCGGGCGGCCAGACTAGTAGATTTTGTATGCTCCAGTCCCGCGGGGGGAAGGAGCACCAGCGCAGCTCCCCATTACTAGGGGGGAGCCCCGAGCCTCAGGGGCTGGATACAGGCAAGCCATCCCCTGGGCCTTAGGTTCCACACTCCTAGTCTAAGGGTATGATTCTGCTCATTTGTACTGGCTTAAATCAGGAGGGCTCCATTACAGCCAACAGTTACACAAGCAAGCTCAGAACTGGCCGTCTCCCTAATTCAGACTGTGACGCTCGGTGCTATTTCTGTCTGAAAAACCTCCGCAGTTTCCAATGTGAAGTGTAAGGATACCTGTACCTGGTGAAATTCTAAACACTGGAGCTTTGCTGTCTAGTCTGAAGCTGTAGAAGAGGAAATTAAAGAAAAAACAACAACAACCTGGAAACATGTTTTTGCTTTAAAGATGGTCTGGGTTGAAGTTATTCCCTGGTTTAATTTGTGTTGCCCAAACAATGAAACATTCTGCACTACATAAGCTGGCATGCACACATGGACCAATCAGTGACTCTCTCCTTTCACTACACACAGAACAGGACCACCACATGATTGGACAAAGGAAAGCAATTTTGTTAATTCAATACTGCTACTGAGGAACATTTTTCTAGAGAGACAGAAGGTTTTTTGTTTGTTTTTTCCTCCTGCGAATTCAGCTATGTGGAGACTATCTTTCATGGCTCGAAGAACTTTACAGTCTTCCTGTGAAAAGGCTAACGGTGTCCACTGTGGCTGAAATGAGATAACAATGGTTTAAAATCTACATAGAGCAACAATCCAATGGAAAACTAAGAGAGGTTATAACATTGCATAAGGAAAAACACTTTTGACACAATCCATTTAGAGCAGGCCTGGGCAAAATATGGCCCCACCGGATCTGGGCTGTGGACGCTGCAGGGAGCCCCAGGCAGGCTCCTTGCTCGCCTCTCCTCAACCGCACACTGCTCAGAAACGCAGCTGTGGGGTGTTTTTTCTTTAAAACTTTGAGTCTGGAGGGGAGGGGGGAAGCTTTAGGAGCTGCTCCCGCCCTCACAGCACAATCCCATTGGCCAGAAACTGGTCAATGGGAGCTGCCTGTTCAATAACAGGTGGTCATGAAGCACAAGGGGCTCCAGAGCACATGGCTGCAGCCTGTGCAGGGACGGGGCAGGCAGGGAAGCTGATTCAAGAACAACTGATGGCTGGTAAGTCTCCTGGCAGAGCCTACCCCAGTCCCTCCCCCAATCATCTGTCTCCCACTCCTGCCCCCTATTCCACATACCCAAAACCTCTACCCCCCCTCCTGTACCCATATCCCCTCCCAAATCCAGCACCCCAATCACCTGCCCAAGATCAGTTCCCTCCTGCTCTAGCTCACAACCCAAATCCCTACACCCTCTCCAATACCCCAATTCCCTGCTCTAGGTCACGATCCAACCCCCTGCATCCCAGTCCCGTGCCCCAGGTCATAACTGCCTCCTTCACCCAAACTCTCTCCCTTATCTCAAGTTCCCTTCTGCACCCAACCTCCATCCCAGACCCCACACCTCCTCCATTAATATCATGGAAGAGCATGGCCCTCGAACACTTTCCAAGTTCTTGGAGTACTCCCCCCCCATCAAAAATTATTGCCCACTCCTGATTCAGAGGCATTGAAAGTGAAAAGAAAGGATTCTACAATCATATAAAGTGGTGTAAACCAGGAGTAACAGAAGTTATATCAGCACGATCAGAATTAAAGTCATGCATTTATACACTTTATTTATACATCTGCAGATGAGCTGCTTTCTGTTAACTTAGTTTGAAGTATTAAAACATTTGCTTACTTCACTTGAAAAACTTAATTTCTGTGTCAACACAGTCGTAGAAAAGGTCTACTACTTCAGCAGGATCCAGAACCTCTGTACTGGTGAGGATGTCCTCCATAGCTTCTAAGCCTTGTCTTTCCAGCTCTAACATAATTCTCATCAGCTTCTGACCTCTCTCCTAAAGGCAAGGAACAGCCAAAATAAAGTGCCCATTATCCAAATTCAAGTGAATTGTTACTACTATCCTTTGCTATGTGGGCACCTTCACACTATTTGAAAATGTGCCATTTCCCTCCCCCTGACCTCCATAGATTTTTTTTCTTCTGAATGAGTTAGTAGAATCCTAAGCAAAAATGAAAACAATGGTCAATTGTTCAACATACAGAACAAACAATAGAGTCTAGTAATCAAAAAACATCAGCAAAATAGTGAGTAGTAACTTCAAAGGAAATACAATTTTTAAAGACTGTGCACAGCTTGAGAGTGGGGGATAAAACTTGTATCTGGACAAGAAAAAAAAGGAGTTTCTTTGATTCATCAAGTGTGCAAGCTCATTAACAACAAAAATACTACAGGACACTTGGGAGTTCCTGGAAGGATTTTCCAAAAACAGGCACTAGTACTAAGAAAAGAATCTAGAAGGGCATCTCTGAGGACGTCACCCGCCTTACTCCAGGTTTAGCCACAGGATTAAAATTAAGGGAGTTTGCTCGTTTACCTTTTAATCTCTGTATAGTCAAATAGCATTGACGTGAATGATAGATAAAATGTTACATCTAAACTACAAAGAAGAAATAGTCCACCCTGGAATAGGGACTGTGTCTGTATAAGACAGGGGTGGGGAACCTTTTTTTGGTCGGGGGCCACTGACCCACAGAAAAAAAATCAGTCTGGGACCCCACACAAGTGGCCCCTGACTGAGAAGGAGAAAGACATTCCCCTTTCACACCATTCCCATACAGGAATAATGGACTTTATAATATATTTGTACTGTCCAGGAGAGGCAGGACAGGACATACATTTCCTGGAGAAAGATTGGAGAGCAGGTGAAGGGTTGAGAGGGATGTTGAGGTCACCCTGCCTTATAACCCAGGCTGGAGAGAGTTACACACAGACATTCAGGGTGTGGCTTGCATGCTGGAAGGCTGTTTGTAAGCAGTCTTGGTAGGAGCTACCTCAACAAGGCATTGTAAGACATGAGGCCACAGCCTCACACTGGTCTAGACTGTCCCCCAGTATGTCACATTTACAGTGACAGCCATTGAAAGTCTGAGGGATTTTATGTGAGTTTTGCAAAATCTTGTAAGTTCTCTCCTGATTCTTTTTAAGGGGCATCTTGGGTAACATGTAAGTTTTTTGCAAACTTTCTCTAAACTGATAGTGATTGGTAATGCAGCACGTAAAAAGAAAAAAGAATTCACCATTACAAATGAGCCCTATTCAGAAACAGACAACTTTTATATTCTTAAAAATCCCCTGAGCTCAGAGTCTGAATTTATCTCTACCAACATCTAGTGAGAATTGTTTGTAGTCCAGAGTTTACACAAAATTAATATGAATAGAATGCAACCAACCATGGCTAAAGTGTTCACTTTTCTATTTTAACTTTAAGCCTCTGTTCAGATTTTGTAGAGGGGAAACACACTAATTTCCTTGTAATTACATTTAAGATTGCTACAGAAAAAAAAAATATAAAAGCTTTCCTAGAGAGAAAGAAGCATAAGTCATGCAAACGTTTAAAAATCTTTTGTTACCACATTCAAAGTTTTGGATCCCAGGTGTATTAATGCTAAGGAGGGGAAATAACTATCTATAAAGGACTTGGGTCCTAGAAGGTTTACCTTATCATTCTCAGTGACAGACCTGGACCACTCATGTGCCTTGTACAGTTCATGTCTGCGATCAGGCTTCTCCTGGAACCGAGGTTTCTTTTTTACAGGATCATCATCGCCAAGAAAAGGCGACTGAACTTTTGGTACTAGTTTGACATCATCAACAAAGATGAAAGGTTTAAAGATGGACCTGAAAAGAGTAAGACAGTTATTCACGGGAATGTTCTGTCTGTCACTCAGACACAGATCCAGGCTACTCTGTCAACAGAGATTCAGTGAACAGCATTGCATGTGCGTATCTATATTACTGTGGTGGGTTAAGGTCAGATGTGATGCAAAAATAACCTAATATAAGAACACAATGTAAGAAAATTAATTTGCTTTAAAAACATTGAGTCCTGCAGAGCTTTCAAATTGACCTCCCTTTCTCCTTCCATGTCATTTTCCCCATTTTTGCAAATTACTTTTTTTGCTGGGGGGAGGCGTAATGGGGGAGAAGGGAGTAAATGTTTTGATCATCTTTAAATCCCAAAGTTTAGCCCCATACTGTTCTCTTGCTTTCTTTTTTCCTTCATTTTCTCTCATCCTACATGTTAAGTACTCTGCGGAAGCCATTCTTAGGATACTCAAAGAAATCAACCGTCTCAGTGCTAGTTTCCCAACATAAAACTTTCCAGTTCTCCTACATTTACACAGAAACAATTTGTATGTCAATAAAGCTCTTCACACTCTATACAGCTAAGCTCTGGTCTACATTAGGGAGTTATTTCAAAATAACCCCCCTTATTTCGAAAGAATAAGCAGAGTGTCCACACTACTAAGCTTGGTATTTTGAAATAATAGGCTGGTTATTTCAAAATCTGTACGCCTGCTTTCCTCAGGGAATAATGCTTATTTCAAAATAGGTATTTCAGGAGTTATTTCAAATTTAGTTATTTTGAAATAATTTCCTAGCGTAGACAAGTCTTTAAAGTCCTATACTCAGGAGAGAATATCTTTGCTGAAACAAACTGAAGGCATATTCAATGCCATCCAGTTATGAGAGTTAGAGGAAGATTTTCAGATAGTTATTACACAACTTACTATGTACCTACTATGTACTTCTGAACATTTGGCATTGACAGCAGTGTCCAAGTAGGGAAGGCCAGGAAAGGTTAAGGCATGGCTGCTGTGTAATGGAGGCAAGGGGAGGCTAAGCTTCACCCCTCCCCACCCCAATTCACGCTTCTGGGGGGTGGATGGGAAACCGTGTCAGATTCAGGGCCTCCAGAAAAATCCCTCCCCGCCAGCCGCAGAGCTGGCAAGCTCTCGCTGCCTGATGCAACCATGGTGAAGGCACAGAGCTTTTCTGGTCTCGGAGCCACAGCAGAGGTTTGGGGGGAGGGAAATGTGGGCGGGGCTTTGAGATGAAGAAGCAGAATGGGAGAAAAATGGGGAAAAGGGCTGTGAGGGAAGGACCATAATGGGGACAGGGCCATGGGTGGAATAAGGGAGGGGCTGCAGAGCAAGGGTGAGGATTGGGGAGGGGCACAGAGACCGGCCACCACCCAGCGGAGGCTGAGAGCTCTCAGCACCCCTCACAGCCCTGACCAACCTCTGAGCCCCTTCCTTCCCCCCCACCTCACCACCAGGCAAAGGCAGGGGGCTGAGTTCTCCGCCTCCTCCCCAGCTGGGGCAGGCTGAGAGCAGCGAACAGGGGCATGGCTTTGGCTAGAAGAGGCAGAGCAGGGAAGCTTTGCCCACTGCCCATGGGGTAAGGAAATGGTTCCACACAACACACTGTAACACGTCTCATCAAGCAAAACATTTCCATCCGGAATTAGATGGGGACTCATAAGGAAAGCCTCGTGACTCCGGGCTGGGGGGGGGGGGGGGAATAGTTATCAGAACTAGCTCAAGTGCACCTGAGGCTCACCAGCCTCCCTGAAACCCAGCAGCTGTTTATTTTTAAGAAAGACAGTCAGCTGCCAGGGTGTTTTCAGGGAGGGAGGGAGCAGGCTGACATGACCAGCGTGGGACAGCTTTTCTCTTTGCAAAGCAGCACTGACCCCGAGCTGTGCCTGAGTTTTTATTGTACTTGATAATAGCCTGTCTAGAAAAGTTTTAACTCACAGAGAAGCAGGAACTCTGGTGTGCCTGGTTTTGCCAATGTCTTGCGTACACACCTTGCTTTATTTGCTTTATGGGGAGCACAGGTGCTGGAACTAGGTGTGCTGCCACACCCCCGGCTGTAAATGGTTTCCATCATATACAGTGTTTAAAGTTTGGCTCAATGGCTCTAATCACCCCCAAGATACAAGCTGTTCCAGCATGCCATGGGGAGAGGGAAGGAACTCTGCAAGTCTGTCTGCTTGCAGCCAGGCTAGGGGGCTGTAGCTTTGCTCTGGAAAGGAAAAGAATCCCAAAGGGGGTTTTAGAGCCTTGTAGCAGCCTTTATCCCCCACGGATTGGAGAGCAATGGTTCTGAGTAAGGCAAGAGTATTTTGAAGAAGTGAAAATAAGGAATCTTGGGGCATGTCTACACAAGGAAATTATTTCAAAATAACAACTCACGAAATAAAAAAAATTGAACTAGTGTGTCCCCACTGTGGGGGAGCCACAACTTTAGTTGGAAGCAGGCTCTGTAATTGTGGATGTGCTAGACTTAGATGCCTTGACTTAGAGCCCCAGGAAGCACTGGGGAGTAATTACTTCAAATTAATTACTCTGCGGAGCAGTTATTTCGAAATAGCAGCAGCAAAGTGTCTACACTACCAGGGATGTCGAATTTCGATTAATCAGCTAATCGAGTAGTCAATGGAATTTCCATTGGGGGAATGCTTGCTATCCCTGCTGCGCTTCTGCCTTTGAAATGTAGCAAGAGCCCCGGACGGAAGAGGCAGAGGCACAATGGGGAACCAGGATGAGCGGAGACTGTTTCAGTTCCTGCTTGCGCTGGGTCCTGACTGCTGCACCTCTGCCTTTAAAATGTAGCAAGAGCCATGGGCAGCTCTTTCTGCATTTCAAAATCAGAGGCACAGCTTCTGGTACTGGGTGCGAGTCAGGACAACTGATTCCCGCCTCGCGCCTGGTCCTCTGCTGTGCCTCTACCTGCCCTCCAGTGGAGATGGTGCTGGGGGGGAACTGGCTTTTAAGCTGGTAGTGGGAACAGTCATTATTTCAAAATGATGGGGGTTATTTTGAAGTTCCTTCTTAGTGTAGATTATGGCACAGAGACCAATAGATTTATTAGGGCATAAGATTTCATGGGTAAAACCACGAAGAAGTGGGTTTTACCAACAAAAGCTTATGCCCTAATAAATCTGCTAGTCTCTAAGGGTGTGTCTAGACTACATGGCTCCGTCGACTGAGCCATGTAGATGAGTTTACTCGGCAAAGGGAAATGAAGCAGTGATTTAAATAATCGCCACTTCATTTACATCAAAATGGCCATCGCGCTGTGCCGATCAGCTGTTTGTCAGCACAGCGCGATAGTCTAGACGGGGATCAGCCGACCCCCATAACCCTTCATTGGCAGATCCTGTAAGCAGGAGCGGCCCGAGGCCGGCTGCGGCAGCTGGTGCCCTATGCAGAGGTGCTATCAGTGCCCCCGCCTGCACGGCTGTCAATGTCCATGAAGTCATCATCGTGCGCCCAGGCCAGCGGCGCCCTAGGCAACTGCCTAGTTTGCCTAGGCTCATGGGCCGCCCCTGCCTGTAAGCCTTGTGCAGGATCTGTCGACGAAGGGTTCTGGGGTTGGCAGATCCCTGTCTAGACTGCCGCGCTGTGCTGACAAACAGCTGAGTGGCACCGTGCAGGGGCCATTTTGATGTAAATGAAGCAGCAATTATTTAAATTGCCACTTCATTTCCCTTTGCTGAGTAAACTCATCTACATGGCTCAGTCAACGGAGCCATGTAGTCTTGATACACGCCATGGGTATGTCTATGCTATAGCATTATTTTGAAATAGCTTATTTCGAAATAACGCGTATACGCACAAAATGCATTTTGAAATAGCATTTTGCTATTTTGAAATAGTGCATCCACACTGATAGGACACTGAATTGCATTTAGGGCCACCCGGAACTGGTTCTGGCAGGGCATCAGGTCAGGAGTTAGATACCTTGTTTGGCTGCTGCCTGAGGCTAAGACCTGTGCTTAAAGGGACCCCCCCCAGACAGCCGGTTCCAAGATTTCCCTGCTTGCTTGCCTACCTCAATGAGGGACAGCAAAGCATTTTTTTCATCTGAGTGTTCTGGTTTCCCTCACTCGGGACACCACAGCACTCTGCAACATGGAGCCAGAGCTGCCCCTGGGCACTCTGGTGTTTCTCTTGGACACGTTGCTGTGAGCCTGGCTGCACTTTCTGCAGGCTGCCATCCGGGAGGACCATCGGGGGCTGTCAGTATCCAGGAGGCACTGTGGGAGAGCTTCCACCCTGAGGAGCACTAAGAGCCTTCCTGGTCTGCCCCACTGGGGGCTTGTACCTCATTCCTCCCTCACGTCCTTCCACTTACCACTTCCTAACCTCCCTACCTGATGTAAAATAAAATACACGTCTTTTCATGAACACAAACTCTCTTTATTTAACAAAATGAAACTCTGGTGAGACTGGGGAAAGGAGGCGGGAGAGGGGAAAAGACAGAAAGACAGGGTGGGAGAGGGGAGGAGGAAACCTGGGAGGAGGGAGCTGGAAGGGGGAAGCAAGGAAAAGAAGGGGGAGGGGAAGCTCAGGGCTCAAGGTTGGGGGCATCACCGGACCAACTTGATTTTCATGCAAACCGGCTCCTGGGTTCGCATGTGGCCTTTGGTGGCCAGGCTGGCAGCTATCCTGCCATAGACGGCCGCATTCCTCTGTCTAGTGCGGAGATCATGGATGTTGGGGGCCTCCCCCCCAAACCTGAATAAGGTCCATAATCTCCACTCTGGACCAGGAAGGCGCCCACCTTCTCCGGGCCCTGGCAGGCTCCTGGGAGCTGGCAGGCTGCTCCTGGGGAGCAATGGACAGCTAAATGCCAGTGGCTCGCTGGCTCATGTTTTGGGGCCACTGGGTCGGGGCAGTGACTGCTGGCTCTGGGCTGGCAGGCTTGGAGCTGGCACAGGCATTGTGGCCAGAGTCTATCCCTTTAAGGGCTCCAGGAAGGAGGAGGGAGAGAATTATTCTTGGCTGAGCCTGGAGTGGCCACCAGGGCATCCTGGGAAGGCTGGAGGCCCCCTATTTCGATATAAGTGTCTATACAGCACTTATTTCAAAATAGCTATTTCGAATTTGGCGTTATTCCTCGTAGAATGAGGTTTACCAAATTCAAAATAAGCCCTGCACTATTTTGAATTAATTTCAAAATAGTGGTTTGCTTGTGTAGACGCTAGTAAAGTTATTTCAAAATAACAGCTGTTATTTTGAAATAATTTTGATGTGTAGACACACCCTATGGTGCCACACAACTCCTCCTTCACCTGGGAATTCAAGTCTTCAATGGACTCTGAACTAGGCAATAGGCAGATTCACTTCAAGACTTCTCTCTGAGACTTGAAGTGAATCTGCCTATTGCCTAGTTCAGAGTCCAGTGAAGACCTGAATTCCCAGGTGAAGGATGAAATTCCTTTCAGGACTCATTCCCCTGTGGGAGCACTTTAGTCACTGAGGCCTACTCTATACTAGAAGGTGGTCAGCTTACGGTACACAACTCTAGCTGCACAAAATGCGTAGCTGGAGTCAGCTTACCTTAAGCCGAACTAGGGTGGCGGCATCCATACAGCAGGAGGCCAATGGGAGCAAACACTCCCATTGGCTTCCCTTACTCCTCGCAGAAGGAGGAATACCGGACACCAGTGGGGGCTGCTGTTAGTGTTCATTTTACAGGTCTATATAGACCCACTAAATCGAACACTAGAATATCGGCCTCAGGAGCACTGATCTTCTGGTAAGTACAGACGAGCCTTGAGAGTACTTAGGCACTACAGCAATTATCTCTGAGAACTCATGGAGAATGAGTGCGGTCCCAGAGGACTAGAGAAGGAAAAACATGGTACCTATCTTTAAAAAACATGAATAAGGAGGACCTGGAGTTATATAGACCAACCTAACTTCAATAACAGGAAATATACTGGAGCAAATCACTGGCGTATCACTACGTTTCTCACAGTACATGCTCAGCCATTATTATATGGGGCACTGTGAGAAGAATTATTCTCCTCAGGATTAAAATATTTAAAGAAATTAAATTGCATTTACATTAATGTCACCACTTTCTGACTATATCCTTTTCTTCTGTTTATTTTTACTTCCGGAGGATGTCTCATTTAAAAGGACTTGCCTCCATGGTGAACTATTTTCCAATTACCAATGCTAGCACTCTGAACAAGTAAAAATGCCATAGCAGAGATTTAAGCTATGGCATTTTGTAGCAAGAAAGCTACTGATCTTTACACCAAGATTAACAACATGGTTTTTATTTGGCCTAGTCCCATGGATGTTTACTGGGATTCCTACTTAAATTGCAGTCAAGGAGACAAAAAGGAGTGTTCCAAAGGGTGTATGGGAATATGATGGGGAGGGGACACAGGAGGTGCTGAATTTTCTGACTCAGAACATAGACAGGAAATGCAACACACCTCTGTGGAGGGACAAGATGGGGGAGGAAGGAAGGTTTCATGCACCCTTTCCCTCTTTTGCTCACCTATGCAGAGCCAGTCACAAGGGAGTCCTAAAAATCTGTCACTAAAATCAGTTTAATAGCTTTCAATATACATCGGCACAGGCGGAATCCCCTTATTAAAGCTTGCACCATTCAGCCTGAGAAGGGCACTAAGCATCCTGACCAGTGTTCCCTCTAAGCTGCGTAGCAGCACCTCTTCACAGGTGATTTATCAGCCCTGCTCAGTCATGCATGGAGCCCTGAGCCTCTGACTGGACGGGGCTGATTCATCACCTGTGACGCGGTGCTGCCCCGCAGCTGAGAGGGAACACTGATCCTGACTTACCTTGAAGGATCCGGAGTGCCGGTGAAGTAGTGAATACAGGGGGAGCTGGGGTTCTGAGGCAAAACGGACACCATGCTAGCTGTAGTGAGGAAAGTTTCGGAGTCCACGCAGACACCACTAGCTTTGTCACGCAAGACATCCATCATTGTCTGCACAGTGATATTTCCTGCAAGAGAGGAAAAAAAAACAGCCAACCAAACAGAATGCCCAACAGGCCTGATTCACAGCCCACCAAATTCAAAGAAAAGTAATTTTACTTCATTGGGCGTTGCCTCAGGCCCAACACAAAGAGCGCCATATCACGTAGATGGGAACATACAAGCTGCTAGCAGTGGAGGAGGTATTTACAAAACTTAAGGCTTTAAACATACTAGAACAGATTACAGCTGCCTTAAATCCCCTAAGTGAGGGACTTTTTGCCACTGTAAATGTTTCTCCATCCACAGACCCAAGTGTGAATTTGGCCCGTCCTGTCTAATGGACTGGAAGTAATTAAAAGCACAGAGACAAGCTGATAAAAGAATCTCTAATATGGTGCATGAAATGTTTCCAGTGGCTTTTGGGGCAGTTATCAATGTTTAACTAGACTGTAATAGAGCAGGACAACAGCTCTGCTATTAGTTATGGTAAAGACCAGTTTTCTATTTAAAGCTCAACTGTTTTAAGAACTCTAATTAGTTTCTGTTTGTTTCCCTTCCTGACCTTCTCCTACAGTTTGAGGATTACTTTGAGTCATGGGCACTGGACCACACCTTTACTAGCATAGTACGCTGCTAGTAAAAAGCTTTTTGCCCAGTCTCCTGTTGTACAAGAACTAGATTTCATTACCCTTTCAAATATAAGTGTCATCCTTAATGTAAAGATTTTAAAGATAATAGCAACACTTCTCAGGCATGGCTGAACTGGTGCCTTGAACAAAGATTAAACAACACTTATGCACAGCAGCACTTATGCTGCAGTAATTCCAGAAAGAGTCTGGCCAGCTCCAGCTGTGTGATTAGTGAATTCTGGACCCATTTCTGCTGCTAGCATTTCAATACTGAAAATCTGCTCTGGTAGTAATAAACATCCAGTTTGACCTGAGGTGGAGGCAGGGGAGAAAGTCTTTCCTATAAGTGCATCTTCGTTTCAGCAACAGAATTCCAGTCCCAAGATTTGCATCCATCGCTTTGTTCTAAACAGGCAGCTGGCTAACATCTCTTCGCCACCTCACAATAGGACTGATATAAACACCCTTCTATAAAAACACAATCCCCCTCATGGTTTGCTATTCTCATGCTAGGAGAATAGGGACACACTGGTAGAATATGACTCTTATTCCCATATATCATAATACCTGCAATGGAAAGACCCACAGACTAGGATGTTGGACTGTAAAGCTCTAAGTTTTGTGGGGTTGCCTAAGAGCCTTATTCTAAATTTAGAAAAGTGGCAGCTTCATGCAGGTGTTTTGCTCAAGGCGATTTCTCAACCTATGCATTTTCCTTCCACATGGCTTATGGAGTGGCATGTGCAAGTGCTCTCCTTATATCCACTTGAGACTATGGAGAAAGGTCTGGTTGAGAAAAGTGGGAAGGGAAAAAAATGAAGGGAAAATCATTTCAACTTACCTTCTTTTTTTCCTAGGCTCTCCTGGCCTGAACAGCAGCCTAAGTGGTCCTCAGCTAGAGAAAACACTTCAGAAAAATTGAATTCTGTATCTCCAGTCCACCAGCCTTGAATCTCTGCATAATTCCTAAGCTCAGGATGCTCAGCATCAATTTTTGTGGTTAATGAAAGCTGATTGCAAATGCACTTTACTCCATCTATGGAAAAAGCCATACATCACAATATACCATTACTGCAAAGTAGCTAGAAACACATAGAGAAGAAAATAACTGATTAGCAAACTCAGCAGTTGACCGATCTAGACATTTCTTTATGATAGTCACCTAATTACACATGCACAGGCTTCACTCGTCACTTCAAGTTTGAGTTCCTGATTCTCCATTGTGTCTTGTGTCATATTTGGATACTTATCCCTACACCTCATGCTTGTACAATGCTAGCATATCAGAATGCTATCATTTCCCACCCTGAAGAGCTTCTACAAGGTGCAAAGCAGTAGAGAAACTGCCTCTTAGATTTCCAGAAACTAAGTTATGGCACTTTCAAAAATCTGTTTGGAAGTGATCTTGACCCTTTGCCCAAAACTATATTAACTAGCCCATTCAACATGATCACTACCAACCCAGAGTTGATCTCTATGACATATTTGAAAAAAAAGTTAATGCCACTATTCAACACAGTGTCATATACATTTGTTAAGTGATTTTTCATTCTTGAAACTGTCACCTAATTATAACTGGTGATTGAAAATATCTTGTTTGAAAATGGGCATCATTTGAGAAAGCAGCAGAGGAAGAGCTCATGAGGAATAATTTATAATCTGGTTTCCAATCAAATAGAAAATTTAAATATTTAAATTGCAATATTAATTATAAATCCTTTCATAAAAATGAATCATATACTATAACACATAGAGTCTCTGTGAGCACAATATTTGTTTTAAACAAGGCTTTATAGGTGTTAAGACAATAACATGAATTGAAAATAAATCCTTCCTGTATTTCTATCTTCTGTAGGACTTTTTCTAAAAAAATTCTGCCTGAATTGCATATATCCATACACATCAGACAGCATGATTAATGAATACTTCTTCAAATAGTCACCAGAGGATACAGTAAATGCATCATAGGAGCAATAGAAATAATTGTATAAACAATACTCATTAGCCAAACAAAAAAACTTGACAGTGAAGGTAGCAGGCTTATTTTTAAAAGGCAGGATGAAGTGATTTATGATTTTTTAAACTTTAATAGCATCATTAACAGCTATTGTATAGAATCAAATTTGCCTTTCCAATGCCTACTGAATGAAATGTAAATAGTTAATACAGATCTAGGTTAGAAGCTGCTATATACATTACTGCCCGCAAACCAACTACAGAAAGAAAGGTCAGTGGCAGGCTGAAAGGTTTTAGTATGTTCAGCTTCACACATTCAAACATAATTGCACCAAGAAAGGGCTTTAATATCTTAGGGCTTTGTCTACGCTGTCATTTTACTGCGCTGTAACCTTCTCGCTCAGGGATGTGAAAACACCCACACACACCCCAAGTGCAGCAAGTTACAGCACTGTGAAGCACCAGTGTAAACAGACTCAGGAAGGTGGTTTACCTGGACAGCTCTCTTTCCAGCACTGGTACAGTGAACACACTGACAAATTAACATGCTGCTGTGGCAGCAGAAATATAGACAAAGCCTCAATTGTTCATTTTCAGGAGACTGTAAGATTGGTGTAATTTTGATTTGACCAACTGGAACATGAGTTATCAAGCTAAGCAAAAAAACCATTAGCAGCCCTTTAAATATTACAATAATTAAACTCATTTTTTTCCCCTTGATTCTTTCCAGTAGAGTCAAATTGACAGAATTACTCAAGTCAGTTCTAGGTTCAGATCAACAGGAGGACAATAGCATTATATTATTAATTTACAAAGGTCTATTTCCTGACTAGCTTTAGAATTACAGTATTCTTCATCACACCATTTCATTTAAGGAAAAATGTTTTGTGTAACAACAGCAATCATTATGTAGAAGACCCAATGTGGCCCTAGGGACAAAGTTTGAAAACCCAGTGTCCTACAAAACACCCATCAACAGCAAACTCCCCCTGCTGAGCATAGGATACCAGTGCCCATGACTTTTGTAGAACATGAGCTTCGTTCTTGAAAAGCTTAAGAATAGCCATCCTGGCTGCAGAGAGAACCTTCTGTGGGAAACCAGCATAAAATGATCCTGTGCCACACTCCTGCAGAAAAGCACCGTTCCCTCTGCCACTGCTGGTAGCTTTTGCAAGTGGCAGGAGTGTGAAAACTGGTCAGTTTCACTGGCACTAATAGGAGAGTAGAGCAGAAATGAAAAAAAAAACAAAAAACAAGGAGGGTGTCATGCTTCTGCCTGGGAAAAGCTATGGGCAGCAGCTGATGCAGGCAATGGAGTTATTTACTGGGAAGGATGACTCAGAAAGCGGGTGAAGGGTTGAGTAGCAGACCCACTAACTGCATCAACTACGAGGTTCAAATAAGAGATAAGACTTCTTAACGCCAGTCAGATGGCCCTCAACGCCACCCGGACTGCCTCCCCCAATCAGTGTCATCCAGAAGGTGCCACCCAAGTTCCACAGTGTGCCATGTGGGGCCCAGCAGCAATTTAAAGGGCTTGGCATTCCAGCTGCTGCCACGGTAGTTGTAACAGCCAAGAGCCCCTTTGAACTGCCAGACCCTAAGGCAGGAGCCCCATTAGCTCTCCCTCCCCTGTCGGTGAGTCTGGATGAGTCAATATAAACAGGGCCCATGAACAGCATCCTACTACTTTCCAGGAAATAGGTGTTTCATCAGGACATTACTCCTGGACAGTCCCCTCCATCAGTCTTTAGTATCTATGTCTGGCTAGAAGAATTATTCCTCTCTCCAAGAAGAGTGGTGAACTTTCAAGTCTTGCCTGGAGAAACAGCGTAACTGCAGAAGGACAATCTGTCCATGCAAAAGACACACCGTTAGCAGGCGAGACTGATGCGAGCATCATCATACAGCTTTCACTGTTTGACTGATACATCCAAGCTGGTTAGAATAAGACCTTTTCATAACCCCTTGATAGCTTTATCCCAAGTGAAAGGGAATAAATAAAACAAGCTTAGAATAGATGCGATATGCAGCCTCCTTGTGATGACCAACTTGTCACCAAAACTCACCTGTGATTTTTTCTGCTGCCCAATATTTCCCAACAGTCTCCAGGACCCAGGCTTCTGCTCTGTCCACAATCAGAAATGCACTTTGGAAAGCATGGCAGGAACTCCCATCTTCATAATAATTTCCTCCTTGTCCGTGCTCTTCCAACAAAGAAATGATTACATCTAAGGCTTCTTTAGCTGTCGCACCTCTTTCTAGCCCAAGCCTTAAAAATACACACACACAGACACAAAAACAACCAATCCAGTTTACTGGACTTTTCATGGTTACTTAATGTGCTAAAGTGACACTTAAAAAAAAAAAAAAGCTAAAAAATGCACTCCTATAATATGAGCTACAGTTTTAGTGGCGGTTGATGGAATCCTTTCTAAAGGGACAAACAACAGAAGTATATTCAGAAGTTATTGGTCAGACATCAGCAATTTGTGCTTTAAAGGTTCCCTGGAAATAAGAGGCCTAGAACTTTATAATTGCATACTCATATTAACTAAACTGGTTTCTTCATTCACAAGTCTACTCCAGTTGCTACAATTAACATGAGTGTAACAGGGGCTGTCTTAAGACAGCCTGCAGCATTCTATTTACCCTCATTAGAGAGAGTGAATCCGAGTGGTACATAAAATTTTCCAAGACTGTTGTAAAGTAGCAGATCTGTACACCTCTTGCTATGTACGAAGCACTAGATCACGGGGAACAGATATTACAGAAGGATGACAGAATGAATAGCGAATGTTACCTTATCACCTTTCTCTTCCTGTGTGTCCTCACTTAGGGTACATCTACACTGGAGCATTATTTTGGAATAACTGACATTATTCTGAAATAACATAGTGCGCGTCTACATGGCAAGCCTTTATTTCAAAATAATGTCAAACTGGAGGACTTCTCACTCTAACTCATGTAACCCTCACTTCACGAGGAGTAAGGGAAGTCGAAGGAAGAAATGTTCTTCCTTTGACTTCCTGCTGTATAGACAGTGCCAAAAGCTGAATTCAACTATTTCAACTTCAGCTACGCAATTGATGTAGCTGAAGTTAGGTATCTTATTTCGACTTTTGCTCTGCAGTGTAGACGTACCCTTACAGTCCACCATACCCTCCAAACAAAATTAATTGCACATCAGCTTTCAGTGACTGTTTCATATTATATGTAGATAGATGCATTTGTTGAGCATCCATGGGCAACTCTACTATGTTAACTTCCTTAAGTACTGTTTGGAAGTACTAAAATGCAAGGCACTTGCCAGAACAGAATGTGACTGGCTTGAAATGAGCATAAAAGTAAATTTGCAAATCCTAGCAAGAAAACTTAACTACTTGTTTTAGAAAACTAATCAGAATAGTAAAATCAATGAGGTTTAGCACATTGATTTGAAGTTATTTACATTCAAAATGAAACCCTCTTAGTTAGCTAATTTTCTAACAGCTACTCAGCTTTACTTAACAGCTGTCTAGGCAACAGATTGACAGTTTCTATTTATTTAATCTTTTAATCTATTTCTACCGTCAGCTAAGTACAAGCTATTTAGAAAAGTTAATACCCAAGAAATCTGATTTCATTGATACTTTAACTCTGGCATAGCATGCTGTACATTCTTTTTTTTCAAGTGATATTAACCTCCCAAATTATGGAAAAAAACCTATTGTAGTAACAAAAATGAAAGTCAGTATTTACATCTACCTTCTAGAGAACAAAAAACCCTTTACCAAAATGAACTATGTCTCAGCACAATTATGGAGAAGCCCTATTGAACTAAGCCCTTCTGGAAGAAAGGAAAACAGAGGCAGCAGTTAAGAGCCAATTTTTTAGAGTTTTTTTTCTAAAGTTGGGAACAAAATTAGACAGGGCCTGATCTTCAGAACTGGGAACAGCCCACACTTCCAACTGAAGTCAGTCTCAAAATACAGCCTGCGGGTCTGAAGCAGGGCAACAAAAGGAGTGCCCATTTGAAAATGCAGCTTTAAATCACTTACCCATGTTTGCACTTCAAGCCAATGGCATAGCCAAGGACTCCATATCAGTCTCAAGTCCTGTTTTTTAATAATAAATCTATTCATCAACTCTATTCTATGAAACAAGCCTTGACATTCCACAACCAGAAGTTTGGGAACGTGAAGGATGGAGAATGTCGGTTTTATTGTAAAACAGTCTCACTTTGCACTGTTCCCAGCTAACGGCAGAAGTTGTGCAAAGGCTAAGAGTCTTCATCCCAGAGATGGGTCTCAGCACTCAGTGGAAGTAAGCCCTACCCAAGGAAGTGAGCTTGCTCCAATATGTGTGTCCCACGCTGCTGGCAAGGTTGCCATTTTGGAAGGGTAGGGGGGCAGCAGCCATGCGCTCCAGGACTCAACTTGCTTTTCATCCCATTCCATGGACACCAAAGGATTGCAAGGAAAGTACTTGCATCCCCTGCATGCCTCTCACACCTGCCTGCTGTGCTCCCTTCACCAGCCAGGTCTGAGGCATGCATGGAATGCAAGCACTTGCCCCGCACTCCTGGATAGTCCAGGGAACGGGATGAAAAACTAGCTGCATCTTGGAGGGCACAGCTTCTACCCTCCCGAAATGGCACCCTTGGCTGCTGGGCACCTCTGGAGAAAGTCACATGGCTGTATGGGCCTCGTCTAGGACAGTGATCACCAATCAGTAAATCGGCATCCTGGAGCCTCTGACAGGCGATCGCGATTGGTTTGGCCAGGAGGCTATCAAATGCACTTCAGCTACCCCACGAAGCCTCATGCTTACTCCGCAGATTCGGAGAGGCAGAGAAGAGGACCTCTCATGTCAAGGTGTCCTCTTCCCCCCGTCCCTGTACCCCTCTCCACAGAGTGAGCAGGGCAGGACCTTTGAGAAGGCCCAGGGAAGGAGGCGAGGCAAGGGTATATGGGTTTGAGGTAGATCCTGGATTGACAAATTCAAAAAATGATCTTGTGCATAAGAAGCGTGGAGACTGACTGCTCCATGACAATCACTCTCTCATCCCTCAGCTTTACCATCTTCCTGATTCAGCAGGGCCACATCTCCAACCACTCTGAGTAATCCCCATCATCCACTCTCAAAGCCAGGATGCCTGGCTTAAAAAACAAACCAGACCTAGTGTTCAAAAAGTTAGTAGAATTCCAGGACCTCATCTTCAATGTGCAATTGGACAATGACCAACCAGCAGCAAGTACTCCACCATTCCGTTACTGGGATCGCAGGCACTAAATTACGTTTGCCTTCCTGTGACAGACGATCATGCATTTCAAGGGTAGAGCTTTGTTACTGTCATGGGATGTCAAACACCATTAAACACTTTCATAGGTTAATTTTTGCATAAAAGTTTGTTTTAAAAATTCTCTGAGACACATTAAAATAGGATACCCCAATGAATCAATTAGATATCATACTATAACAGTGGAAAAACCACTGCCTTGGCAGATATAAATGAATAACAGACACATTTTTGCTAGTCAGTCACTGTATTTGGCACAGCTGTCATTTCACACCTTTATTTTTTCCTCAGAGACCCAGCCAAGAAGATTAGGATATAATTAAAGGTCTGGGGAAGGCATATCGTGAAACTAAAATCTGCTCAGACAAAACTTGATTACAGACTGAAGTTGGTTTCCCTGGTAACTTTTCTTCTTTCCAAAATGGGCAGAGTCTAGCTCCCCCACTAAATAACCTAGATGCCTGATTTTCACTAAAGCTGACTGAGTGACCTAAACTTCTAGGTTGCAGTTTTGTAAATGACTCAAATATACATGTTATGTTTCTGGAAATGATGAGCACATAAACCATACACAAAGTTGGGCATGAGATCACCGGGGTCCAGAGTCAGAATCAGAAGTCTGGAGTGGGAGGAGACAGAGGGAGAAGAAGAGAAATAGCACTGAGCTGCTACCTGCTCTGCTTCTGTTGGTGAGAGGACGTGTTTTTGAAGAGGTGGTTTGAAGATACTCAAGAAAATGGGAGCACATCACAGAGCTGCTATGTCTGCACAGGGTTGTGAGTGTCCAAGGCTGGCTCTGACAAGCCACAGGATCACATTTTACAATCCGTCTTTGCCCCCACACCAGTGTCAGGTTTATGCACAAGCTAAATAAGCTAGGGGTCTCAGGTTATATGGGGTTCTAAATTTTAAAAAAACAACCAAAACTAGTTTTTAGTTGCATCCTCACCTGTGTACTGGGACATATACAAATAAAAAACTTTATTATTTCTATGTCCATTGTCCTTTCTGTTAAAATAATGTTATAGGGACTCTTAACTGTGACATAGTTTAGGGCCTCAGCATGACTTAATCCAGCTCTGCCCACACCTATGCAGGAGAAGCAATTCACTTGTTTCAAACATTCACTTGTTTCAAACAGATGAAAACTCTCCAGGGGCTGCCTGTAACTTATTGCGAGCAGAGAATAAAACAAGCAACTTGATTAGGAAGTCTGAGCTACAGCAGACCTGTAGCAAAGGGGAGAAAAGTTCAGCATAATTTCTGTCTAAAAAAAAAAATCTACTGATCCCTATAACTTTCCACCTCCTTAAGATTGGCCAATTACCCTAATGCCAAGCTCTTGAGTAAAAATCAGCCCTCTGAGGGTATTAGAGAGGGAGTGAGATTTAAATCCATTCTGTCCCCAGACTGGAATTCTTCATCCACAAAGGAGTTTAGTGACATGCCCTCTCACAAGGTAGCCACCACAAAATGACAGTGTTGTTGGTCTGAAATTCTCAGATCTTCAACTTCAAACCCTATGGCTATGTCTACACCGCCTCCATTTTGCGCAAAAAATATGCAAATGAGGCAAAGTGTGGAATTATCGCCACACTTCATTTGCGTAATTAATTAGGCTCCATTTTTGCACAAGAGCTTTTGCTCAAAAAGGAGCCATTTACACATTTTTTCAGGAAGAATGGCTCTTACGCAAAAGCCCCTTGCGCAGGAACGGAGTCTCAATTATGCAAATGAGGCACGGCGATATCCCATACTTTGCCTCATTTGCATATTTTTTGTACAAAACGGGGGCAGCATAGACATAGCCTATCTGTAGATTCAGACGTCCAAACAAGCAACTAAAATGGGACTGAGTTTTAAATAAACAGACATTTGAACCAATACTGCTACTTTAAAAGACAAGCATCTTCAGTGAAGAGGAGCGCTCTACCATCAGCCTGGCCAAATTAGTTTTAGGAAAAATTCAAACAGAACCAGATAATAAAGAAAGTTATGACATTTAGGAAATAGACATCTCTGGTAATCATCAACTGGCAGCTCTTCTCAGGCAGGTGTATTAAACGGTCATAAAATGTCGGGGCATTTGATTTGTGTGTCATTTCTTCTCATGTCCACAGTTCAATCAGGTAAAACTAAAACCTGCTGATAGTGGTGCCTAGGACGTGGCAGAATAAACTCTGAGAATTGTAAGGGAGGAACTAAGGGCAACACTGCCTATTTAGAATGAAACGTGTTTGTTTTTTGCAATGTTGGGATTCTCTACGCAGCACCCACACACATTTTTGGAGTCCTGGTCCATATTTGCTGGATTTTAATCCCTAACTCACAAGTGCCAGCATTCCAGAGAAATGCCAGGCAGGGTTCTTACTTTCTGTATGAAATATCCCTAAGGAGGTGGGGTATAACCTAAGCCTGGAGGATGACGGTGAAGGCCTTTCAGAAGGGCTCAGTTTCACATGGCATCATCATGTTTGGTTCATATAGTTAGATTTGGGCTGAAGTGCCTGAACAGTCTAATTGGTCTGAATACTCTTTTGTTAATTGTCAAGTTTAGTAACAATTTCCAAGGAAGCAAGCTTGTTTTCCAAATCAAAAGTAAAACATGCCAAATTGAACCCAGAGCTAAGACTTATTGCCAACATAGAACTTGAAAGTGTGAGTGTGTGGGGGGGGGGGGGGGGAATTAGGGTAGAAAAGAGTGTTTCCTAGGGTATATTAACACTACAGGGACTCTACAGATATAGCTGTCACCATAGTAATGCTGACACTATGCCATGGTGTAAAACAGCCTGCATCAATGGAGGAGATTTTTCCTGTCACCATTTTGCTGAACAACAGAAGCTAGTATCAGAGGGGTAGCCGTGTTAGTCTGAATCTGCAAAAGCGGCGAGGAGTCCTGTGGCACCTTATAGACTAACTGAAGTGTAGACACATAAGCTTTTGTGGGCAAAGACCCACTTCGCCACTTGCATCTGACAAAGTGGGTCTTTGCCCACAAAAGCTTATGCTCCTACACTTCAGTTAGTCTATAAGGTGCCACAGGACTCCTCGCCGCTTTAACAGAAGCTAGGTTGATGGAAGCATTTTTCCATTGACATAGCTCCATCTACATTGGGAATTAGATGAACATATCTATAGCATTCAGGGATGTGACTCTCTCATATCCCCAGTTGACATTACTGTAGATCAAACCTTAATTATGCTTTGAATTTTCCAATGGAGTGCCCTCCCAATTAATTTCAAGTAATGTGACAGATATGGTTGGCAAATGACTGAAAAGTGGCTCTGTCAGTACCAGTGGTATCTACCTAGCCTATCGGCATTGATTCTGCATTTTCTAGATTTCACCCAAAAGAGAACTGTAGCGTTCTAGTTGTCTTTGGCAAGAGCAATTTTGGCTTTGATTTTTGTCCTCTCCTTTACTGAATGAATTGTTCAGACAGTGGTGGATACCCTGCCACTACTGGTTTCTCCATAGGGTGGCATCTTCTCATATACTTCTGTGGATCCAGTGTTACTATATGTCATATGTACTTAACTGCTAAGCTAGATTTCAGACCTGCCGCTATTCACAATTAATACAACTTGAATGCTTTATCTAGACTGCCACTTGTTAAAACCTAGTAGCCTGTGAGACATATATAAGCTTGATAGCATTAACCAGCCACAGGACATACCATTAAAGATAGAGATGTAATCATGTAGTCGATTAACTAATTATCCGATAAGCAAAAGCTTATAGGTTAATGCTACAGACTACACGTGTTCCCCTCCCCCACCCTGGACAGGAACTACTGCTACCCTGTGCTGTTGCCTCTGTATCAGAGGCAGCAGCACAGGGCGACGGGCAGAGAGTCTACCAGAGGACTGGTTTTTAAACTGGCTCTCCTTGAAGACCAGCTCCCATCTGGAACTCCCCTCGGGAGTGGGGCTAAAGTGCACTGGCTTCCAGTCCGGCCTCCTAGGGACTATAGAATAGTCAACTAACCAATACAAATTCATGAGGTTACTCGACCATTCAATGAACTGGTATTTAACATCCCTAATTAAAGATAGAATCTTTGCTAAATGACAGAATACATTCATTTTATTCTGACCATTACCTGAATTTGTGGCAGTCCATTTGCTCTCTTGCCAGAAGCAGAGTTTAGGTTTTCTATTAGCTCATGTGTGCCATTTCCTTTCTTCCTCCTGCTTGATTTTGTTTTTCACAGTTCTCCGCACTGCTGCTCAATGTGCAGCCTCAGACTTACAGAGCAGAGCAAAGCCTTTCAGCCAGCCAGTCTGGAGTGAATGAACTTTCAGAAGTTTGTTTGCCAGCATTCAACATAAGTGCCAAGGGTTAGCATTGGAATGCATGGGCTGAAGTCGGGCTACAGTAACTTACTTATTCTAGGCCTTTTATGTGTGTGTAGGAACAAGCTTTCTAGGTTAGCGAAGGCGGCTTTAACGGGGAAAATGATGAGCAATACACAACTGTGAGTTAATAACTTCTTCCTTACCCACAGCAGACTACTACAGCTTTCCTTACTCTGTCACTATATCAATTCTGTGTGGTAGGAGCCATGCTGCTGATTTTAATGAATGCAAATTATCTTGAAGTGGCAATATCTGCTAATTTGATACATAACAAATGTTACAAAATGTTAACTTAATCATGTTCCAGGCCCTATATAAATAGTCTACTAGTGATGTCTCCAGCTTATACAGTTTTAAAACCCAATCTTAGTGTCTACTTCATTGATATATTGTGCCATCATTGCTAATACCACAACACCTTGACCCAATACAACCATCTTGCAGCCTTTAATAGGGATTAATCCATAATTTAGCCGTTAACCACCCACCTGACAAGATCCATTCCCAGCAGGGCTTCAGTTTCAGAAGCTGGCTCTCTGGTGGTGATGGCTTCGTTAGCGACGCAAACTCCATGTTCATTGGCTCCCATTTCTGCCCCCCACAGCCAGGCAGGTTTGCTTAGCACAACAGCATGAGTCTTCGGTACCTGATCGATTGCAATGTATGTGCACTGCAAGGGAGGGGAGGGGGGCAGAGAGAGAACGCTGAATGAAACTGCAGGCAAGCCATTATCTTGCGCCACTAAAGTGCATTGAATTTCCTTATGTACTGAAGTCCAGTCAAGGAGATTTTAATAAATTACATTTACAAATCCACACATTCTAAAACACGTAGCATTTCTAGGCTTCATAAAAATGGAGAGGAGGGCAAGGAAGGACTGTTACAATTATCACACAAAATGTGATATTTTCTTGCATTATAGAAAAGGTGAAACATTTTTATATTACATTTTGATAGTACCAGTCCTCCAAAAGATTATACATATCATGAATGACAAGTTGAGCCGGAGACAGAACTCAATAGAGCAGCAATAGAGATATGATACCTGTCCAAACATAAGGGACACAGACCACATTTTGTAGGTAGTAACAGAATACCATTTATAAAGATGGAATGCATATACTTATGGCTAAACTGCACCTTTACCTGGACACAACATTACGTGCCTCATGAAACACTTCATTACTGCAACAAAACAGAGTAATCTAAAGGACTGCCCGAGAAAACACCAATTGTATCCATTTAAATTTGCTGCTTGTGTATATGTGGGAAGAACAAAGACTAAGTGTTTATCTGAACACAGTGGTAGTAGTCACAGAAAAGTAATGTGTAGACTGATTTGCTTCAATCTAAGTTTTGCAGCATGCTACTTAAAATTATAATCAGAAGTCTATGGATCTGTTTAGACAAGAAAAAAAGCACAGGGTGCATCTCTGAAAGAAGAATAATCCATTAATTCCCCCCCCCCCGGCTCCCCCCCACACACACTTTATTTTACTCTGTAGTTTGAACATCTCCCTATCATTTAAAGATAGAAATGATCTTCCCAAACTGTAGAAGAAAAAGTCTGATTTATTATTAGGTTATTTGCACATAAGAGGGGGAACAGGGACATTTAATAAAACCTTTACAGGAAATAAAGACGTGAGAGGAAATGAAGTAGAAGAAATATTGGTATTTTGTTTTAAATGCCATTAGTACTGTGTTCACATTTTTTCAGGAATATGTTCCGGTCTGGATCCCACTCTTGTGCAAATCTTGTCTTCAGCACTCTTAAATGTCCCCTTAATGGTCAATATTCCTGTGTAGCTGGGTACAAGAGCTGGAAGCCCGTCCTGCTGGAGAGAAGTGATTGATCATCAGCTCTATCAAGTGTCGCAGCAACCTCCAGCAAGAGCAGCACCGATGTATTCCCCTCACTATGTGGAAAAAGCTAATTCATGGTAGCAAGGGCTATTAGTCTGAGGGAACCGCTGCATGTAGTGGACAGACATTTGCACGCCCAGATAGCATGGGTGTAAATAGTATAGACAGGCACGCCTTAGGTGAGCAGAATACCCTACCTGCCTGAACCTAGGGTATGTACCCTATACTCCTCTCTATATGCCCAAGCAATGCTTCCAATGCCTACAATGCTATCTTTAAGCAATGTACTGCCCTGCTTTCTCCATTGCAGTGCAAGAATCTAGCAACAGCGAAAGGCCCTGCTGTGAGGATACAGCTGGGAAAATCTCCAATAGTTCCCCACTGCAGGAACCCTTCCCTGCTGCCTGTCCATGCATGAGCTTTTCACTGCTGCATGTAGCTACACAGCACAATGGATGCAACTGGTTTTCACCATGGCATGTAGCTAAACGTGTAATGCCTGTAGTCTACACCAGTGTGGATGAGGCAAGTTACTGCCAATCAGGGATAGCCTGACTTTGCCAAGGCTTGGGCAATGAGGGAGGGGGGGGGGGCTTCGCTCTGTAGCTCCTGGAAGGGGCAGGGCAAGGGGCAAGCAACCCACAGCGCCGCCCAAACTATGCCGCCACCACATCCCTGCTCTCAGTGCTGCCCAGACCATGCTGTGCCTCCCCCAACCAGTCTTCAGTGCTGCTTGGACTAAGCCAGGCAGGCCTCCACTCACCACTGGTGCCAAAAATGCCTGGGGTTTCCTCCCAAACCTGAAGGTGCGCAGAAAATAAAAACCACTGGAACCAAGATGGATTAACTAGCTCAATGAGCAGCATTGTCCTAGTCACATAGGAGCAGTTAACATTCCTTTCACTCTTGCTGCTGAGCTGTGAACACACTTGGAGGCATCTCTCTTTTAAGCTTTGTCTACACTGGCGATATTCCACACTTCGCCTCATTTGCATTTTTTGGTACAATAGGGGGCAGTTTGGCATAGTCTACAGGAACTTATTCCCACATTCTTTTCCTCCTGGGTGGGTGGCCTACCTCCAGTCAGTGTTGCCAACTTTTGAAATATTTGTGTTTTTTTCCCTTAAGTCCCAGCTCCTGGAGCCATGTGCTTGTGAGAACCTGAGCCTCCATTTCTGGCCCTCATGGCTAAAGCTTAACAGCGTGAACCCTACAGCCTCAAAAACTAGAATGCAAACAGCTTAAACAAACCACAATTGAGGCTAATTATCCAACTATTTTGGTGTGGCTGGGCTGGAGAGGAGGCTGCCTTGAGTTCTGACTTTTGAATGTGGTTGGCCTTATTGTCACTGTGTGCATCATTCATAGAAAACTGGCACATGAGTCACGACAATATATCTAAGACTACTATAGTTGATCACTGAAGTCCTGACAGGATAGATGTGGAGTTTCCCATTCTGAAGGACTTTTCTATGAGGGCTTAGATTTGCAGGGCAAAAAGTGTGGTTTCACCAATCTGATGAGTGCATGTAGCTAAAATATGAACTGCAGCATGTTATTATTTTACTCACACCTGAGGCCATTCTAAAAGGGATAGCAACAGAAAGCCTCACATTTTTGTAACTAGCATTTTAATATTAGAATTTTAACCATGATACTTCTTCTAAGCATTCATTATGGAATGATACATGCCTGTGTGCTTATGGCACTGCCATACCCTCTCTTTTCACTACTGCTACAGTTGCCGGAAACAGGAACAGTTGAGGGGGAAAGTGGGGCAGCTGACCAGTTACATGTGGATAGTGGAGAGGGAAGATACTAAGAGGAGATATGTCAAACTATTAAATTTTGTGGCACTTGCTTCTGCTGCTTGAACTAAGATTCCAATGAATTGCTTGAATTCCAATACTAAAAGCATCAGCATTCTTGCAGAGAATACCAATCAGGAAATATAAAAGTGAAATAAACTACAACGTAAAAAAAAGCACGAGAGAGTTTGCATGCAATTCCCCACTCCACGACCCACATTAAGGAGAATCAGACAGCCTGGAAATTAAACACAGTTGTGTTTTACTTCTGGCAGAAAGAAAAAAAAACCATTGATAATGGCAGATCTAAATATAGTACAAAGCTTTCCAGAAGGATGGGGAATGAAGATAAGTACAAGAGATTCTCTTATATTAATGAAAAGCAATTATTGTGCTGTTCCTATTGTATGCGGTCAGCAGAAGTCTGATTCCTAGCACCGCCAGCTATAGTGGCCAAGTTAGATTTTGTCCTTGGATAACAAAGACAGTTGTGCTTGGATATTATTAGAAAAGGGTATTCTTTGAAGAAGGCGAATAGTTTTTGGGCTACTGGTAGAAGGAATAACACCTGCTCCCAGGGGCATGCTCTCATTTTTGGACAGCTCTGTGTGAATACTGCAGGGCTCACTTCTGTTATAAAGCACGTAGCATAATATGGTTTACCTTCTAGAAAAGGCTTAGTACACTTAGGGTGCATCTACACCACAGGGCTTAACTGGAAATAAGCTACGCAAATTGAGCTACGTCAACTGCGTATCTTCTTTCGAAATAGGGAGCGTCTACACAGAGCACTCTTCCTCCGACTTCCCTTACTCCTCGTACGAGGGTTACAGGAGTCAGCGTAAGAAGTCCTCCAGCTTGACAGAGTTTTGACACTATTTCATAAAAGTTGCCTGCTGTGTAGATGCAGACTAATTTATTTCAGAATAGCGCTTGTTATTGTGAAATAGTAGTCTCTCTCAGTCTCTCTCTATAGATAAATTCCTGCAGGATGACATAGTGACATCACTACATCCCTCTGTATCCTGCTGCACCCTCTGCCCTCAGGTGCCCTGCCACCTACCTTCCTTCCTCCTTCCCTCCCTCCCGCCCTCTCTCCCCACCCCCTCGCACTCACCCCAGTGCCATAGGGCGGGAGCCACAGGGCCTCCCCCAGACCCCTCTCCCCGGTACTCCATTGGGGTGAGAGCCACACAGCCTTCCACCTTGCAGGAGGGCCAGGAGCTGCATGCCCTCCTCGGGGGGGGGGAGGGGAAGGCGGGCATGAGTTGCGCAGTCTCCTCCCTCCTCCCACCCAGGGGGGCTGGGAGCCACTCAGCCTCCCTCCTCCCAGGGAGCTGGGGCTGTGCGGTGTCCTTCCTCCGCCTCCCACTGCAACAGTTAAGATCAAGAGACCTCTACAAGTATGGGCTGGGAACCAGCTGGCTTTTAGCTCAGAGGGTAGAGGCTCCTATAGTCAGGTCCCAGGTTCAAATCTGCTTTGGTGGTGTTTACACTGGCACTTCAGTTGCCCCTCCCCACTGTCATCCTGCCTTCTGCCTTGGAGCTGCCCCGTGGGAGCCTCCTGGTTGCTGTGTAGGATGAGAAAGAGGGGGCGTGGACATCAGGGTATCCTTCATCCCCCCACTTCTGTACCCTATTTCCACACAGAAGGGGATGGAGGGAGTTTGGCAATGAAAAGCTGTTGTCACTCACACACTGTGTGTGTGTCTCTGTCATTCTCACAAACACACACTGCCTTTCCCTCTCATCTCCCAACCCAACACATACGCATGATTGGTCTGTGCATTTTAACATTTTCATTTCTCTTACGCTTAAATGTAATTCTTTGAGGAGTGAGTTCTAAAATGCCTAACCGGTCATGGTTGGAGTAATTATCCCAGTGGTAATTGCTGCTCCTGGAAGTGGCTGACATGTCCCTGCAGCCCCTGAGAAAGGCAGGGGGTCTCCACATGCTGTCCTTGCCTTCAGACACCACTCCTGCAGCTCCCATTGATCAGTAATGGGGAACTGGGGCCAGCAGAAGCTGTGGGCTCAGTGCCTGGAGCTGAGGGGCAGCATATGGCGCCATGAAGCCATTGCTGTACATACCAGCTGCTTACAGGAGAGGTGTAGGGCCAGGGCAGGAGTAAGCCTGCCTTACCCCCCACTGCTCCACCACCCGGAAGCTGTCTCAATAAAATGGAGCCCAGACAGAGCCTGCTTCCTTAATCCCGTCTCAGCCCTGAACCTCCTACACCCAGCCTCCTGCCCCAGATGTGAGTTCCCCTGAACCCAAACTCCTTCCTAGAGCTTGCACCCGGAAATCCCTTCTGGAGCCCAATCCCCCACCCTAGCCTAAGCCCAGAGCCCCTTCCACACACCAAACACCTTGGCCCAAGATAAGAGCCTGCACCCCAACCCCCTACCCAGCCCCAAAGAAGGGACAGGAAGGAAATGGGGCGAGGGCATTTGGGTTTGAGATAGATCTTACATTGCACTTAAATTGAAAAACGATCTTCTGGTTAAAAAAAGCTGGAGACCACTGTCATAATTTAAAGCAAGGTCAGGGTTTGGTTGTGCCAGGACAATGGGATGTGTCTGGAATGCGATTATTTCTCATAAAATGGAAAGTGAGGGGTCTTCTAGCAGGGACAGTTTTGCTGTATAATGACCATAGAGGGGGCAGCTAGAGATGGGGACCAGGATAGCTATAGCCCCATTGGGGCAGCAGAGGGCAGGGGTGGAGAAAGAACAGGTATCTTCTATATATTTGAGAGAGTCTGTGTGTCTGTATCTGCTTGTCCCCCAGTCAGGGGACATGCACCCTTCCACTGGCTGTACCCGGTGCTACTACAGCAAACATGAACAAACACTTCTTGCCTAGCCCCAAGCTGATGTGGTGACAGAGGGCTGGGGTTGTCCTCTCTACACAAGGCAGCTTGAGTACTGAACTCTTCAGCCTCAGCCCCACTCCAGAGCAATGGTTTAAATGAAGCAAAACAAAAATTATTTCAGGTAAGGACCTGAGCAACACAGGGTAAATCCTCTAGTATACCGATATAAAAACAGAAGCAAAACCCTAATTTTTAATATTGTTCCTACATTCAGATTCCAAGCAGCAATCAACAACACTTGGAAGATTTTGTACATGCCTCTTATCTCATCCCTAGTTGTACTGTCCATAGTTCTTCCACTTAAAAGACCGAGGATGACAGAATTGTAATTTAGTCAAAGGCAAACTTGAGAGGGTGGGAAAAAAATGAACTATTGACTTCCAAGTCATAGAAGAAATACACACTTGACTTTGCCAGGGAATTTGAGGCATTGGAAATAAGCTGAACATTAGTATAACTATCTTCAAATGAACAAAACCCCATTCAGTGCACTCAGGTACTGCTGCCAGGGAGAGTTCTCCACAGATGCCATATGCCAAAACTGATAAAGCAATAAAGAATGTCTCTTGCTTTCACATATGAGGAATCTGTTAGTCACTTAGGTGACAAGAGTAAGTAAAACTTTAAATAGTGAATGAAGTTCATTAGCATTAAAGACACCTTCAAAACATTCAAGACAAACTGGATTTAAAAGCACCGTTAAAACCACAAACATGACATCTGATGCCATCTCAAATTGATTTGACCACAGTCTTTTGGGGAAAGGTTCTAAACTAAGGATGTTAAATTTAGTTTAATCAACTGACTGGTCAATGGAATTTCCATCGACTAGTCGATAGTCAATAAGCGGGGGAGCCACCGCAGGGTTAGCTCCCGGCTCTGGGAACTAACCCTGCTGGGCCTTTGCTTTTTAAATGTATTAAAAGCTGTCTGGCTCTTAATACATTTAATGGCTGGTGCACAGTGGCAGGGACCCGGAGCGAGTCAGGAATCAGATGTCCCGGCTTGCGCCTGATTCCTCACACCGCTCCCTCCCCAGCGCTTCCGTTTTTTAAATGTATTAAGAGCTGGCAGAGTCCTGGGGCTGAGTGCAAGCCAGGAATCAGCTGATTCCCAGCTCATGCCCGGTCCTTGCTACCTCCTGCCTCCCCACCTCCCACGGAGACGGTGCTGGGGGGAACCAGATTTTAAGCCGGCTCCCCATCGCACCTGCTCCCGCTCCCCCCTTGCTGCCTCTGATAGAGGGGGAAGGAAGCTACTAGTTGAGGAACTAGTCAACTATCTGATAAACTTATGTTTATCGGATAGTTGACTAGTCACTTACATCCCTAAACTGTACTGAAGTGCTCTGTACAGGTTCATGTATTGCTTGGTATTTATAATTGTTTTTTTTAAAATCACTTGCAGATGTAATCCAGGAGTTAGTTAACTTGAATCACTCACTAAAAACCGACATGTCAGCAGATTTAAATAATGGCATTAGTGTGTTGCCAGCAGATTATTTTCATTGTTACAACTCAGAGGTCTCAATTAGTGGACACCTTTTTTGAGATATTACGACATCTAATTCCCTATGTTCTCTGCCTATTAGTGATTGTCTCCTTTATCTTCATTTAGAAATGGAAGCTATCATGGAGTGCACTACATTAACTTTTTATCATCTTTTGGACTGGCTTATTTCTTCATGAGCTGGAATACCAAATTTTCTATCAGAAGAGTTTCATCTTATTCAAAATGCTGTACAAAGATAAGCAATAGTCAAGTCTCCACCATACAGAGATCACAATCCCTTACTGAAATAAATGTATCACTTAATAGGTTTATTAAAAAGTTACTCTGAGGAGTATAGAAAAGATTCTCTGAAAGGATAAATTCAGTGTGTGGTTGAGTATTTGTTTGGGGTTCTTTTAATTCTATATAACTCTAGCAGGAATATTTTTAATTCTCTGGCTCAATTTATTTGTCCCATTAAATTCGGTTTCCTTCCTCCCACCCAGAGGCTTTGATGCCTCTAACCGGGCAGTAAATTATTTATATCAATTTTTATTAGAGCCCTCCTAAATGGTAAATTGCTCAGTGATTCTTTCACAGTCTCTTATAGTCTGCTCGGAAAAAAAACTATATAAGAATGGCCACTCTGGGTTACACAAATGGCCCTGCTAGCCTAGCATCCTGTCTTCCAATAGCACCCAGTGCCAGATTCTTCAGGAGAAATGAGCAGATCAGGCTGATTATTGGATGATCTATCCACTATCATCCAGTCCCAGCTTCTGGCATTCAGAGGGTTAGGGACAGCCAAAGGATTGGATCACATCCCTGACCATCTTGGCTAATAGCCATTGATGGACCTGTCCTCCATAAATATAAGTTCTTTTTTTGTACGTTTGGCCTTCACATCATCCTCTGGCAACAAGTTCCATAAATTGACTCGTCACAGTGTGAAATACTGAGTTATCAACGTTTTAAGCCTGCTGGCTATCCATTTCATTGGGGGATTCCCGGCTCTTGTGTTAATGTGAAGGAGTAAAGAGCATTTCCTTATTCTCCATCTCCATACCATTCATGATTTCATAGACTATCATATCCACTCTTTGTTATCTCTTTTCTAAGCTTAACAGTCCCCATCCCCTCCCATAGAGCCTGTTCTATACTGTTGGATGAGATGTTCCATTTTTCTTGCCTTTCTTTGTACTTTTTACAAGTCTAATATCTTTTCTGAGATGAGGCCACCAGAACTACACAGAGTACTCATAGAGTGGTCATATTAGGGATACATACAGTGGCATTGCGATATTTTCTGTCTTATTGTCTTTCCTTTTCCTAATGGTTCTTTAATGTTAAGATTTTTTGACCGCTACTGCACACTGAGCAGATGTTTTCAGAGAACTATCCAAGATAAGCCCAAGATTTTTCTTGAGTAGTGTGACGGACCGGGCCGTGTCTGGGCACAGCTGAGGGCGTCCGCTCAGGGCGAATTGCTCCCTTTTATACAAATTTCTGGGGCCAACACCCCCACCTAGGGGTGCAGCAGCGATCTGGCTACTTCCCTCCAATTCAGTAATGTGACAAGTAGTAACAACTAATTTAGACTCCACCATTTTGTATGTATAGTTGGGATTATGTTTTCCAATGGTGCACAACTTTGCATTTATCAACACTGAATTTCATCTGCTATTTTTCCCAGTCACCCAGTTTTGTGTGACTCTCTTCACAGTCTGCTTTGAATTTAACTATCCTGAATAATTTCCTATCATCTGCAAACTCTGTCACCTCATACTTCACCGCCCTTTTCATATCATTTATGAATATGTTGAACAACACTGATCCCAGTGTAGCTCCTTCGAGGATTCAATTTAACTCTCTGCACTGTGAAAACTGTTTATTCCTACTCTTTGTTTCCTATCTTTTAACCAGTTACTGATCCATGAAAGGACCTTCCCTTTTATCCCACAACTGCTTAATTTGCTTAAGAGCATTTGGCATGGGACCTCAAAAGATTTTTTAAACTCCAAGTACACTATATCAAGTGGATCATCCCTGTACACATGAAAAGCAGGACAGGCAGAGGTGGCAGATTCATGTGACATTCTCATTCATGAAGTGATCCACACAATAAACAACAGTTTTAAAAGGAATCTGAAATTTGAATAAGTCAGAAGTCAAGGTGAATATAATGTAATGCATTAAATACTTTAATTGACAAGTAAAACTTATGGAATGAGTACCATAGAAGGGAAGCAGACATAAAGCCACAGCATAAGACTGTGAGAAATTGTGTTCATTTAGAAAACAGAAGCAAACAAGGATGAAGACTATGTCCCAACAAAGATCCAGTTGTTTATTTTAAAAAAACCTGCAAATCTGAAAGTTTAACACATCCCTTTATGACTCAATCACTGAATTCTCTGTCCTGTTTGGTTAGCAAACATTTTTTTTAACAGTGTCAAAGACAAAGTTACAGCAAAAAAATAAGCAAAGGCTACAACTGACAGCTCTAGAAAATGTTATGGAATCTGTTAGTGCTTCCTGAGGCAACCAATGGTGATTTCATAAGATTTCTTTACTATTTTTAACTCAGCGACTGAAATTAACAGCTCTGTGAATTTGCTCGATGTGGGTTTAGTCTTTCACGACTGATTTTTTTTTTTTTTAAGAATTAAACAGCTGAATTTATAAATGGTCTCTCGAAGTATGTGAGTTTCTAGTGAGACAATCTGACAACATATAGGGAATTGTTGTCCAATCCAATTAAGACTGTGTATGGGGCTGAAAGTGTACATTTGTTTGCTACCTGAAACAACAATATACATGCTAGATGGATTCTTTGCACTGGAACATATGCACAAGTTTCAGGTAATAGAAACCCAAAGCAAAATACACGTGAGACTGTTTAGACAGCAAAAAGTCAGCATACCTGAAATCCTAGTGAAAAGGTGGTTTTTGCTAGTTTAATATAGCATCTGGATTTCAAGACAGCAATATTATCAAAATATAGTAAGCTGACATTTCAAATGCACCAAAACCCCTGGCATTTCTTACTCAATTCAGATTTCTTCCCGTTTTACAGCAAATGAAAAAAAAAAAAAAAGGAATATCAGATGCATTATCAAGTTATCTGGAAAAGGCCTTTGAAATGGCCAGGTTAGATCAGACAAAGGTATTTCAAGAGGTAATATTTTCCCAATGCTAGCATTTCTAGAGAGCACATCTTTAGATGGCTGAATCTGTTTAAATTGTTCTTGTGTAACCTAACACCAGTCTCTCCCCTTTTTAGTTTTATGGTTCTATGATTCTAGGCTTAAAGGGAGGGCAACAAATCAATTTATAGTTGCACTAATGGAGAAAAATGTAATGAAGTAGCAAAGTCATCAGACAGAGCCTATTTAATTCCATGAAGACAATGGAAACATGACATCAAAACTTACTACAGTCAGGTGTGACATGAGTACAAATTAATTTAAATTCTGTAGTATGCCTGTGTGATGCACCATACAAAAGATGCAGTGATGAACAATGAGGCATGCCAGTTCCCAGAATAATTTTGGATTTGGTGTTAGTTAGAACTAGGAAGAATGCATATAAAGACAAGACTAAACATGCATGCTTTTCCATGGAGCCATGATTGCAAGACACAAAACCGACAAACATGATGAATTTTGCAGTGATTACATTGTGAAAGATATCAGCTGAATCAGCTTCCCCTGTGACCAATTATTATTTAACACTACACCCGTAGGAGGTGAAAAAATATTAACCTGCTGTGGCCCTTTGTCCAATGTTGTTTCTTCACAGTTTTCATGTGGTGCCATCTTCAAACTTTGCTCCATCTTACATATAGCATAAATTTGATGCCCCAAATAAACTCCCAGGCTATTAAGATATTTTGTGTTGCACCAATGCCCTAGTATTTAATTTTATGAAAGTCTGTACCCACAAGGGATGTTAAGGACTAGTTGACTAGTCCAGTGTTTCTCAACCTTTTTTTGCTCATGGCCCCCTTCTGAGCCTCATTCATCATATGCCTGGCAATTAAGTTTGGGTGGCCCCCTCAGAAACTTACTGAGCCCCCTTATGTTCCATTTTTTTCCATGTGGCCCCCTAGAAGTAAGGCATGGCCCTCTGGGGAGCCATATGGCCCACGTTGAGAAACACTGGACTAGTCAACTATCCTGTCATGGTCATGAGGGATGGTCAGCCTGGGGACTAAGGGGTTAACTGTACCTAGCCAAATAGCAGTCAGCCAATAGACATGCAGATAGGGATTTCAAACTGAGACAAAGGAATTTTGGGGGTTTTCCCTTTTTGTCCCTGGGCAGCAGACTCTCTAGATCAGGGGTTCCCAACCTGGGGTACACGTACCCCCAGGGGGAACGAGAAGCTTGTCAAGGGGATACGGGGAATATTTGATAAATAACTAGATTATCCTAATTGAAATATTCCAAAAGTAGTAGTGTTAGTGAAAAAAGTTGTGGATTCTAGAGTCTAGAATTTATTTCCTTTCATATTGAATAAGGGGTACGGGAAGGTTTACTAAAAGCCAAGAGGGCACGGGGACCGAAAAAGGTTGGGAACCCCTGCTCTAGATACTGAGGGGGACAGACATGTCCATCTCCAAAAAAAGACTCTTCACCATCTGTAAGCAGGGCAAAGTCTAGATAAATCCGTTTTATTGTTTTATGGTTTGGGAATGGGAATTTGATGCTGTGCATTTAAAAATGGGTTTTCCTCTCCTTTGTAACTAAGTTTTTGACCCATGGGAATCCCCCATGAGTATATTAATTGGTGATTTTTCCATCTAGTCATTATGCTTGTAACAGGAGTATTGTGGTGATAACAGAAGTTCTTTCTTTTTTATTAACCTGGTAGTGGTTAATTTGTGTGTCCTGGTTTTACTTCAGGGCTGAGATTTCCCAAATGATTTCTTCCCTGGTTTTTTTACCATTACTTGGGTGGAGGCAACGGATTTTTATCCCCAAAATCTAGGTATTATACCAAAGCCTGGGAAGATAAGATTTTCGGGTACTTTTGCAGGCCCCCTCTTCTGCATTCATCGTGCCAGAGTGGGGAATCGGCCTTGACATATCCAATAAGCAAATGCTTATCGGATAGCCAATCGACTAGTTGATTCCCCCTGATTCCTGACTTTATCAGATAGAGGCAGCAAGGGGAGGGAGGAAGAGGGAGGGAAGAGAGGGAGTACTTCAAAGGGGCAGCCCTTTGATCCTGGGATCAGCTGTGCGGGGCTGCCACTATGAAATGCCACCTCAACATTTCAAAGCAGCAGCCGCACATCTGAGCCAGAGATCAGCTGTATGGCAATGCCCCTCGAATTTCCATCAACTACTCGACTACTAAATTAACCGTTACTTAACATCCTCAGTACCCACTACACATAGTGTTATCTCTCTACTTAGACTGTCTGCACCTCAAGGGAAGGGACAACCTTTCTGGGGTGTGTTTGTACAGCACCTAGCACAAGGAGCTTCTGGTCTGTGATTAGTGCCACAGTGTAGGGGTGGTGAGGGGTGTCTGGGCTGCAGAAGTATGCCTGGCCCGGAAGCCCAGCTTCACCAAAGTTTGGGGCTGGGTCTCTCCCACAGTCTGATCTGTTACTCCCAATGTGCCTGCCTCAGCGCATCCCCCAGCCCTGGGCAATTTAAAAGGGTCGGGGGACCCTGCCATCAATGGCAGTTCAGCAGGGCTAAAACAGCTTCTTGGACATTCTTGCTCTGCACACGGCTCCCAGCACATCCCTGCAGCCCTTTGGTGTGTGAGGGGGCTTGGGGGCAGGGAGCCTATGGCTAGGAGTGGAGCCAGCCCAGCGGCCGGCCATCAGTGGAGCTGGGAGGGGATGTGAAGCCCAAAGGAGAGCTGGCTGGGTTTGCTGAGCAAGGGTGCTATTTATGGAAGGCTGGGGGGCAGTAGCTCCCTCCTGAGGTTGGAACGCCTGGATTTCAAACTTGAGATCTGCTTAAAGCTGCATGCCCTGACTCTGAGGGAGTTCTTAAATGCAACAGAGTTTGAGCTGCTTGAAGATTTGCCTTTGGGGAAGAGAGTTTGTTATAAAAAGAGAAGGGCAGGTGATTAAGAATAGCAAAAGGCTGAGCATTTAGGCAATTGAAGGATTGTTAGATCATCATGAAAACATTGCTGGCTATTCCACTTAAAAGATAGGGGGAAGTAGGAATGAGCTCTGTGCTGCTAGGATTTGCATTTGGATCACTGCTGTGAAACTTACAAATGTTCCTGAGAAAGGGGTGAACAGGGACTTATCCAGAGTTGACTGCAAAGAGTTAGAAAGGGATTTCACAAAACTGGGTGAATGGGCAACAGAAAGGCAGATGGAATTCAGTGTTGATAAGTGCAAAGTAATGCACATAGAAAAACATAAGCCTAACTAAACATACAAAATAGCTGATACCAAATCGCTGTGGATAGTTCCCTGAAAACATCTGTTCAACGTGCACTGGTAGTCTAAAAACTAAAACAGCTAAACAGAATGTTGGGAATCGTTAGGAATAGAAAATAAAACAAAATACCACACAAAGTCATGACATGCACACATCTTGAATGCTGTATGCAGATCTGGTCGCCCCATCTGAAAAAAGATATACTGGATTTGGAAAAGACACAGAGAGGGCAACAGCAATGATTAGGGGTAAAGAAATGACTAAAGAAAAGAAATGACTAAAGAGTGAGGGAATATGTTAAATGTTTTAGAAAATCAAGAATGGTGTGGAAAAATAGAATAAGGAAATGTTTTTTATTCCTTCACTAACATAACATAAGCAGCTGACCCAATTAAATTTACAGGCAGAAGATTTAAAACAAACAAAATAAATTATTTGTTCACAAACAATTTGTAGAACTCTTTGCCAGGAGATGGTGGAAAGACCCAAACCAAAACAGGGTTCCAATAAGAACAAAATAAGTTTAAGGAGGACAGGTCCATCAATGGCTACTAGCCAGAATAGGCAGGGATGGTGTCCCTAGCCTCTGTTTGCCAGAAGTTGGGAATGGGCAACAGGGGCTAGATCATGATGATCGCCTCTTCTGTTTATTCCTTCTGAAGCACCTGGCATTGGCCACTGTTGGAAGACAGGATACTGGTCTGATCATTATGGCCATTCTGATGTTTTTATATAGAACTGAAATGTATCTGCCCCCTTGCTGTAACCCACTAGACCCCACTCCCCTTCCAAAGCTGTGATAGAACCCAGGAGTCCTGACGGAATCTGTTACAGAATCAGTAACAAAATAAGAATATACATTAAAATTATAAGGCTAAAAAGTTTAAGGCCGTGTTCTTTAGGTGACCTGCCACAAGGTGTTAGTGTTAGAGCTGAGTGGGTCTACTATTTATTTAGTTTTCTTTCTTTTATATAGGAATTAGATCCAGGGCTTCTGTCAGCTAACTGCTAAGTTGTCTACCAAAAAAAGTAAAGTTTTCCAGTGACTTGGTAGCCCCTGGATAGAGATGATGTGGGGAATGGGGAGGGTAGATGGGGTTAATTCCCCCTCTTCCCATTTGGGGCTTGGCTTGTACTGAGCATGCTCAGTAACACTGACCAAGTCTCTGTCCTCAGTCCATCCCTCTATGTTCTCATGCTCTTCCCCTGTCACCATCGTGGGTTGGCCCTCCCCCACCAAAATCTGAAATGGTGCCCCTGCTGCTGTGACATCCTGGGAGAGCCCTGGAGTCCATCAACAGAGGAGCCACTGACCTCCCCGGTCCTGTATTTGTCTTCATTTATATTTTTTACAATGGTATAACAACATTTGTGGCAAGATTCCTCAGTAGTACAATAAGGTGTATGTGCAGTGCTTCTCTCTTACGTTAAGGTACAACACTCTACTTAAGCCTTGTTCTCCATTTTTAATTTTCTAAAACTCAACTTTACAAGTACACTTTGTTTTCTTTACTGTTAGGAATGCTACAGTAACACTGCTACGTTCTACAGACCAGCACAGGTTTATTGCAGCGTGTCAATGCACCACTGCAATTAGCAGCATCTGGCCCTTTAATAAAAGAGCATTTCTGCAGTCTCAAAAGCTCAGTAGTTTAACTCCGGGCATGTAAATGCTAGAGATTTGTAGCACCTTTAAATGAGACATGAGTTAACTGGACCAGATCAGCACCAAACAACTCATCCCTTCTGATGCTTGAAAGGATTTGTCAGTTAAAAGGAACAAATATTTGTTGCTATTCCCAGCTCATTAAGAGAATTTCACCCTGACAGAAAAGTGAGTATTGGCAAGTAGTACAGATTATTGCACAAGCAGCTAAGTTGTAAACAGGTCAGCTTGTCTGCTGCAGAAAATGGCCAGAAGATTCCCCTCAGCTTTACACTGAAAGAATTTTGTTGCCATTTGCCTGCTTTCCAGAATCTTCTCATTAGCCCTCCCCAATTCCTACAACATATTCTGGTAGACCACCTTAGAATGAAGCATTATTCAATCATTCTGGACCTTTTAAATTTGAGTTTAGGGAATACAGACTCCAAGGTGTGACAGGAATACAAGAAGCAACATTTGAAAAGTCACTTGCTTTACACTGTAATTTTAAGCACCATGAAGCCCATTACCTCAACTTTGCTTCCTGGATCATGGGCAGCAGCAGCAAAGTAGACTATCTCCTGGACTTCTTCTCGAGGCCGTGCAGAATTTTTTCCAAACACGACAAGACCATCTTTAGTGCGTGGTGGGAAAGCAACAAAACAATAACTGGGAGGAGCCACAGCCATCCTAAAAAAAATAAAGGGAAAAGAATAACACAAGTCTGACTAGGGTTTCAACAGGCTCTCAAAAAATCATTAGTTCTAGCTGGGGAACAATTATTCCACTGTCATATTCGTCTCATTCTCTTGTCATATCAGTTAAGTGCAATTGGTGAAAGAGAAGTGGGTCAGTTCAGTTTAGTCTTATTTGGAGTTTGAAAAACACAGTTAAATTACAGTGAGTTGCAGCCATCCCATACGCAACTGTGAAGGCAGAAGTGTAAGCAGGGAGGGGGAGAAGAGAAGGTGATTGTGACTTGATAATAAGACTGGTTAGACTCTGAAAATGGAAGATACTGAACAACTCTGATGCAAAGTAACACTTGACCTAGATGCATTCTGCTGACTCAGAAACAGGCACTGTACCAGAGCAGAGAGATTCACAGGAATGTTAAATATTCTACTGTAATCTTCTTCCTCTATTGCAGTTTAAAAAAAGTGATCTCTCAAATGGTATAACTGGAACCAGGACAAAAAATATGCAGAAAGCACAAGTGGTAGGAGAGGCTGCCTGTCAGTTTAACTGCCTGTGCAAAGAGAAGAGTTATCATAGTCACTGCTAAGTGAATGAACCTGGTTTTCCCTCTATGGTTTGTCTGCAAATATTTCAACCATTGCCAGTATGTAAAGACTAATCTGGAAATTCCTCAAATGCCTTTACCAGGATACAAATATTTGAAGTAGCCAAGCGGCCAGTTAATATACTTAGGAAGATTAACCAGCTAACTTTAAGTAAAAAACACTCTATTGTAGATAAATAACTAAAATCTTATTATATGCATACATCTGTGGATGGGAGCATATATAGTTTGTTGGGTAGGTATTTTGCCTAGTATCCTAACATGCCTCACTGACCCTGCAATTTCTGCCCCCTTCATTTTGTTCAAAATGCTGCTGCTAAACTCCAACGTCTTTGCCCACCTGGCTGATCACATAACTTTCTCTGAATGCCTCCATTGACTTACTGAAAGTGCCAGCATAGACAGACTCAAACCTGGGACCTCTGGAGCTTAGAATATGAGTCTCTGCAGCAGGGCTGAGCAAAATATAACTGTGGACCGGATCCAGTCAGCCAAGCCACCAGATCTGGCCCACGGATGCAGCGGGAAACCTCAGTCAGACTCTCTGCGGCTATGTCTACCCTGGCGGCTTCTTGCACAAAAACATCTTGCACAAGGGAATCCATGGCAGTGTGGACACTCTCTTGCGCAAGAAAGTTCTGATGGCCATTTTAGCCATAGGGCTTTCTTGCGCAAGAAATCCCTGCCACGCATCCACACTGCCCTCTTGCACAAGAGCTCCTGCACAAGAGGGCTTACACCTGTTAAAAAAAAGCGTAGCTCTTGCACAAGAAGCCCTCTCTTACCATGCCATACTGTAAATCTTCTTGCGCAAGAGCAGGCGGGCAGTGTGGATGCTTTCTGGAAGAACGGCCGCTCTTGCACAATAACCCGCCAGTGTAGACATAGCCTGCTTGTCCCCCCATCACTACCACTCAGAAAAGTGGCTGCTGCAGCCATTTCTCTCTCTCTCTCAGCTATGAGCCCAGGGGAAGAGGGAATCATGCATCACATGCTGCTACTGCCCCCAGCACAATCTCATTGGCCAATTTCTGGCCTATAGAAGCTGCCTCTTTGAAGAAGAGGCAGCGTGAAGCACCACTCTCCTTATCCTTCAGGCTCTTATTCACAGATGCACATGGCCCCTGCTGCCTGTGCAAGGAAAGAGCAGGCAGGAAACCTGCCTGAGAACCCTGCTGGGCTGCTGGCTGGGAGTCATCCAGTGCCACTCGATGGGACAGTGCACCACACCCAGCAGGTGTGTTGCTTACATAATCACGTGAGATCACATTTCAGCTTCTCGCAACCTGCAAAGCTCTACATACCATTCATCTCTGGTTAAGTTTGTAATAAACCTCCCCCATCTCTTCCACCCATGGTCTCAGCCACCTTAGTTTATCAGATTCTCAAAATCACCTCCACGCCTTCTTCCACGCTAACCTTTGTATGGATATTATGTTACCTCTGAGCCCATCTTCAAGGTCTCTACTCTGTTCATATTTAAGACTCACTTCTGCCATACTGCCTCTATGGAATTAATTGGCTTGTATATAGAGCGATCTACTGTTCCTCTTTCCCTAACCTGTATTCGTCATCCTTAGATGGTCCTCTGAGCAGGGGCTTAGTCCTTGGAAAGACTAACACATAGTATGCATTACTGTAAATACACTTAGAAGACTCTCTCTCGCTATATTGTCATAACTACACAGGTATATTTAGGGTTACTTCAACATTTTCTAGTGTCTAGAGACTCTTACATATACCCTTCATACATAAACTGCGTGGTGGTGCTCCAGTGTGGACAATTCTATTTAATCAAAGAAACTTGCCCTAACTGTGCTAACTTAAAACTTGCCCTACATCACGACTAGCACTGTTCTAACATATTTCTCAGAAACAGAGTGCTTAGTTGCCATAATTCTTGCAAACTATCATAGGCAGATGTGATAGCAGCCACTGTTTTTTGGTCATTAAACAAAAGGTAATTGCTGGTTTTCAATATCATGAAATAAAACTATCAGGCTATTAAGAGTTAAACAGAGGTACCTACTGTCCAATTGAAAAGTTAAAAGCCCTTATCCTCAACCAGCATGAATTATTCAAAACAACTGAACTACACACAGGCAATAAGCTGTGGATCTGGCCCTGTGCCAACAGGTTTTTAATGCCCCACATTCTTTGTGTGAGCAGTTAATTAGTTTCAGGTATGTTATTTGTGGAAGACTGCTAATACACTGGTTTGATCAGAACAGACACTATGAAAGTCAGAAAACAATCTAATTCTGCAGGGATATCTTAAGGGACAACACACAGACAGGCCCTATCAGGGGCCATGAGGGCCATTTGGCCCAGGCGACAAAGGGGCCTCAAATTTTGACATTTTTCTACCAAGTCATTTCCATTTATTATACACCTTGCAGTTATAATGGAGACAACAAAGAAACTGCATATACCTGCAAAAATTGATTTAAATCATCATGGGACCTTGGGCCTTCCCCAATTTTTTGGTCACATCTGAGTTTTTATCTGCATGACTGGAATAGCTTCTGTGATTAATGATTCTACATTATGAAACACTGTTTACAGTCTTCGCATAGTTTCAAAACCTCTAAAGTTATAATTAATTCTGTTACTGTATAGTGATTTTGCTCGGTCTGAGGGTGAGTTTAACCTTTAAAAGAGATGTTTATCTCTGCATAGGAAACTTGTATTCCTGTTTTTTATGATGTGTTTTTGTATACAATAACCGTATCAGGTTCAACTGCAAGTACATCTTCAATCAGTTTTAGATTCACCTTTAAAGGCTTTTTGTGCTAATAAACTTTTAATTCTAGTTGTTCCAGTTAGAGGAATTTAATAATAGGGGCATGTTAGCAGATGAAATTTCAAGACTTTGAAATAAGGCTATAAGGGCTGTAGTAAATAACGCCCCCAAACCGTTATTGTATATACTTCACAACAAATATTATAATTAAAATTCTGTATAACTGATAGCCTTTAGCGAATTAATTTATTATGTGTTGCTATGTTTTAAAAGAACGCTGTGATGGGGTGCACTCAGGAGAGTCCGGGGAGGCCTCAGGAGAGGAGACTGGGGGGCAAAGAGGCTGGCGGGGAAGCGGCAGGGGCCACCATGCAGGAACCAAAGCCCAAGCCCGACCAGACCCCGACACCGAGAAGGCCGATCAGAAGATCCGGCCAGCGCAGGCGGATGACGTCACAGCCAGGCAACCCAATGTGGGGGCGCCGGCTAAAGACATCAAGGCCGAGAGCAACGGCCCGATGGCAACAGGTGACGACGTCACCCGCTGGGACAGCGGGGACCTTGAAATGGAGGCCCGAAGAAGGACAGGGGAAAGGCAGGATGGAGGCCGGCAGGAGGGGAGTCATGACACCGAGTGGGGTAACCCGGACCCCGATGTAGTTGGGGAGAGGGGAACAAAGGTGGCGGGATAAGAAGTGGACCACGGCGGGGCCGTGGAACCTGAGAGCGGGTGAGTTTAGGGGTTACTACCCCACCCGCTGAGAAGAGGCTTGTCAGAGCCAGCCTTGGACACTCACAACCCTGTGCAGACACAGCAGCTCTGTGATGTGCTCCCATTTTCTTGAGTATCTTCAAACCACCTCTTCAAAAACACGTCCTCTCACCAACAGAAGCAGAGCAGATAGCAGCTCAGTGCTATTTCTCTTCTTCTCCCTCTGTCTCCTGCCTTAGGGCCCTGGGTCAGAACTCAGGAGAGTGGGTGGGCCGGAGTCTCCCTACCCCACGCCCCCGTGCTCAAGGCATGACCAGCCAGTCTGAGAGGGACTGGAATGGCTTTTGGGACGAGACACCCCGTAGAAACTCATTGGGATCGGGGTGGGATGTGGGTGCACAATAAAAGCATTTATCGAGAGACGATTGCAGAGAGAGTTGACTTTGTACAAACGCCTTTATAAAAATGAAGCAAAGATTTGAAAGGGGTGCAAGTAAGAGACAGTGAAAGCAACAGAGTGAAGCAGCAGTTAACAGTTTAAAGCTAATAACATCATTCCTTGTGGAAAAGACATCTCAGTCATTAGACGATGATCAGTGCTCAACAAATAATATAATCTACTCGCCTGTGGCGAGTAGATTGTAACCCAGAAGAGCTGGGTTCAGGCGATCTGGCAATGCGCAGATCGCCGGACAGCGTGGCTGGCAAGCGGGGCTCGCCACGGTTCGGTGAGATCCGACGATGACCATACTGACAGTGACACTTCCAGTTCTGATTATGAAAACTTTGTACCCACAAATAATGTTTCAATGCCACTGACTCAAAATGAGGAGGTCATTAATTGAGACACAGAAATGCCAAAGTAGTGATAGATGCAGAATCTACACTCGATTTAGAGACTGTGTGTGAACGACACCCACTTGTGCAGGCAGAAAATGAAGACCTCGTAGATGCTGTGCAGCAAAAGCAAGAACTTATGACTAGTACAGGACACAGTGTAACAAAAGAGGCATCAGAACCTGCTTTTGGACTTCTTGAGAAGAACAATGTTACTCAAATTCACTTGTTTCTCAAAGTTAGTTTTCAGATTCCAAGTAATATATTGAAAGATGCTGAAAATCATGTTTTTCCCTACTAGGCTGCTGACAAAAACTCTTCCAAATGGTGAGAGCTACACAAGAGACTGTGTCTGCTGAAGCATGGAAAAGCAGGTTCTGTACTGTGTACCCTGTTTTATTTTTTAACAGTAATACTTCAAATGCCTCAGTAATATCTGATCCATCCAGTTAGAGCATCAGCAGAGGTTAGAGGAAGTTGAAAGACCAAATACTTGCACATGAAACTTCAGTATTACATAAAGATAACTATGTTACATGGAAATCAGCTATTAGAGCAGCACTAACTGACACTTCAATTGAAAACTTACTCCTGAGTGAAATAAACACAGAAACTGATAACTGGAAAAAACTCCTTGAGCATATATTGAATGCCATTCTTTTTCTTTCTGAACGGGGATTGGCTTTGTTTGTTCCAGTCAATGTATTGATGACTCTACAAACAAAAACTTCCTTGGAATACATGAGCTTCTTAGCAAGTATGACCCACTTTTATCAGGACATATTGAGCATGTTCATGAATCACGAGAGTGTGAAAACACATGCAAGTCCATTATCTGTCTACCAGAATACAAAACAAGTTTATTGAGCTGTGTGGGACATTTGTGCCAACAACAATTCTTGAAGAGATATGACATGCAGTACTTTTTAATTATTACTGATGCAACTCCAAACTGTTCTCATAAAGAACAGACAGCCTTGGTTGTTCGATATCTTAAAGTTAAAGGAAGTTCAAAGCTTTCAATTGAATGATTCATTTTGTTCGATAATTTCACGGAAAAAAAAAAAACCTGGAAAAGAAATCACCGCTCATGTATTACAAATTCTGGAAGGCTTCAAATTAAATTTTCAAGTCTGCATTGGTCCATGGCAGTGGATCCAATATGGCTGGGAAGTACAACAGAGAACAAGCAGTCCTTCTTGAGCAAAATGCAAACTGTATTTTCTCCAGTTGTGGCTATCACACACTAAGTCTTGTCAGCGTTGATTATGCTGAATCATGCAAGAAAGCGATCACGGACGTTGGAACAATCCAGCAATTGCACAACCTCTTCAGTAACAATCCTCAAAAGTGGGAAATTCTGATGCGGCATCTGCCTTTTCCCTTCATGGCATATCGACAAGGAGATGGTTAGCACAAATTGGTGCCATTAAACCAGTTGCATAGCATTTGGACTCTGTGAAAAATGCTTTAAGTGAGCTTGAATTTCTTACTCTCATAGCACAGGTTCACACAGCGCTTAAGTCAATTCCGAAATATACATCCAAATTTGAATACGTTTTAATGTCATCAATGTGGATGAAGCTGCTAAAAATGATACAAATAACTAATCTTGTAATTGAAGCATGCAATGCTATATTAGATGTTGAGAGGGATAACACTGAATGTCATCTTAAAGATATTCAAAAGATTCATGATCAATCTTTTCTGTATCCAAATCAGTAGCACAGAATATTGACATTTCATCTGAGTTTTCCATCAATCACAGCCTAACATCTCAATCTGGTGCAGAAAGACACTATCAAGTCAATTTTTGGTGGTATTATTGACTCCCTCAAATCTGGTCTTACATGTCTATTTCAGTCACTGCAATAAATTTGTACCCTTTTTGGATTCCTTTGGGAGTTCAGAGAACTAAGTGATGAAAATCTATATTTAGTGGCTGAACAGTTTCAACAAAGGTACAACGAAATTTCAAGAGTTCTCTGTGACAAGACTGTCTTTCTGAAACGTATACATTCCACTAACTTTAAATCGGACTGCAAGACAAAGAACTGCTTCAAGAAATGTTTGATCTCGGCCTGTCAACAGTATTTCCTAGTATCACAATTGCATTATATATTTTTGTCAGTCTCCCTACACCAGTGGCTCCAGGTGAATGCACAGTTAATGTGTTAAAACAAGTAAAAAACTCAGCATTCTACAATAGGACAAGAGTATGTGAATGAGCTCACAATACTTAACATTAACAGTGATGTTGCATGTAAATTGGATTTTTCTTCAATTATAAATGAGTTTGCACACAACAAAGTCAGAAAAGCATTCCTAAAATGAAGAGTTTTGCTTGCAGTGGGAACTCACAATTAAAGTTACATTTTTAATACACATGCTATTGGTATAATGACTCAATTGTTAATAAATAAATGTCTCAAGTGTGCATTTTCCTATATTCTTTTAGTTTTATGAGAAGTTAGATACATCAGGAGCCTCTAAACTCAAAGTGACCCAGACCTCTGTCGTTCTCTGAGCAGTCCTGTTCACAGGTAATGAATATTTGATTTGATTGATCTTCCTCATCAAGAACAATTTGATAAAAATTAGTTACAAAAGGGAACTTGGCTTTATATTTGTTTAGCTGTCTTCTGGTTACCATGGCATTCTACTTGATGTGTGCCTGCACAATATGAAGAACCTTTTATTTAGCACATTCCTTATTTTTCAGTATAATCTCCCATTAAGATAAATTTCATTTCAAGACTGCAGAATTAAACCCAGTTTGACAAAGTCACCATTAAGAGCTAATCTGTGTATTATTTTGTTCCAGAAAGAAGCTATAGAACAGAATGTCTTCGAGCCCTATACAACAGTGGATGTCCCACTGTGAAAACACCAGCTATGACCTACATTTGAGCTTCAGAAGCCACAAGCATGAACAAGAGGATCAAGTTTTTGAATCAGCCTGTGCTATATTTTTAACCTAAAATGTTGTAAATGCAGATATTGACTAGAGAACTAGAGATTTTACATCTTAAAGTTCACATTTTACATCTATCAGGCTCTTCCACGTTTGGTTTATGTAGCAGCTATTGGGACTGGCTTCACTTCCATGATGCGAGTGCCATTCAAATTCTAAGTTATATTAAGAAGGATCTTTAGTTCCCATTAGACTCTGTGACAGGGCGTTTGCTTTGCACTGGACCTTTAAGGGCAAAACCCCAGCCCTGAACAAGGGCTGAGAGTGAAGCCCCAGCTGAGGCAGTCCTTGTTAATGAGGGCCCAACTAGGGGCTATAAAAAGGACTCCTGGAGGAAGAGGGAGGACTGACTACTGCTCTGGAGAGAGAGCAGTAGGGACCTGACTGCCAGGGAAACAGGAGGCTTCCAGCAGGTAGAGCAGTGCTGAGGAAGGAAGGCAGGGCTTGGGAAGCTCTGGCCAAGCAATCTCCCAGGCTGCAGGTTCTGAAGCAGCCAGGTCAAGCAAAGGCAGCAGGTCCAAACCTCTTTGCCAGTGATGAGTGGCCATTACAGACTGCTGTTTGCCCCTGAGGCAGGGGCTAGATGAGACTGGCAGTGGGTCACTGAGGCAAGGTGAGTACAGGGGAACTGGGCGTTCCCTGGGAGAAGAACTGGAGGACCTTGGAATGCGCAGTGAAGTAAACAACACCCTCCCATCCCCCAGAAGTGGGCACAGAGAGACTGCAGTGGGCACTATCAGAGGGCAGTGTCCTGAAGAGGACCCCGTGGTCAAAGAGAAACATGGGGAGACACCAGCTAGAGGGAGGCGTCCAGCCAGCCCAATAAGCTAATTCCCAGAGCAACCAGCTGGAGGCGCCATGGTGGTGAGTCAGCCCCATGACAGATTCTTTCATGTTATTTATCTACACAGGATTGAGTTCTTAAAATGGTACATAGGGAACAACTGCCATTACTGTTCACTGAGTCTGTGTCTGCACAAGTGAGAGTAGTGATACAAGTGAGAAACTGCAGCCATCTAAATAAATCTAAGGGTTTGTCTACATTACTTAGCTTTTAGTGACAAGGCTGTGATGACACAATTCTGTCACTAAAAGTCCACATGTGTGAAGGCAGTGGATTGGCATTTTTGCCAACAAAATACTTCTACCCCCTTGAGCAGCTTTTGCTTTTTCGGCTAGAGAGCACTCCTGCCGACAAAGCAGCATTCGCACTTGCCCTGGCAAAACTTACGTTCTTTGAGGTGTGGGGGGGAAGCTAGCACCCGTCAACAACCAAAGTTTTGTCGATCAATTTCAAGAGTAGACATGGCTTAAATGATGTATGTTCTGTTCCTGGTTTTCGATGCTATAACCAGTGCTGTCACAGCAGTGCAGATATACAGGATAAACTCCAGTATCCTGCAGTCTATCCAGCTGTGGCCAACCAGCAGCTCACGAGCCGCATGTGGCTCTTGCCCCCCGAGAGCGCGGCTCATGAAGCCGCTCCTGCACGCCCACAGCCCCTGCCAGCTCTCCCCCTCCCCCAGCTTCTCTGTGCTTACTGGGTCGGAGTTGCGGGGTTTTAAAAATGGCGCCCAAGATGGTGGCTGTCTTAAAGGGGCAGCCTCCTTTTTTTGAATTTTTTTTGTTTTTGCTTGACAATTCTGGTGCGGCTCTTCGCATTTTTTCACTCCTGTTTTGGTTCTCTTTGTTATATGGGTTGGCCACTCCTGGTCTCTCCCATCTTTGATAGGGTCACTCATCGTGCAGTAGCTTTCATATTTTAAAGTCAAAGAAATGGAAATATTTCCCATTTTAAGTGCCAAAATTTCTTTACCAGAAGAGGGTGATTAGAGAGGAAAGCTGAATGCAGAAGAGGGGAAGCCTCCAATTTTTTTTTAACGGACAACTATATTTGGTATTGGGACAGAGGTAAAGACTCCTAAAACATTTTATGAGACGAATGTATTTTGAGAGAGAAATTTCAAGGCCAAAGCATATCATTAAATCATCTAATCTTACCTCCTGTAAATCACAGGCAACTAACTTCACCCAGTTACCCCTGTAACTTTGACTAGAATATACTTCCCAGAAAGGCATGAAGTCTTGACATAAAAACATCAAGTGAGGGGAAATCTCCTCCCTTTGGCAGTTTGTTCCAATGATTATCACCTCAATGTTTAAAAAAAAATGTGCACATTATTTCTACTCTGAATTTGCCTAGCTTCAGTTTCCTGAGGCTTGTTCTTGATATGCCTTTCTCTGCTAGGTTAACGAGCCCTCTCGTGCCAGGTATTTTCTCACCATGAAGTTACTTAACTGTAATCAAATAGCCTCTTCATTTTTGTTAAAGTTACACAGAATGAGCTTTCCAATATTTTTTCACTCCTTGGATAGTTTTTTGTGGGTCTTTCCTGCACTCTCTCTAGTTTTTCCAACATCCTTTTGAAAATCTGGGCACTAGAAACAAGGCAGTATGTCAATACTGGTCTCCCCAGTGTCATATACAGAGGTAAAATCCACCTGCCTTACTCCCACTCCCTAAACCCCACTTATGAAATCATAAAAGTGTAGGGCTCACCTCCTCAAGTCAAGCCCCTTATAAATAAACCTATACTAGCTCTGACAGGTGTTTTTCTAACCTATCATTAACCTCTGAGCCCTGGTCTACATTATGGAGTTATTTCGAAGTAACAAGCAGAGCATCCACACTACCGAGCCTGTTATTAGTTAAAAATAACCAGCCCCTTACTTCAAAATAACTCCTGCTTTCGACGAGAAATAATGCTTATTTTGAAATAGCAGTAGTGCGGATGCTCCACTGCTGCTATTTCGAAATAATTGCTCCCCCAACTCATTCAAAGTAATTACTTCCCAGTGCTTCCTGGGGCTCTAAGTTGAGGTAGCGTGTCCACATTAATGGAGCCTGCCTCGGACTAGTTTCAAGGCTTCCCTGCAGTGTGGACAGGTTGTTTCAAAATAATTATTTTGGGAGTTATTTCAAAATAATTTCCTAGTGTAGGCATGCCCCGATGAGCCTATTCCAATGCTTAATTATCCTGCTAGTTAGAAGGCTTTTCTTAATAGCTAACCTAAATCTTCCTTGCTGTATCAAGTCTATTATTTCTCCTATCATCAGTGGACAGGGAGAACAAGCCCTGATCTACACTAGGGAGTTATTTTGAAATAACCCCGCACTTATTATGAAATAAGTGACGCGTCCACACTACCACACTACCCGATTATTTCGAAATAACGGGCTGGTTATTTTGAAATCTGCAATCCTGCTTTCCTTGGGGGAATAAGCTTAACTTCCAGAATAACTATTTTGAAATATTTCCAATGTAATTATTTCAAAATAATATTCTCGTGTAGACATGCCCCCAATTGATTACAGACCTCTTTGTAACTACACTTAACATTTGAAGATTTCTCAGGTCTCCCACTAATTTTCTTCTCTTAAGACTAAACATGCCCAGCGTTACATTTTGTTTTAAACCTTTCTTCGTAGATCAGGTTTTCTAAATCTTTTATAATTTTAAAAACAGCGAGTAGTCTTGTGGCACCATAGAGACTAACAAAATATTATACAGGATCATGAGCTTTCATGGGTAAAATCCACTTCATCGGATGAGTTGGAGTGGAAGAAGACCTGAAGAAGGGGGCTTAGCCACGAAAACTCATGATCCCATCTATTATTTTGCTATTTGCTAAGGTGCCACAGGACTACTCATTTTTAAAGTTACAGACTAACACAGCTACCCCTCAGATGTTTTATCATTTTTGTTATTCCCCTCTGGACTCTATTTTTCCACATTTTTCTTAAAGAGTGGTGCTCAGAACTGGACACAGTATTGCATCTGAGAGCTTACCAGTGCTGAATAGACTGAGACACTTACCTCCAGTGTCTTTCCTGCTGATACACACTAGAAACACTGGCCTCTCACAGCTTCATTTGAATGAGTCAACAATGTAGTCGTCCACTTTAAACCCCTCCTCCCCCCGATCTTTTTTTTGCAGTGTTGTCGTCTTGATTGTTATCCCTTGTCTTGTAGATGTGCATTTCATTTTTCCTTCCTACCTGTAGTGCTTTGTCTTTACTAAATTATATTTTGTTAATTTCAGATCAGTTCTCCAATCATCAAAATTGTTTTGAATTCTAATGCTGTTCTCTAAGTGGCTGGAAACCCTTCCAACTTGCTGTCACCCTCACTTTATGAGCATAGTCTCCATTCCATTATCCAGGTCACTAACAAAACTATTGAGTACTGGAGTACCAGACCCAGGACAGGCTTTTGCAGGACCCCACCAGATATGTCCTATCAGCCTGATGAAAAACCATTGCTCTTTGAGTACAGACTTCAACCAGTATTGCCCCCATCTTATAGTAATTTCATCTAGATCACACTTCCCTACTGTGCTGATGAGAATGTCATGGGGGATAATTGCTACAGTTCCAATATTGCTTCTGCTAGTTCCTTAAGTATCCCTAGGTGAATTTCATCGATTCCTGCTGACTTTTGCATCTAACTCAAGTCAATACTTTTTAATCTATTCTTATACATTCCAGGATCTCAATAGCCCTGTTTTCCACAGCCTTATACTAGGGGAAGAAAGAATTTAAAAATAGTTTCAGGATTGCTGCTCAATATTAGCAAAAATATGTTGTTGGAGACCACTGAATCCACTACATATGGGTATTTAAGGTATCACCAAAGTGGGTAAATATATGGCATGGGAGAAAGTGAAGGGTACAATGGGATTATATGTATGAAAATCTTCATTTTCAGTTACATCCTTTCCAGAAGCCCAAGTATTAGTTAACAAAAAAAAGTTTTGTCACCTCCCACCCATTGAGAACTTTGACTAAAAAACACTTTTCCTTAAAGTGCATTATTAAATTCAGTAACACAACTGAACCAACATGTAATCTATTTGCTCAAACTATCCAGTGAACATTTTCCTCTGACCTAAGGTGTCAGTATCTGGGAAGAGCCATTACTATGGGCATGTAGTTATAAGTATGTTATTATTTTAAATCTTGGACATGAAAATGTAAGTTAGTAGCAACTTTGTTTGCCCCATCTTGCTTGTTTATGGACCCAGTGATACATGAAGGATTTTTCAGCACAAGACAGACACTCTCAAAACTGTTTTGAGACCATTTCCATTGTGTATCAGCATTTTAAATTTAAGATGAAATTCTGTCCCTCAAAGGTTTTAGAAGAGGAGGCAGCAGAGACAAGGTGCTTGGTCAGAGAAAAAGAAATGAAACAGAGGAAAAAGGCAGTCGGTTTCAAGTGGAGTGCCCCAAGGAACGGCTCTAGGGCTGGTTTTGTTCAGCATCTTTATTAATGACCTGGATGAGGGGATGGATTGCACCCTCAGCAAGTTTGAGAATGACACTAAGCTAGGGGGAGAAGTAGATAGGGTTCAGGGTGATCTAGACAGATTAGAGGACTGGGCCAAAAGAAATCTGATGAGGTTCAACAAGGACAAGTGTAGAGTCCAGCACTTGGGATGAAAGAACCCCAAGCATTGTTTCAGGCTGGGAACCAACTGGCTAGGTAGCAGTTCAGCTGAAAAGGACCTGGGGATTACAGTGGATGAGAAGCTGGATATGAGTCAACAGTGTGTCCCTGTAGCCAAGAATGCTAATGGTGTATTAAGGTGCATTAGGAGGAGCATTGCCAGCAGATCTAGAGAAGTGATTATTCCTCTTTATACTGCACTGGTGAGGCCATATCTGGAGTACTGTGTCCAATTCTGGGCCCCCAACTACAGAAAGGATGTGGATGCATTGGAGAGGATCCAGCAGAGGGCAACCAAAATGATTAGGGGGCAGGAGCATATGACCTACGAGGAGAGACTGAGGGTATGTCTACACTACCCCCCTAGTTCAAACTAGGGGGGGTAATGTAGTCATACGGAGTTGCAAATGAAGCCCGGGATTTGAATTTCCGTTCCACGAGGTGTACAGCTAGTTCCACGAGGTGTACAGCTAGTTCAGATAGGAAGCCTAATCCGAACTAGCTAGTCCGTGCCGCGTGTAGCCGCACGGCATGGGGTCCGACCTAGCCGGCATTTAAAAATGGCGCCGGCCGGCTTTATGCAAATGAAGCCCGGGAAATTCAAATCCCAGGCTTCATTTGCAACTCCGTATGACTACATTACCCCCCCTAGTTCGAACTAGGGGGGTAGTGTAGACATACCTTGAGGGAGTTGGGTCTATTTAGTCTGCAGGAGCGAAGAGTGAGGGGGGATTTGATAGCAGCCTTCAACTTCCTGAAGGGAGGTTCCAAAGAGGATGGAGAGAAGCTGTTCTCAGTAGTGATGTTAAATATCAGTTAATTGAATAGTCGAGTAACCTCATGAATTTTTATTGGTTAGTTGACTATTCTATAATACCCAGGGTGGGGACCAGCAGTCAATGCACTCCAGCCCCACTCCAAAGGAGTCCCCTGCTGCTCTGTGCTGCTGTCTTTAATACAGAGGCAGCAGCATGGGATACCTGGCAAGAGCTGGTCTGTGAGGGGAGTCAGTGTAAAACCCAGCTCTCCTCATGGAACATGGAAGGCACAAGCTGGAACTGAGCCGGGATACCTTCCCGCCCACCCACCCGACTCCTAATACACTTTAAATGCAGGGACACAGCAGGGGTACGCCCCAGATCTGTTGCAAGCCAGGATTCAGCCAGCCTGCTAAAAAATTTACTGGCAAGTGGGGAGAGAGGGAAATGCATGTAGTCTTTAGCATTAACCGATAAGCTTTTGCTTATCGGTTAATCAACTACAGTATTACATCCCTAGTTCTCAGTTGTGATGGATGGCAGAACAAGGAGCAATGGGCTCAAGTTACAGTGGGGGATATTAGGAAAAACTATTTCACAAGGAGGGTGGTGATGCACTGGAATGGGTTACCTAGAGAGGTGGTGGAATCTCCATCCTTAGAGGTTTCTAAGTCTCGGCTTGACAAAGCCCTGGCTGAGATTAGTCCTGCTTTGGGCAGAGGGCTAGACTCTGACCTCCTGAGGTCTCTTCCAGCCCTAGGATTCTATGAGGCTAGGGATTTAGTTTTTGAAGGAATCGCTTTTAAAGTATTTACTTTGTGCAGAAGTTAGTAGGAAGTTACAGGAATGAAGTGATGTGGGATGGTGGCTTCAGAGGAGATAGTCCATAAGAATTTCCAGAAGCAATCAGCAAACACTTTTGCATAATGTGAATTCATGTCCTAGGCCAACATGGCACCTACACAGGGATAAGTAGCCATAGCAGGAGGAAAAATATCCAGTTGTTTGGGGCACTTGCCTGGTACATTGGAGGCCATGTTCAACTCCTGCTCTGCCACAAGCTTCCTGTATGGCCTTGGGCAAGTCACTTGGGTCTGGTCTACACTAAAATTTTGCTGAAATAACTATGTCTGGAGTGTGTGTGGGGGGAAATAAATCACAACCATAATAGACATAGGCATGCCAGGAAAAGCCCAAGTAGCAGAGACACAATTTATACTAGAAAAACAGTGCTCTCACTGCTACAGCTTACTTCATTTGATAAGTATAAGCTGTTCCCCTCCCCCCTGCTGCTCCGAGATGGCTTGTCAGAACAGTGATCTGGCAAACCCTCTCCAGTGTAGCCATTGCCTGCATCTCTGTGCCTCTTTCGGCTGTCTCTAAAATGAAAATACTTATATGCCTCGCAGAAATCTACATTAGAGACAATGCAACACTGATATTTTTTTCTTCTATTAACAAAGTAACAGATGGCTCACTTAGTGCGTGTTGACTTCCTCCAAGTCATCCAGAAATTTCACCAGGATGGTTTATAGCCAGGTTAGGAATTACAAGCTAAGTTAGTTATGTTTTTCATAATGCATGATGTTCTTGACTAAGGGTTCCTCCAAAAATTTAATCATGTCCTCAATATGCATGATTTCCACTCTTAATTTGATCAAGCCTAAATCATTTTTGTTCAGAATAAGGTCATATATTGCTTCTTTGCAAGGATTATTTCCATGCCAAACTTCAGATTTCAAAGATCAGCCATTATGACTATTCAAAAACAAAATTCAAATGGATAAAATATATTTTCAGCTCTCCACTTTCAAATATCACTGAACAGTTTTCATTCAAGCTATTTTAAAGAAATCATCACTTAGATACTAAGCAAATGAAATCATCATGTAGATTTCTATTGCAAGTTTCACAAAGTTATAACTGTGGTTGTTTGCCAACTTTATTTGAACCTATTTATGTAAAGTACTAGAATGACAAATACTTATATTAATACTTTGGCTAAACAGGAAAGCATTACAATCTGACTGATTACTGAACCAGAAAGATTGCATACAAGTGTTTTTTGCCTATGACCGGCCCTTTGTCTTCAGATTGCAAAAACAAAGGTCTTATAGTGAAAATGCAGCATTTCAGTAACTAGGAAACAGTCTACAGAAAAACTAGATGAGTGTGGGAAAGCTGGGTCAGAAAAAAATTCTTGACGTTTAACTAGCGTTTTATTGAACTGAATGGATACTCAGGCTTTGCACTGTTTTAATTGTCTTGATAAAATGCACTGAACCTTTTCAGCAAAAGCAAAAATATCCTTCCCATTAGTGACATATATTAAAAGATCTTTAGCTTTTTCATATTAAAGATGGGGTGTAGAGGGCTTTAGGGTTTAAATGACTTTTGATATACAAAGCAGGTATCTGGCCTGTAGATTTAATTAACATTTCCTGCACAGTGGAAATTCAAAAGACCTATTTCTTTAAGGAGGGTAACCGGGCACTGCTGTGCTCCAGGGGAAACATTAAAAATAACTAATGGTTCTACAACAACTGTGCTCTCCGTTCTGATGAATTAGAAATATTGTAGTCTGGTTGGACTAATAATAAAACATTCATTTCAAAAATGTTACAATACATTACGGTGTTTCCTTTTCCAAAGCCTAATATGAAAGCCCAAATTGGCCTCTCCATCTCCTACAGCTATGTAATCTCTTCCTGGAAATCCTTTAACATCTCTGAAAGTAACAATAGACCAATCAAGATGATGTATTTGCAAATGATTTCCCTTAAGATTGGCTCAAAGGAGGCAGGTGTTTGCAGGCACAGCTTCTGCCAGCCCCAAGGCAGAGGCGCAAGCAGCAGTGGGCTGCCCCGGGCTTCTGCTGCAATAGGAGCCGTGAGGGCGGCAGTGGCCTATCCAGGTAACAGCCAGGCTGTGGCTCCTCCAAGTAGCCTCTCAGCAGTCAGCCAGCCAGCCAGGAGCCATGCCCACCGAGTGCTCCACACCACCAGTCTACTGAGCCTGGGGCAGGGCCAGCCAGGGGGGAGGGACTCAGGGGTGGTAGCTACAGTCGCTGCAGCAGGAGCCATGACAGCTGGCAGAGGAGTGGGGCCCTGCGCTCAGGAGGTGTCCATGCCAGGCAGGTCTCAGAGAGGGGGGGCAAATGGCAGGAGTCCAGTATGCACCCAGCAACACTCCCCCACCTGGAGCCACTTGGTGAGCATGCCAGTCACAGAATAAGGCCAGCCATGTTTTGAATGTTGGCCCAAAGGCCATTCACACACACATGGGACTAGCTGAGGATGCCTCGGGGACCAATACCTGCAGGAGGGCGCTACGCGTCTACCCTGTCTGTGGGGCCAGGAACCTCGCTCTGCATAGCTATAGTGATAGAGATGTAGCCGTGTTAGTCTGGTCTAGCTGAAACAAAAGACAGGACTATGCAGCACTTTAAAGACTAACAAGATGGTTTATTAGGTGATGAGCTTTCGTGGGCCAGACCCACTTCCTCAGATCAATTTGTGGAAGAAAATTGGCACAACCATATATACCAAAGTGATACAATCAAAAAAAAGAACACATATGAAATTGACAAATCAAATTTTAGAACAGAGTGGGGGTGAGAGGGGAAGGTTAGTGTCTGAGGTAATGACATCAGGGGTGATATTTGGGGAAGCTATCTTTGTAATAGGTGAGATAATTAGAATATTTGTTGAGACCCATACATGAAGTGTCACATTTAAGCATGAATGACAATTCTGAAGTTTCTCTTTGAAGTCTGGAGTTAAAATCTCTTTGAAGCAATATGCATGTTTTAAGGTCATTGTGGGAATGGTCAGTCTGGCTGAAATGGCAGGCAACAGCTCTCTCTCTGAGTCTTATGTCTGTTTTGTGTGCATTGATTCTTTGACGAAGTGTCTGAGACGTTTGTCCAATGTACATAGCAGACGGACACTTTAGGCACATGATGGCATAAATTATATTTCTGGATGAACAGGAATATGTGTTCTTGATCTTGTAACTGGCATGGTTAGGTCCAATAATGGTGTTAGCACAGTACATATGTGGACAAAGCTGGCACCGGGGTTTGTTTCAAGGGAAAGTTCCAGGGTTGGTATTAGTGTGGTATGTCCTAGAGTAGCCAGTTTCAACCTCATCCATCCACCACCTACCTAGAAAGTCCTATAAAACCCCATTTGACCTGATGAGCAGATGGGAAGGTCAAAGGAAAGCTGGAGATCAGGACTGGAGAGCTCAGATGAACAGAGAACAAAAGCCAGAGTCTTGATAGGAGAGGGGACAAGTCAGGGTGGAGGAAGATCCTTGGTACATCTTACTTGAGGTCAAATGGGAGTCTTTACTAGAAAGTGAGCTAGTGCTAGAACATGACATGGAGGAGGAAGAATTTAACATGGGAGTTACGACTTGGCAGTCAGTGTACACAAGCTGTGTGTGTACATGTTAGCCTGTCATTGGTAAAACCTTATGGAGAAAATAAGTTAATATTGTGTCAGCTGGTTGTGGTTAATTACAACATGACAGCTTGTCCCAGCTTCACTCAGTTTGTGTACAATGTACGTGGCAGAGGGGCATTGCTGGAGCATAATGGCATATCATGTTATATCACATATGGCGTACAGACAGCTCCCCAATCTGAAGCAAATACTCACCAGAAGCCACACATCACACCACAAAAACATTTACCCAGGAACTTATCCCTGCAACAAACCCTATTGCTAACTCTGTCCACATATCTATACAAGTGATGCCATCACAGGACCTAACCATATAAGCCACAGCATCAGGTACTCATACAAATGCACATCTATTAATGTGATATGTGCCATCAAGTACCAGCAATGCGTCTCTGCAATCTACATCAGACAAAGCAGACTCTCTGTGCCAAAGGATAAATGGACACAAATCAGATATCAAGAAAGGTAACATACATAAACCCATAGAAGAACATTCTACCCTCCTTGGATACTCAGTAATGGATTTAAAAGTATCCATGCTTCTACAAAAAACCTTGAAAACCAGACTACAAAGACAGATAGCAAAGCTGCAATTCATTTGCAAATTTAATACAATCAAATTAGGACTGAATAAGGATTTCGATTGGTCATCTCACTATAAAGGCAATTGTCCCTTTCTTGGTATTCACTCCTCCCCATCAACTGCCACATCCACTCTAAATTGGCCTTGTTAACCCTGGTCCTACACTTGATAAGTAACTCCCTTCTTTTGTTATACTAGTACTTCATATATGTATCTCAGCCTCTAATATCCACTCTAATTCATCTGATGAAGTGGGTTTTACCCACGAAACTTTATGCCCAAATAAATTGGTTAGTCCTTAAGTGCCACCGGACTCCTCGTTGTTTTGGTAGATACAGACTAACATTGCTGGCCCTCAGACTAGAAAAGGGTTGTGACTAGCTACCTTGCAAACAACTTGCAGTAGCCGAGATCAACTACGTTGTCTGTTAATAGCGGACAGTGGGAGGAAACTGTAGACAGGGTTTGCCTTTTTGAATGAGGATCCTCAGCTATGGAATTTGTCTCTTCATTCACAGGCAAGACTAGGTAGACCAGCAATGGGCAACCAAAGCTAGTGAGTGGGCCTCCTTCATTTCAGTGGTGAGCAACCTGCAGCCCATGGCCCACTGCGGTTCCACCTGTGGCCTGCATACCCTATCTGCCTCTCTTCCCCCAGGCACTTCTCATGCACTAGGGCACTGAGGCCCCACACATCTGACTCCTCCCCTTCCCTCTCAGCACTTTTGGAGAGCCATGAATCTGCTGATCTGTGTTCCATCCCTTTTCCTCCCACCTCCTCCTAAAGCCTAACCAGCCACAAACAGCTGATCCGCAGTGCTCACGCTCTGGGAGAGAGGAAGAGAAGTGTGGATGGAGCACGAATCAGACAATCCATGGTGCTCCAGAAGTGCTGGGAGGGTGGGGGAGGAGTAGGAAGCACAGGGCTCCAGCATCCCACTGTGCAAGGAGGAAAGGGAAGAGAGGGGGTGTGTGGGCCACAAGTGGAACCCCAATGGGTGGCAGACTGCCCATAGGCCACAGGTTGTCCACCACTGAGGTAGGCTGATATTCAAGGTGCACCACAAAGCCTGTTGTCTTGGTTATTTCTGGGCTGAAGGAGAGAAACCAGCTTTATTTGAGCTGGGGAAAACTAGTAGTGGCCTTTGTAATAATTCTTAAAACATTTTATATGTACTTAGAGGACAAATCTATTTCCATGTCTTTAATATTAGTGTATATATTTTACGTAATCTGAGATGCCAATCTCATGTACAAGTCTAGCAGTGTCTTGACAGTACTTGTATGAACAAATTATTCAAGATACATGACCATCATATCCCGCAGAAGAGGAAACTGATGACCCAAAACACAAATAAAAGCAAGATTCATTCAGCAACAGGGATGGAACAAAGAGCAGAATCTGATATGCAAGCCACAAAGAGATCATTGTTCACCACTTGCGGGCCTGGAAGGTTTTCAAAATTGAAAAAAAAAAAAAAAAAGCAATGTTATGCTTAGAGGTCTGCACAGATACACAAGCATGGCTCTGCATCAGCCAGAATCAACATGCATCCAATCCACGGTCCACTAGCTGCTGTTGTGAGCAGCACCCCATGTCACAAGGGCTAATGACAGGGGAAGGGCCGGGCTCATGAGCAAGGGTGGCAGCAGCAGCGTGTGTTGCATCACAGCAGGGCAGAAGCATGGGGCATGGCACTGGAACCCAACCTGCCCCAATCACTGGGGGTGGGCCCTACTGCCCCAGGAACCAGCAGGCTGGGAGCATGGCTAGTGCTGGTGAGCTGGGTCACAGTGGGGATGCTGGCCCTGCCTGAGGGGACAGATCTGCTGTTCAGGAAGCAAGTCAGCAAGTGGGTGCCACTCAACCCCGATTCCAGCCTGCCACCCAGGCACAATCCCTGGCTGCTGGCCTCTGGCCCTGAGCATGCTGCGCCCCACCGGACTGCGCAGGTGGGACATCTTGGCCCAAGAGTCACCAGTGAGCAGAGCCCTGCATGGTTATATCTGCATCCAATTGACTATTTATGGATATGAAGCAAACCTCTGTGGATCTGCAGGGCTCTACTTATGCTGTGACTATACTGGGGAAGAGAGGAGGATCTGCAGTAACAGTAATTTTATTTGTGCATACAGTGGATAAGAGGAGAATGGTCAAAGAACAGGACTTGGTGTGAGATCTGAGTTCTCACCCAGTTTAGCCACTAACAGGTCTCGATCAAGTTGCTTAACTGACTCAGTTTTCCCATGCAATGCAGGGATGATACTCACCGACCACTCAGAAGGGCTGAGGATTAGTGTTCCCACCATGGTTAGAAGCAAACACATGACGTAAGTGTCCTCCTATGTAAGCCCAAACTAATCTGCTCTCACTGCTTTATTATTTCTGTGCTAAAAATTCTAAGCTGTACTTCTGCACTTCCAACATCTGCTCCTTGATATCCCACCAGCTGTTCAAATTGAGCATGTCAAAAACTGAATTCCACTAGGTGGCTTTCACCCTGAGGAAGAAGAGATCTAGCTGAAATCTTTGGGCAAGGTATGATTAGATGCTGCCTGTTTTCCCCATATGTTTTCTGATGTGCAGTATACAGAGTGTATAGAAACTTAGGACATATTTTCTGGTTTCCAGAAGTGTCACTTTGAAATGTTGTACAGTAAAATGCTCAGCTTTACAGGAGATAAATGGCAAATGCTGTATAATATTCAGTAAGGTGAAACTCAGTGCAGACAGCCAGCATGTGATCTAGGCATCACTTAAAGCAGAGGATTCAATCTGTGGGACATGCGCCCCTCAGGTGGTAGGGGAAGCGGGGGACTGCCCAGCGGCAGACCCAATCTGCAAGGCATTTTTTACCGTTTTGTATTATTACATAAGAATACGACCTTGACAATTACACACAGTCTGAGTACATATTTTACAACTGATTTAATCAGATGGACATTTTTGGCTGACACAAGGCCACACATGCAACCCACAAGAGTGTTACAATGTATTTAACTGTAGGTCAATGATCACTTCTACAGCAACAACTACCCCCCCTCACCCCACACACACACTTTTGGTCTAGTACATCATATCCTGTCATTACAACAAGAAGTTGTACAATGCTCGTTCTGCTGGTGAGTTGGATGGTTTTTTATATCATTACATGGCAAAAAATGGATCAATACCAGGGATGAAAGTAAGCTGATTCACCCCGGGGTGGCGCTCCAGCAAGAAGCTGGCCAGCTGGGGCACTTAGCTGCAGGGTGGGAGCAGGGAGCTCCCAGCCAGACTCTCCCCTCTCACTGCTCCCTCCCCCCCACCATTTTGGAGAATGGGGGAGGGGGTGACTGCAGCTGCACATGCCAGGTCATTCACTTATAGTTAAATACTTCGATGCTTTTCCTGCTTCCTCTGACTAGGAGGTGAGGCGAAAGTTCAGAACCTGCTGCGTTCCTCTTGCTCCCAGTTGTCTAGGGGAGGAACACAGAAAGCTCTGCACTTTCCCCTCCTTCCCTAATCAGAGGAAGCAGGAAATATAAAAAGCAACAGCAACCGGGTGTGTGCCATTACAGCCCCACCTCCACACCCCAAAATAACACCTTTGCCTCCCCACACTCACTCCTACACACACCCAGCCCTGAATCCTGCATCCCCATATTTCCCTGCTCCGCACCTCCACATACTCCCAACCCCTGCACTGACTCCCCAACCCCAATCTTCTGCCCTGAGTCTCTCCTCATACCCCCAGCCCTCTACCAAGCCCCTCATCCATCACTCCTGCACCCTCCACATCCCCAGCCCCCTGCCCCAACTCCTGCATCCCTACACCCCAATCCTCTGGCCTGAGCCCCTCGCACTCTACCCCACACTTAATTTCTTACAGATATTATTGTATTGCAACCCCGACCCCACCCTAAGGTCCCCCCCAAGGTGGAGTGGGTGGTGATAAGACAGTACCTGTAAGAAATGTAAGTTACTTTCACCCTGATTGATATTGATTGCCAAAAGAGAATGGTGTTCAGAAATGAAAGGTAGAAGCTGAAACAGCTAAAGTTGATAGAGAAAAAAAATCTGCAGAAAAATTCAGAAGTGCATTTGGATTTTGGTCTTACTTCTATTGTAGCAGACAGAGAAATTAGCTAGTGTAATGTGTGCAGCAATTTTAGCAAATGATAACCATAAACCAATACAATTAAGACGTCATTTAGAAACAAAACATGACCTGGTAGGAAAGAACAGAGGTTTTTTTCCAAACTAAAGCTACAAGAAATTAACAAAGAACAAACAATGAAAAAAAATGTACTGTAAAAGCATCATGTCAAATTGCATACCGCAATGCCAAGAATAGTGTCTTACACAATTGAGAAAGAACTGATTCTTTCAGCAGCAATTGACATTTGCATGGCAATGCTTAGGGACAGGATGGCAGAGAAGTTATAGGGATGTGACTAGTTAACCTATGAGCATCACCCTTACTGATGCTTACTGGTTACAGTTAACTGGCAGAGGCTGGAACAGCCCTGTCCTCAGTGGGTCTGGCCTGACCACAGCATTCCATAGGGGGGAACACTTTAGCCTGACCAGAGCAGCCCATGTCCATGGCATGGGGGCCACTGCAGCCTGGCAGCAGGCAGGGAAAGCCGCTCTAGCCCAGTTGGGCCGGAGCACATTCCTCTTTCTGCCCACCTTGGTGTAAGCAGTTAACTGATTAAACAGGATTTTTATGCCCCTAGTTAAAAATGAGCCAGCTGCTGAATCTGATATGTCAGAAAATATCAATACACAGCTGATCTCTTGATTGCAATCCAGTTGATTTGCAATCCAATTGGATGAAGCAATGTATATTACAAAAGAAACTTGTTTTGTTTACCCAACATAAATAAAATATCAGTATTGGCTTGCAGTACAAAATATCTTCCAATTTAAGATGCATGCAATTAGATCTAAACTGTTCAACTTGTGAAAAGTGAGGCAGTTGTTTAAAATACTTAAGTGGGAATCCTACACTGGAATCTGTACAGAGCCCCTTCTATATCTGGATTTAGGGCAAGCTTGGAAACCAAAGTGTTTGTATTTGATATAGCTGTTGTAACTTGAAACATTGATAAGGAACTTCACTGATATTCTGAGTTCTGCTATTAAAGTTCATGATACAGCCCACAAAGGCAAGTATCTTTGCAATGTTTTGCACAAAAATGGGAGCAGAGCATGATGCTTTGATGTTAACCACTGAAGTCAGGTGGCTATCAAGGGGGAAGTAGTAGAAACAAAGTTCAACTTTTCCTAGTGGATTTGCAGAGACATTTTGTGATTCCCCATTGGCTTGTGCTTTTAGCTTACCTTGCTGATATTTTTGACAAACTGAAGTCTCTAAATGTCTCTTTCCAAGGAGCAGAGAGTACTAATTTTGACCCACACAATAAGAGAACAGCATTCAAGAGAAAGATAGATCTCTGGAAAACAAAAATCAAAAGTGGTTTAAGCATTCCATTCCCAGGCTATCGAAAAAAATATAGGTGTGTGTATTAACTCTGCATCAAGTATAAGCAGTTAACTTTCTTCTGAATTAGTTTCACCTGCTCTTTACACAGAGTTGAAGAGTAAATATAAAAAAAAAGTCATGCCATATTTTAGAAGTAAAAACATATTGTCCTCTAAAATTTCTGCAAACACAAAACAAACCCATAACAATTAAGCAAATTGGTTTACAGTTGCTCAGATGTTTTTCAACTTGTCTGTCTATTTTCAGGTTGTAAAAGGTGGTGTTGGGTCCATAAGTGCTTGACAAATGTTACCTAATTTAGAAGTGTTACAAGTGATTAAATTATCTCCAGGCTTGGGTGCTCTCAAATCAATTAATGTCTTGTTTTCAATGGGAAAAAGCTCAAAGCCCTTCCAATATTTGGTTTTGTTGGGGTTTGGTTTTGTTTGTTTTGAGTACAGCAGTTTGTTATTCCGATATTTAAAAATTGGAAATAACAAAGCAATCACTATCCACAGCATGTGCTTTGATAGCTGACAGGAGTTAGTTAACCCTATCCCATAAATGTATAGCAAAACATTAATAGGGTTATTACAGTTTCTGATATTGTACTAATTTAAGTTGTTAGTTCATGTCACAGCATGAAAAGAGATTTATCCATGACATTTTCCTATTTGAACCTGTTACAACACAACTGCTTTTCTCTTATCAAACCTATCACATCATATGCTGCCTGGCTTTACTCACATGGCAGTCTTATTAATTTTGGTGTGACTGTTAATGTGAATAAAAGCATCAGAGAGGCAGCCGAGTTAGTCTGTAACTGGAAAATCTTAACACAAAATGAATAGTCTACCCTAGCAGCACCTTAAAGGCTAACAAAACATGTAGATGGTACCATGAGCTTTTGTCGGTACAACTCACTTCTTCAGATGAGTTTTTCTATGTACATAAAGTTACACTTTTTCATGTTTTGAGGATCAGGGCTTTAATCTGTAGCATTATGAGGGCATTTAGCGGTCTTCCTCTTTAGCTGTTGCTAAAACATACTATTCTTCTGAATTATAGATATAAATATTGAAATATAGCCCATTTTATAAATTTACATACAGTACCCAATTCAATATATTAGAGATATAGGCCCTAATTCTGTAGATTTGGTCACAAACATAAGTAATTTTACTCACTGGACTACTCCTACAGGCAAAATTAAGCCCTCCTAGAATTTCAAGGTGACTGTAAAGCTCCATTTAAAAAAAAAACAGCTTAAATCTTCTCACCACTTTTAATATATTTTTAAGAAAATGATCAGATTCTTTTTCATGCTAGGGAGAAGGACAAGACTTACTGATGGCAGTCTCAGAATTCAATGTCATTTGAGACCTTTATCTCACATCCTTACACTTAAGATTCTCCATAGCAAAATTAAACAACAAAAAGCAAATAAGTATTTGATTTTAGTCTTTGTGGTTAAAAAACAATGACTATCTAGGGGGGAAAAGTGCATTGGTATCACCATAAACCATCCACAAACGATGCATTAATTGCAGGTGTACAAGACATTTATTGTGTTTAAGTAAACAGTGATATTAAAACCCTGCAAACATCACCTAACAAAGCAGAATAAAATGCCACACTTGTTCTTTGTAATCTGAACAAAACACACATCAATCATCCCACAGAACATTAGCGTGGGACTCCCTGGCATCATGTGCTCTAACCCAAAATCACTTTCTATAGAGCAGGTTTAAAGGAGCCAGAAAGAGGTACAGAACATAGATACAGGAGGGAGCCATATTATGCTGCAATGTACATAGACATCAGGTCTTAACCCTTCTGACTCACATAGTTGGAGGCCATAGTCATATTAAGGAGCCACTAAGACAGAAAAACAGGACTATGTAGCACTTTAAAGACTAACAAGATGGTTTATTAGATTATGAGCTTTCGTGGGCCAGACCCACTTGCCCACGAAAGCTCATCATCTAATAAATCATCTTGTTAGTCTTTAAAGTGCTACATAGTCCTGTATTTTGTTTCAGCTACACCAGATTAACACGGCTACATTTCTATCACTAAGACAGAAAAGATTGTTCTAACATCATGGAAGCCGATGAATGGTATAATTCATACAAAGTGAGCTCCACAAACAACTGACCAGGAACTTGAGAGGCTATAACCATTGGGCCAAACATATCTGGACACACATTTTGTGCATGGGTAGGGCTATCTACACGCCGTACTCTTTATACTCTAGAGCTAGTGTCACACACGAGCTACAGTTACCAGGTCATGCAAACCCAGCTAGACCTATAGGGATGCACTGGATGAGCAGGCTAACTCCCATCTTTTCCACATCCCCCCTTGGCTTTCCTCCTGCCCCCCACCTCTGGGGTAGCGGGCGCGCAAATGATGGCTTAGAGTCTCAAGGGGGGGTCTGAAATGGTCTAGGGGTTTGCAGAGGAGCAAAGGGGGGAAGCCATGGCTCGGATTGGTCACACCCACGCAGGGAGGGAGCTCTCCAGCTGCGCCCGCCGCTGAAGACAAGCAATGAGCCGAGGAGGGCCAGGGCTAGCTCAGCTTCTCCCCCTTCCTCCGGCATGCCCTTGTCTCCGGAGAGCAGCGGCAGGAGCCGGGGGGCTTAGCCCGGAGCACCCCGGGATGGGGTGGGAGCCCCAAGCCCGGCTCAAAGGAGGAGTTTGCGGGCACCGCCTGGGCCAGCCCCTCCCCAACTCGGCCAAGGCAGCAGGCGGCGGGGCCAGCAGCGGCTGCTTGCGGCCGGGTGTCTCACCTGCCAGCGATCGGGCTGCTCCCGGGCTTCTGCTGCAGAAGGAGCCGCGAGGGCGGCGGCGGCCTCTCCAGGGAACAGCTGGGCTCCGGCTCACGCGAGCAGCCACCAGCCGCGAGCCCCGCCCGCTGAGTGCTCCGCGCCGCCAGTCCCCGGAGCCGGGGCGGGGCCAGGCGGGGAGGTGGGGCTCGCTCTGGCCGCTGCAGTGGCTGCAGCAGGAGCCGGAGGCAGCGGGCCTCGCTCTCGGGAGGTGCCAGGCCGGTCTCTTGGGGGAAGGGGGGCAAACGGCAGGAGCCCAGCGCCACTGCCCCGCTCCCAGGGCCAGCCCCGTTTCCAGCGTTAGCACAGGGCCGGTGGGAGGAACACGGGCAGGCGGGCGCTTTGCATGGTCCTCAACCCCGGCTCACCCCCTCCTGCCTCGAAAGCGCCGTGTAAACCCGTTGGCTATGATGAGCCGAAGGGAAGGTGGAGATCAGGGCTGGGGTGAGCAGAGAACACCAAAAAGCCTGAGTCTGGAGAGGAAGGTCAGGGTGGGGAAGACTAGTAGGGGTTTCTGTAATCTGCAGGGGTGTGTCTACACAGCACCCTAAACTCGAAGGGACGCAAATTGCACTATGCAAATCGTGTATCTTATTTCAATATTATTTTGAAATTTGGCACGTCTATAGGGTTGCCAGATGGTTTCAACAAAACTACCAGACGCACTTGACATTACATCACAATCTACATTACATCTTATTTAGAAAATACTGGACATTTATAGTTTCTCAATTTGTTTCTGAACTCAAAACTCAAATACTGGACTGTCCAGTTCAAAACCAGACACCTCACAACCCTATACCTCGACACAGCACCAAATTTCAAAGGACAATCTACTAATCTAACAACAGGGAAACAATCACAGTTAATTGTCAAAACTTGTGTTAAAAGAAAATTCTGAAAGAAAATATATGGTATTTCTGAAACTGTGGACTCTAAAATTAACTTTTTCCCAGCATCTAGTCCATAGAAAGAGATTATTCAGATTTGTAAATCTGGATGATTTAAGAACTTTTTGCCTGGGAAGAGGAGTTTTGAACGCTGCTTCAATGAATTACTTCTATCCTTCTCTACTTCCTGTGATATGGCAAATGTCCACATCACAGGAAATAACCTAACAGTTTGCACACTTGTGAGTCTCAGCAGCAAGGCTATGAAATAGGTGGGGACTTGGACTGAATTGTTCTCTCACCCAGAGAGGTGGTTCTTTCAGAACTGAGTTGAGCCATGTGGGCATATAGGTAATTGTGCCTTGGATACAAGCTATTTAACTTTATTGTTACATTCTCTCCAATTATAAGACACAAAAACATAAATATTTAATGGTTCTCTTCTATTGACATCTGCAGCTAGATCTGTACAAAGCAGCATGGTTGAGTGGTTGGAGTACCAGAGTTGTGAGAACTAATATCTATTCCAAAGTTTGTCAAAAGCTTGCTCTTTGCCTTTGGGCAAGACATGTAACCTCTCTGTAATGCAGTTACTTCATATAGATAATCTGTGGGGATTTTATGGGGAAAGTAAGATCTTTTTGAGATCTTCAGTAAGGATGTAAGAGTATAAAGCTATGTATACACTGCCCCCTCTTGCACAAAAAAATGCAAATGAGGTGAAGCGTGAAATATTGCCACGCCTCATTTGCAAAATTAATGAGGCTCTGTTTTTGTGCAAAAGGCTTTTGCGCAAAAAGGAGTAGTCTATATGGCTCCCTTTTGCGTTAAAAACCCCCTCTTGCACAAGAGCCATTCTTCCTCTTTTTTTCAGGAAGAACGGCTCTTGCTCAAGAGGGGGTTTTTGCCCCAAAACGGAGTCTAATTAATTATGCAAATGAGGCATGGCGATATTCCACGCTTCCCCTCATTTGCATATTTTATTGCACAAGAGGGGACAGTGTAGATATAGCCTAACTGTTTAACTGACAAGATAGTGCTTATCGATTAATGGTATCTGTTATACTCTGCTGGCTCCTGAGGAGGCAGCTTCACAGCAGCAGGGCTGCGAAGCCTCTTCCTCGGGAGCAGGGCCAGCAGGAGCCTAATGGTCCTGCTCCCGGTGAGGCTTCGCTGCGGGCTCTGGAGTATAAAGTTTTATATGCAGAGCCCACCGTATGTCTAAACATGTAACTGCTAAGATTTTTTAGTGGTTACATGGTTACCCTATGACACGATTTTTAACATCCCAAATTTTCAGATGAAATGTGCTCTGTACATTCTTATAAGGTAAACACTATTCAGATGATCTGTTTTCCTATCTTTATTATAACTTCAGCAAAATGCATGGACATACAAAAGCAGTTTTTGGTTTTGCTTGTAAGAGATTAAAGGTGAAAGGAAAGAATATCCATATTTAAAGAGGAGAACTTTAAAAGTCCAAAAGCCCTTTCATCTCTGAAAGTAAAAGGGCAAAAGAAAGATATGGAAACAACCAGCTGTCTCTTTGTCCCATCTCTTTCCCTCTTTTGAATCAGAGCATTCCCTGTGCTAGTCAGTACTTCTTACAGCTTTAGCATCTAGGGTAGTCTCTCTGCGGGTGTCTAGAAATCAACAAGTGAGCAACAGTACTTGAAAGTCAAAGTGTATTTAGTAGACCTATTCAAAACAAAACAAAAAACCAAAAAATATAACACTGATCTATTTGATTCATTATCACCCATAGTAAGTCAGAGAGGGGAGCCATGCCTGCAATCTGAATGGGTAGGGATCTCCTGCTTAGCACTCATCAGTGAAGAGAAAGAGAAGGTTGTTAGTGTAAGGAAGATCAGATTAGGCCAATGTTTGAAATGATGCCCAAAAAGATCTAAGGTTCATACTTAATGTAGCTCTTGGGATCTAATTATCTGATATGTCCAAGAGAAAAGCGAAACAAGAAGTCATGATGCATCTTACCAAATTGTGCAAATATTACAGAGAAAAAATTCTTCCACTCTTAATTCTCAAAGTTGGTCATAAGATGGTTAGTTTTTAAATTATGAAGGAAAAAAGCATGGTGGCTTAGATGCTAAAGTACATAGGATATCAGCTATTTGATTTATACAACTTGCTAATGACATTCAAAATGACAACAAAATACAGGAGACACCATCTTGAGGACTATACAGCAACTAAAAATAGCCCAGGAGGTTTGATAAGGGCTCCCATGCCTTTCACTTTTAAAAACCAAGTTTGTCCAGGAGCTAACATGAACTTGGAGATATATAGGACTATATAAATGCTGTTTCCTAGTTCAAATGGTAGAATGTTAAATATACTGCATTGTCCACATTTTCCAATGCAGTCATGATGTTATGGATGTGTATGTTTATGTGTGAGGATGCAGATGCAATAAGCAAGATCTTCAGCTGATGTAAATCAGCAGTTCTGTAATCTTGAATGTTGTACGAGAATGAGGAAAAGTAATGCAAATATGCCAATTTACACGTGCTGAGGAGCTAGCTCACTATTTGTAAAAATCAGAATGTACTGATGAGTACTCCTCAGAACTGCTGCTGAACACACCAGTATAGATTGAAACAAAATGTACTGTTGTTAAATAAAGAAGACTCCTATGCAGATTTTCAGTGTCCACTTCCTCATGTATACCAACAGTTCAGATTCTGCTGGGTTCAAATTGTATTCATGAAACTAGCAGGGTGAGAAAAGATGAAAGACTTTTGCTAAGACTTCCAGGATTTGACTTTTTTTTAAAACTGAAAAGTGCACGGAGATATATTTTTTACTAAGTAGTAGCTAGCTACTGGACCCTATTTTGTTGGTAGGTTGTTTTTTTTAAGTCAGACCATTCCTTTAGTCCTGATCTGTTCTCTAGATTAGGAATACTTATTCAAAGAACTAGAAAGCTGATGACCTGGGAGATGTGTATGACACAAACATTTGGCGGCTTTGACAGCTACAAATTGTAACAATAAGTCTCTACCAAGTCTGTTCTATAAATTGTAAGAATAAATTTTACAGTGCAGTATGGAATAGCATTTCCAAAAGTTCTGAACAGACATAAGTTACTGAGCATCTTGGAAAAGTCCACCCTACAAGTCTATAGGATGGCAGTAGCACCACAGATTAATAAACTCAGCTAATCTTACGTCAGGCTTGGAGACAAAAAGGGAAGAGGCCCCTGTGTTTGCTTTTGACTTGCTTTTGGGAGATTGGATCAGAGCTGCAGTTACATTTCTCACACCTAACATGGGCTCATATATACGGGCTGGCAGGTGCAGTCTTTCAAATCAGATATTAGACTAAGATGTCTGTGTTGGTTGTTTATTCAGAATGATAAAGATAGGAGATAACCCTAGCTGTAGTCCCCTGAAGAATAATCAATTTAAATGCAAACAGCTGCCCCTGCATGTAAGATCTCATTGTACACACAATAGCAGGCTTAGATGCTGGTTCTTACTCATGCACCATAGGATTGTAATTCATTTCACTGTAATATAAAGTGACATAACAGAACACAACTGCTCAGCCATTGTCACTGTGAAAGTGAAGCACAGCAGGTCACAAAGAATGCAGACATGATTCCAGAGCAGCAGCCATAAATGTCTCCTAGCATTCTGGACACACATCATTGCAGCACGTAACCAAGCTTCTCCATCTTCTGTTTCTTAAAGAAGTTTTTTCGTTCCAGGAAAACGATCTTTCTTTGCAGAGGAAGGCACACATTCATTTACCTAGTGCTTGATTTCCATAATATTCCTCACCAAGTTTTCCAGCAAAGTTGTAACGCTATTCCTGTGATGACATATCCATTTCTACAACAATAAATAGTGATGTCACTAATGAGGTTTATTTCTATGGCATCAAAGAAGTAGATTGTAAACTCTAGGGCAGAGACTTTCTCGTACTGCCTTGTACAAATGTTGGCTACTATGGGCCCAATATATTTAATAATAGTGAAGTTATGACTGTGAGGAAGAAAGCAGAAATCCAGGTAGAAGCAGCCACAGTAATAACAAAGGTAACACAGGGAATGCCTGGTGATGCACTTCCATTGTTTTAAGTTCAAAATGTGCGTATTGCAATATTGTTGCTTATCTTAAATATACCTGTAAGGTTGCTTGTATAATTGCTAAGATGAAGATCCCTTTAGTGAAATGCTTGCAGCAGAGCCAATGACTATAACTGATATTTCATATCCATCTGCAACAAATACACTGTATATTTTAATCCAGTGTACATCCTAAATAGTAATGGGGTTTTGATGTCATGTTTAAATATGAAGCATAAAGTTTCTCTTTACTTGGCATGTTTTGAAAACATAGCAATGCTTGGAGCTAAACGGTACATCACAGCTTGCTCCTCTAGGAATACTCAAGTGTCCCAGTATTGTATGGATGGTGCAGGTAATTCTTTAAAATGACTGGATAACATGAAACAGCTTTATATCTAATATTAGAGTGTCATGTTTCAATAATCCAAGCATCAATTGCTGTGAAAGCAAATCACAGCATATGTAGTGAAAAAGATCAAGCTATAATAAGATGAACTGAAAATACCACTGTGAGATTTATCAGCCATTTTACACAATCCAAGCAGCACTAATTCAGGAGAGGGTCTAGTTTTCAGATTAGTTACCACAGCAACAGGTCTTCAGAGTATGCTTTAAAGTCAGGCACATGTCAGCACCCACTTGACTACACAGTACTGTATAGCTTACGAACTGATGGGCTGCCAAAGATGACATATGCTTCCTAGTTTATTTTTTTGTTTTCACCAACTCTACATTATATAATTAATGTGCTTTTCAGGGGATTTAGAACTTGAACATGGATTTTAAGAAGTAGCATATAAAGTCTTAGCTCAAAAGTGAAGAATATTATTACTATTATTAAGCCATTTCTAGGTTATCATGATACAAGAAATTAGCAGGTACTGATAGTTTTAGGGTGCCTTCATATAACCCAGAAATATTTTACATCTAAACCAAAAATGCATTATTTAATCTAGTCACTATTGACATGTTGGAAAAAAGTAAGTTAAAAATAGCCAAGAAATTTCTGCATATTCTTGCCTTATGTAGTTTTATGAAAATCAGAAAATTTCCCAAGGCTACATGAATGGCCTTCATAAGTTTTACTGCATGCAACCAATGAAATACAGGTTACTGGAGAGAGGAAAAATGACAAGACTTTCAAAAAATTTGGAATCCTTTGCATCCTTTGTACGTTATTCCTAATATAGGGGTTTTATTTTTTATGTTTTTGTATTAAAACACTCACTGAGATTTAACTACAACTGGGTATGTACAACAGCCAAAAGAAACTGGATAATCTAGATGGTTGATAATGGCTGTATGTACAGTAAAACTCCAATAGTCCGGCATCCAATTGTCCGGCACTCTTGATAGTCCAGCATAAAAAAGGCAAGACCCTAGAGCAGGGGTGGCCAACCTGAGGCTCCTGATGGAAAAAAATTGCAGCTCCTGATGGAGCCAGGACAGAACCCAGAACCGCTCAAGTCAGCCGCTCTCATGGCTGGGCCGCTGTGAGCTGCGTGCACACTCACAGCCCGCACCATTGCACTCATGGTCCCCAGCGCACTGTGTTGTACCCTGCACGTGCACACTGGGTTGCACACAGTGTCCCAGCCTGCAAGTGCTAGCAGCCGGCTGCTGAGCTCAGGCAGCTGCTTCGGGACCCGGACATAAGGTTGGGGGGAGAGATGCCTGGCTCTGGAGAAGGGAAGGGAGGTTGGGGGAGGGGGAGGCGATGCACATGGCGTCCCAGATGCAACACAGCAGCTCTGGGTCCGGGAACCAAGTATAAGGTTGGGGGGGGGATTGGGTTACAGCAGGGAGGAGGATTGGGTTGCGCACAGCATCCCGGCCAGCTCATGCTCAAAGCCGACCGCTCAGCGCATGTGCCCCTGCACCTGGAGGGAGATGCGTGGCTGTAGTGATGGCTCCGGGACCCAAGAATTAGGTTAGAGTGGGGGGAGGTGGATTGGGTTGGGAGTATGCTCCCTTATAGTACCTCCTGATAGTCTGGCATATCCAATAATTCAGCACCACCTAGGTCCCAAAGATACCAGATTATCAGAAGTGTAACCATACGTCACTGAATCAAACGTAACACAAGTTAGTAGTCACGGAATAATGTTGACACCTGGCAGAACATGAAGAATGAAAAATTTTGTCCCCACTGAAGTCATTATGAGTTTTGAGCATGTCTACTCTGTATATGTCTTGGAGCATGCACTTCTAAATAGGTAATAAAAACTATACTACAGGCGGGCCCCGACTTGCGACGCGATCGATTCCTGGGGAAGCGTCACAAGTCGGGGGCATCGTAACTCGAACCCGCATTTATGATAGGCACCATGCGGCGTCATAAATGTGGGCTGAGAACATAAGTCAGGGGTTTTTGGCCCCTTCTGCACTTACAAAAATGGTCGTAAGTGCAGGGTGGGTCGCAACTCGGGTCATCATAATGCAGGGGTTTCCTGTATCTGTTAACAAGTTTTGTCCTGAAATAACCCTGGATGTTGGGTTGGTGAAGGATCATTTCCTGAGATGGAGACATGGAATTTCTCCACTTAAAGGCAGTACTTCTAGTCCTGCCTTACTAAATCATGAAGCATCATGTTCAGAATCTGTGACTGCAAACCCCAGCAATATAGTCTATGCTATTCGTATTATTATACAATTACTATTTTTTCTGCTAACTGTGGTCACCTTGATTATTTCTTCATAAGTTGACATTGTATCACTAATGATTTTTTTGTTTGTTTTTAAACATGAAGATGTATTTATCTCCACAAGGATTAGAGATCAGCTCTAAACTAGGAGAGCCTATATAAAAATGGATATTACCTTGTTCATTTGTTCATGGGAAGAAGTGGAAGAGGAATCATCAGCAGTTTCGGAAGAAATCAATTCAATGAAATGAAAGAGGAAATCAAAGTGTCTGGGTGAATTAAATGCTTACAGTCTTAATAGCAGAGGAGGAATCAATTATCCCTTCTGTGCCATTTAATCTTCTTAAAGAGGCCTGACACAGATTAGGAAAATAGGAGCATTGTATCTGATATGGAGAGTGCCAAGGAGTGGTAGTTGACATCACTCTCAGACTTTTGTCTAATATGGAGAAAAAACAAAGCCATAAAACCCGGCATTAGGGAAATCTTTGTCAGATGGCTAGAATATGTGTTTGTGGGGAATAGGTGCTCAACATTCAGATCCTAGTGATCTAGAAGAGTCTTTTTTTAAAAACTTTTACCAAGCAGTGACACAAGTGAGGTTGAAGAAAGCTGAAAAAAGGGGAAAAGGAGGGAAGCACCATGAAAGCTTTAAATGGAGAAATGTCATCACTTAAAGATCATATTAATGTAGGAAGAGGAGAAGATCTCATATGATCTGTCCCACGTAAAAGCTCTGCAGGTGGCCAATAGAAAATTTCCTCTGGTGCAGAAATTGCATAGGGCTCTAGCCTTTCCCCCCAGCAAGCTCCAGCACACGGTTGGAGTATGAAGGGGGAAAGGATCAATAGTGATCAGGAAATTCCATGAGACCAGCTATCCTGGGTCTCACTGAGGGTTTTTGCCAATCAGGGTTGAAAGCTCACAAGCACAAGTTGTCTCCCTGATCCCAGCTGCAGTTAAATCAGTACCAGAAAGCAAGTCAATTCCAGTGTTGGAACACCCTAGAATCAAAATCACTGTGCAGGATAGGATTCTAATCTGTGCCACCTATATACCTGAAGGAATCATAATCAAGGTTCTAGTTTTGCCAGTCTCAGGTTTTTAATAGTTTGATTTTAAGCCCTCCTAATTAGAAGACTTTGAGTGGAAACATAACAATAGGAACAGCACAGCTACGCAAACTGTTTTTTATTGTGTCAAGGAATTATTCCCTAGTGTACTATCAGAAAACTAAGTCTGAGAAATGCAGCATTATAAATTATAATGAATTGAGGAAAAGCTATCTTCATCTAAAATTGCACATTCGAGTTTCTGTTTTTTCTCTGTAATTGAAGAGTCATTCAGCATTGAGGAGATATGAAACTGTTGTTGCAAATAATGGAAAATTCACCAGGTTTAGGGGTATGTTTAGAGACTGACCTGATTCTCACACCCTGATTTGAAATGGGCTTTGGAACTCTAGATCTGAACTGTGGAAGATAAAAAGTAGAACTGCCATGGAAATAGGTTGAAGCACCAAATTCTAAGTCAGATTAAGATCTGGGGTTTTGGTTGGGGCTCATTAGGAGCAAAATCTGAAACATCTAAGGCACGTCTAGTCTACGCGGAATATTGGTGCTACCCCAGTTGATCTTCCAGAGTTTGATTTAACGGGTGTAGTATAGACAGGGTAGATCAAACTCAAAGGGTGCCCCCATTGGTGCTGGTACTGCTGCTTCTCATAAGGAGTAAGGGAAGCTCATGGGAACATTTGCTTCCATCAGCCTCCCACCGCGTGGACAGCACAGAGAGGTGATGTAAAATACCTCAACTCCAGACACATAATTTACTTAGCTGGAGTTGCATATCTTACTTTGACTTCAGATGTAGATGTAGACCAGGCCCTATAGATATGAGGAGGACAAATAACATGTACTTTTAGACTGGACCACTCAGCAAGCATCTCATGAATAATTTCTTTTAAGAGAATTTATGCTAGCAGTTTCTTTAATATGCACTTGGATTGCTTTGGAGTTTACGACCCATTCATACACAGTGCTCACTAAAATGCAATTTCTCTGAACTAGCAGGATTAATGACATATCAAGGAGACAAGGGAATCAGGAACAGGAAAAGACCTTTGACGCAATACACCTATTCGCTGTGTTTCAACCATACCATCATGTTTTGACCGCAAACTTTCAATCTTCTTTCGTTCTGTTCTTAAAATTACCTAAATACCTTTTTTAAAATAAAATGATTGCAGTAGCTTCACTTAAAATCTATTCCATACATGCCCTGTTCTTTGTGAATAAAATCATGCTATTATGTTCATATTTTCCATTTAAATGTATTTCTTTATTTTGGTACTGATATTCAACTCCCACTGAAATAACAGCCTTTTTTTTGACTCCACTGGGAGTCTTATCTGATAAATAATTTTAATAGTGGGCATGAAGATACTGGAAACTGCGCACAAAAATTCAATATAATTTGTCTAAGGCATATACACAATCTAAGTAGACAGAACTTTTCTTTGTAAGAGATGACAAAAGTTAAAAATATAGTTGTTTTGGCTAAATTTAAGACTAGCTACACTTTTATTTAAATTGGTAGTTTCCAAAAAAAAAATTATTACACTATTGCCAGTCATAAACATTCAAAAATCTCAGGTCATAAAAGATTTTAAAATCATGAGAGATTTAAAAACATAAAGTGGGCTTTTATTTAACTGTGATTTTTTAATGCACATTTTCAGCCTTTTCTTCCCAACCCAGAAGGCTAAGCACTTTTTTTGTCTTTTCATAAAAGCTCAAATGCTGATGTAATAACATGACTCCATGAGCTGGGACTTGGGAAAACACCAAATATCATGAGATGTTTTATAAAATCACAAACATTTACAAAGCCTTTTCTGAAAACCTCTTTTGAGATGGATTCGTACCAGATGGCAAACCAAAAGGTAGCACAAAATCATTAATATAATAAAGTGCCCACAAATGGAGTGGAATGCCTAAGTCTACACTCCGCACATCATTCTCTTCTTCCCCCACCACTCTGCGTTTTCTTTCTCCTGTCCTTTTTGGACTTCAAATATCATTATATTATTTTTATTTTTTGCCATTTATTTTTCTTCTTTGTGGGTCTTCTGGGCCCTTGTCTCATCCTTCCCTACTTACACAGATTCTCCAGAAGACTGTAGGCAACTCAGAATGGAGGAATGAAAATCTGCTGCATCTGGTCTTGAAGCAGAGCTGAGGGCCAAAGGATCAAGGAAGAGAACCTTGGACCAGTTTTCTATTAATTGGCCCAACAACCCAGTGTACATGAGCTTCTCCAATGGTTTGTTGAATTCAAGGACACCAGGAGAGCAGAGCTGGCAGGAAAGTGGGATTTTTCCCCAGCAGAAAACTTTCTGCAAACAGAACAAGGAGTCTGGTGCACTTTAAAGACTAACAAATTAATGCAAAACCCACGATATTTTGATTCTGAAATAATTCTGCGGTGCTTTGGGATTTGTAGTTTCAGTTCCTCATTCTCTCCTTTTCTCTAGAGGCTGAGCTTGCTGGACAGGCTACATCTCACATAATACACCAGACTCCCCTTTTGAGGATGGGACCTGATGCATCCTGGGAAATGAAGTCTGTCTCTTAGAACAGGAGCCCACCTAAATAACAGGTTCCAGGTACCTAAATAACACTGTGGGCTGTTTCAGCATCCATATATGACAGTTTTCAGGCATTCAGTTTTTTGACTTAAAAATCAGTTAAAAAAATTAATTTAGTTAAAAAACAATTTTCTGTTGAAAAAACAGTTTTTATGGAAATGGTTTTTGCAGATTAAACAGGAAGCTGAGCTTTTACAAAGCCACTGCTGCTTTACTCACTGTTGCAGTAGCAGGTATGCAACAGGGAAGATCTTAATTCATGGAGTTTTCCTTGTCACAGTTCCTCCTGGGTCCATCTGGCAGCCATCTAAGGCACCTCTGTTCCCACTTTGAGCATGTTTCTTTAAAGTGAAAATGACCAAATCTCTAGGATAGCAATAAGCATTGTAAATCTGTGATGGGCTAAAATATACACAATGCTGAAAACTCAGAGAGCAGTATTTGGAGAGCTCTACAGGGATACAAAATGTGTATCCACATCTGCATCTGTATCCACAAAAATGAGATGCCGATATATGCAGATATCCACAAATCTGCAGGGGTCCAGATATAAAACTTGTATCTGTATCCGCATCCATAGCCACAAAAATGATCTGTGAGTATCCGAATTCACATCCATGGAAGAGGATACCTGCAGATAAAAAGCAGATATCCACCAATTTTCAGGGCTCTAAGGGTATGTCCACACTACAGAGTTTTGTTGGAAAAATGGCTGTTTTTCCAACAAAACTTGAGGAATGTCCACACTGCAATTGCGTTCTTCTGCAAGAAAATTGAAAGAACAGAGGGTTTTTTTTCCCACATTGGTAATCCTCATTCTACGAAGAAGAAGCCTTTTTGTGAAAGAGTTCTTTAACAAAAAGGCATGTATGGAGGGGGAAGAGGGAGTTCTTTCAGAAGAAGAAAAAAGAAAAAGCACAAGTGCCCTGGTGGCCATTCCATCCATAGCAATTACAGCTAACATGCAAGAGAGCATCCATTCAGTCTGGATGCTCTCTTTTGAAAAAGCAGATTGCTTTTTCGATGCACTTTTGCAGTGAAGATTTCTGAAAAAAGCTTCTTCCAAAAGAAGCCTACAGTCTAGATGTAGCCTAAGTGTTTGCCAACCACAAGCACTTAAAAACTCACAAGTCAAGCCTAAAATAAAAACAAAAAACCCTAAGGTTAAACTAACAAGTAAATAATAAATTGGGGAAGGGATGCCTTCTGAAATTTGAATCTTTAAGATTCAAATTTTCAAGTTTTTCCTCTACAACTGTAATAGCTAGATATTTTTTTAAATGAAAAGCAATGCTCCCATAATCACACCACCACCACCACACCAAATATCAGAGGACTCCTCTGAAAGCCACAGGGATTGGTAACATTATAGGCATGACACTAAAAAGTGAAATTTTAAAAGCTAGTGCTATGGAGGTAAAGAAACCTTTTCCATCATGGTGTCAGCAAACTTTATAGAAGCAAAGTTCTTCTGACAGGTTAGTAGTCTGGGAAATCTTCAGTGCTCTGATTGCAGACAGATGCTATGTCTAGACTATGGGGGTTTTCCGGGATACCAGAGGTATCCTGGAAAAACTCAGCTGCTTCCAGGGAATGCATCTGCTCTTCTGCTTTTTTTTGTGTGGAAGAGCAGACACACTCTTTCAGAAGCCCTGTCTTTCTCATGTTTTTCCAAAATTTGGCCCAGTGTAGATGGGCCAAAATTTCGGAAAAGCCTCTTCTGAAAAAACAATCAGAAAAAGGTACACAAATTGTGTAGTGCAATATGCTTACAGTTTTCCGATAGAGCCCCATAGTGTAGACATAGCCAGAGTGGATTAAAGATGATTAAACATATGTGAATCAGATGAGCCGCTTAAATATTAGGAAGTCTGTGTCTGAAAAGTGTGACATTTTCTTACTGAATTTCAGCCACTAGCACTTGCTACATTTCTGATAGGTCTTGGAGAATTTAAACTTATAATCTGGATCAATGTCCTAAATAGCTGGTTTGGTTATAATTTAATTCTTAGCTCTGATTTTTGTAGGTACATAGAATCACAGGGCTGGAAGAGACCTCAGCAAGTCATCAAGTCCAACCTCCTGCCCAAAGCAGGACCAACCCTAACTAAATTATCTCAGTCAGGGCTTTGTCAAGCTAGGAATTAAAACTTCTAGGGATGGAGATACCACCACCTCCCTTGGTAACCCATTCCAGTGCTTCACCACCCTCCCAGTATCTACAGCATGATAAGCTTATTTTACCACATCTTGTCATTTCCAGCTTGACTTACAAAATAAAGACAAATAAGTGTCCAGAACTGTAATGATTTTTTTTTAAACATGATCTCCTCCTGAGCAGGAAGTAGCATAGATACAGCAATTTTCACTGTTACCAAGTACGGATGCTAAAATCAGTTAGTTACCTACGATGTCTAGACTGCATTCCTCTCTCGAAGGAGGAATGCAAATGAAGCAGATTGAAAATTCAAATGAAGCACAGATTTGCAAATCTCATGCTTCGTTTGCATAATCGGGTGAGCACGCTTTTTCGAAAAAGCATTTTTCGGGAACCCCCCCTCCCACAGTCTAGATGGGGTTCGTTTAAAAAAAAACCTTTTTCGAAAAAACCTGTACTCATTTTTTCAGAAGTAGGGGTTCTTTCAAAAAAGGTTTTTTTTTTTTTTCTGAAAGAACCCCATCTAGACTGCGGGTTTGTTTGTTTTTCCAAAATCGCTCATGCGATTATGCAAATGAAGTGTGAGATTTGTAAATCCGCGCTTCATTTGAATTTTTGATCTACCTCATTTGCATTCCTCTTCCAAGAGAGGAATGCAGTCTAGAAGAGCCCTCGCAAGTGTTCTGTTGGTTCAGGAGTATACCTTTCCTCCCACAGAATTTTTGTTAAAATATAGCCACAAAATATACAAAGCAAGACTTTTTCATTCCATTCTTGGCACCTTGCTTATTTTTATATTACTCATTGCCTTCCCAAAAATGTCAAAACAACAACAACTATAGGGGAACAAAATAAATATCTTTTAAGAATGGGCTAATGGATGAAGAAATAATAAAGAATTGGAGATAGAAGAAAGGGGGAAGTAAAGGGCATAAACATTATGGAAAGAGGAGCATTAAATTAGTTGAGATGTTGGGGAGAATATAATCAAGAGCAGCTGCTCTGTTTATTCAACTAAAAATCTAAGCTGGTATCAGGAAAATAATTGCTAGCAGTGAAACCTATTAGACATAATAATGAGATTCAAGAGGCTTAAAAAGGTAGTAACATTGCTTAAAATATTTAAAACTCCCAAATTGTCAGATCATATATATGAGAGAAAAATCTTGGTCCAGAAAGGAAACAAATGAACAAGATAATTCAATTCTTTTAATAATTTTTGGGCATAGTAGACATAATCTTACCTTTAGCTTCACTAAACATTTAATACAAATTTCAATAATCAGGGAAATTTGAAGCAAAGCCTTAAACTTTCTACTATTTTGAGCAGTAAAAGTAACATTATGCTGGGGTTTGGGTGAAATCTTGATGAAGTTGATGGATATAATAGCTGTCTTTCATTCGGGATAAATATAAAAAGCTATTAAGCTCCCTTACAGAATAAGAAAACATGACGGGAACCATTTCCCAAACCACCAGGTACATACAAGGAACTGAGCTATGTTGCAAAGTGCAAATGCACTGGGACAGGGGATTGATTTGGAGTGGCTATATGTGTGAGAGAGAGAGGCAGTTAGAAAAACCACATACAGATAAAGGAGGCTGCAAGGAAGTCCCAGAGATAGAAAGAAACAATTGTACCATGACCCTAAGTAGGGATGAAAGTAATTTACATTTCTTACAGGTACTGCTGTATTGCAAACCCTGGCAGGCACTGAGGGCAGGAAGTTGCGGGTGTTGCAATACAACAGCATCTGTAAGAAATGTAAGTGTGGGATGGACTGTGAAGGGGGAGGCACTCAGGCAGGGGTTGGGGTGTAGGAGGAGCTCAGGGTGGAGGTTGGGAGTCAGGACAGTTGTGTGAGGGGGAGCTCAGGGTAGAGTGTGGGGGAGGGGGTCAGAGACAGCAGGTTTGTATATTTTTGGTGGTACCCAGAGTGGGTCCAAGTCCCACCCTCCCATACCTGCCTTGTAAGGTTGGGGGGGGGGGAGGACTCTGGCCCTGGGGTGGGGCTGGAGATGAGGGGGTTGGGATATGGGAGAGGCTCAGGGATGAGGCAAAGGGTTCAGATGCAGGTAAAATTGTTGAACTTGCTTCCTGATCCTGTAACTGATGTGGAGGCCAACTGCAGGCTGTTTTACATAGCTTCCACAAACTAAGGAAGTAGAACCAGATATTCAATTGCTTGAGGTCTCTATAACTACACTGATTTCAGCAGAACTATGCCAAGTTATACTAGCCCCTGAAGCTTTAATATTCTGGTGGGGGGTATATTTATATTTTTACATATTTGCTAAATTCATTTACCATGACTGTATTGTTTTGAATAATTTATTTGGTAATAGGAACATTTCACAGCTTTCACCAATCCATCACTCCCATAAAACACAAGAGAAACAATGCTTACATTATCCCCTGGCAGAGATGCAGTAACCAAAAAACATGTTTGTCAGCTACTGAAGAAACATTGCAAAAATAATATTTTTAAAAAGTCTTGCTTTTCGAAAAGAGGAAAGGAAACCAAACAGAAAAATAATGGAAATGTGCACCTTTGTGCTAATTTATCTTAATCTGATCCCACATCCACTCTTTTCCACACCCCTCCTCTTTCCCACTCAAAACAGAGAGTTGTATAACATGACCTTTTCTTCCTCTGCAATCCCCTTGCACAGAATATTTCTTGAAGTAAAAAAATGCTTAGTTCAGAACAAATACCTGGTTTAGGAAGCTCAGATTATGCTTCAAATTACCAGAGCCCTGAAAATCTGCATATATCCACAGACTATTCTAGTGGATCAAATGTGTATACAAATTTTGTATCCATGTAGGGCTCTACACATTAATATTCTTAATTAACAGACTATAGTGACTAAGACTCCATTCCTTGCACATGCTTAGCTTTAAGAATGTTCATAGTCTCACTGACTTCAAATTGGACTTCTCCTGTGCATAAAGCAAGATTGTGGGCCCATATGACTAGAAATCACAAAAGGAGAATTCTCTCCCATGTTTAAGAAGAACAATAGTTTGAAGTGGGTGACAGAACTCTACCTCAGTATTGCCAAACACCAAATATTTAACAATAAAATAGTCAGGCTCACCAGAAATTATGATTGGCTTTAAAAATCATGAGATTCTATAAAAATAGTAGATTTTATATTCTTTTTATTTGCCTTTGCTTTCTGAGCAGTTAGGGTGCACTGAGGTCACATTTCAAAGTTTTCACCACAGTGCAAGAAACTTAAAGAATGAACACAGAAATCATCATATCGCCATTTGGCTCCAGAAGCTAAGGCTTTAAGGAAAATAAACAAAAAAGACAAAACCATGGGCATTGGCAATATTACTATCTGCTATCTTCACAGAATGGAATTCAGTGTACCCCACTGATCAGACTACTAGATCATAGGCTACATCACCTTGTATTTCCCATCATTTTGCCATAGTAACAGGCTGAGCAGTGCTTTATTCCCACACAAATGCACCCAAGATGTGACAGTCTCTGTTATATTCTCCTCGCCCACATGGAACCCTGTGGTTCTACCACTTTTAGTCTGGATCCGAGAGTGGCAGCCCCCATTTCCAATCATCATGTTAACACAAGACACCCAACTGTAATTGGTACTTGTGAGAAGCTTTCCTGTAACCAGCAGATGGATGATTAAAGTGCAACTTCTTTGAAACCAGGGTGGGGAACCTTAGGTCCTTGCTTAATTTCATCTGGCCCTGGGCAAATCTCTGCAGCACAGGCTGAAAACCCTGGAACTAAGTGCGCCAACTCTCAGCAATTCAGGAAGCTCTGCAGGCTACCTTTGGCTACCTGTACACTGTATCGGAAAAGCTTTGCCGTGTCCAGGGAACCCGTCTGCTCTTCCAAAATTTTCGGCATCCCTGTAAACCTCGTTTTACGAGGAAGAAGGGATGTTCTGAAAAAGGGTTTTTTTCCTGACATTTGGCCCAGTGTAGATGGGCCAAATGTTGGAAAAGCCTCTTCTGAAAAAAGAAGCGGGAAAAGCTACACAAATTGTGCAATTTGCGTAGCTTTTTCCGGAAGAGCAGTGCAGTATAGATATAGCCTTTGTCTACAGCTGCAGCCTCCAGAGCTTCCATCGGCTGGGAACCATAGACAATGGTTCCCATCAGCAGGGAATCATAGAGCTGTAGGGGTGGCATCTGCAGGCCAAGGCAGTGTGCGGAGTTGCTCCCTCTCACCCTCCCCTCCCCCCTGAGGCTGCAGGGACATGTACCAAACACTTCCAAATCTGGGAGCTGGTGGAAGTATGTACCCCACACCTCCTCCTGTAATCCATCCTCTTGCACCAACTCCCTCCTGTACCAAAATTCCCTCCCCAAATCTGCACCCTTACTCCCTGACTCAGCCTGGAACCCCCTCCCCCACCCTGAGCCCTTCATTTTCAGGCCCACCCCCATTACAGTTGTCAACTTTCCCAACCCAAAGCCATTGTGAATGGTGTCCTGTCCATCTAGTTGGGAAAGTTGGCAACCCTAATCCCATAACCCTGGGGAAGCCCCAAACCTGCACCCACAGTCCCGGCTGTGCGTGGCCCGCAGCTGATTTTTTTTCTGGGGGTCAGTGGCTTATGTTAGCAAAAAGATTCCCCACCACTATTCTAATCAGACAAATTGTCTATTCACCCAAGTGCAGCGAAAAAGGTTAAAGTTACAGGAGCTCTGTATGCCTAGGTCTTACCTGGAACTCTTAGCTGCCTTTGACATTCCACCAGGCCTGAATCCCAGCCTTACTACTCTTCCTGAACAGTCACTGACCACTGAAGCTCCCTCCTTCTCCAGAGGAAGATTTTCATTGTCTAGTGCCCCTTTTATCTTAGCGCCTCAGCCTTGGAGAAACAGCCCCTTGGAAACAGCATCTTCTCTATTGAAAGCCCAGCTACTATTTCTTTCACTCCCATCAAGTCTTGTCTTGCTACTGGCCATTGTTATCTCCCTTAGTCAGACTAAGGAATGTCAAGAGAGAGAAGAGATCTTGCACGTTCTCCATAATGACAATGTAGCACAATGAAACATTCATGCCCAGAATAATATATTCAAAGTCAGTTTATTGTTTAAAATTTCAGTCCACTTAATCTTCAATTAAGGAACACTCAGAAAATACTGCAAGAACCATACTGCATTGTACAGTATACACCTCTAAAAAATACTGCTTTTGCCCCATGGGCAATGTAAAAAAAAAGACAAACATATACCCCATACAATTTAAGACAAGGACAGGAACTGGACCAATACGGGTGTCCTTGTGACCACTTCACTTCCTCTCAGGATACCTTTCCCCCTCAAAGCGAAGCAACAGAAACTTGAGCATTCAGCCGAAAGCATATTTAGTAGTCAAAGGAAATGAATGGTCTCTCTGCATGGATGCAAGTTCCTTAATTCCAATGCATAATATGTTTACTAGTATTAGTACGTTTTCCATTTAAAAGTGAAGGTGCTGTGCTGTAAGTTGCTATTTTTGAAATATTTGTACACATGCCCCTTCCCTCTCTACCCCAAATGGAACTTTAATAACCGACAGTTTCATACCAAAAATAACAGGCAACAACTCCTACCTTGGTTCTAGTTCATATCATTGAAATAAATACCAAATACAGTACTGATTTTTGGGACACCGAGGAAACTTATTGTATATATAAAAATAAACCAGTGGAAGATTGTGATTTTCTTATTCCATCTTCTGTAGATTACTGCATATTATATTGCTACAGCTGAGAAGGTTCATAACATGTTATGCTTTTGTAGTGTACTTCCTTTTTGACTGCTTCAGAAAAATGAGTTGGCACGTCTTTTTTTGTGCTTTTCAAACACAGATTTCCATAGGAAAATAGTGCCATGTAACTGAAGTCACTGATTTAAAATTAAACTAGCATCATATTATTAAAACAGAGAGTGTCACCTGAATTTATATATGTAGCATAGAAGAAAAAAATGCAAGCCAGATAAAGGACTGCATTTTGATTTTATAAAGTTTTTTATATGGCAAGTTTTTGTTTCACAATTGCAAAATAAGTTAATACAAAATAAGAATTTGTACATGAAAAACCACCATTATTGCATGTACCTTTTCAACTGAGGTACAAAAAGGTTTAATTTCAATACATAAACATAGTTACAACATTTTGGGTCATCAGACAGACAGTATTTTGAATATAAAAAAAAAATGTTTTTTTCTGTTCCATGAGACACTGTCAGTGCTGAATACTGAATACAATTGTTATAACATGTGACACTTTTAAGTCACTTAACCCCTGTGTCATGGAAAATTCTGCCAAGTTTCTCTACAGCTCATCATGCTTGTATGTGAACTCCCTCGCAGATATAAATCCATCACGGTCTTCGTCTTCTTTATCAAATATGTCTTCAGTCAAAACATCATGATAGCTGTCATTTATTGGTGCTCCATGCTTTTCAAATTCCTTCTTCAAATATTCTTTCACCTGTTGAGCAAAAGAGATGAATAGTTTTCATCACAAGACTTTATTAAAATTCAGTTATTGAAGAAGAGGCAAGCATAGGAAAATCTATCATATTTGTATGGATATACTAGACAATAAATATCTACTCCCCACTATCACTAAGGTTATAAACTTGTCTGATAGCGTTCTGCAGTCTCTCTCAGAGATGGTAATAAGGTCTCTGATATAAAAGGTAGTAAAATAGCAGGCACAAATTATCATAGCTTTAGAAAAATGAGCCATGAAAGCATGTCCTTTAGTCTGGCTGGCTGTACTGTAAAGTGAATATAACTAAGGAATGGAAATGTTTGGCTTCCAGTTATTCAGAGGACAAAATAAATTTTTCTAGCTCACAAATATCAGACAACAGTCTTAGATTCATCTAACCAAAAAAAAAAAGTGTCTGTTTTAAATCTTTATCAGCATATTGGGTTGAGTTTCCAGATAAAATGTATTTGGGAAACTGTCCACTTCTAGCATTTACTACAGGAACAGAAATCACTGTGTTAAAAAATTATTCGAACACCAGAAAAATCTTACCTATGAGACACACATTTAAAAACTGTTTAAACTCATTGCTGGACCATACCTCTGCAGACTGATACAAGTAGATAAACATAACATTGAATTATTCTGAGTGACAATTCAATCATCATTCAGTTTTTAAAGCTTTTCTATCTTAACTCCTGAGCATTCCAAACCGTACAACCTTCTGCCAGGGTAGGAAGATATTGTACATTAGGTAATTACAAATGATTTACCCCACATATCCAGGATTTTCTTAGGATTAAATTCACCCCAAGACAATGGGTCATTTCTGAGTTTTAAAATCTGTTTTTTTCCACTTCAGTGCACTGCTTTCCTTTGTGGCATTTGTTATGGTAAGTCAACAGGTATTAATATATCGATAATTTGCTAGGCTGGCTAACACAGGACATCAGTCTTTCAGCTCTAATTCCAATCCTCAACTGAAAAAACAAAAAGGAGTGTAGTGACCTGACCTAGCCCCATAATACAGGGGTTTCCAAACTTTTTTTTGCCCGAGGCCCACCTGTGCAGCTGCAATTGGCATTATGGCCCATTATTAACATTCATCTGTCACGGGAGGAGGGCACTGTGGGACATGTGTAGCTCTTCACCTCTGCAGGGCCCTGGGCAAGTGAGCAGGCAAAAGGGCTACACGGGTGCCACAGCTAGCTCCTGCCAACACCCTTCACCTCTCCTGCTCGAGTGGACTGAAGTCATCACCTGGCAGCCCTGCCCTAGTCACCAACCCAGCACCCTGCCCTTCTTCACACACATCAGGTGGAAGAAGGTGCTTGAGGTGGGCTCTGCTGTTACCTTGACAGTCCTGGTCATGGCATTGTACAGGTGGTAAGAGAGCAGCACCACCAAGCCCTAGCCCTAAGGAGGCTACCGGGTTAATATTCCAGGATGCCCAACAGCCACAACTCCTCAGACCTCCAGCCACATAGGGAACCATCGCCTTCTGTGGCTGGCCCCTTCTCTTCATCCTCTGCTCAGTGACCCTAATCTGCCCTCTGCCACCCAGTTGGGTGCTGGGCTCCTCCAGCCGGGTGCTGGGCTCCTCCAGCCCTCAGTAGGGGCCATTATACTCTGCCAATATATATAATTGGGGGGGGGAGGGAACAACCCCCTACCTCAAACTCTCCCCAAGGTGTACCATGCAGGAGTATGCTGTGGCCCACTATATGGGAACCCCAGCCTGAAGGGATGTTTTGAACATCAGAAAAGCTATATTGTATAGCTAGTATGCACTGGTATAATTCAGTAGGAAGAAATGAAGTGTAAAATGTCAGGAGAGACCCAGGACAGGATTGTTATACATATAAAAGCCTACATGGCTAGAGTTTTTTATTTTTAGTTTAAAATAAAATAAACCACCACTAAAATATTCCATAAACACAGGCCACAAAACTAAGTGTAGAAATCTGCAGTTCTTCCACCATTAAGTTCTTCTATATAAAAGCAGAGTTCCAATCAGAAAAATAGCCAGCAGAAGACAAACCAATATTAAATGATGCATCCTTTCAGGAATGTGACAGGATGAAGTGGCATCAGATGTTGGCGTTACAGCAGTAGGATTTGAAATCTAAGTTGTGGTACAAAAAAGTTCAAAATAATGTTTCACTTCTGAAAAGTTTTGAAATCACACAAATCAATATAAAAATTTGAAATGCTGCAAACCACACTTAGAATGGGCAACAGGGAACAGATCACTTGATTATTACTTGGTCTGAAACACCTGGCTTTAGCCACTGTTGGAAGACAAGATACTGGGCTACATGGCTCTTTGGTCTGACGGCTGTTCTAATGCCATAGTCCACTAGATCCTTTCTTGACAAATATGAAATTTTACTTCAACCTTTATGAAAAAGAAGAATTTCCTTTTCTTTTCTTTTATTTCATTCATTTAACTTTGTTGAGAAGTTAGCACACTCACCTCATCCTTGGATAGCTTCCAGTCATCATTAAGATCCATTTGTTGGAATGACTCATGAGATCTTGGTCCACTTCTAATTTCTAGAAGATCAATGTTGAATATCAACGTGCTTTCAGGGGGAATTTTTCCTATGGAAGATGTTAAACATTAAGACAAATTAAATGTTACATTCAGTACCTTAAAAAGTCCATCCATATTTTGGCAAAGTCTTCTATTAATCCAGTTTCATTAAAGTTAGTTAGGATTGCTGGTGACTTAATAAGAATTGCTGTGTGCATAGTAGAGTGCAGGTACAGTCTGACTTATTCAAACTAAGTGGCCTGCTGAGAGAGAAACATGTATGTACCTTTACACATACCAGCCATTCCACTGAAAACAGATATGCACATAAGTCAATCTACAAACATCAATGCTTTTGGAAGACAATGTTCTATGTCAGCCTCAGACAGTACAGTGTAGAGCAAGGAGTGATTTTGTAAAAGGTGGTCTCTGTGCTGTCCCTGTCCGGAATGGGGCTCTAAATTCAGTTGGCACTAAAGGGATGACAAGGCAGCTCCTTTTTTTCCTTCTCCCTCTCTGTTTATTTTGGGTCTGCACATCCTAAACTCAAAACTCCGGTCATCTGAAGAAGTGGGCTGTGCCCACGAAAACTCATGATACCATCTACATGTTTTGTTAGTCTATAAAGTGCTACCAGACCATTTGTTGTTTTTTTAAGGCAGCTCAGGATAGCCAGAGCCTAAGAAAGTCCAGCCCACATTTCCTATATAAGCAGCAGAAATGGGAAGGGTGTCAGAGCACTGCTCTATGCCGGGTGATCCTCCCACTGCTGGCTTTCGGGCTGCAATGCAGAATTTCAATTTTTAAAATATACTGTGGGTTAATCTGATTGTACCTGTGTGCTCAGTGTACATGCACTAGGTGAATTAGCTCATTTTTGATGTTTGAATAAGCTGCTGGTTTTCTGGGGGCTGACACAGAAAGCAATCCACTTGTGTCTCAAAATGATTGGAATTTTTAAATTTAATCACACACTGGCTTTCCCTTAGCATTTGGGGCCAATCAGTAAGACAGTTTAAATTATTTAATGTTTGAGTCACACAGCTATCAGAAGCACATTTTCATTTCTGTGCCTGCTGTGCAACAGGAGTAGAATACACATTCTTCTTTTGACATGCCAGACAACAACTCTCTGCCCCCAACAGTATCCAACAGCTCTGTGAATGATTCCTTCCTGCCATCTCTTTAGGTGCAAATGATCTCCAGAAAGCTCAGCTACACTGAATCATAGTAAAAGAGATGCTAACAACCTTCTAACATATGCAAGTGGGTACAGAGTCTTGCAAGCACAACTGGAAGGGAACAGTGGGTGAGAGGTGATTCTTCTTAGGGTTTCAGGAATGAGTGCAACTCATTCTCCAGGTGAAAGATCAATGGCTGCAAGGATGGAGGGCATGGGGATAGCATATTTGTATTGAGGAAGGTCACATGAAGAAAGAAAACGGGCCAGTTATTTCACGTACTGTTGAAAGCATTATTTAAGAATAACTGCAGACAGGCACACACTTGACAGTTTTCATAAGAGCAAACTACTTCTTATGGCAACTGGCAGGTTTGTTTAATGCTTCAGCAGGCCTTTAACATACAAAACAAAGTCAGACTGTGTGTATTGACAAGTCTTCTTTGGAAATCCTGGGGCAAGCTCTCCCATTACCTTGTATCTCAATTATTTACACTTTTTCTAAGTAAATGTATGGAAAGTGACATCAAGTGAAAATTATAGCATTTGACATCCTTTTTGTGTATTTATTTACACTGGTGCATGGTAGTTAAGAATTAGGTCCGGTGGGCATCCTCTTAGCAAAAGACTAGCCTGGGTGCATTAATTTAAATTACACGATAAAAGCTTTCTTTGCTTCTTGCATCACTTCTTAAAGACAAAAAAAGCGTTTCTAGAAAGCTATAGCTGAAAGTATTATTTTATTTAGTTACCCTCACTCCTTGCTCCTCCAATTTTGCTAGAATACACTGCCACCCACTCCCTGTATATGGAATCAAATATTCCCAGTTCCTAACCTCGCCTTTGGATTATGAGAAGGTACAGTAGATGAGTTAAATTTCCTCTGAAAACACTTCCTCCTTCTGTGTTAAAGATCACGTATTGCCATAGATCCAAATGATACATGCAACCCCCAGTGATACAAGTACTTAGCCCTATTAACTGTTCAAATAATAATTAAAAAAACAATTATTGTTGTAGCCCAGCAGGAGGCTCTCTCCAGTTTTGACTTTCTTGCCCTAAAGAGACATCTGGAAGTATTTACCACCTTGGAAAGTGAAAAGTCACTGCTAAAGTGATGTGGGGCCATATTACCACTATCCATTCTGATGCATCAATACTACAAAAGAGAAGAGTGACAGGGGATTTGATAGCAGCTTTTAACTACCTGAAGGGGGCATTCCAAAGAGGATGGAGAGAAGCTGTTCTCAGAAATGACAGATGGCAGAATGAGGAGCAATGATCTCAAGTTGCAGTGGGGGAGGTCTAGGTTGGATATTAGGAAAAACTATTTCACTCGGAGGGTGGTGAAGCACTGGAATGGGTTCCTTAGGGGAGGTGGTGGAATCTCCATCCCTAGAGGTTTTTAAGTCCAAACTTGACAAAGCCCTGGCTGGGATGATTTAATTAAGGTTGGTCCTGCTTTGGGCAAGGGGGTGGAGCATATACAAACCTGGGCAATGGCTAGAATTTCCCAATGGGCTTAACAACAAGGACAGGGTGAGGACTGATGTGTCGGCAGGTGTGTGTATCGGTAGACATGCCATAGAAGTGTACTGAGAAGGTAGCAAGGAGGGCCAATAGCCAGACAGAGAAGCACTTTGATACTGAGAAAAATGTAAGAGAGCATATTTTTCAGTTGTGTGCTGACTGCAAAGAGTCTTGGAACTATGAGCAAAGAAATTATCTACTGGTTCTTAATTCTTACTGTGTTCAGGAAAACAGGACTTTATGTACATTCTTTGTAATTATGCAGGACTGCATCAACAAAATATCTGATTCCTATTAATTTATCTTCCTAATGGGAACAGCCTGCAAGACCTGAAAAAACAGTTAACTATTTAATACACAAGTGTTAATATATTATAGTAGTTGTTTTATAGTAATGTAGTATAGGAATGTCAGCTTGAGGAAGATTTAAAAGTATTACCTTTCCCTTCTTTTCCATAAGCAAGGGATGGAGGAATAGTTAGTTGCCGCTTTTCTCCTACACACATATCCCTCAAACCTTTGTCCCAGCCTTTAAGGACTTCCCTTATGCCAAGCGTAAACCACATAGGTTGACCATTGTTGTGCTTGTGGCTGAAAAATAAAGAACAAAATAGTTTAGTCCCTAAACTGTTCAATATATCAATGAAGATTAACTATTATACAAAGTTGAAGAGGCTCACACTGCAGAATTACAGAACTAAAACCCAGCCTAAACAATAATTTTGCATCTCTTTAGTGACCGCAGATTTAGTCTTTACATATCTAAAGCACAGAAAAAATGTTAAACAGTGCAGTGAAATTAAAAGCAAAACAAAATCTCACCCTATACATAAAGATGTTGGTGCTTAGAGGTGGCACATTTTCTTTCTGTACCTGATGCAGCAAATCTAGTAATGTGTTTCTCTGAAAATTGATTTCAATTTAGTTACTGATCATTGTAGAAATGAAATCATACTGTTACGAAGATAAGTCATGGCTGTATTGATTAGTTGGTAGGCAATAAAACCTAAGATTTGTTTGTACACCTTGATGGTAGGTTGTAAAATATGTAGCATGTTTAAAAGTGTTAACTATGTTTGTCTTTTGAAATAATCGTATCAGGTAGAAACTCACTACAACTACACAACAGATGTGTAAGTTTAGCACAGAGGAAGTAAATGGATAAAGGGAGAACTTTAAGTTCAGATTGGAGGGGAGGAGTTACATTCTACCTAATTGAAATTTGGCTAGTATGGGGTATAACCACCATATAGCTGCAGCAAGCCAGAGGATTCCTAGGCTCCAATTCAATTAAATTCAATTCAATTCAGCAGGTGAGTAATCACACTCATATTTAACAAAACATTTAAACAAGTCATTAAAGAATTTTATTCCCACTGACTTCCACGGTATGTAACATACATTTAACTTTCAGTATGTGTTCAAATGCTTACTTTGATCTGAATGGGACACTTGCATAAGTAAGGAACATACTTAAGTATTGTGCTGGAATGCGGCCATAGCAAATAGTAGAGATGTTGGATACCGAGTTGAATAAAATTGTGTGATCGCATCAAATTTTAGCAGTTATGTGTCTATTTGATTGTCCCCAAGGGCGGGGCCAGCAGCCAATGCACTTTTGGGGAGCTCCCTGCCTCCCTGCACTGCTACCTCTGTATCAGAAGCAACAGCATGGGCGGCAGCACTCCCTGCCTGTGGGGGGCCCGAACTCCCCATGGATAGAGGCTTCACCAGCATCCCACAGAACAACCTCTGTCTACAGGGAGCCTGGGCCTGCCATGGACAGAGGCTGCTCTGTGGCAGCCTCTCCCTGCTTCCCCCCACCCTACTGCCTCTTCTAGAGACAGCTGCGCACAGGAGAGGTGAAGAGGAGCCGGTGCTCAGGGGAAGCTGGCTTGAAACCCAGCTTCCCCGGAGCACTGGCTCTTGCTTGCCCCTGTACCACGCTGCCTCTGTGGGAGGCAGCAATGGGGAGGAGGGGCAGGTGGTTCTGCAGGAGCCAATACGCATGGAGAGCCAGCTTCCTGTGTGTACTGGCTCCCTCCTCCCCCCGTCCGTCCTGCTGCCTCTCTATCAGAGGTAGACGCACAGGGCGGGGGTTGGGGGAAGGGGAAAGGAAGGGAGGGAGGTGGCTCCACAGGATCCAGTACTCATGGGGAGCCAGCTTAAAGGCTGGCTCCCCATGGGTACTGGCTCTTGCCTCCCTCTGCCCCGGATAGAAAGGCAGCAAGGGTGTGTGTGCATGTAATTTAAAGGATTAACTGATAAGCCCAGGCTTACTGGTTAATCATGTAGTCGACTACACGTTGACATCCCTAGCAACCACACTGTACAGGACTCTTTACTTTAGACAGCATTCAGGAATCACTGCTAGCAGCTCATTCTGTTGTGTACTGTGACGGTTATATACTATGATGTCAAGTATCAGAGGGATAGCCGTGTTAGGACTCCTCGCCACTTTTGCAGATTCAGACTGTGGCACCTTATAGACTAACTGAACTGTTGGAGCATAAGCTTTTGTGGGCAAAGACCCACTTCGTCAGATGCATCTGACGAAGTGGGTCTTTGCCCACGAAAGCTTATGCTCCAATACTTCAGTTAGTCTATAAGGTGCCACAGGACTCCTTTCCGCATATACTATGATTGAATATCAGTTATATAGAAATACTAGAATAGAAAAAAGTGCCTCCAAACCACTTCATGGAGAATTTAGAACAGTGTCTCCCATCCAAGTGATGACCAGGCCCAATCTTGTTTAGTTAAAATCTAAGCACTTCAGAGCTCTGCAGTTAAAATCTTTCATTAACCAATATGGTTGATTATCAGTGAAAATAGTAACATTTTGTTTTTATCTGATTTTTCTGGCCAGCTGTATTTACCAGCTATTGAAAGAACACTGGTAAAAAAACAAACAACAGAAATTAGTTAGTAATGGAAGATGTCTTAGATAAAAGAACAAACATTAATACAATTTATTTACAAGAGGCTTAAAAGACTATCTATAAACAGATGATTGATCACAATTTACTATTTAGTGAAAGATTTTAGTTCAGATCTGTACAGAGAGAACAAGCAGTCTGTAGTTGGACTCTTGTAGAAAGACATATATTTTGTTTTTAGTTTGCAGATTCTTTAACATGTTCATTGCTGCTCATTGCCACAGTATGTGACCAACTTTCATGTAAACTCATTAGCAGTAGTGAAGCTGGGTTCCTGGAATTTCTGGTTCTTCTCTCTTTTGGAGATAAAATTTCTCTTTGGAGTAGTAGATTTTTTCAGTTGGATTTCAGAGGATTTTTTGAAGCAGGAGCGGGGTAGAAGGATGTTTAGATAGAAGATATCAATGTTACAACTGCCACTTTTCCTTTAGTGGAAATTACTTTGTAAAATTAGAGTGTCCTAGAAACAAATTCTGGATTGGCCAGATCTCTGAAAGTTTGTTCGGGAATCAAATGTCCCTTTCTGCACAGGAGAAAACTCACTGAGTTACTCAAGACTATTTATTAACATAGAATTACCCATGTATAGTTGCAAAATTGAGGCAATATCTGAATTGTAAAACATGTTTGTGTAAGGGTTAAAGCCCCAGTCCTTCTAAGAGCAAGGTGGACAAGAGGCAGCTAGTGGGCTGAATTCGACTCACCAAGCCAGAAGATCTGGCCCACGGCCACCACGCCAGTACCCTTACTACAGAGCAGGGGCAGTCACTTTAAAGAGCAGGCTGCTAACTGCTCTGCAAGCTGGGCAGGGAGGAAAAAGCTTCCCCGGCTATCCCCACACCCTAGCAAAATTTCCAAGCTCCCATTGGCCAGTTTCTGGCCAACAAGAGCTGAGAAATTTTGATGAAGATAAGGGCAGTGAATGAAGCCTCGTCACTCCCTCTTCCCACCTTGTGCAAGAGCACAGCCAGGTGGAGCTACCCACAGGTAGGGAGTCTGCAGAGCAGCTGGGTTGGGTGCTGCCTAGGTAAGTGACTCCCAGCCAGAATCTGCCTTTGGCAGCCCATTCCCTTTTTCCCCAACTACCTGTTCCAGGCCACCACCCAAACCCTTTGTACCTCCTCTCCCCATCTTCTCCAGGTCACAACTCCCTCCTAGACCCTGTATCCCCTCCAACACCTCTCCCCCAGACCAGACTCCTCTCCTGCACCAATACCCTTTCTGCACCCCAAGTCCTTGCCCCAGATTATATCCCCCTCCTTCACCCAAAGTCCTTCTCAGACCCTCCCTCCTGCATCCCAGTCCTCTGTCCCAAGCTCCCTTCTGCACCCCATCTGCTGTCCCAGACCCCACACCCTCTCCACAGAAGTGCAACCCTTCACCAGTTACCAAAATGTTGGAATGGCCTCCCATTAAAAATTATTGCCTAAGTCTGTTCTAAGAGCTCCACAAGAAACTGTCTGAGGGAAGTGACTTGGATGTTTGGGAGCCAAGTAGTTTTATTTTTGGGTCTTCATTGGGGTGGGGGAGGGAGAGAAAGGAAGCTATTGATGGGGTTTAGTTGTTTTACACATATATTCTACTATCCACACACCCAAGCACTTTTTAAAGATCATCTGAATGGCCAAGAAAAGCTTTAGGCCAGCACCTAGTGCCTTAGCTATATGTATTTATCTTACATATATAAATATAAACATATATAAATATGGAGGGGAAGTTTGAGCATTGGCCTGCTAAACCCATGGTTGTTAGTTCAATCCTTGCAGAGGCCATTTGGGGCAAAAATGTCAGGAATGGTACTCAGTCCTGCTGTGAAGGCAGGGGACTCAGCTTGATGACCTTTCAAGGTCCCTTCTGGAGATAGGCAATCTCCATAATTTTTTTTATATTGTATCCCTTTGGTGTATATATGATCGTGCCAATTTTCTTTCACAATTTGATCTGAGAAAGTGGCTCTGGCCCACGAAAGCTCATCACCTAATAAACCATCCTATTAGTCTTTAAAGTGCTGCATGGTCCTGTCTTTTGTTTCAGCAAGACCAGACAAACACGGCTACATCGCTATAACTATGCCTGAAAGAGTTACTTACGTGGAGTGAAACATTGAACCATCCTTTCCCAAGTAGCCTTCATAATGCACCAACATCATATCCCCCCATTTAGTTTTCCTGTGGCAGATGAATGGCTTCTGGAGCACCTCAATCTTCACTTCGGCTTCTGGGATAAGCGCCCCCGTGCTACAGGTAACAACCACAGTGAAAAAGGGAACCCAGACTGCAAGCCGCATCCTTGAGACACAGGAAGGCTGTTTTCTCGAAAATAAGAATAAAAAGCACCCTAGGGGTGTGCAAGGGGCTTTTCTCCAGCAGGGAGCGTGGAGCCCGGACCGATCCGTCTCTTGGGTCAGTTACAGCCAGTGCCTTGAGCAGTCCCCATCAGGTGCCTCCAATATTGCCGGCACGGAGGAGCCAGACTGACTCGCTCACGCAGCCAGGGCGCTGGGCTGGGCAGGTCTCACTGGCCCCGAAAGCGCCTTAGGGCTTCCCAGGACTCCAGCCCCTGCAGAGTGGGCGGTGCCAGGGGAAGAGGAGTGAGCCGGAGCCATCCTCGGCTCCTCCCTCCCGCCAGCCCCTCCCCGCAGCAGCAGCAGACGTGGCAAACTTGGCCACCAAACTCCACGCTGCAAACTTCAGCTGGCCAGACCCCAACCCGCAGCAGCGGGGCGCCTCTCCCTCTGATTGGTTCTTCCCAAGAGGCGGGCCAGAAAAAGTCGCCATCTATTGGGAAGTGGACCTGCCTGTCTGCCCTCTCGCCCAACCGGCGGCCGGCGCTGCTCCGCGCTCGAAGGCAATGATTGGCGTTCCGCTCCGTACACAATCCGGCACTGCGTTGGAATCCTCGCACAATGGAACCGGCTGCCGTGCGCCGCCGATTGGGTGGCGCGGTTGCCGGCGCAGCACGCTGATTGGTTGCTGCAACCTCCCGCCTTCCGCCAGGTTCTGGGCGTTCCATCGAGCCCTTGCCCGACTTCGCGCAGGCGAGTCACGTGCTGGCCGCGCCGCGGGAGGCTGGGCCGTCCCGCCTGCTGGCGGGGCTGTGAGGCGGCGCCTGGGGCATGCGGAAGCCTTTGTGCGCTAGCGGCGGGGAGGCGCAGGCTGCAGCGAGCCCCAGGATGGCCCTGGGCGTGGGTGGCTCTGCGGAGGGGCGCCGGGGGCGGCTGGAAGCTTAAAGGCGCCTGCGGGCGGGGGAGGGGGGAGCGGCGGCGGCTCCTCCCCGGGCCCGAGCAGAGCTGGATGGGGGGGCCTTTGCCACCATGGAGGGGGTGCTGTACAAGTGGACCAACTATCTGAGCGGTGAGTGTCCTTCCCGCGGGAGCCTGGGCGCGCCGGGCCCGGGGCTGTGCTCCCCCGGGGCGCGATTCTCTAGGTGTGGGAGTTGCTGTGGGGGGGCATGGTGCAGCCGGGTAACTTTTGGCCGTAGAATCCCAAATCGCCCCCTCCTTCGGGAGAGCCGGGCTAGCCGCGCCCCTTGCATGGAGGCACCTCCCAGAGCACGGGGGTGGCCAAGCCCTGAGCCTGGCGCGAGCCTCCGCTCCAAATTTGCCTCTCGGCCGCTGCAAGAACGCCCCGAAGACACACAACTGGCGCCCGGGGCTTGTCAGCGCCGGCAATGTTTTAGACTCAGACATCTAGCTTGTATTGCGTATTATGGAGACAAAGGGTACCATAAAAATCTGAGCACTAGTACATCCTGGTGTTTGCATAGCCTTGTATTTCTAATGCAAATCAAGTTCAGCTGCTTTATGGCACCCGAAACCAATAGGCCTTGATACATAGGGTGGTGGTTAGTTTTTTTTTTTTTTTTAAACAGGACTGTGTCGCACTTTAAAGACTCACAAGATGGTTTAATAGGTGATGAGCTTTCGTGGGCCAGACCCACTTCCTCTGAGGAAGTGGGTCTGGCCCACGAAAGCTCATCACCTATTAAACCATCTTGTGAGTCTTTAAAGTGCTACACTACACAGTCCTGTTTTTTGTTTCAGCGGCACCAGACTAACACGGCTACATTTCTACCACTTTTTGAAAAAAGACACTGTTTTCTTAGCACTCCTGCTTCACCTGCCCTCCTGATACTGTTGTTATATAATTATCATTAATCATAATAATTAGTAGAAATACACACGTGCATTTACCAGATGCTTTTTTCAGCACTCAGCAATTCCTGACCTTATTGTTCAGAGATTAAAAAACAAGGGACACTCCTGTAATAAAGAAGTTCGTAATCCAACATTTTGCTACAATCTAGAGAATGAATGCTGTAAAAAAAAACATATCTGGCACTAGAATCCAGCTGGATCTTGGTCTTTATTTATACACCCATACTGCCAAACTTCAAAATATACCATCTAAATAGAAAGCCATTGTAGCAGCACCAGCTTGGTTCAGATGCATGTAGATGAAGATTTTCCCATTACCAGTCTAAAGCTGGTGGTCTGTGATTTACATAGCTGTTGGATTTAGACACACATCTGTTGAAATGTGCTTAAAGTTAATGGAAGATCTAAATCTTTTAGACTGTTTTGGAAATCTCAGTCAAGAATTGATTGGATAAAACCATACAGAACATGATCTTCCATCTTTGCTAGATGCGATGGGTCAGATTTCTGTGTTCTGGTATCAAATTAGGCTGTGTCTAGAAAAGTTGAGGTTTTGTTTGTTGTGGCTTTATTAAAATGAAGTGTACAGGCAGTCCCCGGGTTACATGGATCCGACTTACATCGGATCCCTACTTACAAACGGGGTGAGGCAACCCCGCACTAGCTGCTTTCCTCCAGCAGACCAGGGAGACGCGAAGTTAGTGCCCCCCTTCCCCAGCAGACCAGGGAGATGCGGAGCGGCTTTTCCCAGCAGACACCACAGCTTGAGAATAAAGGACTGAGGGAAGTGAGGTGTGGGAGAATAAAACAGCTCTGGAGAAATGTTTGGCTAGAGTTTCCCCTACAATATGTACCAGTTCCGACTTACATACAAATTCAACTTAAGAACAAACCTACAGTCCCTATCTTGTATGTAACCCGGGGACTGCCTGTACATAGATCTGTTTGAAAAGGGACACATGCTGTCTACAGAACTGCCAACCCCCAAAATCCGGACTCGGGCCCCCTAAAAACCACAAGTTTGGCTTGAGAATCATGAGGGTTTTTTAAATTTGGTTTTGAATTTTTTATTTTCCTTCTGGGTTTTGAGCTATTAGGATCACACTGTAGAGTATTTTCCATCAACAGTTAGGGCCGTTGGCTGTGTCTAGACTGGCATGATTTAGCGCAAATACTTTTAATGGAAAAGTTTTTCCGTTAAAAGTATTTGCACAAGAGAGCGTCTATATTGGCAAGTGCCTTTGCGCAAAAGATTTGCTTTTGCGTAAAAGCATCCATGCCCAGTATAGACACGCCTTTGCGCAAGAGAGCTCCGATGGCCATTTTAGCCATCAGGCTTTCTTGCACAAGAAATTAAGGTGCCTGTCTATACTGGCCCTCTTGCACAAGAGGGCTTATCCCTGAGCGGGAGCGTCAAAATGTTTGCACAAGAAGCACTGATTTCTTACAGTAGAACTTCAGTGCTCTTGCGCAAATTCAAGCAGCCAGTGTAGATAGGCGGCAAGTTTTTCCGCAAAATCAACCGCTTTTGCGCAAAATCTTGCCAGTCCAGACGCACCCAAACACTTTAAAAACAACAGCCTTTTTATATATCAGTGGTCTTTGGCTTTAAGAAAAACTCCAAATAATGTAAAATTTGCGATAGACCTTGTGTAGTCAACTCTCATTCTATCTATAAAGTTACATTTTGAGGATCTAAGTGGGGAAATAAAATAGGCCATACCTACTTGGATTTTTCTTTGGTGCCAGAATTTTTATGGTGGAGTAGGAACAATTTGTCTCCATATCATACAATAAAATCTAGAGACCTGTGGCTAAAACATAGCTGGATCTGATAAGATCCAAGTGCTAAATATGTGTGTTTGCTGTGTTCTTGCTCTAGATTATGAAGGGTCCTAAATTTTTCTGATTAGATAGCTGTTTTCTGTTAGAAGCAGCTGTCGTCTACTTTGATGGTATAATTTGGGAACTTGAAGCCAAAAAATGGAAAGATATGACAGGTTCCATGTGTTTGGATATGTTACTTTGTGGTGTACTGAGTACTGATGCACCGTAATTCCAATTTTACAATTAAATTTGAGCAACTGCATTTCTTCTGTATTTAGCTGGTTTTAGACTTAGTTGATTGTGTGTGTTTTTGTTAATGTTTTAATCCCATTGGAATGAACCGTTAGATACATATTCTTGTGCTGCTGTATACGATAGCAAATTGTTTTAGGTTTATCGATGCACTAGGAGATGCTACACTTTTCCTTCTATTTAGACAGATATTTGGAGGTTGAGTTGAAAATTGGCAGGATCCAGCTGACATGTTTCTCCAGTGCTATTGTCCTGCTACCTAATTTGTCCATCAGTAAAATGGGGATATAGTACTTCTCTAACTCACAGGTGTGTTGAAAGAGTACATATATAAAAAGACCATGAATTGATAGGTTTGGGGGTTGGATGTATTAGCACCCACATTTTTCCATTGAAGTAGGAGCAGTTCCATATAGTAAAATTCAAATTGAAACCAAATTTAACGAAAAATTGCCACTTGGAAAAGGTGAAAAATTGCCATGATCCTGCTGGACCCAGGTTTTTGTATTGCTTGGGAGTTGGGACACATTAGGTCTATAATTTTGGTATTGTAGAAGGTGCTACACCTGTTTTCTGTTCATGCCATGGAATGTGGGGAATGAGGCCCTGAACTTGCAGAATCCCACTAGGTTCCATTTGCTAGATATTTGTTCTTGTGGTCAAATATGCCAGAACCAGAATATTTGAAAGCACTTAGATCAACTAGACTTTTTCTCTATTTAGGAAACTGAGGCCAAAACTTGGTTGGATTCTTGTAACGCATACAGGTTTTACAATTCTCATAGTTTGGAATGTCCGGATTTGCGTTTCTTGGTGAAATAGGAACAGACAGACATCATCTCCTTTTTTTTTTTTTTAGACTTGTGGCCAGAAATCTGCAGGACATGTCAGGATGCAGCTAGAGCCAGACTTACTTAAAAAAAAACAAACCCTCATTTAAACATCTTTATAAAAAATCCATTTTCATAAAGAGGGCAGATACTATATTTAACAATGTAGTGCTATAGGTGCAATATCCAATGAGTATAATGTACCAAGCAAATTAATTCCTGGCCATAAGTTATGTTGTAAAGTACATACCAGAACAATATAATGCCAAACAAACATGGAATGGGGTGAGGCATTTTCTGATTGTTTGCTTCCTAGAAGAGAAGTAGAACTGTGATCTGAGCTTTGTTTTAATGTTTGTTCTATAGTCCACTGAAAAACCAAATTATTAAATCTGCAATAGTGACCTTTGCCAATATAGGAATTTCCCCTCCAGTATATGTTCTACTGTTTTGTCCAAACTATGTGCTGCATAGTGTAAACATATAAATATGGTCAAAATATGATGAGATCTTGAGTACTACAAAGATATGAAAGTGTACAGCAACCCAAGAAATATTTTTCTATCTTTCTGTCTAGGAAGGAGTGCTGCAGAAAGGGATCTAGAGCTCATAGTGGACCACAAGCTAATTATGAGTCAGCGGTGGGTTGCTGTTGCAAAAAAAGCAAACATGATTCTGGGATGCATTAACAGGCGTGCTGTGAGCAATACATGAGAAGTCATTCTTCCTCTCTACTCTGCACTGATTAGGCTTCAATTGGAATATTGTGTCTAGTTCTGGGCACCACATTTCAAGAAAGACGTGGAGAAATTGGAGAAGGTTCAGAGAAGAGCAACAAGAATGATTAAAGGTCTAGAGACCATGACCTATGAAGGAAGGCTGAAAGAACTGGGCTTTAGTTTGGAAAGGAGAAAGTGGTTTTCAGGTATCACGAGGAGGGAGAAAAATTGTTCTCCTTGACATCTGAGGATAGGACAAGAAACAATGGGCTTAAACTACAGCAAGGGAGGGTTAGGTTGGACATTAGGAAAAACATGTCCAGTGTGGCTAAACACTGGAATAAATTGTTAGACTAAAACCTTGAGAGAGTGGAAAACCCTGCACAATTTTCACAAAATTATTAAAGGTACATCTAGACTACATGACTCTGGCGACAGAGGCATGTAGATTAGGCTACCCGACATAGTAGAATGAAGCGGCGATTTAAATAATCGCCGCTTCATTTAAATTTACATGGCTGCCGCGCTGAGCCGACAAACGGCTGATCAGCTGTTTGTCGGCTCAGCACGATAGTCTGGACGCTCCCCTGCCGACATCAAAGGTATTTGTCGACCACCCAGGTAAACCTCATCCCAGGAGGCTTACCTGGGTGGTCGACAAATACCTTTGATGTCAGCAGGGGAGCGTCCAGACTATCGCGCTGAGCCGACAAACAGCTGATCAGCCGTTTGTCAGCTCAGCACGGCAGCCATATAAATTTAAATGAAGCGGCGATTATTTAAATCGCCGCTTCATTTTACTATGTCGGGTAGCCTAATCTACATGCCTCTGTCGCCAGAGGCATGTAGTCTAGATGTACCCTCAATATATATCTACAAAGGGCAGGCGGTATTAAATAATAAAGGCAGAAAGAAGGAACTTGTCTTTGGCCACAAAGAGTGTGCCCACTGCTATTACAACCCCCAGGAAGACAACCATGCGACCCATGGGTTGCGTGCCACTGACCTATTAGATAGTGCCATGGGGCAGAGCTGCAGCCAGTGTGCTCCCGGCCCCACTCCTGGGGAGCCCCATGCCAACCTGCACTGCTGCCTCTGTATCAGGTGGCAGACCTGGTCCACCACGGGAGCCGAACCTCCCACGGATGGGCTGCTGCAGCGGACAGAGGTTGCTTTTGGTAGCTGCCTCTGCCTCCCCCTCCCCCTACTAAGGATGTTAAGTAACGAGTAAATGATGAATCGTGTACTCTGATAGAGGCAGCAGTGCTGGGCGGGTTGGGGTGGAGCTGGCCCCACAGAGCTGGTGCTGGGACACACATGGAGAGCTTGCTTGAAAGCTGGCTCCTCACGCGTATTGGCTCCCGCCTTGACACTTGGTGCTGCTTCCTTTCTATCTGGGTAGTAGAGTGGGGATGGTGGGGCAGGTGGATCTGGTGCTCGTGGGAAGCTTGCTTAAAGCCAGCTCCTCACGGGCACCAGCTCCCACTTCCAACTGCCTTGTTGCCTCTGATACAGATTAACTGATAAGCCCAGGCTTATTAGTTATTTGTATAGTCGACTGCATGTGGACATCTTTATAGGGAAGTACAGTCTGGAGAGAGGGAGCTCCCTCCTTTAGTTATGTAAGTAATACCTTGGTACTGCCCAGTGTTTTTTCTATTCAAATTCATTTTAGTTCAGCCCTTGAACATCAGAAAGACTGATTGGCTCTCCAGAATCTTCATGCCATGAAGATTAAAAATGTCTTTTAAATTATAGATAAGTATAGATTACATTTACTGGCCCACACCTATGCAAATGCAGAATTGTTCTTTGCAATATATTTTCTATTACTGTACCTAATCTCTTAACAGTTACATGTGAGGAAACTCCCACCATTTCCCTTGGGAAAGCTATGCACCAGTTCAGTGTTTACTGTTGTACCTTTTCCTGGTATGTAAATGTTCCCTTAATTTAATCTTGTTGATTTTAGAGACCCGATGTTGTATAGGGCCTTTGATAGACATGTGTTTTTAGTGCCTCTTTAGTTTTATCTGCTTATGTTACCGAAAGCATCAAACTTTTACTGCTAATAGCTCTGCAGAGCTAATTCAGGCTTTAGAAGAGCAACCTGTGTTCTGGCAGGCCTAGTGCATCATCAGTGGAAGTGCACAACTAAATTCTTATTCTGGAATCCTTATTGTCAATTTTAACACAGTGCAGGGACACAGCTTTGACTTTTCAAATACTAGGTAGAGCTTCTAGTACTCTGGGAGTTGGAAAATCATCTTGCAAACTTGATATGGAAATCGGAGTTCTAGGAATCTAGATTAATGCTCCATATTAAGGGCACATCTACACAGCAGGGCTAAAGCCAAAATAAGCTACACAACCTGAGCTATGTCATTTGCATAGCTTAAGTCAAAATAGTGTATTTTGGCTTTTGGTGCTGTCTGCGCAGCAGGACGTCTGAGAGAGCACTCTTCTCTGACTTTGTACAATTAAGGTTACAGTAGTCAGAGTAAGAAGTCCTCCAGATGTTATTTTGACATTATGGTAAAATAACTGCTTGTAGTGTAGATGCAGACTTATTTCGGAATAATGTCAGTTATTGTGAAATAATGCTACTGTGTAGACATAGCCTAAGAAACCCATTTTTATAGGGTTCGTTTTGTGACCATAACAAACTGTAAAGCTCCTGTAATGAAAGATACGGTTGCAGTATCAGCAATTTGTCAGCCCTCTTACAATTTGATGGTCCTCAGGATAACCTTCTGATGATTGCCTCGCTCAGAATCATAGGGTCCCATGTGGCTAATATGTCTTCTAGCAAAATCCTTGCTATCTGACATTTTAAAAAACTGGGATCTTAAATATTTAAAAGTCTGCCACTGGAAAATTGCTCTCTGCTTTGAAAAATTTGATTTCTTGTACATCAATACTGATTTAATTCTGAAAATGCATTTTGTATGCGTGCTTATTCTACATAGTAAGAAATTGTGAATCATTCTATGTTTGCTCATCTAGTAGAAGGGGAAATAAGATGTTAATTTAGCAAAAGACTTTTTTGGGGGCAAGGAGGAAGCAGTCTATTGAAATACATTTAAATACAAATAATATTTATTTAAAAAGGTACTCCTTGCAGATCACCTCATTGACATGATTGAGAGGCTGTAATTCAGTTGGGCTCTGCAGTACCATAAGCCATAGCAGCCATGTTGAAGTAGGAGCTCCAGAGTGAATTAAAGGCTTGTATTGACTGAGGAGTTATGTATTATTTAAGTAACTGTTTCTATGCCTTTAGGGGTCTGAAGCAATTAACTGGCTTCTCTTCTCTTCTGTGTTGAATAAATTCCACCTTACTGAAAACTGCCTACAATGACTTTTACAATTTTTTTTTCTCGTAGCACTCTGACTACCCCCACTTTTACTTGAAAATCCAAATTGAATCTGGTCTGTTCTTCTCCCCAAAGGAACCTGTTATGAAAAAGTGTGTGGTTTTTTTTTTTCAAATAAAATAAAATGGCAAGAGTTCTAAAAAGTATCTCAATTCCTATGTGATTGTTATACTCATTAGCTAGAATACTGTGGAAACTTACATTTAAAAAAATCAGCTTAAATATTTCCCCCTTCTATCTCAGCCTGTAAGGAATGGACCTATGCCTCTGTGTTTTTGCCTGTAGTTTTAGGATTCAGGGTTCATTGTAAACTTACTGGTATGCAGATTTGTGTTTGGCTATGATTACAGCCCAAATCGATTTTTGACAGGCGCTTTCTCTTGAGCATCAGGGTGTTGCATAAACAACGGGAGTGTGAGCTATTTTCAGTATTCTTGACTGAGGAAAGGTCTTGGGGGGAGCAGTGTTAGTCTGTATCTGCAAAAACAACGAGGCGTCCTCTGGCACCTTAGAGGCTAACATATTTATTAGGACATAAGCTTTCAAGTAGCTTAATACTTAGCAAGGAATGATTAATTTCTGCCATTAACTGTTTTCATCTGACCTTTACCTGCATCTCTCAAATCCAGCTGGGCTGTAGGAAACACCTGTAATTGTTGCTGAAGGATGCTGTTCTAAAGCTCAGTAAAAATCTCTACGGAAATAAGGATTAAGCTTTAACCATCTTGAGTATCTCTTGTTTTGCGCTTCACTTGTGTAAATTCCCACACGAAACCTACATAGTTGTTGAACTGAAGAAATGTGTGTTCTGTAAAACATTAAATCACTGAGAAATGCAGTTTTGCTTTTCAGGCTGGCAGCCTCGATGGTTTCTTCTCTGTGGAGGTATCTTGTCATATTACGACTCTCAGGAAGATGCCTGGAAGGGTTGTAAAGGAAGCATCCAAATGGCCGTGTGCGAAATTCAAGGTAACGAAGGAACTTCAGAATCTGCTGCACAAAATTCTTCCAATAAATATCTTACTCCCTTATGTTTCTTAAATATAATTCCTGTGATCTGACATGTCATCCTTGTATCAAAGACTTCTTCTCTTTACATGCCCATAGCATATCATGAATATAATCTCTATTCAACTTTAACTAAATAAAGAATTAAGCATTCTAAGAACTATAAACATCTGGTGTCTTGGGCATGCTGCATGTAGGCATAATGCTTTTTTAAATATTGGGGCTTTTTACGAGCCATGGCGTAAGGGCACATGGGTCTACCTAACTCTTTGCTGGCACAGAACTAAAGCAAGAACTTCCACTTTAATAGTATAAATCATAAACAAACTTCGTCACTTCACTCCTAATGGATTAAGAATTGAACAGAGTAGCGACAGTAATTTTGAGAGAGACGTATAGGTAGGAAAACTGAAATATGGACAGAGTTGTTGGAGGAGGTTGCCTTCTCAGAAAAGGAGTCCCAGACAGTAGTGTGTAATCCATGAAACTGTTTTTCACAGCAGAGAGAGTTTTCCTTTTTACTGACAGTCCCACACTTTTATAAATCATGTTCTCCCTTCAATTTTTTTTTCCTTTCTCCCTTGCTTTGTTTTGCACTTCTCTCTCATTGTATTGTAATCATCATGGGTCCAGCTACACATGACTGAGTTGCTCTTCTTTTGGGGACTTTTCAGGTTAGAAAAGAGACTAAGGCTTGGGGGGCGGGGGGAGATATGATAGAGGTCTATAAAATCATGACTGGTGTGGGAAAAGTGAATAAGGAAAAGTTATTTATTTCTCACAATATAAGAACTAGGGGTCACCAAATGAAATTAAGAGGCAGCAGGTTTAAAACAAACAAAAGGATGTTTTTCTTCACTCAGCGCACAGTCAGCCTGTGGAACTCCTTGTCAGAAGATGCAGAGAAGGCTAGGACTTTAACAGGGTTCAAAAAAGAGCTAGATTCATGGAGGTTAGGTCCATCAATGGCTAGTAGCCAAGATGGGCAGGAATAGTGTCTCTAGCCTCTGTTTCTCTGAAGGTGGGTGACAGGGGAGGGATCACATGAGGATTACCTGTTGTGTTCCCTCCCTCTGGGGCATCTGTTATTGGCCACTGTCGGCAGACAGGATGCTGGGCTGGATGGACTGTTGGTCTGACCCAGTATGGATGTTCTTCTGTTTTTATGTTCTTCATTCTTTTATTATTAAAGTGGAAGGGATTTCAGTTTCATGGCATGAAACATTCTTTCTCCCGAAGACTGATAACTCGAGAGCCTGAGTCACAAAATGGCAAGTTTGGAAATTTGACTGTTGATAGCCACCAGTTTTCCATATGCATTTCCAGGAATTGCTGTATTTTTATTGTTGCAAAGTGTGTGTGTGTGTGTGTGTGTGTGTGTGTGAGAAAATGCATCATAATGTAGGTGTTTGACTCAGTGACTTAATCTGTGTTGTTCCTAGTTCACCCTACAGATAATACTCGGATGGATCTGATTATTCCAGGAGAACAGTACTTCTATCTGAAAGCCAGAAATGCAGCTGAGAGGCAAAAGTGGCTGGTTGCACTAGGAACTGCCAAGGCCTGCCTGACAGACAGTAGGACACAGAGAGAAAAAGGCAAGAACATTCTCAGTTGTGTATCTCTAGCATTTCTAGCCTTTCTGAACAATGTGTCGTTTACTTGGTTCTTTATCTCCCCATTTTTTTTCCTAGGAGTTTTGCAACTAGAAATGATAAATGTATACTTGAGCCACAGTGTCCAAATCTGGATAGCAGGCAGTCAGTACCTCTGAAAATCAGGCCTAATCAGAGATGAAGGACCTTGACTTGAACCACGTGATTTAAAAATTTTGATCTTGGTTTACAAAAATTACTTGCTTAACATGTTTTCGTGATAGCACAATTTTTGGGAGGGGAACATTTTTTTTTTGAACAACACGACCGTCCCCGTAATAACACGTTTTCCCCAGCCGGCTGGTCGCTGGCGGCTGCATGGGGCTTCCCTCACCTCCCTGCAAAGCGGCAGAGGGTTTGCTGCGCCGTTCCCTGGCGACCCCCTCTCGCTGGATGCCTAGCTCCCTCTCCTCCGCCCCTGTTCGCAGGCCGGTGGCTGGGTTTTCCCAGCCAGCTAGTCTCCAGTGGCTGCCCCCACCTCCCTTCAAAGTGGCGGAGGGTTCGCTGCTCACCGTGCCGTTCCTCGGAGACCCCCTCTTGCTGGATGCCTTGCTCCCTCTCCTCCGTCCCAGCTTGCAGGCAGGCAACTGGGTTTCCCCATTCCCTACCGCTTGAAATGCAACTCCCACCTTTTCCATTATTTTCAATGGGAAAATTGACCCCCGCATAACACGTTTTCACTTAACACCATCATTTTCTGAAACGTATCCACCGTGTTACATGAGGAATTACTGTATTTTAAATTATGAAAAACTAATTCATCCTTTTAGCTACTACACCTTTCAAGGACCCTGTTATGATTAAATAGGGAACACCTAGACTTTCTCTCTCCCTCTCTCTCTGTCTGTCATATCTAGGGGAAAACAATTCCCTCACATGTCCTCACCAAAGTATTTTGGGTCTGAGATCTGTCCCTGTTCTGGCTAGTAGAGACACCCTTGTCTCCCTGCGGTAAGTCACTTCTGCACAGAAATCTTCCTGATAATAAGTGCGGTCTTGCTGAGTCCCTTCTGTCCAACACCCTTGTTGAATAGAGCGTGGGAAAGCAGATGAGTCATCAGTAAGTCAATAATTGTTGGCAGCCATCCTGATGACTCTTCCTGTGTTAACTCTTCATAAGATGAAACTTTCCCTTCATCTCTGATCTTGCTGTGCATTTCATCAGGCTGTGGATACACCTGTTCAGATTGGCTCACCACACAAGACACAGAGTCAGACACAAAATGCAGAGTCTATTCCACAATGCAAGTTTACAATGGTGAACTGTTAGCCAGTGCCTATAGGTCACACAGCCATGCATTAATAGTATTCTGCATATATTATGATATATAAGTGTTAGGTAATCATGCTAAATTGCATTCTACTTACATTTGCTCACTTGTAAGTATCCCACAATGCCTTGTAACAGCACAGCTCAGCATTTGAGATGGGAAAACTGTCAAAGGAAAGAGATGCAAGTGTTCTACCCTGGTACAGGTAAGGGGTGCATTCATGGCCCATTTAAGTTCAGAATGTTGTATTGAAAAACCAGGAATAAAGAGGGAACACCATCCTACCAAAAACAAGATAACTGAGGCCCAATATTTTCATAATAGTCTTGGGTGATGTATACAGTGCTTTTTCTTTGTAAACAGGTTTAGTATAAATAGAGGTAGGTTTGGGTACATATTTTGGGAACATACCTGCATATGGTAAAATGAACATGTTTCGAGAACCAGCTTCTCAGAAGGACTGGTGATGCATTCTCCTTCTTGTACTAGACTATTTTGTCTACAGATGGTAATTTGGTCTCCAATATTTTTAATATTGAACCCCAGTTGTAGATAAAACTGATTGTCTATACAATTTAATCAGGAAAAAGATGCAAAACAAAATGAAACTCATAAGTTGACATTGTCACAAGGTGAAATGCTCATCGTGCATTTGCAAAACTTTCAGCTAAGAAAATTTTACCTTTTTAAATTTCTGGGTTGTTGTTAATCTATAAGGGGGGTGGGGTTAAAATTAGCTTTCAGGTATTCCAGTCCTTTAATTATAAATAAGGAGAGAGAGTGGTATTAAAATGATCTGTCTTTGTCAAACTCTATCTTCCACCTTTCTGTAGTTTATAAACAAGGAGCTATGACCCTTTTAACAACTATTGTTTATACCTCAGATTTTTTTAAGCAAACAGGCATGTTATAGTATGATAGGGATTTAGTCCTTGAATAAAAAGGCTCATGAAGTGAGACGTCTTGTGGTCAAGACTTTGGTTTTTTTTATAGTAGGTTTGTGTGTTTATAATTTATCTGGGTACGTTCTGTTGGCAAATAACAAACAGTGCATGTCTTTCAGTTGTCATGAACAAATGGCCAACCCAGTTCTAAGTCTTACATTTTTTTTGAATGACATTTCAACACAATCTCTATTCAGTCAGCTACGTTGGACTGGGTTGAAATAGTACTAGTTATTTCCTTAACTTTCCAAAAATGTCTACTGTGAAACTGATGGGATGTGTCCAACTCTCCTCTTGTTTCATTTCTAGAGTTCACTGAAAGCACTGAAGCCTTGAAAACCAAAATGTCAGAGCTTAGATTGTACTGTGACCTCCTTGTTCAGCAAGTGGATAAAACTAAGGAAGCTAGCATTTGTGATATATCTGAATCAGAGGTACAACTTTGTTTTCATACAGCCCTATTGCACTGGGTGCTAAGCACTTTGGATTTGTCCTGGTGGACTGAATGCTTCACAGAATGAACCCATCACTACGTAAAGAAGGATGGTCATTTTAATGTTGCATTGACTTTCCTGCTGAATGCACATAGGAGAAAAATAACTAAGCAATGGGCTTAGTTTAGCAATATGACTATTTTTGTATTGTGTATTGTCAGGGCTCAACAGATCTGCTTATCTACTCGCCCGTGGCGAGTAGATTTCAGCCGTTCACCCCGTTCACCAGCGGTTCGCACATGCGCAGTGTGGGGCTGGCGAGTAGCTTTTGCCGTGATCTTCGAGCCCTGTGTATTGATATTGATTATGCTGGATAGTACTGAGGTCCTATGAAGTAACTATGATCAGGGTAGTAGTTTCACAAAAAAAGCTGTGGGTTTCACTGTGCATTGAGTTCATGTTGACAAGAATAAAGTACACATATTTGATAAAACAGACGTTGTGTAAGAAGTGCATACTGCCTGACCCTAATTAACTGGCAATCCAGATAGTTAAAATTAGTTCTGTCCATAGGATTAAGAGATGATGAAAGAAAGAAAGTTTCTGATTTAGCCTTTGTGATGGCTTTTGGGGTTTTAACCGAATATTTGATGGTTTCATATTAGGAAAAAAAATACCCATTCTAGGGATGCTAGATATCGTGTAGTTGAATAGTTGTGTAACCACATGAAATCTTAGCAGTTACACAACTTTTTGATAGTTTCCCGGGGGGTGGGACTTGCAGCAAGTGTGCTCCTGGGGAGCCCCCTGCCACCCACACTGCTGCCTCTAAGGCAGCAGTGCAGTGGCAGCTGAGAGCCCGTCTGTCAGGGAGCCAGTTTAAAAACCAGCTCCCCGCACAGACTGGCTGCCTGCCGCCCCACACTGCTGCCTCAGATTCAGAGGCGGCAGCGTGGGGTGGTAACAGTCCCTGTTCGCGGGGGTCCAAGCTCCCTGCAGACAGAGGCTGGTCCACAGCAGCAGCCGCTGTTAGAGGCAGCAGCTCAGAGAGGAGGGGGGCAGGCAGTACCATAGACCTGGTGCTGGGGGGAACCGGCTTTTAAGCCTACTCTCTCTAGCACCCGCCTTCCCCCCTCTGTAAGAGGCAGTGGAGAGTGGGGGAGGCAGTCTGTAGTAGGCCATACATGCGGGGAGCCTGCTTGAATTGGCTCTAGCCTGCCCTCCCCTCACCCTCCACGCTGCTTTGTCTCTATTGGAGGCAGCAGAGTTGGGGACTGGCAAGCGGATCCGGTGCTCATGGGGAGCCTGCTTAAAGCCAGCTCCTCACGGGCACTGGCTCCTGCTCCCTCCCCTGCCCCCTTGCTGATACAGAGGCAGTGAGGGTGAGAAGTGACTAGTTGCTTACATCCCTACTGTGATACCCTCCCCTCTTACCCCCCCCCATAATCTTTTGACCTCTTGTGATTCCCTTTTGGGTCAGCACCCCCAATTTGAGAAACGTTTGTCTGTGAAATACATATTGTATAGGTTAAAAGCACACAAGACCAGATACCACAGACTGTGATGTATTTTTCATGGCTAGGAATTTGGTAGGGCCTTACATATACAGGCAGTCCCCGGGTTACGTACAAGATAGGGACTGTAGGTTTGTTCTTAAGTTGAATCTGTATGTAAGTCGGAACTGGCGTCAGCCGCTGCTGAAACTGATCAGTTTCAACCACGGCTGAATCTGGATGCCAGTTCTGACTTGCATACAGATTCAACTTAAGAAACCCAGGCGTCCCCAAGTCAGCTGCTGCTGAAACTGATCAGCGGCTGATTCCAGGAAGCCCGGGGCAGAGCACCGCTCCGGACCAACCTGGCAGCACCCCCAGCAACTCTGCCTCGGGCTTCCTGTAGTCAGCCGCTGGTCAGTTTCAGCAGCGGCTGACTTGGGGACGCCTGGGGCAGAGCAGCTGGGGTGCTGCTGGGTTGCTCCAGTAGCGCGGATCCTCGGCGCTACTGGAGCAACCCAGCAGCACCCCAGCTGCTCTGCCCCAGGCGTCCTGATTCAGCCACTGCTGAAACTGACCAGCAGCGGCTGAATCAGGACGCCTGGGGCAGAGCAGCTGGGGTGCTGCCACGTTGGTCCGGAGCGGTGCTGCGGGACCAACCCGGCAGCCCCCAGCTGCTCTACCCCAGGGGTAGGCAAGAAAAGCCTGGTCTGCTGGGGGGGGCACTAGCTGCACCCGCCCCCCCCCCCCCCCAGCAGACCAGGGGGACAGGAGCAAAGCCGCGGAGCACGCCCGCAACGGGACAGCCCAAGCGTGCCCGGGCTGTCCCGCTGCGGGCGTGCTCCGCGGCTTTGCTCCTGTCCCCCTGGTCTCCTGGAGGGTGGGGGGTCCAGCAAAGCCGCTGGACCCCCCCAGCAGACCAGGGACACCAGAGCAAAGCCGCCGCCTGGGCGGCTTTGCTCGTTTGCCTGGGAGCAAAGCTGCCCAGGCGGCGGCTTTGCTCGGGTGTCCCTGGTCTGCTGGGGGTTCCAGCGGCTTTGCTGGACCCCCCCCCCCAGCAGACCAGGGAGACTGGGAGAAGCTTTTCTCGCCCCGGAGGACACGGTTGGCGACCCACCGCCGTGAGCTCCGGGGTGAGAAAAGCCCCGTTCGTAAGTGCGGATCCGACTTAAGTCGGATCCGCGTAAGTCGGGGACTGCCTGTAATAATGTATTTACCCACTTCATAATCTTATCTTAGGTCACTTTTATCTAGTTGAATAGTCAGCTTCTCATTCTCTTGCCCTGGTTTCCGCTTGGGTCATGGACGAGTAGTGAACTCATTGTATGTGTTAACTCCAGGCCTGGGTCATACAAAAAGATGTTGCTATTGAAATGCTGCTTTTTGAGATTGGTGTTACTGGAGGCGAACAACAGCAGGAACACCTACAGAAGATACAATCCCTATTGTGTCTGCTGTCCTTGCTGTGATCCAATGGCCTCTTCTTTTTAGCTCTTTGAAGATATTGGGCTTCTGATGATTAAAAAACATGGCTGTTGGGATGATGGATTTTGTAAATTCAGTCTTTCCAAATTAGGTGTTGATGGCAAAGTGGCTGGTTTTATTTCACAGAATGGAATTGATATGGGAGCTCTGCTGAAATCAACATGTAACACTTTCCTGAAGACTCTTGATGAATGTATGCAGATTGCAAATGTGGCCTTCTCCTCTGAGTTATTACTTCACACCCCCTCGGGATCTCCACACTTGGCTGTTCTCAAATCAAACAAGGTAATGTTGTACAGTCTCAGCTGTCAGTCTCCACATAAAAAGCATACTGCCTTTCCTAGAAACTACTTGTTGTGGAAGTGTGGAATGGGGTTTTTTAGTCCCACATAGAGATCGTAACCATCCACTGTTGACATCCTTGTATGCCATATAGATTGCAAGCAATGCAGGGCTCCATTTAAATCACCATTCACTTACTGTTAATAGCAGTTTAAACGCCTTGCTCAATAATGTTTGGGACCTGGGAATATCTGGGGCTGAGAATCTGGTGACTGTTCTAGGCTGGAGTGGAAGTCCAAAATGAATTTTAAAAAATAATCCCAGACCCGTGTCTGCAATTATAAGCTTCCCAGAAGTTGAAGAACTCCTCTCATGCGTTTCGCCATCACGGTCTCTCATCCCCCAGGCATAGCTGTGAAGATGGACCAACTGTCCTAGCTAACATCAGATTAGGGTGAAGGGAGGAAGGGATTCAGTATATGTAGGGTTTTTTAGTTTAAACATACTCAGGATTAGTGGTGTAAAAATACATACAGGCAGTCCCCGGGTTACGTACAAGATAGGGACTATAGGTTTGTTCTTAAGTTGAATTTGTATGTAAGTCGGAACTGGCTCCAGATTCAGCCGCTGCTGCTGAAACTGACCAGGGGTTGACTACAGGAAGCTGGAGGCAGATTTGCTCTGCCCCCAGCTTCCTGGAATCAGCCACTGATCAGTTTCAACAGCGGCTGAATCTCCAGCCTGGGACAGAACAGCTGGGCTGCCAGGTAGGTCCCTGCAGGACCAACCCGGCAGCACCCCAGCTGCTCTACCCCAGGGTCCACAACAAAAGCCTGGTCTGCTGGGGGGGGGGCACTAGCTGTGCCTCCCCCCCAGCAGACTAGGGACACCTGGAGCAAAGCCGCAGCGGCGGCGGGGTGCCGCACCTCTGAGGCTTTGCCAGAGCAAAGCCTCAGAGGCGCGGAACCCCTCCGCCTCCCCGGCTTTGCTCCAGGTGTCCCTGGTCTGCTGGAGACGGTCCCCAGCAGACCAGGGGCACCCAGAGCAGCTTTTCTTGCCCCGGAGGTCGAGGTGGCAGTCCCGCTGCGCTCTGGGCGGTCCCACTGCCTGCGAGCTCCGGGGCAAGAAAGCCCCGTTCGTAAGTGCAGATCCGACATAAGTCGGATCCGCGTAACTCGGGGACTGCCTGTATACAAATATTACCCATGTAAAAATTCTGTTGGTTTACCGCGGGGCTTGGCTGCTCGCTGCCATCACCCAGCCCCATAGAGCTGCCAGCTCCTAGCCCTGTGGCTCAGTGGGCCTAGCTACAATAGAGCAGACACCCACCCGCAGCATGCTTGGGAGAGAACTGCTTGGGCCAGGCGAGGTCAGCCATGCTGCTCTTCTCTGCAGGCGAGTGGCTACTTGGACCGGGCATGGCCTGCCATACTGTTCTGTGAGCAGGAGGCTGCTTCATCCTGGCTGGATTCCGGTTAACTCGTAAACATCGTTCGTTCACATCCCTACTCAGGAAGCGGGGTTCATTTTTCCCTTACCCAGCCTGTCACAATGGACCTTCCTCTTCTCCAGCTCCCACACAATCACTATACTTAGTTTGTGGAGGTAGGCAGCATGCTGCCAGGGATTAGCTTCTCATCATTGCCAGCTAACCTTTGGAATAGATCCTTTACTTGAGAAGGGCCCAATCGTTTCATGGTTCAAACCCCATTGCATATGTTCATATGGGTCCTAGATCAGGAAAATATGAAACACAAGCTTAAATTTCCTTATTAATTTCAGTCTGGGTTGTTAAATGTGAAGTTTGAGGAGCACAAAATGCTTAATTTTTTGGGTTTTTTTTTAAACATACATTTTCTGTTTTATAGGTAATCTCTCCTGTCTCCTCCAATAGCACTACAACAGAAAGGTACACAAACTCCTTTTTCCCTAAAAATGGCATCTGGTTTGTTTTTTGTTGTTTTGACTCTCCTGGGTTACTTTTTATTAATATATCAATGATGTTAATGCAAATAGCAGAAACAAGCACACATTCTGTTTGCTGTAAGTGACATCTTGAAATGGATAGAAGAGAAGGGGACTTACTCTCGCATAACTCACACTTCCTTGTGACTTCCCTTATCATTCTCCTTATTGCAATCTTCTATTACCGGTGGCTAGCAAACCATCTCACACATGGTTTTCTGCTCACTTCCCCACCTCTGGCTTCTGCTATGGAGCATTGCCAATATGAGTTCTGCTGCAGAAAACAGAGGGAGCAAAGGGCAATGAATGAGATTTGTGGAGAGGGATAGCTCAGTGGTTTGAGCATTGGCCTGCTAAACCCAGAGTTGTGAGTTCAATCCTTATGGAATCCATTTAGAGGTTTGGGGCAAATCTGTCAGGGATGGTACTTGGCCCTGCCATGAGGGCAGGGGACTGGACTAGATGACCTTTCAAGGTCCCTTCCAATTCTTTGAGATGGTATATCTCCATATATTGTATTATTATTATTATTATTATTATGAGCTGTCCATCACAACAGTGACATAATGCCACCAATGCCAAAATAGCATGCCACTGGAACATTTCTTTAAAATCTGGTATGTCCTAATAACCCTAATTCTGCCTTGGTGATGTGCCCATATTGGCCTCCAAAGCAAAGCAAATATTTTCCCTGGGTTTCTGTACCTTTTTTAAGTTGAGTATTTAAGAAACAAGAGTTATGAGAACATGTCCTGTTTTCTGAAAAGGATAATCCCTCTTCTGGGTTTCCATAGTTTTATTAACAGTAGGCTTAATTCCAGTAAATATTTAACAACTTTTTAGCATAACATTTTAATTTGTTCTAATTATGTAAGCAGTTCCTTAAAGGCAACCTACTTCTGTCTGAAAACTTTTTTTTACATGTCATTGTTACAAGTAATACCTTAAATTACTATAACTGAGACCCGGAGAAATTCTTCCTGCCTATGATGATTCTTTGTTTATAGTTTGTTTTCCCACTTATATGGTCATTTTCAGGGCTTGACACATGGCGGCGAAAACCGCTCACCAGCCCCGTACTGCGCATGCGCAAGAGCTGTATTGCGCATGCGTGCACCGCAAATGAACGGTGTTTATTGTTTAATTTGTCGAGCCCTGGTCATTTTCACCTGTTATGTATGTATATTTGTACTGTTCACTCACAAAACAATAGAGACAAAGGTATTTGGGGAAAAAAATAGGAAAATATGTCTAAAGCCATGAGAGCAGAACTGCTTCAGATACAGTATCTTTTCCTTTTTTTAACCAACTGGATTTCAAGAGGGACACAGCAAACTTAATGATGTATGCATGTTTTTTCTTTCAGAATTCCATATTCTTAGCTTAGGATTGTTTCAGTGACTATATATTGGGAAAACATTTTTGAAGCTACATGGTTCCCTCTAGTGTCTTTAGACAAACATTTTGCTCACAACAATTTAGAACAGGCTATGCGTTTTGGATTTCAAGTCCCTCTTTCACATTGTTGTGTATCGTTTGACAGGAAGAGATATGCCAAGTGAAATATGATATTGTCTGTCCTTTGATTTACATTTGTTTCTTTTCCCCTCCCCCCCCTTAGGCAAATGGAATTGCACAGTTGTGAAAATGGCTCCATAAAGACAGAAACTAATCATTGTGAGCAAACCTTGATTAATCCTCTGATACCTTCAAGCCTGAAATCTAATGACGGGGACTGTGACATTGCAGCAGAAGACGATGTAGAAAAGAAGTTGATAGGTAAATGAATGGAACAAAATATTATCCAGGATTGTTTATTACTTTTGAGCACAAACAGTCCTCAAGAGTATGAGAGATCTTGCTTCCCAAGAGAGACGGAGCATGTCAGGACTCTCTACAAGGTTACTGAAATTTTACTTAGATCTCTGCCCATTTCCTAGGGGCAAAAACTTCCCAACACAATTCACACCCTTGTTGGTGGCCTTGGTGGAGACCAAGAATTGAAGAGGTATAGTGACTAGAATGCTCTCTCACACTAGAGCTCTTTCTGGGTCACAGTTGACAGAAATTGGGATTGCATTCATGCACTTCTTGCACTGCACATGCTCGATGGACAAGGGACTTTTCTGAGTAGTTGCCCTGCCTGCAATTCACTTATACCACCAGTGCATGTACATCTTAAAAGACCAAAACAAAATTCTACAAACAAAAAGCTAAAAACAAAACAAAAATCTCTAAACCCTTTCACCTTAAATTAAGAGTCTACTTATTTTAGGAAGATTCCTCCACCGTTCAGATAGTCCTGTATTACAGTACCCATTACTCTAGCTGGCATCTCTTCTAAGTAGGCAGAGTTAAACAAACGATTTTATATTTTGAATTGGCATTGTTTTAGAAATTGCCTGATGCTTATGCTAATGTAATTCTGTAAAAACAAATCTGTACATGATATAATCCAGCTCTGAGACACTATGTTGATGTATTTGAGGTTTTTTATTAATATTTGTTTGAGTAAATTAGGTGAGACTCAAACTACTGGTGTTTCCCTTACTGAATATTATGCAGGAACGGGCACTAATAACTAGTGGTCTAGCAGAATTTTTGCACAAACATAAGAGGCATCAAGTTTCCTCTCATCTTAACAAGTTATGCTCTGTCACAAACATTTAGTTCTGCCGGCTTTCCAAAATTTCCTTTGCATTTGTTTTCCTCTCTTTGGTTTTAGTTTGGTCTTGCATTGGCAGAAGAAATAGTTGGAAAAAAACAGAAATATAGTAACTGAAAAGGAAAACAACTGTGGTTTCCTATTGTGAAGCTGTTATGACAGCTTGACTGACTAGAGGACTTCACTTCCCGTGTTGTTTCCACCTGCTCTAAAACTAAGTTCATTCCCTCTTTCCCTGGCTTAGTTTTCATTTACTTTGAAATTCATGATAATTCAACATAGTTTCAGCCCACATCTTTTCTCCAGTCTTGGCTGAACTTAGGGGTCTCACTGTAGGACAGCTCAGCCCTCAGCCCTACATCCTTTTTCCACCAAGCTACTCACACAGCCCTTTTAGTCCAGGTAAGATACCAAGACGTGAAAGTCAACAGATGCCATTTAAACCTTTTCCAGCAGGTTCAATATGGCTCTCACATTGGACATCTTAGGCAAACACTGTCATCCTTGTGCATCTTTTTAGTCTTAGTTGCATTTTCCCCCTGCAATGGGCAAAGGAAAAAAGAAGAAGAAAGTAAAAGACGTGATGACATGTCACAGTCACATCTCTTCCTGGAGCTGGTGCTCTTCCAATTTAGGCAGTGAGAGTAGCGAGTATTGTGTAGTCCCCTACTCACAATAGAAGAGTGAGCATGCAGAGACCAATAGAGCCATTCATTCTGAAAACCATAGAATATGGCATTAATAAATTATACAAGAGGAAAAACTACTCGGAGTATCTCATCCAAATTAGATAACTGGTATCTTTCAGTAACTGAGGTTTCCGTTCTTTCAAATGTAAGGTGATGAAGTTAAAGATGATGGAGACGGCAAGATGCTGCCCATAGAGAGCAACAGTGCTAACGAATCGCTGCAGTCGGCAATGTATTCTCTAAGTGGACCAGCTCCATCACACTTGGGAGAAGAAGAGGAGGATATTCCTACCTTCTTCAGTGTCATGAGCAATAGGTAGCCTAGCTCTTGCATGCAGTAGATGACAGTCCTGATAACAGTGAAACTGTGTGGTTAAAACCATTAATCAGCTGAGATTTTTTAATCCATGCAATGGTGAACTCACTTAAATAAATCCCAGCAGAAGTAATTTTGTAAACTTTGTTTGTCATAAAGCTACAATATGTATGCTAGTACTGGGAGTTGGAACAGGGCAGTCTTAATGGCTAAATATTATGGTGAAAGGTCCATCACTTAAAAGCTTTTTATTTTAATCCAGCACATAATGGTAACATGGGATGGTGATAAATGGGGAAAAAATTGGCTGGGTACTGCAACCAATAGGAGCTGTGAGGGTGATGCTTGCAGGCAGGAGCAGTGCACGGAGCCACCTAGCTATGTGTCTGCTAGGGTCAGCAGGGACAGTTTGTGGGGAGATATTCAAGCTGAGTGACCCTGAATATGCCACCCCTGCCCCAAGCACCCTTCACACTAAAACTCCCTTCCAGAGCCTACACCCCACACTAGGGATGTCACCGTGTAGACTACACGATTAACCAATAAGCATGGGTTTATTGGTTAATCTTGTCGACTACACATATTCTTCCCCATCACACACACACACACACACACACACACACACACACACACACACACACACACACACACACACACACACACACACACACACACACACACACACACACACCTACACCTTGCGGTCTCCGTATCAGAGGTAGCAAAGTGGGATGGGAAGCAGAAGCAGAAGCTGGTGCCCATGAGGAGCCGGCTTAAAAGCCGGCTCCCCACAAGCACTGGATCTGCCTCACCCCCTGCCCTCCTCGTGCTGCTGCCTCTTAGAGAGACAGCGGGGGGGGGGGGGGGGGACTGGAGCACATATGTGTGGGGAGCTGGTTTTCAAGTACAGACCCGCTTCCCCTCCCCCCCTTTCTGCCCCCCGTTCTTCCCCCCATACACGCTGCCTTCTACAGAGGCAGTGAGGGGGGCATCACCAGCTCCCAGGGGCAGGGGAGAGGTCTGTGACGGGCCCCAGCTCCCTGTGGAGAGGGACTACTGCCATGGACCGGCCTCTTTCCGCGGGTTCCGAGCTCCCCATGGACCTCTGTCCATGGGCGCATCCAAGCTCCCCATGGACCACCCTCTGTCCATGGGGAGCTCAGACCCCCGTGGACAGAGGCTGCTGCCACCCTGCACAGAGCAGCATGGGGCAGCAAGCAGCTGGTCTGCACCTGAAGCAGGTTTTTAAACTGGCTTTCTTGGCAGACCAGCTCCCGTCTGCCACTCAACGCTGCTGCCTCTCATACAGAGGCAGTAGTGCAGGGTGGTAGGGGGCTCTCCAAGAGTGGGACCGGGAGCACATTGACTGCTGGCCCCACCCCCATGGATGATTGAATTCTCATGTAACCACCAAGATTTCATGCAGTTACACAACTTTTCAATTACGCAATAGCTAACGTCCCTACTCTAGTCTCCCTCTTGCTCTGCATATCCCTTGTGGCTGTTCCTCCACCTAGGAGCAGCAGGCACATGTCGTTGCTTTTGGGGGAGCTGTTCAGAGCCAGGTAGGACATGCGGGCCCTGCACCAACCAGACTGTTGATTGGACTTTTCTATGAAGGTCTGAAAGGCTGCTTTATAGAGCTTTCCAGATAACACAGTTTTTACTGTACTGTGTGTGGATTTTTGTGTTTTTTTTTTTTTTAATTCTCCCTGCTCCCTAATTCACTCCCACCATCCATAGGATAGAAATAGTTGATTCTTTGCAAGAGTAACTGGGAGAAAATTATGAAAATATGATTGCTGGTCAGTTAATCATTAGCTGGAAAATTATTTAGAGTAATTATCTGTCTCTGCTAAATTGCCCATAGTACTTCTGTGTTGAAAATTATTATTCCTTATGAACCCGTTTATGTACTGTCAAAAATCACTGGTTGGAAGTCACCAGTGACACTGATGTAAAAAGGCTCTCCACTGAAACTGTACAAAAGAGTCAGTCATGTAAAATAGTACTGTAATGCATAAGAAGTATAAGAACATGCTGAAATGATGATTATCTCTTCACCATTCCAAATTCAGAATCTGAAATCAGGCCCCATTGCACTAGGCATATGACCTGCATGTAGTGATAAGAGCTCGTAGGCCACAGGTGAAGAACCTTTTTTGGGCCATAGCCACTAACCCACAGAAAAATCAGTCAGGGCAAATGTGAGAAGCACCAAAAACAAAGTCATTGACGTGGCCCCTGACTGAGAAGCAAAGACATACCTCCACATTCCCAATGCACACCAGAGCCTAAGGGCACCTGGGCTAGTAGAATTTGTGGGGCCCCCTCAGGCTCGAGGGTAGGGTAAAAAATGAGGAGTTCAGTGTGTAAGAAGGGGCTTCCAAGAAATGGGCTTGGGGTGTGGAGTCTGGGTGGCAGGGAGGGTGCAGGAGCCTTGGGGGCCAGATCCAGCCCACTGGCCATATATTCCCATCCCTGTTGTAGTCGAAATAGCCAAGGTACACCAAGAAGGATTATTTTTTCCATTTTACAGGTGGAGAATAGAGAAACAAAAGCACTTGACTAAGCACACAGGAAACATGGGTTCAGTTTCTGGCATGGTATCAGTCTCTCTGCAGTTCAGTGTGTTATCCATAAGCCCATCCTTCCATCCTCACCATACAGGCATAATGTAAATTTTGCCCTTGTCGGTGAAAGCATTTAAATTGGAGAGCTGAATTCTAGCTTTTCTATTTCTGTGTAAACAAAAAAGGTGCATCTTGTCTTTGTATGAAAAATTTGTGATTTCCTTTCCAACATTCATATCCGTTACAGAACAAAACTCAGTATGTGGTTCTTGTGAAATATGGATTGCATATAGACTTCGTTCCAAAAAAACCAAACCCTTCTGCCCTTATTTATGGGTAAGATGCATGACAGGAGTATTTAACATTTTCTTTGTGTTCATACTGGAATCTGCAGGTTCAGTGATATTGAACTCCAGGAGAATGAGGGCATACCCACAGAGGAATTTCTGCAATCGTGTTACGCAATAGTGCCAGTCTTGGGTAAGTGGTTGGTTACTTTCACTACAATCAGTGTGTCTCTCAGGTATGCCACAAATCCTTTTTGATTTGCTGCCTAATAAGAGTTGTGGCGGAGGCTCTCTAAGATCATTCAGTTTTTTAATCCTATTTGAGGATGAGGACACTGATTTCCTTTATAAAATACTTTGAGCTCTATGGATAAAACTTGCTATAAGAGTGAGGTCATATTATTTTGTTGTCTTTGGCTCGTGTACAGACTGGAATTTTTGGCTCTAAAACAGAGGAAGAAAGACTTCCATCTTTCTGTTTCTCCTTTTATCTATTCAGAAAAGCTTTTTTGGTACCAGGGGAAATGGATATTGTTGAGTCATTAGTACTAAGAAACTGCTTTAAAAATGTTGCCTTCTTTTTTCTAGACAAACTTGGACCAACAGTCTTTGCTCCTGTAAAAATGGATTTTGTAGGTAATATCAAGGTAATAGCCATTTTTAGCACTGACTTTTCAACAAAACTTAATTAGACTATTTTAAGACTAAACAGATACTGAAGCTACCAAACAAATAGTGTATAAATGTAGGTTCTGATTTCCTTAAGTCAGGGTGCACAACCAAACTGATATCTAACTATATATGACGAATAATCCCATAGGCAATATATTGAGTATCTTAAAATCATAGAAATTAGATATACCTTTATCATGTCCAGTGTTCTGCATTCCAGACCATGCAGGATTGGTCCTCAATATATGTACTTAATAACCATTTGTAATTTCATCTCTTGTAATCAGGAATAGGTTCACTTCCGTTGGACAGCTATTCAGGATTTATATAGATCTCACCATTAGAGTGGGGTTTTCCCCAATAAATCAACTTAATTTCACCCTATTATTCCTAGTAATACAGTCTTTTGATACTCTAAAGAACTCCTTTTCCTCTTTCCCTCTTTGTTCCTTTGGGTGCACAAGGTGGCCATCTTTAATACCTCTGGGTTTAAAGAGGTGTTCTAAAATCATGAGCTAGGCAGAAATTGAGTTTGTAATCTACTGATCTCTAGTCCCGGGCATTATCCATTATCCACCTGGCTTGCTGTTACAGCTATGGCTGTGTGTAGAAACAGAATGGCATAGAGTGAGATGCAGTACAATAACCCTTATAAAGGAAATAAGTGTGTGGTATGTTAGGAGCAGGTGAAGGTAGGTCAGGCATCTGTAGGTTTTTATAATATCTATATAATGCTGCTATCTGTCAGATCAAAATGCAGAAAGGGATGTTACCAATATTCCCTCTAATCTTTTCCATCCATGTGTGGAATAAATTTTATGTGCACAGAGGTATGTGCCAATGTGCACCACCAGTATAAATACCAACCTAGCTGGTAGCACTCTTTATCAGGTAGGCGGAATTTGAAGCTCTCCTAAGCGACTGCACAAGTGCACAGCTTACAGGGAACACTGTGTGTAAGTACAGGGTATTTTTTTCAACACAGTCCAAATTTGGGTGTAACCACATTTTTTTTATTTTTCTTTTTAACTCCGATTGAGGTTTGGTTTAGTATAAAACTCTGGTCACCAACCTGTTGATCGCGATCAACTGGTTGATTGTAAGGTCTCGCGAAGCGTTTGGCCCCTCCCCTCCATTTCTTTCCCCCAAGAAGCCCCTCTATCTACCTCCAGCGAAAATGGAGGTAGTGCTGGCTTCCTGCCGGGTGGATGGAAGTCCTGAAGCTGCGTGCCACTTCTGGGGGTTCCGGAAGTACGCTGGCTGTTCCCCTCCCCCAGGTCTGTGGCATGCCGGGAACTTGCCGGGGAGAGGGAGTTAGCCCGGAGAAGGCGCACACAGGGGCTTCCCTGCACTGTGGGAAGGGGAGTTGGTCCTGGAGGAGGCGCGCACCGGGGCTTCCCTCCTCTGGCGGGCAGCAGGGAGGAGTCCTGGGAGGAGGCTGCTGCAGGGGACTCCCTGCTCCCACTGGCATCCTGTTCCTGCTCCCACTGGCACCCTGTCCCCTGCTGCAGAACCCTCTCCCCACCCCAGCACCCTGTCCCCTGTCCCACTGGCACCCTGTCCTCTTTCCCAGCACCCACTAGCACCCTTCCCCAGTACCATGTCCCTTGCTCCCACCAGCACAGTTGGGGCCACATTTTGTGAGGCTTGAGGGGATTTTGGAGGAGTGTGTTGTATGGGTTTGGGGGGGGGGGTATTATTATTTTTATTTTTTTTTTACTTTTTTGCATCTCCGTTGTGTGGTCCCAACTCACTTTTCTGTGGGTCAGTGACCCTGACTCAAAACAGGTTCCCCGCCCTTCTCATAAATAAAGACAATGCAGAAACTTTTTGTGTTTGACATAGGCTTCATTTTTAAATAAAATACTAACCAACAAACCACCAATTGGGGCCAACCCCCCATCTGGCTGCAGTATTATAACACTCCTGCACCCCCCAGACTCTAGATCTGAGCCTATGATACACTGCAACCTCCTGTCATGTGCCCCTCACATACTCCAACCCAAATTCCTGCACCTTCACAGCCACAAACCTGTGGCTTGCTTAGTACCGCAACCCTCCATCTGAACCCAGCCTGGAGCCCCCTCCCTGAGCCAGCATCCCTTTCTCCACCTCCACCCAGATTTCCTCCCAGAGCTTGCACCTCTCACCCTTTCCACACCCAAATCCCTCATTCCCACCCCAGAGCCCACACATCCTGTCTCAACCCAGCGAGGGTACGGCTAGACTGCAGGAGTTTTTCCGGGATTCCAGAGATATCCCGGAAAAATTCTTCCGCATCCAGGGACGCATTTGTTCTTATGCTTTTTTTTACTGGAAGCATAAACATGCTCTTTCGGTAACCCTATATTCCTCGTTCCATGAGGAATAAGGGGGATTCCGAAAGAAGGGGTTTTTCTAACATTTTGTCCAGTCTAGACAGGCCAAATGTTGGAAAAATCTCTTCCTACAGAAGAATTGGGGGGGGGGCGGGTAGTAGTCTAGAGTATAAGGGCTGGGGATAGCAAGTGATGGAGAGGAGAATAGAGAGGGCGGGGCTTCAAGGAAGGGGTGGGGTCTTGGGGGAAGGATGGGGCGGTAGATTTTCACTTGTTCTGAGATTTTAAAAAGTGATCTTGGGTGTAAAAAGGTTGGAGACCCCTGGTATAAACCATTCAGCATGAGATGATAGCAATTAATAAAGAGGATTTATAGAGTTGTATGTAAAGACTTCATTAGCCACATCTGCGTTGTTAATAATGTAAGCTGAAAAAAAAGCATTTCCTTCCTCAAGCAGAAGCCAGTGAGTACATTGTGAGATCATGTCCTCAGCTGATAGTCTGTGCAGCTCTTTTGAAATCAGTGCTTGTTTACACCATGGCTGTGTCTACACTGGGCCACTTATTCCGGAAAATCAGCCGCTTTTCCGGAATAAGCTGCAAGCTGTCTACACTGGCCCTTGAATTTCCGGAAAAGCAACGATGCTCTACTGTACAAAATCAGCCGCTATTCCGGAAAAACTATTCTGCTCCCACTCGGGCATAAGTCCTTATTCTGGAACACTGTTCCGGAAAAGGGCCAGTGTAGACAGCCCAGTAGTCTTTTCCAGAAAAAAGTCCCGATCACGAAAATGGCGATCTGGGCTCTTTTCCGGAAAAGCGCGTCTACATTGGCCACAGACGCTTTTCCAGAAAAAGGGCTTTTCCGGAAAAGCAGCCTGCCAATGTAGACACTCCTTTTCCCGAAAAACTGAAAACGGAATAGTATTCCATTTTAAGCATTTCCGGAAATTCATGCCAGTGTAGACACAGCCCATCTGAGAAGCTGCCAATGAATTTGAATGTTTTCTTTTGGCTCCAAGCTTGAAAAGGTTTCACAAGCTACTTGCAAAATCAAGTAAAAGAATATTTATCGCTTCAAAAAGAGCTAAACGCTCATGAGAAATTTAATTTATTTCAAGGTTACAAAGAAATACTTATAAAAGTGGAAAATAAATAGCTTCTTCGCATTCCCAGTGGGCCTACTTCTCTTGCACCACACCACAGGGTCCTGCCATAGCTACTAAAATAGAGTAACTGAGACGAATGCTATAAAACCCCCAAAGGACTGAGAGTGTGTGTACTGGGAGCATAAAGGTATCATATATCTCCAAATTCTACAACAAAAGCCTCTTAAAACAGTATGATTTGTGTTGGCTTAGATTCATTATAAAAAAAAAAATGTGTTGATGGTGGCTCAGTCTTCTATAGGATCTTTGCTCCTTAATACCTTAATAGTGTTTTTCTTTTCCCTGAGGTGCTGAGAGCATGAATTTCCCTCTCTGATAGTTGAGGTAACCATTCTGCCAAGGGAGAATGGCCAGGACTCTCTCCATAATCCATCACTGCCCTTCCAGATTTAAAATGTCAGGAGCCTGTTGAACAAAGCAAGGTGCTTTCCTCCCCTCAAATTTGGAGTCTACTGCTCCATGTACGTTGCAAGGGATTAATCTGGGAACTGGAATTACTCTTATGTGAAAAGGCATGGTAAATAGCCCATGTGAGCCAGAATGTGTTTATCGTATAAAATGGAACCATATCAGTGCATGAACTGTTGCATTCTCTCCAGAAAATAAATCAGAAATATATAACCAACACAGAAGAGTTCAACACCCTCCAGAAGATAGTGCTCCATGAAGTGAGTGCTGAGGTAGCCCACGTTAGAAACTCGGCAACCGAGGCCCTTTTGTGGCTAAAAAGGTAACTCACTAACCTTCAGTTTAATTGTAGGTATATAGGATGTTACTCAGATCCCTTCACCAATGTAGATCAGGTTCAGGAAACAATTCTTGCTAGTTTCTTTGCCCACCTGAGTAGTCCAAATTCAGTGCATTCAAATTTAACATCCCAGTCATGATCCCAATATTGGGCATAGGGTACGTCTGGATTACATCCCTCTTTCGAAAGAGGGATATAAATTAGAGATATTGAAATTGCAAATGAAGCCGGGATTTGAATTTCCTGTGCTTCATTTGCATAATCACACCATAGCGTTTTTTCAAAAAACGCTATTTTGAAAGTGAAACCTCAGTCTAGACACGGTTCTTTCAAAAAGAAAAGCTTTTTTTCTAAAGATCCTGTACAGGTTTACAGGAAAAAGGCTTTTCTTTTTGAAAGAACCGCATCTAGACCATGGTTTCACTTTCAAAATAGCGTGTTTTTCAAACAAATGCCAAGATGCGATTATGCAAATGAAGCACAGGAAATTCAAATCCCGGCTTCATTTGCAATTTGGATATGTCTAATTTAGTCTAGACATAGCCATGCTGTGTGCAAAGTCAAAGTACCCTCTTTCCTGGGGAAATGACTGAATAGTCCTCTTGGATAACTAATGTATCCTGCCTCATCTCTTGAGTCATCCAGAAACTCTGGCTTGGATCACAGCTTGTGTGAGGGTGAGGGAGACAAGCTGTGATCCAAGCCAAAGGGATAAGTAATGGATCTATCTCTTTATCCAGATGAGGAATGGCAGGTCAATATTGTGTATGGTGTTATAAGTGAATAGGTGAGACTTCACTTGTGTTTTTCTCTGGGCATTTCCACCTAGGGCAAGGGACAGTGGTTCTGCTCACCGTGAGAAGCCTTTATTAATGTCCCATTTTGGCCAAAATGGTTTAAAGCTTTATGTGAAACCGGTGATTTTGTGTCTATGTATGTAGGGATGTCATACACCCTTCCATTTCACTAAGAAATTGTGGGAGCTGTCTGGTGACTAATATTTTGGGTGTCTTTCCTTACAGAGGCTTAAAATTTTTGAAAGGATTTTTAGAAGAAGTTAAGAATGGAGAAAAGAATATTCAAACAGCTCTGAGTAAGTGCCAATTACCTTACTGTTTTTTCCTTACTGTATATTAAAACTTTTTCTGTGGGATGACAGAGTGACATGATGCATCACTCTGCATCCCACAGTCCCCCTCTCTTCCCTCCACCTCCCTTCATCCCCTGTGCTCTGGAGAGCTGAGAGCCATGCATCCTTTCCCCTCTCCGGAAGGTAAGGGAGAAGTGGGGGGGGGGGAGGGAGTGGGAAGGAGGAGGGCCCGGGCTTGCAGGGGTGGGGAGAAGGGGGGCTTGGGCTGGTGCAGGGGGGGAGGGCAAGGCGGAGGGCCCAGGCTGGTATGGAAGGGAGAGGACAGGGTCCTGGCCTGGTGGGAGGCAGGGGTAAAATGGGGGGCCAGGCCTGGTGGGAGATGGAGGGGGGCCCAGGCTGGCAAAGCGGGGTGGGGGGGAGGTGAAGGTGCTCGGGCTGGCGCGGCTACAGCTTGGCCCTCCCTATTGGCTGGGGGGTGGGGAGGAGCTGGGGTTGCCTGCCTTTCCCTCCCCCCTATGAGAAGGGGAGTTGGCGAGCACAGTGAGCAGAGGGTACAGCCCCTTAGTATTTATGTGATTGAGCTTTTTCTCTATTACTGAAGGTCTGGGTATTCTATACTTACTAATATTAGATTAGCATGTCCTGTAGCTGGCCTTCAAGAAAACTTTTTTAAAAATCATAATCTTGAGCCAAAAACCCTATTTATAGCGAACTACGTTAGTTGTGACAAACCTTTATTTGATGGGATTCTCCCCCTCCCCCCCAAACTTGTGTGTACATGTAGTTACAAATGGGAAAACAAAACAAAAACCCTAAATGTGTCTTAAAGTTTAAACTTTGTAAGAAACTGTTTATATACATGGCATCCCTGTGGCCTAAGTACTGTATTTGTTTTATATGTGCAAAAGCATAGCACCTTAGAGACTAACAAAGCTGCGTCATCACTTTAAACTGAAAGTGTGGCCACAGCACAAGCACTGGGGGAGAGATCGCCCAGCATGCTATATAAATCACCTCCATGGGAGGAGTAGCTAACAATGCTGGGCTGGTGTTTTATAGCACTGTAATGTGCTGTGCTCGGAGAGGAAGGGGGGGTGTGGGTGCGTGTGTGTGTGCGTGCGTGCGTACGCACCTCTGAGCTAGAAAGTTACAGTGCTTTGAAGTGCCAATGGAGACTTACCCAGTACATCCTCTCTGGCTAATTTACTTGCTAAATCCTATTTGACCATGTGTAGAAATGGTTGGCTAATGAAGAAACATACTGGTGAGTAACTTTCTACATTTGTAGAAAACTGTTAAAGCATTCTTCATGGGATATCCAGCGAATAATCCACACAGCTCTAGCCAAAGTGGAGTATTCTCCCATGCTCTTCAGTGAATGCAGAGTATATGTGGGGCAGCTGTTTTTAGACCTTCTGGTTACTGGTACTGCCAGCCACTAGAGCAAAGGAGTTAAGAGCTCCTCTTGAAAGAAATGGAGGGTAGAGGCAGATCTGAAGGTAGTCTGTTTACACACACATGCCAGATGGGAGTGAGCTGGAAAAAAGATAAAAATAACATTGGAAACTTTTTCTTTTTCTTTCTTCAAGACAATGCTTATGGCAAGACTTTACGGCAGCATCACGGCTGGGTTGTGCGAGGGGTTTTTGCGGTGAGTGGTTAACATATTAATTTCTGACTCAGCCAGTCAGAATCTTAGCTGTAGTCATTTATTAGTCTATTCTGAAGCTATGGTTAGTACTTGATAAAATGTTCTGAAAAATAAGTACTGACAGAAGGTTCAGTTTGTCAGATCTCAGCTTCAAAAGCAAGAGTGGGCTATCATTTTATGTTGATTGTTTGATTTTTTTCCTGGAAGAATCTATATTTCTTTAGTTAAATTTTTTTTGTTTATATTTTATATTTATTGTAGAAATGCCTCTTTCCACATGTTTTAGAGGGACTTTTCTAAGAAAAAAAAATAGAATGGTTTAGAATGTGTCATTAATATCTATTCCAAATATTTTAAATGCATTTCTGGAGTTGGATTATGTCTCCTCAAGGTATTCTTACCTCCAGTGCATGAAACATTATAGGAGGATGGAAGAGTGAAATTTAATAGTTGTGAAAACAAGATCCACTTTACTCAAAGAGAGAGTAACCAAGGAAACAGGTTGTCAGGAAAAATCTAATATAGCAGTGCCCCCTGGTGCCTATTGTTACAAATTGTATTGGCGAGAGTATGCAAAGTCCCAGCCAAGATGTAATAACAAAGCTTTTCATGGTTGAAAAAGAAACAGCAGGATTTGAGGTAACAAAAAAGGCTTAAGGGTGAGAATTAGATGTCCAAGTTTGAGTTTTTGAAAATTAGACATAGGTTCCTTTTGAAAAGGTACCCTTGATTATGTTAATGTTTTTAAAGTCTAAATTTTAAAAATCCTCACATATAGTCACAAAGTCTGCTGTAAGGGCATTTCATGCCTCTGTAAAGTGTTTCTGTAAAGTAATGTGGATGCACAAGTTGAAGCATCAAAAATCACTTTCCGTGTCTGACACTTTAAACTTCTGTTTCCGTCCCAGTTAGCTTTAAGGGCAGCACCAACATATGAAGACTTTGTGGCAGCACTATCTGTGCAGAAATGTGATGATCAGGAAGAAGCATTTTATAATGCCATGCAGAGAGACCTCGACATTTACTTGCCAGCCATGGAAAAACAGCTGAATATCTTGGACACACTTTATGAATTACATGGTTTGGAATCGGATGAGGTGGTATAACCATAATGAGACAGTACCTCAAAACTTCAGGCACTGCGTTTAGCAAGCTTTTCTGAATGCTGTTCCTCCTCACTGTATCTTTTCTTAGTGTGCAAGGTGGAGGAGCCAGTGTGCATGTGTGCTTTTAATCCTGGTTTGTGTTTAAACGAAGAGGTGCTGTTTCTTTGACGGCTGTAACTGTCTGCATGGTGAATACATTTGGTGAAATAATTGTTCTTTTTACATGAATGTAACAGAGCAAAATTAAGCTTTCTTGCTCCAGTGCTCAAAACTGGGGGGGCAGCTTTGACAGGAGCACAGAGCACACTGTTGCTGTGCTGATGTCACTGTGTTGCCCTCACCCTGTTCTGTGCCTGCTGGGATGATGATCCTAGTCTCCATTTTACTGATGTTTTCTTCATTGGAGTTAGCAGAGTGGCAGGGATGGTGAGAGCTGTCCCCCAGTGGCAGCAGACAAGGGGACAGTAGAACTCTCTGCCTTATTAAGAGTGGTTAGGTTAGTCGGTTGCCATCTTTTGGATGCAACCCAAATTTACCTCTTGTTTTATACTAGTGACTAGATTGTATTCCCAACCCTGTGTTTTTAAACAACAACAACAACAAAATATAAAAGACTGTTACTGCAAGCGTTTGCCTTGAGGTCAGGGTCCTTGAGCATCCTCTAAGGGTCAACCCATCACACTACACATGCTTCCCCTGTGCTGACTTAGGTACTGTCCACCCCCTTTTCATGGACCTGTATTGTCCATTCTACCAGGAATCTCCTGGTCTCACCCTTGGAGGGAAGGAGCATGAGGGATGTGTGTGTGTGTGTGAGAGAGAGAGAGAGCGAAATAATCTTTATCATCACTATGGTGCCCGCCTTGTTGTTAATGTCCAAGTAGGGAAAGCACATACATGGCAGAGGGAGAGAAGGTTGGCAAGGTGCATCACCATGATCTTGGTACTAATATTCTTTGCCCTTGTGTGGTTAAGAAACCTTCAGTGCTATGTGCTGGAGCCATTGGGCCAGATCCTTGACAGATATAAATCAGCAAAGCCCCATTTATTCCACTGGAGCTATGCCCATCTATAGTAGCTGAAGATCTGTTCTGTTGTATTTACCCTGGTAATATACAGAATAAACTTTTCAAAAAGCACCTAATTCTCCCTGAAAGGCCATGGGCAGGCACTTTTGAAAAGTTTGCCTATAGCCTTTATAACTAAAATCTCATAACTGCTGCTGGCTATTTTTGTGGTTTAAACATAACAAGCAATCTAACAAATGTTTTTACATAAATGCTTCTACATTAGCATTTAGAGGGGGTGTCGATGTTTTTATGTGTGTGGGTTGTTTTTTTTCTTGTCAATGGGGGTTACAAAAGTCTGGATTTCCTAGTGGGGAATATAATTCTACATAAAGCCATTACACATTAGCACAGCTCTCAGCATATAATCCAAAAGTCTGACTGAAAATTAAGAGTAATGGGGATTTTTGCTGCGTTTTCCTCCCACTGATATGAATAAGTGAAAGAGGTCTACTGGTATCATTGACGTAAAGAATTAATAGCTTGCCAAGTAATTACTCAAAAGATAAAAAGACATTTGACCTTGTGTAGCGGGCTAGTGCAAAGCATTTGGACTATATGTAGAGAACCTTGTCCCTGGATTACTATAGAACAGGCTGTATAAGCATAATTCCATGATTGAAGCCCAGCTACATGCTTTGCACTCAAACCATCCTATCTAGAGGATATTAGAAATTGCCAACTTTAAAGAAGCACAAAAAATAGCAATCAGGAAAAAATCAAAACCTTTAAATTTGGTGTCTGAAAATAGACACTAAAAGCAATAGCTAAATAGTAATTGGCTTGATTTTCCTCCCCCACTCCACAAACTGTGGATGCTAAGCCCCTTTGAGAACTGAAGTATTTTCTATTCATTTAGAACTGAAATTGTTTGGCCAGAGTGTGCTTCAGTTATTCCATTAGCTGCAGTACTAAGAATGAAGCCAGGCACCTTTGGGATTTACACGTGTCATTTTCTTTAGCATAAATGCTAATTAATCCACACAACAGAACAATTCTTCATAAATGATTTGTTCAGGGTTATAGAGAAGGTTCTTCACAGAGGTGATGTGAAGAAGTTGACTGAATAGCTCTTTGCATGATGCTCTGGGAAGATAATGAATGCACAGTGTATTTTCTCATACACAGTGGAGGAAAAGACAGAGATTCTCTTATAAAGTAAATTTGAAAAGAAACCAATTATGATGTTATAATGAATAAAAGTGGAATTTTCTTTTGCTCAGCTTTTTTCATAGTAGGGGACAGTTCCAGGCATTCATGCTTTTTACCCAAGGGAAAATCCAAACATTCTGGTGCAAAGAAGGGAAGGGATTTCAATTTATACAGTAGAACACCGATAATGACTTCATTTTGAATTTTTTAGCTTCAGAACTGACATTTACACCAGTCTTGCTGCTTCTGATAGGCAGATGGACTACTAAATGGTTTAGCATTTGTGGGGCATGCTGCTCTTCAGAAAAGTGTCCTTGTCTCTGTTCCTCCCTTGCATAATTGGCTCTTTTACTTGCAATTAGATGGTCAGGATCTTTCTTAGGACACAGCAACAAAACTGAATAACTATTCAATATACTAGATTGCCAGCCATGGCCCATTATGTAGTCACTTTAAATCAAAGGAGACTTCTTCAGTTTTTCTGACAAGCACCACTTACAAATTTTATCTCTGAACTTTAAAAATGTTATGTTATTTCCTAGAGTGAGGTGATGCTTTTAAAAACTAATAAGAATTTGTGTTTGCTTTGTGTCTGAGCAACAACCATGCACCTTGGAACTGACTGGCCACAAGATTAAAATGTAATTTTACTCCCAGATGCTGACCAGATGATTTTACTCCCAGCACAGGGCTATAACATACCTAGCATGAACTGCATTGATTTGTTAATCTTTATCAGACTGAAGTTTTACATCTTCAGCTTCAGTTTCCTTTAGAAATGCTTTCAGCTATATCTTTTGTCTGACATTTGCATAATCTCAGGGATTCTACATAGCCGTGGCAAAAATGGAGCAGCCTTACAATACAAGGCTGTTTTTTTGTATGAAGTTGTTATAGTTGAGTTCAGAACTCCAGCAAAAAGTATGACACTAGCACAGATCAGTGCACATCTTTGCAAAGAAATGATAAATCCCAAAACAGTTTGATACACATACTATAGAGAACATTAGCTGTCAGAATATTTTAACGATGGTTCTCTCTATGTAATACCTTGTGACTGGCATTAGAGCAGAGTGCCCCATTAATTTTAAATTCTGCTTAGAAGTGGATGGGATTTGATTGTTTTTAAAATAGCTAAATTAAAACACATTCTAGCATTCTTTTTGGTACTTTAAGAATTTGGTAAGCAACAAATGTACCCTAACATCAAGGCATCGTGCATATGTTCTGGTGAACTATTAATGCTCAAGTGTTTAGAGGTGTTGGTTAATGGATCACTGAAACATACCCTGGACTTTCATCTTGATGTTATAGTATGGCCCTTAACTTTCAAAAGCAAAATTTTAAATATGAAGTTAATTTTAAATAAATGTTTGGAATTGTAAGGGCCATATGCTTTCACTATTGGAAAAAGTAATTTATAGTAAATCAATAGATTGGGCTAAAGTACAGTCACTGTTTACAGCATTGAACATATTTGTGGTTTAAGAATTGTTAAACTCTTTATTGTGGTTGTGAGATTTTATGTATTTAAATATGTTGCAGTATTCTACAGAACTGTTCCAATATTGCAGCTTACACCCCTGAAATATAGTATCTATATAGACATAGGGAAATTACAGGTTTTTTTAATAAGGGTTCCTCTCATTCAGTGGACTTCCTCTTTTCACACAGTGCTTTGAACTTCTGTTTTGTTTTCTGCAAAAGATGGTTGAAAGAATCCCAGGTTCCCAGAAGACATTTTATGAGCAATAGTCAAGCCCTTACAGGGTTAAAATCTCCTATTCACCTGACCTCTCCATCTCATTCCTGCGTTGCAAACAGTTATGCTGCAGTCAGGTGGAAGTGTCTGCTTTGCAAAGCTAAAATGGGGAGTTTGAAACAGCCAAAAGTGCCAGACTACTGAAGTGATTTTAAAAACGGAGACTTTGAAGGTAGGCCCAAGATCTGGACTGCCAAGCAAAAGGAAGCTCGTGAGGAATGGGCTGCCTTTCCTTGAATCTCTCTGGCACTGCACTCTATGCCAGGGCTGGGCAAAAGGGACTCTGCAGGCCTGATCTGGCCCGCCAAGGCCCTGCCACTCCCCAGGCCAGTTGGGATCTGGGGGGCAGGGGGAAGCACATGAAGTTTCCTCTGCGTGGCTCCTGGCGAGGTGGGAGGAGACTTTGCACGCTTCCCCTGCACCCAAACCCTCATTGGCCTGGGGGTGCAGGGAGTGCACAAAGTTTCCTCTGCCCTGCAAGGAGCGTGCGGCACTTAAAAGCGCCACATGCTCCTGGCAGGGCAGGAGGAGGCTTTGCGTACTCCCCCACCCCAGGCCACCTAATGCTTTAGGTTTCCACATGGTCTCCGACGGTGTAAAAATCACTTATGTAGAGGGGTAGTGTTGTGGGAAGGGATGGATTCTTAGCACACAAGCAAGACTAGTCAGTGATAAGTCTGGAAATACTCATGGTTTGTGTGGGGGTTTAAATAATGCCCAAACAAATGGACTTGAAAAGTTGAGCTTCACTGTCTAGAGCAGTGGCCCCCAAATTGTGGGATGTGACCCCTGTATGGACATGGATGAACATTTGGGGAGGTGCAGCGGGGCCCAGACAACCCCTACTGGGATTAGGATTGGAGCATCATTCAGTGGCTCTGGCTCCTGATCCTGCTGCGCAGCTCCCTCCAGCCTCAGCCCCAACCATAGCCCCTCTCCTGGTCCTGACTCCTGACTGCACGGGGATGAGGGTCAGTTAAAGGGAGCATGAGTTAAAAAGTTTGGGAACTTCTGTTCTAGAGTTTAATTTTGCCCATGATTTAGGAAGGCCTTACTGTTCAGGACCGCATGTAAGCATGTGCTCAACTTGAAGCATATATCCAACGATTATTCTGATGGACTAAAGCCTATGCTTAAGTGTTTTCCTGAAACAGGTCCTTAAATTGGGGGATATATTTGCGTACTTCTGCATATGCCTGACGTGTACTCCCAACCCATTGAATTAGTGTGCATACTTGCTCAAGATGTATTAGCTTTTTTTAATGTACTTATTCTATAACTAAAGGGACATCCCAGAAGTGCCAAAGGTTTATTTTATACATCAATATTCCCTGTTTCAATAGCCTTACTCAGTTTTAGCTCTAAAGTTGTTCACCCTAATTTGTTTTAATGTTCATGGTCCCATATTTGCTCAAAAATCTCAACAATTTGAGGTTCCTATGTATTATTGTGTGTTATCATGTCTTCAGATAGGTATACATACTTAAAGCAAGGAAATCCCACTTCAGAATAAAATAACAAAAGTGTTTTCATTGTGTGTGTTCCTTTCCCAGCTCTTTCATTTTTCCAGCCACGTGTTGGGCATTAATTTTATTAACATTAAACTAGGCTTATTGTGAGCATTGCTTAGATTTATACTATTTAAGGTAAGAGAAGGTACTTGGTTCTTTATTTTTATTTTACTTTGTCTTGACTAATGAACAAAACTTTATATTGTAAGCCCATTAGTACCAGACCAAATGAAAGCAGGTCAGACACCAATCTCCTTTCAGACTATGCTGATTCTTTCAACAGAATTATATGCCATACGTTTAGTTTTGTTTTTTGTTTTTGATAAATGTTTGAAGATGTCAGATTTTTATATTTAGTGATAATAAACTTATTTTTAAATATGCCTATTTTAAAATCTCATTTTCTCTGCATGGTTTCGCAAGAAATAATTTTATTTATTGCTTGCTATACAGCGGGGCTTTTCTCCATTATTCTAGGCACTGCTATCTGTTCTGGTTAGTGGAAATGATCAATATGCATCTTTTATGAGAATGTTCATGCCAGTGAAAACTCGGATTTATGAGAATAAAAAAATGACTAACAGTTGATCCAGCAAATATTTGTAGCTTCCTGGGCCATACAAGCTCCTCAATAGTCCATGACAGGTTCATTCCCAAAATCACCCACGATCTGCTGAGGGCATGAAATTAGAAGTGTTTCTCCAGCACTAGAGCTGTAGGAATTTCTCTGTTACTCTTAGATACAGATAAAAGCATGTGTTGCCTGATTATGAATTAGTTATCCTTTAGAGTTTCAAATGTAATATGCCATGATTTGGTAGGGTTTCTCTTGTCTCTAGATTGTCCAGAGAATTCTTGTTATGGAATGAGGACCCTTGTGTACATGGAAGACACACTCACAGTCACAAGATCTTCTCTGATACTTTAACTAGTACAACCAGCCATATCCGAAGCCTTACACCATGCCAGAGTAGACCAAGAGAATATAAATTGTCCACCATTTGCATGCTCATACTAGCCTTTGTGGGAAATTGAAGTAGGTAACATTCATTGGCAAGTGGTCATCAATGCCATATATCCAGGAAATTACCCAACACTTAAGCCAGCCCTTTTATTATAATTTGCATGATTGCAATATGTATTCATAATGGTGCTCAACCCCCATCAATACAAGACTTCCTCATTCTAACCAGGCGGGGGTGTCCTCTTATAGACTACTGACTATCAACTAAATTAGCATATACTTTACCTGGTTACCATAACATTCTGGTGGCTGACCATATGTTGATGTTCCTATTTTCTTATGACCACACAATACCCAAAACTAGCATAAACTGGTATCTGTCAGCTGTTTAGCTGAACTTGTTTATTATAGCACTAAATCTTGGTGGCATCTTATGCAATAGGGTTACTTACTGGTTAGTTGCTATTGTTTTATGGATTTGAGGCCTGTAGGCTTTTGCATTACTTCCCCAGTCCATACCTAGTGTATACACTTAATATCAATAACAAAATAGCTGGCTACGCAACTTTCAGATCACATATGGCTTGTCCCTTTAAAATGTTAGGAGAAAGTAGAGAGAATTTCACTTCTTCCTTGTCTCTTTCCTATGTGACCGTGGGAGAGGAGTGCAAATAGCAGTGTCCCTTGTGCCTGGATTAGGAGGAAAAGTACTTTGTCCCTTCTGCATGAGTTGGAGGCTGATAGAAACCACTGGTAACAAACTAACTTGTCCCCTATGGCAGTGTTTCAGAGGGGCGATCCCTGCAATATGTCCCTTGCTCCTAGGCATTTCTTCAGCTGGGGTGGCAGGGGAGTGCGAGAGACCCACAGAAATGCCAGATGGAAAATAAGTGATTGCTGCATTCTGGAATATTGAGAGGCTACATACAGGCCTCGCCCGCCAATACACAGCCACATCTGAATGAGGGCAGAAGTAGTACACACCCAGAACCAAGCAGCAGGCTTTCATGCCCAGCTGGACCTTCCCAGAGCTTTGATGTGCTAAAAACCACCAAGGCTGCTTCCTAATGAATTGGAACCCTACGATAATCAGAGGCTTAGTCCTGCTGGGGTGTGGGTGCTGTGCCATTACCATGCCTGAGCATGGGACCTTGTAACTCATGGCTCAGTGAAGGAGCAGGTGCTGTATTCTGATGGGCCAACAAGAATATTGTCTCCAGCCTAAATCATGGGCCACTGACTGTGATGGATGGGTTCAAGGGAGCTGTCAGAAATGTTTGTATGTTGGGCTGGCCTTCCATGACTGCATTTGCCATCTCGCCAAAGGTTAGTTCTCTCCCTTGCTCAGGAAAGGCAGTGCTCCAGGATGGCAGAAGAAGGGACTTGCAGTCACAAAATCTACAGCTATGTCATCACTTCAATATCATGCATGCCAGCTACTGTCTGTGCCCTGACCATAGCCTGAATCCTAGCATTCCCCCCTCCTAGCACCTACTTGCCAGTGCTCATCTGCTGTGCGGTAAAAGAACGCTTGTGTGGCAGATGGCTTCACAGTAAGGGGCCCTCCCTATTTTTATTGGAATGGGTGGGGAAAGGTCCAATTGAGTTCACCATCTCCCAGCAGGCTGCGGGACCAACTAACACTTGGCGAAAGTGATTCCTGTATACTTCATAATCAAGAAGTTGGTAAATGATGTTCTAGCAGCCTCTCTGAAAACATGGAGTGGTGGGTTGTCCTCTTGTCTCAGCCGTGCTGTCAGTTGCAGTAAATAGATACATTGTAAGCCTGCTTCCCTGCTCCTGAGCAGGTTGGGAGGGCGGTGAGGTGGAGTGGAACTGGCTGCCAGGTCGTTCCAGCTTCCTACCACCACAGTGAGGGGTGGAGTGACCCCAGTTGCCACCCCACGGCAGGCCTCGTAATCCCCTGGGATGGGTTGCTTGGGGAAGAGGGCAAGGGGACTGAGCAGAAATCAGATTTGGGTGGAGCATAGGCGGGGCTTGGGGAAGGGGTGGGGTGGGACCAGGCTGGTGCCCTGAGACACAGTGTGGGATGCCCCATCCCCATGTTTCCCTAGGAACAGCCCTGCATGGACTAATCCACTTCCAGTTGTGGGGATCTCTTCCCAATCTGTGAAGTAAAACAAGGTAATTCCTCCTCTACCTCTCCTCGCTCTTCTCTAGAAGGTGCAGCTGGCCCCCTTGCTTCCCCCTTTCTCACTGTTCTAAACAGGTGCATTGTTACAGGGAGGCATTTAGAGAGAGCCCTTGAACAATGCCTGGATGCTGCTTCCTTGCCAGCCAGCCGTTGCTTGGAACCATGCCGCACTCAGACTCTAGCAGCACCTGCCTCTGCCTGCTGCAACCTGGCCATCCCCCTCTCCTGTGGGCATTCCTGCTTCTGCTGACCAGGAGTAAGGGGGACTTGCATCTTTCTCTGTTTCGCCCACTCCTGGCTGAGGACTTCCTGCAAGAGAGCAGCAGGACCATGGTGCACACAAAGGTAAGAGGCATTCATTGACTTGTGCGGGCCCATGCGGGGCATGCTTGTCAGAAAGTCTGTACTGTTCCCTGCATGGGTCCTCCATACAGCGATAGGTTAGGTATTGGTTTGAGCATGTCACACGTAGAGCTGTGCATACATGGACAGCAAAGGGAACAGGTAGCTGCCTAGGACCAGGAAGGGTGAGAGTGAGATCTCAGGGCATCCGCTCCAGAATCATAAAGGTACTTTGTACGCTAGAGTGCCTGGGGCCGAGGGAGAGGAAGAAAGAGGAGGGAGAACGATACCATCTTGCTTGCAATAAATTTGTAGATTGGAGTACTGTCACACACACTGTGGGTAGGCAGGGGGAGCTCAAAACCCATGAAACAGGCTATAAACCATAATTTGATCTAAAACTCATGCATTTCTCTAAGCAGATGAATGTTATAAATGTTTGGGACCCCTATACTACTTAATGTTTTTACCAATGACCTGGAAAAAATATCAGCACTTATGCAGCTTGCAGATAACACAAAAACGGAAGCTGTGGTCACGGATTGATCACAAGTGATCTGGATCAAAATAGTAAGCTGGACACAAGCAAACTATGCATTTTGATACAGTGCAATGTAAATGTCTACATCAAAGGCCAAAGAACAACATGCCTGTAAATAGGCCCTACTTATGGGGGTGTGGAGAGTCTATCCTGGGAAGCAGTGACTCTAAAAAAGATTTGGTGAGTCATGGTGGATAATCAGCTGAATATGAGCTCCCAAAGCAAATGCGATCCTGGGGTGAGTAAACAAGTGAATCTCAAGCAGGAGTAGGGAGGTTACTTTATCTCTGCATTTGGCACTGGTGCACTTGCTGCTGGAACACTGTGTCCAGATCTGGTGCCTACAATTCAAGAAAGAGGTAAATAAATTGGAGAGGATTCAGGGAGCAGCCACGAATTTCATGAGTATAATTAAAGCATTGCAACTAATGCACTGCAGTGATCAACTCAGAGACCGTTGAGGGCCGATTTGATTAGTCTGTAGATACCTACAGCAGAAACAAATATTTGACAATGAGCTCTTCAGTTTAGCAGCAAAAGGTATAACAAGCTAATGGCTGGACATTGAACCTGAGGATAATTAACCTTTCTCCATCACTGGCAATTTTAAAATCAAGACTGGATTTTTTTCTAAAAGATCTTTAGAAATTATTTGAGGGAAGGTCTGTGCCCTCTGTTATGCAGAAGGGCAGACTAGATAATCACAGACTAGATAATACTAGTGAAAAATCTTTAAAGGGATTTAATTGTCCCTATTTCTCATCTGAGACTGGGCCTGAAGATACAATTGCACCAGAGAAGTCACGTTCAGATCTCAAATCAAGGTTGGAGTAAGCAGCTTTAACAGTCCGAACGTGTCCATGTCCTCTTGAGAGAGATCACCTGACTGAAAAATCTGTGTGTGGTGCAGCTGCATGACAAACAGTTGTTCCTCACATTTCCTCTCTAGGAATAAAAAGAGATCATGACTGGGGCCTGCAGGGGAACACACAGCAAGCTGTTCTCAGGCCTGCTGCACGATCACGGCTACAGAGCTTTCATATGCCAAATATCATAGAATCATAGGAATGGAATGGATCTCAATAGGGCATGTGAGCCAGTGCCCTGCACTGAGGCAGGGTTAAGTATTATATGTGAGCTAACATCTCAAAGGACAGCAGTTCAAAATTGGAAGTCATCCTTTTTTCTTTTCTTTTTTCCAGCATGGGCATCAGGTGAACATCCCTTCACATAGGCTAACCTATTGGTCCCTCTGCTCCCACTCAAGGCCCCCTCCTGGCCTGCGCACCTGGATCCTTGGGGTCTCGTTGCCTGACCCACCCCAGCTGCACCAGCCTAAACTGTCCTGGGCCTACATTTGCCAACTTTCTAGTTGCAGAAAACCAAACATCCTTTCCCTGATTTTGCCCTGTCACTTCCCTGAGGCCCTGCCTCCACTCTGTTTCCCCCTTTTTCCTACCCTCACTCTCTCATTTTCACCAGGCTGGGGCAAGAAGTTGAGGTGTGAGACGGGGTGAGGGCTACACCTGTGGGTGCAGGCTCTGGGATGGGGCCAGAAATGAGGGTTTCAGGGTGTGCTCAGCTGGGGCAGGAAGTTGAGTGCAGGGTCTGGGTTGGGGCCAGGGATGAGGAGTTTGGGAGGCAGGAGGGGGCTGTGGAAGGTGGCGCTGAGGGGTTCATAGTCTGGAAGGAGGCTCTGGGTTAAGACTGAGAGTTGGAGTGTGGGAGGGGGTATCTATCATCTTTCAGCTGGGGATGCATGTTCCAGGGTTCAGGGAGTGGGGTTATGAGCTGGGACAGGTAGTTGGGGTGTGGGAGGGTGTGTGGGGAGTAGGCTTCAGGCAGTGTTTATCTCGGGGGCTCCCCAGAAATGCTTATGTCCCTTGGCTCCTAGTCAGAAGGGCTAGGTATGGCTGTGTTGTATGGGCTGCCTTCACCTCCAGTTTCCCCCACAGCTCCGATTGGCCATGATTCCCAGCCAATGGGAGCTGTGGTGCCAGCACTTGGGGGCAGGGGCTCATGCAGAGCCCCCTTAGCTGTCCCTCAGCCTAGGAGCCAGAAGACCATGTCACTACTTCCTGGGAGCCACAAGGAGCCGGGTAGGGAGCTTGCCAGTCCTGCACCAACCAGTCTTTTAACAGCCCAGTCAACAGTGCTGATCAGAGCTGCCAGGGTCCCTTTTCAACTAGGCATTCTGGTCAAAAACTGGACACTTGGTAACCCTACCCAGACTGTGTTGGTGGGCCTGACCTCTGGGGTGGCCTGACCCAACCCGGCTGGCCTGCCCTACCCTTGAGCCACCCCAGGCCATGCCAGCTGCCCAGATCCCCACCAGCTTGGCAATGTCAGCTGTCCTGACACCTCCCTGTCAGCTTGGGCCACCCTGGCCAGCCCGAGCCAATCATGGCTGCTCCAGCCCCTGGCCACCAGCCAAGCCTTGAGCTTCAAGCTGTGGCTGGAGCTGAGCCCCTGCCAGCTTCAAGGTGAAGGGAAGAGCATGGATGGGGCCACAACCTAGACCAGGGAAGGCTTACCCAACACCCATGCCAGGTAATTCTATATTTCACGTTACAGTTTAAACATCTCGTCCTGCTTTTGAGCAGAAACAAAGCAGGAAGAATACACTGTACACAGGAGGAAGATATATATATGGACTGAAGTCTTATCTGCTAGTATGAGTCACTGCAGTCACCTCTATAAAATGTTTTCTCTGGCTGACCTCCTACTGTAAACTTAATAAGGGATGGAAGGCTGTGCTGTATAAAAAATGTTTTAAGGCCATTTTATGCAATAAGAATTAACTAATGGGCATAACTCTTGCTCCACCAAGGTCCAAACATGGCAGGAAGAATCAGAGCGAGGGAAGCAAAAGTACAGGAAGCTTTTCAAAGATGTGGCATTCATGTATTTAGCATGCGTAACACTTTCTGTAACAATGCCACAGCTTTTCAGGTGTAGGTGTGTGAGAAGAGAGTTAATGCTGGATTTATGCTACAAGAAAATAGATTTTGGTCTGAAGCGAAGAATGGGGGTTTGTGGAAATGGCTGTCACTTGTGTAGTATTGATCCAAACACAAAAATACTTCCTGGGAGGCAACCTCGCTTCCTTTTAAAATAGACACAGTCGCCTAACACATGGAAAAGCCCATGTCCACACTCCTGACTCTTCAAATAACTATACCGTAGCAGTAAGTACTTCTGATTAAAAACTTGTTGCAGGTTATAGGATCATGAATAACCAGAAGCCCAGGAGAGAGAGAAAAGAATAAATGAATGTTATACACCATTATGCCCAGTGCAGCTTTTACAGTATCTCTGTGAAAGTTTGTTGTTTAAAATGCCCTGGGTTTTGACAGTAACTTTTTCAAAGATTGGGTTTTTTTCCTCTGAAAATACTGGGCACCACTTCTCCAAAAGCAAAATACAAACAAATTAAAGTGCTAAATTTATAGGGGGAGGTGAAGGGCAGGCATTTTATGGCAGGTAAACTGGGGAACCTGCAAGGAGTTGTTAGAAACTCAACAATGGTATTTTTTTTAAATTACGCTTGGGCTATGTTTACACTGGCGGGTTGTTGTGCCAGAAATATGCAAATGAGGCTAAGCGTGGAATACCGCCAAGCCTCGTTTGCATACCTAATGAGCTGCCATTTTTGCGGAAGAGGCTCTTGCACCAGAAGGAGCTGTCTACACTGTCCCTTCTTGTGCAAGAAAAAACCTCTTGCGCAATGCCGTTATTCCTGAAAATAATCAGCATAGCAGCATTGCTCAAAAGGGTTTTCCTTGCGCAAGAAGGAGCAGTGTAGACAGCTCCTTCTGCTGCAAGAGCCTCTTCTGCAAAAATGGCGGCTCATTAGGTATGCAAATGAGGCTTGGCGATATTCCACGCTTAGCCTCATTTGCATATTTCTGGTGCAACAACCCGCCAGTGTAGACATAGCCTTGAAGTGTCTTCCCTGTTTCTCTTTTCTTGGACAAAGCTGGCCTGAGTGACTTTATTTTGAGAGAAAAAAATGAACGACTTAGATATCAAAGTTTTAGTGACCTAGAAACACAGAGGCTATGTCTAGACTGGCCAATTTTTCCGGAAAATCAGCCGCTTTTCCGGAAAAACTTGCCAGCTGTCTACACTGGCCGCTTGAATTTCCACAAAAGCACTGATGATCTCATGTAAGAAATCAGTGCTTTTTGCAGAAATACTATGCTGCTCCCGTTCGGGCAAAAGTCCCTTTTGCACAAAACTTTTGTGCAAAAGGGCCAGTGTAGACAGCCCAGATTTGTTTTCCGCAAAAAAGGCCTGATCGCGAAAATGGCAATCGGGGCTTTTTTGCGCAAAAGCACGTCTAGATTGGCCATGGATGCTTTTCCGCAAAAGCGCATCGTTATAATGCGAACTCCGCGCCAATCTAGATGCTCTTTTCCGAAAATGCTTTTAACAGAAAAGTTTTCCGTTAAAAGCATTTCCGGAAAATCATGCCACTCTAGATGTAGCCAGAGTGAAAATACTAGTTACCTGTTGTCTCTAAATGAGTTGACAATGCTGCTCTGGACTGCACAGTAGGGCATCCTTTACCAGCCAGTGGGAGTGGAAACAGCTATTGAAATGCAGATTTTTTTACAATAATCAGAACCTTAATCTGTAGTTCAAAAATACAACCAAGCCACAAGCCTCAGCTTGGTCTGTTTCCTCTTAGCTCTTACTCTAATCACAGCCCCGAGGAGGTAAGTTACCTTTGAATATTTGCTATCCTCAGAATTGGCTGAGTAAGGGAAGACTCAAACATAAATGCTGAATTAAAAAATAAAGGTCAGGGAAGGGTGCAATAAATCAGATCAGACATTTATATCTGTTTGTTATCCACAGCTGTGGAATTCAGTCCCAGATATTACATCTGATTAGTACAGCCCCTTTTTTCAGTTTAGTCATTTGAGAAACATTGACCCAAACTAGCTGGTAATGTATTTAAAATAAGCTTAAATTCATGTTTGGAATAACAGACAAGGAGAGCAAATATGCGTGTCACTGAATAAAAATATGCACAGGCGTGGGCACCCCATATCCCACTCCTCTAGGGCTCAGTTTTCAGAGGTGCCGAATGCCACCACATCCACTGACGTCAGTGTAGGATCAGGGCCTGAGTTTGTGGACTGGGGAGCAAGATTTTTGCAAGGCCCTTTTGTTATAGTTTTCTCATATTTCCCGTAACCGCCACTCTTAGCAACGGGCTCCACCTTGTTTTCCTGTTTTCCTGGCTTGCAGGGCAGGCTAAGGTGTCTCCAGGATCTATGAATATCCCCTCATGCTCTTCTGAGAAAGGGTCACTACAGATGCAAATCCTTCAACAGCAGGAGCAGAGACCAGTGACTCTCCAATATCAAGGAACAATTTAGACTCAGGTCCCCATCTCAATCACCTAAATCCTAAATTAACAGAGCCCTAACACAAGTCACCAGATAGTCTCAGCTGCTTCTAGAGAGCTGTAGCTGGGTGTCTGCATGGGGTGAACGCTGGCAGCTGATACCAGAGAGGGAATAGTATACTGAGACTAATAAATATGAAGTGTATTGATACATTTTGTATTGATCTGTCTTCCTGTTGTGGCCACAGCTCTCTGACTATGGCTTTCAGCCAAGATTATTCCAATTAATTTAGCATCTGTTTCCAGTGTTGATATTGTCAGCTCATCTGTAATCTTCAGAGACCAGACATGCCTCACATAGTTTCCTATAGGTCAGAGTTTTCCACTTGGTTTTGGCTTAACAGCTGGTACCCAACCTCCTTCCTGCAACTGAGAAGCTGTTCATCATTGTGCGGTTGTCTCTTCACCGTGGCTTACTTACAGTGCTTTCTCTGTAACCTAATATTTGAGCAGTGAGCTCAGGGATACAACACCCTGCTGAACTTGACACATAACATCTCCTGCACATCATGTGGTAACTGACTTTCCTGAAAGCAATGAAGCATCAAGGCTAAAAAAGAAGCTGAAGCGGGTGAATCGATCTGCTGACCCAAGGAAAGGCAGTGGCAGACTCTGCGTGTAGCCATGGGTATCCGGACAAAAACTTCATTCCAGTCATGGTGACTGCAATAAATTGTAGCCATTCCAAACACAAGAGACTATTCTAGAAACATTTAGAAAAGGGGATTCACTAATCTAAACCCTGCCCCTGTGTACTTTTCATTTTTTGCTTAGAGACCCTCCAGTAGTTGCTACATGAGCCAAATGACTGTTGTGTTGCACCTGTGAATTACAACCGCATGGACTTTATCTGTATGATTATAAGAATTGCGCTGATCCATCCAGCCTAGACTAGACAAACGGGGCTGTCACGCCAGCACTGACAGAGTGCATATGGCAGGGGTAGGGAATCTTTTTTGGATTGGGGGGCTGCACACAAGTGAGAAGCAAAACCAAAAACAAAACCCAAACAAACAAGCACTCACTGATGTGTCCCTCAACTGAGGTGGGAAGGTAAAAAAAACACTTCCTACATTCCTCTCACACACCAATCCATAGGTGGGCCCAGCCTAATAGATTTTGTGTGCTCCAGCCCACGGGAGGGAGATGAGGGAGCTGGAGCACTAGCACAGGCACCATAATGCTTGAGGGGGAGCCTCTTCTTGGGAGCCTGATGGAGATAAGCTGGGGGCTGCACCCGATACCTGGGCCTTCAGCTCCCCACCCCTGGCATATGATATTCAGAGCAGGGGAGGAGACAGTCAAGGCAGACTGTATGAGGATGTTGATTTGTTGTGCCTACTGTCAAGGACACTTCCAAGCTCCTGTCACATCCACAGGCCAACCTGTGTACTAACCCCACCCTCACAGCTCCCCAATGCCAGCCCCCCACCTCTTAGAGCCCTCTATCCTCAGAGCCCCCTACCCTCAGAGCCCCCCAGCACTAGCCCTGCACATGGAGACCCCAGTGGCTGCCCCTCTCCCCTTACCTAGCACCTGAGAGCTGCTGCTGCATCGTGGCTCTGGGGTCTAGGTCTGGAGAACACTGCCCAGTGCCTCCCTTCTCGCCATGGCTGTTGGGAAAGATGTGTCCTGCCCTCGCCTCTCAGCCAACCAGCTGAAGAACTGCCACACAGCAAATCGCTCTTCCGGGGCCAGGAGGAGACCCCGTCCCTGCCCAGCGCTGGTTGGCTGAGGCGGGGCAGGACACACTGCTCCCAACAGCTGTGGCGGGAGGGGAGGCGCTGGGCTGTGTTCCCCAGCCCCGGCCCCCCAAAGCCACTGCAGCCAGGCAGCCGGCAGTTCCTGGCATGCCACAGGTCCAAGGACTGGTGGTTGGGAACAGCTGCCCAAGGTAACCCATTCCAGTGCTTCACAACCCTCCTAGTGAAATAGTTTTTTCTAATTTTTTTTTTCCACATGTGTTGCGCACCCTGTCTGGACAGAAGGTCCTGTCTATTTGCTGAATCAAGAAAGGCCCAGTGTCAATGTAAACTTAGTTTTTCTATACCCAACCCTTTTCTTTGTTCAGCTCTGACAAACCAGTTCAAACCAATTTACCAGGGATGGGAAACCTACGGCCCATGGGCTCTGCCTGGCTGGGGGAGGAAGCAGCTCTATGTGTTGCTGTTCCCCCTCTACTCTGGCTGCGGGAACAGCAATGCAGAGAAGCTAGCACAGGGAAGCTCAGACCTCCCCACAAACACCCCCCCCCCCACCCACACACACACCCTAGCAGCCCTTTCCCACAGACTGAACCCCTCATTTTGGCCCCACATCAGAGCCTGGGGGAGGGAGCTCACAAAATCTACTAGCCACAGTTTCCCTGAAGAGTTAATCTGGATTTACAGATAAGACCTGAGATTTGGTCTTCCTCTTCCCCATCCCCATGTGGCTGGAGCTCTAGGGGAGTGAGGGGAGTGTCTTCTTTTTTCTCAGTTGGGGGCCACGTCAATACTTGCCTTAATTAGCTCCACTGATTTCAGATCCTGGAGGAACTGTGGTCACTCCCCCATGGAGTAGACTGGCCCACAATGATACATAAGCCATTCATAAACTTAATCAGAGGAGCCTGCAGTTGTACTCACCTGACTCATGGTGGGTACCATTGGCAGGGGTGTCAACTGGAAGACAGTACCACTTGGAAGGGGCTATTGCCAGGATCCCCGCTTTGAGAGGGCTCGCAAACCACAAGGTGTTGTGCCCTTAACTGGTATTGCAGAGTCACTCAGGTTTGGCCTTCCACAATGGTTTGCAGTGCCCAGAGCGGGGAGTTGGTCCCTTCCCCTGGCATAGGAGTGGACATGATGGTGCATACTGCATAAAAGATTTCTGGAGACTCTGCTGAACTGAAAACACCAGAGTTTCTCAACCACAGATACATGTACCCCTGAGGGTACACAGAGGTACTTCAGAGGTACATCAGCTATATAGCTGCTTAGTTTTACAACAGGCTACATAAAAAGCATTAGCAAAATCAGTGCAAACTAAAATTTCACATAGACAGCAACTTGTTTATAGTGTTCTACATACTACACACTGAAATGTAAGTACAGGTTGAACCTAGGGTTGCCAGGTGTCCGGTTTTCTACTGGACAGTCCAGTTTTTGGGGCTCTGTACGGTAAAAAAAATCCAGAAAATACCAGACATGTGCAATGTCCGGTATTTTCTGGTTTTCCGACTGGGCACCTGGAAGCCTGGCGGGAGGAGTGGCTGAGAGGCGGGGAGCAATCAATGCTGGGAGCCCTGCTTGCATGTGAGGAGGAGGGACAGTCTGGTCCGTGCTTCTGCACGCTGGTCAAGCGTGTGGTGGAACTGCAGCTGGACTGACTCGTGCTTCGCCTGGACCGTGCGGAGGAGCAGGAGCACCCTGGGATCTGCACTTTCCGGGTCAGTCCCACTCCCCACCTTCTGATATTCTTCTCCCCTCCGCCCCCTCCTGGCCAGCCGGTTGGTTCTTCCCCACTTCTCCAGCCCCGCTGCACCTGCCGCCAGCCCTGCTTCCAGAGGCCAGTTCTCCCCTCCTCTCCCGATCTCCCCTGGCCAGCTCCGCTGTACCCAACACCCACCCCTACTGCCAGCTCTACCTCTCGCTGGCCGGTTCCTCCTCCCGATCTTCTTCAGACAGCCCCGCTGCACTTCCCACCAGCGCTGCTTCTGGCGGACAGTTCTCCCCTCCTCCTCCTGAGCTCCCCCGGCCAGCCCCGCTCCCACTGGCTGCCCCCCCTTCCCACCAATCTCCCCCGCTCTGCCTGACCCCCGACCCTCACCAACCAGCTCTGCTTCCCATCAGTGTCCTCCCCCCCGCGATCTTCCCCAGCCAGCCCCCAGCCCTCCCCTCCCCAGCCAGCTCTGCTTCCCAGTCCCACCCTTTCCTCCTGGCCAGCCCCTCTCCCATCCCGGCCAGTCCCTTCCCCTCCTCCCCATGAAGTGTGTCCGGTATTTTTTTTAAGACTTAACCTAGTAACCCTAGTTGAATCTCTTTAGTCCAGCACCCTCCAGACCTGACTGGTGCCAAACCAGAGAATTTGCTAAACCATGGGAGAGCAACATTGTGTCTAGCAGCATTACCAACACTTCCGCTCCTTTCTGAGCTCTTAGAAGACATCTAAGGGTAAATCAGAGCTAAATAACAGCACAGAACACTGAGAGCCAGGACTAGTGGCTATAAACAAACTTTATGGGACTGCAGGAAACTTGCCCACGCTCATGATAAGTGGACATCTGGCTAACTAAAACCATGCTGCACCACAGATGTTGCTAGACCGGAAAGTACCACACTAGAGAGGTTCAACCAGTACAATATTTCTAATTGATTTATTTTATAATTATATGATCGAAATGAGAAAGTAAGCAATTTTTTACATATGTTTAAGACACCTAAGTTTACACATTTTGTTCTCTGCGAGTTTACCAACAGCTGCCTGCACAAAAGTTGAGCTCACTGGACCAAAAAATAAAACAGTCAGTTTTCAATGTTTCCAAGATTAACTAGCTCAATGAGCAAACTCAAGCTTCTTGAGGAAGGGAAGGGAGAAAAAAAAACAGCCATCTCTGGCTTAAAGACCATCATTCAAAATGTAGTTTTTCTTAAGAGAGGGAAGGGGTGTGTGCCAAAATCATGCTTAAAATGTAAATTTACTTACCTATGGAGTTACTACAGCTGCTTACGTCTTATATGCCTGCCTCACACCCACAGACTCAGTGCAAGAGATTATCATGAATGGGGCAATAGAGGGCAGAAAGCTGATGCTGGTAGAAATCAGACTTTTCAACTTTAAGGAGTGAAGGCACTGAGTTATATTTCAAATTCTTTGGTAATTGACTTTCTTCTTGACTGTTAATGAATTGTTTCCATTGGCCAAACTCAAATATGGCTTCAGTACGAAGGAGTGAAAAACCTAAATGAGTCAATCTCTCCTTTCCAAAAGAAAATACATTTGAATTTCAGATGCGATCAGAAATAGTTTAATGGTAGTGAAAAAAAAAAAGGAACCGCTCTTTGCAGGTGCTTCCTAGCATATTCTATAAGGAATTTATTCCACCAAATTTTAAAGAAAGGTTGCATTGTTAATGATTGTTTATCCTGTCACTGGAAAGAAATGACAAATCAGCCATCTGTTTCACGATATCTTTTCTACTCAGCTAGTGCACAACAGTTTCCTAAGCCTTTTCATGAGTCCTTTATTCTTTGTGTAGTTAACCCACATGTCAAATTTAGTAACATACTCTAGTTTTTATAGTCACTACTATCTCTGTACAGCTCATTCATGACTAGCAACCTTGACTCTGCTTCATCACTACAAGGATCCAAACAGGTTACTAAGGTAAGGAACACTGGAAAAGTTTGAATCAAAATCACACTTAACTCATTGCCATCAACAGCAAGAGCAGCCCTCCAAGGATCTGCAATCGAAGTAAGTGTAACTGCACTGTACTTTCAATCAAGAGAGGTTCCATAGTGGGTCAGCATTCCCACCCTGAGTCAGAAATGTTCTTCCAGAAACCATTAATGCAACAAGGGACCAGAGAGATATTGGCCACCCATCTCATCTCATTTGTGTCATCCAGCCACAACTGGATTCCAACAAGTATGAATAAATGAGGAACAAGTGTATTATTTGTGTGCCAAAATCCATACTGGCCTGCACCCAGTGCAAACTAATTGCAGTCAGTGGGTTTGCTTGGAGTGCAAGTCATTAGGTGTAGGTGTGTCCCCCTGAGTGATTATTTCTCTACATCTATGTGCAGGTAACTCCTTTATCAGATAATGGGATTTCCTGAGCCAGAGAAGCAAAGTGCTTTTTGTGCCTTCTAAATTAGTGCAGTACTGAGGCCTACAGCTCTCAGCTGGCTCAAACCACACCACACACAGGCTCCTCAGACACCTAGTCATGTGCAGAGCCAGGTGAGGCTCCTTTACCTTTATTTAGAAGCTGTGAGTTTACAAGGTTTTGCACCTGATAGTGTGCTACTTGTATAAAATCCTGGGGCATAAAGAGCATTCCCCCTTCCTCCCCCCTTCGCTGTACATGGTAAGAGAGAAGAGGGCAGCAGCTGCAGCAGATTTATCACACTGTTTGGAACCATGTTTTTAAAACTAATTGCTTGGAGCCAGTAAAACGGAAGTGAAACACGCTGCCTATCATTGCTGCCAGCAGATGGTTCAGGGTTCTTTAGTCTAATGCATTAATGCAATGCATCTGAAGTCCAGCTTTTAATTATACTTCGCATATTATAAATCAAGACGCATGGAGAAGCTAGCTGTATTCTATTTACAGGAAATCTTCACTATAATGCCTGCCTGCGCTGTATCACCTCTCTTCAACTCTAGCATATGTTCTCCCCTCTTTTTGAGGTAATCAAAAGCACCCCTGTTTTCACATTCACTCTTGGCACAATCTTGGTACATAATACGCCTGGGGAGGTAGCAGTTGAAAACAAATAACTTGCTGGTCAATAATATAATAAGAAAAAGTACGTGGGACAAAGGTGAAAGTAAACCTGTGCTCACTGGTGCAGCTCACCCATAAAAGTGGCCAGCTGGGAGCAGGGCTCTGGCTACTGTACACGGGTATGGTTCCCGTGCTGGGCATGGGTGGCCCGCTCCCCCCCTACTGGCCCCTCTTCCTGTGGCCTCCAGCCCTCGCCCTGGGGGGGGGGGGGGTCAAGCCAGCACCCACAGCTTCTGGGTGATGCAGCCACAGTGCCCCCAGGTTCCAGCCCTGGAACTTGGACAGCTGTGCAGTCCCCGCTGCCCTAGCCAGCCCTGTGGATCCAGCAGCCAGGCAGCAAAGTCACTGCTGCCCCATCCAACCCCAAGTCCCCCTTGATCCCTGTCCTGAGGCCTCCCGCAATCTCCTCCCCTAAGCCCACCTCCCAACTTCTTGCCTGGACTTAGGCACCTCCCATCCCCACCTCCTGGCCTGAGCTCCCCCACACACATACACACCCCGGTCCCCTGCCCTGAACCCCCCACATTCCCTCCCACACTTACATTTCTTACAGGTACTGTTGTATTATACTGCCCCAACATCCTATTCTTAGTGCCCCCAAGGGAGGTACGATATGGCAGTATAGGTGGGACCTTCCTGCTCTGGCACCCTCGAGACCTGAGCCACCCTAAAGGACGGAGTTTACTAGACCAGAGCAGGTCAAGACTCCCCTTCAGCTGTTGGCTCTGCTCCCTGCCGCCAGCCGTGTTGAGGCTGCTGACCCTGGCTAGGGCTGCACACGTGCTGCTAGCCCAGGCTCCAATCCAGGCTGCACTCATGGGCACTGGCCCCGCTGCCTCTGGCCTGGGCTGTGCTCCCCGCTGCCAGCCCCAGCCGGTGTTGTGCTGCTCCCCACCATGCCAGTCCCGTGCTCCCAGTCACCAGCCCAGAACCTGAACCTTACCAGCTGGTGCTCTATGGGCCGGCAACATCTGTGGTCCTTCTGGACCAGAGAGTCCTGGATTTTAGAGGTTCAACCTGTATGGCAAGAAATGCACGTTACTTTCATCCATAGCAACATTGAATGTAAAGTTACGAACTCCTCCGATGTGAGATTATGAGCACATGTTCTAAACACACAGCCCTGAAGGGTTGTTAAAGAGGCCTATCCTGACCAGAGGAATGCATGTTTACTTCTACTTACTTACAAGCCATAAACAAGGTCCCTGAGGCAGCAGGAAGGGAAAGTGGCAGGAGGCAAGACAAAGCTGCATTTCAGCACATACAAGGGAGAAGGAAGAATGGGGAGCCACCTTCACCATCCCATTCACCATTTGTTATTGTTTGAATAAATGTTGCTTTGAAGGATAAACTCCGAAGAATCCACTTCAAAGGGTGACAGGATAATAAAACTGAGGCGCATTGCCCCAATCTCTTTCACTTACGCCAGCTCTTTGACTCTGGGGCAGAACCCAACCAGAGACTTTGCTGGGAACGTGTGGCAAGAATTTTACCCTGAATCTGGTTTAGCATGTTAAGTTTTAGCTACTAGTGGGTGATTTATCTTTCTCTAGTACACTCTTAAAATCTCTCTCTCTCTTGTTAAACAACCTTGTTTTATTTTAAAATCAAAACTACTCCAGAGCACTAGGCCTTTCCTACCTGAACTGCACAGGAGAGGGCTGGACAGTGCAGAACCCACACTTTGGGGAAAATTCAGGCCTGGGAGTGAGTGTGTGGGGGCCACCCTGCAACTAGGAACCAAGGCAGGTGGAATCCAAAATGTCACGAGTGTTGCTGGCAGGCTGCTGGGGTCATAGCTGCAGGACCAGGACTGCAGCATTACACAGACACTCAGGCTGTGACCTGCATGCTGGGAGGCAGTTTCTGAGGGTACTGGTACATGGCTACTTTTTTCAATCCTTTTGTTGGAAGAGACTTTTCTGACATTTGGCCCGTCTTGATTGGGACAAATGTTGGGAAAAAACCCTCTTTCGAAAGCCCCCTCATTCCTCATAGACCAAGAAATACAGGGGCTTCCAAAAGAGCACGTTTTCTCATCTGGAAAAAACCCCAGAAGAGCATATGCATCCCTGGATGTGGAAGTTTTTCTGGGATACCAGAGGTATCTCGAAAAAACTCTTGTAGACTAGCCGTACTGTGAGTGGCTCACATTGGGAGATACAACAAAATGGCCTGGTGAAGCATACAGGGTTACAAGGCAGGGCAGACATAAGCTCACACTGGTCTGGACCACAGCCAGGAATACGATATGTGATGATAACTTCAAAATAAGGAAATTCTAGAGACTTAAACTCCTCTGTGGCAGGGGATTTCCTGCCTGAAATAGCAAATTCCACTGAGTAACACTGAATTGTTGTTTCTATACGTTACCTCCCTCAGGGCAGAGGGAAATAGGTAAGGTTCCAGAAGCTTCTGGTGTCTGGAATTGAACTGGAGACTAAAAGCAGCAATTGTATCAGGCTGCTGCTCCCTCCCCCAGATTAGAGACATGCTGGCTGGGATGTAAAATTTATTATGATTTATAGTATAGCTGCCTCTCTAAATTGTAAGGGGGAAATCGGTTAGAGGTTAAATTAGAAATGACATTCGTCTGGACCAGGCAAACTCCGTCCACCGGGAATATTCAACATCTCCTTGGCTTTGGGGGTGTCCTGCATATTCAGGAGAGGGTGGGCACCACAACGCAAGACGATTAAGCTGAGTGAAGACAAAGAATTCCATTCTCGTTGTTTTCAGCAGCCGACGTTAGCGGGGATCCTGTTCAGCCTCGTTCTACCAACTGTGTGGGGTTTGGTCGTCTTTTCAAATTCTGCCTCATTTGCATCTTGTCTGATCACTCATGCTTCTCCCTCCCTCCTGACTAGCTTCCTCCCTTTCCCAGCTTACATCTGCCTATGGCAGGATTCAAAGGCAGCAACTTCCCAAGAAGATGGTCGACCCCACTCCTCGCCTTCCCCAAAGCTCCTGCCCCCACTCCGCCACTTCCCATTTCTGGTCCCGCCCTTTGCCTCTTCCTTCTCCTCTACACAGCACCTCTGGAACATCACTGAACAGCTGATCTGGGAAGGAAGGAAGGAAGGAAGGAAGGGGGGAAGGAGCTGATCCATGGAGGGAGAGGGAGGAGTTGATCTACAGGGTTGCCTATAGGGGTTCCAGCCCTGCAGAAACCATGGAGTCAGCACTTATGGAAGGGTTTCTTACTCCTTCCTCTGTAGCAACTAGTACCATTGCATTCTGGCTTAAAGCTTCAGGTCTGACTCAGTATGGCAATTCTCATGTTCCTATGCTTACCCTTTTTTGCCTCTCTTTTCCCTCCCCAGAATTTCTGCCCCCTAAATTTGGTGTCCCTACACCCTCCTGACCCAAGTAGAGGTTCCTTAACAGAATGGGGCCACCTACCTAACTCCCCTCAGGTGCAGAACTATGTTCAGGACATATGCCAATATAATGGGCCCCTCCTGGCACAGGTTTGTTGACTGGTTAGAAAGTGACACTGCATGCATGGCTCTTAGAGAGAAAAATCAATTGCCATTTTTCTACCTTAAAAAAATGGTAAAAAAAACACTGCTTGGTTGGAAATTTACCACTATGTTTCTCTCCCTCTCGTGGGCCTGCTTCATAGAGGCATTAGTCCACTTTTACTCAACTGAGCTCCCTATCAGTTGCCCTATCAAAAACCAAATAGGGCTGACTCTGAGTCTGCTGTTCTCACTTCTGTGGACTTTGTGTTTGTTATGTAATGCGGCAGCAGTGCCAGGGTGCGCTTTCACTCCTTTTGCTGTCTGTGCACTAGCCCGGTTGGCACGAGCAGCAGGTACGTTCACAGAGCTACAAGGTTCCTTTCTGTTCACTGAACTGACTTTGGAAGGACTGGCAGAATTGCATGCTTGGAAAGCCCTGGTTGGGTGTTTTACCCCATGTCCCAAGCACCGCTTTACCCACCAATCAAATGGATAATGATGTCCCTGATCAATAACAGAGTAATAGAAACTGCTGTAAAGTGTAAACTCTATATGTACATTAGGGCTAACCCAAGCTAAAACAGCTGAGGATCTCTTGCTTATGCTTAGATAAGTCTTGCCCTCAACCTGAAATCTAAACAGGATTTTTTTCTGTCTCCAGAACTCAAGATGATTGTAAATCATGATTGATTGTACATGTCTCCTCTTCTGAGCGGGAGAAGGGGGAAAGTCAACCAACAAAAGACATCTTAACTGATCCTTCCACAAAGTGTACAGGACGCTGTCAAATTATAAGCACTAGAAGGGGCAGGGAGGCATAACTCAACTTTTTCTTCATCCAGATTCTTTGCCAGAGAAAAAAAATCCTAATGTAATTTCCAGCAGGAGTACATTCTTGTAATATAATTTGGATTGGCTGCCCCATTCAGACACATCCCTGATGCTGAACTGGCTTAGGTCCACTCTCTTAACTGTCTCAGTAATTACAAATGCAATCGAAATATACCACCAGACTTTTACTCTGGCCTATTAGAACTTGGAGTGATGCCAACATTCAATATATAAATGAGAAGAACTCTAGATTACAGTATATAGCATAACTCTGAGGGTTTAACTGAATTCAGTAATATATTAACCTTGGAAATGGGAAAGAACAAAAGCCACACAGAAAATGTCTTATCTGTAGTGCAAGAGAGACCCTCTTTCCTGGATTTAAGCTATTGGGTTTGTTTATGCTCAGTCTGTTTGTAAATTGTATTGTTCCCTAATGGATTTAATAGGTAACAGCTCTTTGACACTGAATTATAGACAATAGTTTTACTTTCACTATTTTTGTCTGATTCACTTCATCTTCCTGCTAGCACCGTACATTAATGGCAGCAGATTTCACTAACCTGTTACTTCCATTCAATACAATGGTTTCCAGGGACTGGACAATTACTTTGAAGTATATGATGCTTGAAGAAGGGAAGGACAAAGTTCAAATGTTACTGAAGGAGCTTGGAAATCAGCTAAAAATGTATTTCTCCCTTCACTAACTAGAATGCCCACTACTTGGAGCAACCACTTTAAGACATGCACATGACATACACTCTAGGAATGCCTGTAGGACAGAGGTGAGCAATAATTTCTAATTATGGTAATTAACTCACTTACAGTAGCACCCACAAAATGCTAAGTGTTTTCCAAAAGCTCAAAAAGAACAATTCCTGCTAGGAGGCATGCCCACTCTAAGGACAGAGACAGAGACATTGAAAGCGGTCAGAGGAAAAATGAATAGGACCAAAGTGAGGCAAATTATATACAATATATATATATATATATGTCAACTTGATTCTCTGTATGCGACAGTGCAGAATTGGGTCTTTAACCATGGATACAGTAGAGGCATTGCAGATGAGCTCACAGGTGTTGCACTGTACATATGACGCCATGTGGAAGAAGGCACAAAGATGATTGTATTGAGAGGCTGACAGGCCGATGAGAGTGGGAGCAGAGGGGTGGAGGCAGCATTACGTAGTTTTCACGGTGATGATAAAAACTCAAAGCTGATGTAAAAGTGGATGGGCACACATAGATGTAGGCAAACCGCACGGTCAGATTGATGGGCAAAGAAGACATTTTGGTAGTTGCATTTTATGTGGCCTAAAGGGAGATGTGAGACAATGTGTGTGGTTGGGACACCAGAGAAGCAGCTCTTGCAGTAGAGATGATTCTAAAAAGTACCATGAGCAATTATATTGGTTGAGAAGGTACTATTCATACAGCAATCATCTTCTGATCAAAAACACGCTTGTATTTCATAAGATGGCTGTCACAGTCTTACAATGGGACTGTACCACCATCTTACCATGTCCCATTGTAGCTGGAATGTCTCAGAGACAAGGTTTATTGTTCACTTCAGCTAATCAGAAACCATCTTATCCAGAAGCACATTTCTAAAATTACTACAGACCATATTTGGTGTCTGCCTCAAACTGATTTTTTCTTAACGTTTCAGCTAAGACAATTCCACACTTTCTGTGAATAAGAGTCAAGAAAAAAATATATCAGTGGGTCCACGTTTAAAATATTTGCACAACCATTTCAGCGAGAAGACTCAATGTCACCATCCTTTGGCAGAAGAGCCTGCAATTTTGCAGGGAGTTTCCAGAAAGAAGTATTCTACAGTCTCAGTGAAAATTCATGTAAATCTGGCCAAAATATATGCCTCTGGAAAAACCTCAATTTGCACATGCTTAGTAGTCGTTTGACAGCTAAACTGAAGATACCATCGGAAGAGCCATCTATACTGAACATGAACAAATCCAGGGCTGTAGGACTTTTACTGTGAATGCTGCTCTATGCTGTGGTATCAGGCATAGGAAATGTGGGGAAGGAAATTTTGCTGGCAACCAAGTTGTGAGGAGAAAGTGGCCTGATTTGGATTCAGGACAGGGATGCAAGGCAAGAAAAGAACTAGGAGATTTCAGAAGCCAGAAAATGAGGGTGTTCAGGGGGAAAGGGTTATATAGAGAGAGTGGGGGCTGAAACTAGGGGGGTTGGGATTGGTTATGGACAGGCGGGAAGGAAAATAGGAGCAGTGGGTGAATAGGAGCAGAGGTGGCAGGGACAGGAACTGAATTGGATAGGAGCTCAGGGGGAGAAGAGCATTACTGAATGTTAGAAGCAGAATAGTTGATGGGGGGGGGTAGGAGGCAGGCTGAAGGGTCTATAACCATTAAAGTTACATCCCTCTAGGACCTGGACATGAACTCAGGAGTCCTGAGTCTCTGTATCCTTTGCTGTCAGCAGCAATCTGCAAAATGTGAGCCTCATCCCCTTTTAATGGCCTACTCTTGCTACCAGGAACTAAAGAGGTCCAAGTCTGTGCTGTAGAGCTAAAATCATGAGCCTGTTGATGACCTGAGTTGGGATATTAAATTTCGAGTAATTGACTAATCAAATAGTTGATGCATTTTGCATCGACTATTCGATTAGTAGATAGGGCACCTCCACCTTTGAATGTAGCAACAGCCATAAGGCTGTTGCTACACTTCAAAGGTGAAAGTGCCGCATGGAGCCTGGGGTCAGCTGGGGACACCACTGACCACGGGCTCCATGCAGCACTGCAGTTTTGAAACACTGTGGGGAACCCTGCATCAGGCTCCTCACAGCATTTGACAGTGGCAGCACTTCACGGAGCCCGGGGTCAGCTGGCAAGTCCCCAGTTGACCCCAGGCTCCATGCGAAACTCCTTCTTCGAAACCCCATGGGGAGCCCAGCATCAGGCTCCATGCAGTGTTTCAAAGCCCCAGCTCCGCACAAAGCCTGGGATCAGTGGGGGAGTCCCCAGCTGATCCTGGGCTCCATGCAGTGCTGATGTTTCGAAACGCAGCGTGCAGCCTTGGAACAGTCCAACTGGACCCAGGCTGCATGCGTGTTTCAAAGCAACACTGCCGCGTGGAGTCTGAGGCCCCAGGCTCCACGTGGTGCTGCCGCTTTGAAGCACCTCTTTCTCTTCCTCCCCCCTTGCTGCCTCTTTCTGATACAGGCAGCAAGGGCGGGGGAGGGGCGGAGAAGTGGCTAGTTGACTAGACTGTCGACTATCCAATAGGCATCTGCTTATCAGATAGTCGACTAGTCATCTAGTCGTTCACAACGCTAGACCTGAGTAGGGAGGTCAGTTTTATTCTACATGAAAAAGTGTTTTAATAGAAATTATATTTAAAAAAACTACATTAAAAAAACATTGTTCATGAAGTTAAGCATTAGAAAATGCCAGAATTAAGGCTAACTCTGGAACCTTAATTTGGCCATCTTGTGTGCATGTGTTATGATATAGTCTTTAATTACAGTATCACATACTTCATGCTCACTCACATCATGTGATTTCCTAACTTCTGAGTGCTTGACTTTGCAACCATTCTTTCAATATAGGTTTTTTTAGACGTTATATATTGCAGAAAAACTAAGGAAAAAGGGCCACTGGGATTCACAGAGTATCTCAGAGATTGCAGATGCATGAAGCAGTGAACTAAATTCATTGAGAAAGAGAGGTTTGCATGCAGGGGAAAGAACATTGAGTTATAAATGATGTTCTCCGAGGAACAGCGAGAAAGTGAATGTCATAACAACTGTTCATAAGGCACTGCAGAGCCAAAACCAAAAGTGCACAAATTTAGACAAAGGAAGAGCCTGCCACTATAGAAGTTTAGAAGTCTCTTTAAGCAGACTACGGATAATATGGATCAAAGGCTGCTACAGGGTTTTCAGCTGTGAAATTCTATAGAGGAGTTGGGCCTATTGTCTAGACTATGCGGAAGATTCGAAAGAGGATATGCAAACTTCATAGGAATTTGCATATCTTCTGATCTCACTTTCAAAAGAAAGTAATCAAGATGCATTTTTTTCTGCAATCCCTCCCCTTTTTTGAAAAGCCGCTTTTCCTCAAAAAATGAGGTTTATGCCGCTTTTCAAAAAAGGTGAGGGTTGCCGAAAAAACCACGTCTTGATTACTGTACTTTCTTTCAAAAGTGAGATCGGAAGAAGATATGCAAATTCCAACAGAATTTGCTTATCCTCTTTCAAATCTTCTGTGTAGTCTAGATGAGCCCTTGGAGCCCCCAGTTTTATGTTGTGAAACATAGGGCCAGCATTACTATAGCACTGCTGTAGCTTACACTTTCAGCTTGTACCAACATAAAGCTTTCTTACATGAAGGTTACATAGCTATTCAGGATATAAAATATTAAGGAAATGTACCCAAACCACACCAATCTAACTAAAAGATGATAATTTATTAACACCTCTGCTTAAAAAATGGACCGAAGAAAAGAAAAAGAAAGACCGATCATATGATCAGTGCGCTGGACTACAAACAATACCTCATAATAGCATAACTCATACAGGCAAGAGAGTCTCAGAGAACGAATTAACTGCCTTTATTTTTATACCAGCAAATTCCAATATTACAATGGGCATGCAGAATTAAAGCCATGTCTTCTACACACGTGGTAAAAGATATATGTATTTGTTGGTTGTTTTTATGCGTTATCATTGTAACATAACACCCACTTTTAGTTCACCTTTACAGAAGTAACTGTATATATGACAATGGTTCCAGCATGGTACATGTAACTCATGCATTTCAAACAGCCACATACAAGATTTATCACAAAAGCAGAAGAAACAAGTGGCCCATATGAAAATTAGAACTGATTGCGAGGCTTATCATCATGAATTCTACATGTCCTTATACGGAGCAGTTGCTTTAATTGCAAACGTGTTGCATTTTCATGTAGCATATTCAATATTCTTCCAACATAAAATTTGTACTTTAAACACCCACCAATAAACAAATACATAAATTACCCTGAATGCTATTGGAGTCACATACATTTGACCAACTTTTCTGAAAAACAAAAACAATATATATATAATCTGTACAGCATATGGACTGAAGGAGAATCCATTAACACACTATTATCAGTAGTCCTATAGAGATATGAAAGTGATAATATATACTCAGTGGTATTAAATGCTAGACAAGAGTAGAAACAGACAGCAATGGATAGGACAGGAAATCTGGAGTGTAGAACTTGACCGAATAACTGATTCAGATCAGGTGGATGAGGAATAGAAAGGATCTCTGGTATAGAAACCCAAGTGAAAATTAACATCTAAGGGTGCGTCTACACAGCAGGGCTTAACGCGAAATAAGATACGCAAATTGAGCTACATCAATTGCGTAGCTTATTTCAAAACTGGGAGCATTTACTCATCACTTATTTCAAAATAGAGCACTCTTCCTCCGACTTCCCTTACTCCTTATACAATGAGGGTTACAGGAGTCAGAGTAAGAAGTCTTCCAGCTTGACGGTATTTTGACATTATTTCAAAATAACTGCCTGCTGTGTAGACGTGGACTAAGTTATTTTGAAATAACGCTAGTTATTTCGAAACAATTTTGCTGGCTAGACATGCACTAAATGGCCATATTTTAATTTTCACAATATTTTTTATGTAGTTCTGGAAACTCTAAATCTAAACCATCCCACTCCGAGAAGATTCAGTAATAACACAGAAGACAATCAGCTTGACAAAGAATAAGAAAATTATTTATTTGTGTTAAATTTTTGCCTTCTTTTATAGTCTGATCTCCTCTCAAGAGACCACATTTCCTGGCCATTCCACAGTTTGTCCACCCAATCTGGCTATTGTGTTCAACAACTGTGGGCCCTGTAGGAATCACTTGCATACTTACATATATACACACATATATCTACACATCTCAATTTCTTATCTACTGTATAAACTGTCAATAAAGTCAATCAGTCCCTTTCCCTGATTTGCTGTCCTTAAAAACACTTATTGGACTGAATTCACCTGTAAGGGTTTTGGTTAATTTGTAGTCACAAACTATAATTCATGCGGATACAACGCATACAAAGTTCACATTGTAGTAAAGGAGTATATAGTCTCTATAAACACCGCATCCAGGATATGCCTTGTGTTTATGCTGAGAAAGTCTAAAAACAAAAACCCTGAAGAGTTTGTATGTAGGTCTAACAGTGCTAAGTCGAGGTATTGTTGTATTGTTACACAATATTCCTGTTTAGTGAAATTCAGTTTTCCAGTGGTTTAGTCTGGTGATTCTCACAAAGAGCAGTTCCCATAGGCAGCCATGTGAAACACAAGTCTTATTGGCAAACACTGTTTGACATTTTTCTGTTAAGACAGGATGCAGTGGTCCTATTTTCTTCCAGTCAGACTTATTTTTTTTTTAAAAGCACATCTCAAAGAGCCATCAGCAGCATGATAGTTGTTTTTTTCTCTGCACAGAGGTTGTGTAGATTTCCTAGTCCTTTTCAGATTGATGAAAGTGTAGCACCTGGTGTATCTGTTACATGTGGGATGCTACCCACCTCCATTTTTCCTTCATGTGAAATATCGACACTGTGTAGAGTCAATATAACAATAAGAAGTACACCGTAACTTTCCATAAGACCTAAGATAAAATAGAATGGGCATCAGTTGTAATGGATGAAATATTTGACCATTAATGCATTTTCTTTTCCTTTATACATTTACAAATATTATAGATGGATTGGTTGTGAATACCCTTTAGTATTCAAATTTCCAACACATTGTACCTGGAATAGCTTTCTGAAGAACTCAAGTCAATTCACATAAATATAATGTCAGGAAATTCCAACTACATCTGACAGCAATTTCTAGCTATGTTCTATGTCAGTCACTACTGCCAGTGAAGTTGATCCTGCAGAGTCTAATATACACTAGGCGTAAAATTCAGGCCCTATTGAAGTCCATGGGCATTTTTCTTATCCTACTTCCACCATAAATCTAATATATAAAGGAGAATGTTTGTATGTTTGTGCTCTAATAACTTGAACACAATAGCTACGTCTACACTGGCCCCTTTTCCGGAAGGGGCATGTAAATTTCACTAGTCGTCGTAGGGAAATCCGCGGGGGATATTTAAATCCCCCGCGGCATTTAAATAAAAATGTCCGCCGCTTTTTTCCGGCTTTTAAAAAAGCCGGAAAAGAGCGTCTAGACTGGCCCCGATCCTCCGGAAAAAGCGCCCTTTTCCGGAGGCTCTTATTCCTACTTTGAAGTAGGAATAAGAGCCTCCGGAAAAGGGCGCTTTTTCCGGAGGATCGGGGCCAGTGTAGACGCTCTTTTCCGGCTTTTTTAAAAGCCGGAAAAAAACGGCGGACATTTTTATTTAAATGCCGCGGGGGATATTTAAATCCCCCGCGGATTTCCCTACGACGACTGGTGAAATTTACATGCCCCTTCCGGAAAAGGGGCCAGTGTAGACGTAGCCTATAAGAGCTACTGCAACAAAACTTTGCATAGAATATTACCTTTCCTCCAGGAGAAAGTTTTAAGGTACTGTGGGAGGGTGTGATGGGGGCCCCACTCCCCGCCCTAACTCTGCTGGCGTCGGATCCGCACTTACGAATGGGGCTTTTCTTGCCCCGGAGCAACCTAGCAGCACCCCAGCTGTTCTGCCCCAGGCGTCCCCAAGTCAGCCGCTGCTGAAACTGACCAGCGACTGACTACAGGAAGCCCGAGGCAGAGTTGCTCTGCCCCAGGCTTCCTGGAATCAGCCGCTGATCAGTTTCAGCAGCGGCTGACTTGGGGACGCCTGGGTTTCTTAAGTTGAATCTGTATGTAAGTCAGAACTGGCATCCAGATTCAGCCGCAGTTGAAACTGATCAGTTTCAGCAGCGGCTGATGCCAGTTCCGAGTTACATACAGATTCAACTTAAGAACAAACCTACAGTCCCTATCTTGTACGTAACCTGGGGACTGCCTGTATATAATCTTAGGTAAATTACAGTGGGTCAATGAATGTCTTTCTATTAAATTAAATAGGCATTAGATTAGACCCTCAAATTTTGTGCCTCAAATTATATCTGCAAATTTGGAATAACAATACATATACATCATGATGAAGCACTTTGAGCACTGATGAAAAACACTGATTAAGTGCCAGGAATTATGATGTTTGTGTGTGTATGTGTGTGTGTCTGTGTAGGAGGCAGGAGAGAATTGTCTTAGATTCACTGATTTCAACTGAGCTGTGACGATTTATGCAAGCTAAGATTTTGACGTCAAAATTTTTATACAAAAGCAGTTTTGATTAGGTTTTTTTTAAAAAAAGATGACTTAAATGGTCTTTCACAATTAGCTTTACATCGAAGCTGAGGTATCTCATAAGTCACTAATGATTTTCAGTGTCTTCATTTACAGGGTACCCAGCTTAAGACAATGAAAGGGGGACTGATTTTTCAGAAGGGAGTTGCCCAGCATATTCTGAAAACCAGACCCCTGAAGACATGTCAAGTTATCCCCTAAAATTCAGACGTCCCAATAACTAGTCAGTTTTGTAAATCGTGCCCTAAGCAAACCAACCTATCAAGCAGCACAAACTCTTAGTCTGTGACTGTTTCAGAAATCGCACTCTATGAGGATTAACACAGCAGGCAGTTTGCAGAAATGTCCTGTAGTTTCTTTTCCCTGTCAATTAGCACATTATTGTTTCACAAACTATGAAGACTCCGAAGTTAATTTCATTTACAAATTAAATGTTTCCTGCTAGATAGTAATGATACCTGACAGTGAGATAGAGGTATGGCTATTGGAGGTAGAATGCTGACCAGAGGAAGCCACTTACACAAATGCAGACAAGGCAAATCAACAATAAGCAGATGCTGCAATGAAGTACTCTGCCAAGCAGAATTACAGCTTTGCATTTGTTATTTAATATTTTTGTAGATAGTTCTGATCTTTGAAAATGCCTGGACTAGGAAATGGCTGATGGGCTCAAAACCAAAGGAATCCCAGACAGCAGACGCAGAGCAAACTGGGCTCTTTCCCCGTATAGCTGATGTACACACAATGAAATTGGCGTTGTGCCTCCCCCCTCCTATCTTATACTGCAAATAATAGTATCCTGATTTTATAGTAGAAATTCTGGATTTACCTACTCTTGAAAAGATTATGAAATCTAGTCTAATGATAACATCAGAAAAGCAGAGATTCTTCTTAGTAAATTAAGGACCATTATTGATCCATATGTGCAGCATTTTTGTCCAACTCTCCTTAACCAGGATGGAGGCACATCTGTGACACAGACAGCTGGAATTGAACCAGGGACCTCTAGAGTGTAGTACAGATGCCTCTACCCATGAACTATAAAGCCAGCTAGCTCTCAGCTAAGGCTGTCAAACTCATTTATACTTTCTTTCTTTAAGTGATCTAAGTGCCACTACCTGGAACAGTAAACCATACCCCGAATGTGTGTGGGTTACACCTGCATGTAGCTGAGAGTAGACTTTAGCCCTAAAAGTCAATACAGTTAGCCTATATATGAACATCATTTCCAATTCATGCTTTAAACCAAACGTGCATTAGTGAAATACATTCTTGCGGTATTCTTTTGGTTTTAGTGCTTAATGAAAAAAAATAAAATGAAGATAGTTTTATCCATACCCAGGGAGATATGTTTTACATGTCAAATATCCAAAATCTTTTCCATCACAATCTTCTACTCCCTCATGTCGGTAGCCATCTCCACAATAAGCATGGTGACATCCTAATGAACATGCAAAAAAAGGGCATCTTCACAACTGAGACAACCAAGTCAGGAATACAGGAAAGACAAACAGGACCATATCGGTGTTTTTGAAAATCCCAGTCAGGGTCTCTCCTCAACATTACATATTATGCAAGTATATCTACTATAAGTAGGTTCCCCTACACAAAGGTATGTTATGCAGACCTATTATTTCTTGTAGCCATGGAATTTTGTAACTAGCAAGTCAGTTAGTTATAATGAATGTATGTTATAGCAAAAGGTTTGGATTAAACTTAAATACAAAATGTAGGTCTCTGACAGGCCAGGGAGCTTTGTTAACTTAGCTCTGGCTCTGTTTGATGTTCTGATGTTATGAAGGGATGGAATATTGTAATGCATAGTGATGTCAGCATTAGATAAAGCCTTGAAGGAGATAGAAAGAAGTTTAATGTTGAAAGACTTTGTAACTTTGTTAAAGTGACTAGAATTACCCTTTTGTCCCATGCTGCAATTCTGTAAATGTATTGTTTGTGTGAATGAGAGAGAGAATGTTTTAGGAGACATACGTGTGAAGGCCACTGCATGATCAAATGGTCAGAGGAGGGGCCAGAAACTCAGAAGCACCAAATAATTATCAAGTAAGTGAAAGCATGCTGATGACGCAAACTGGACCGAGGCAGACTGACGAACCCTGAAGTTAGTGGCAAGCATCCCTTGATAGGGAACCAATAACAACTTTTGCCGGAAGACAACACCCCTGAGGGGTCATCAGCATATGGACATCAAATGACCGTGAGAACAACTTCCTCTCGATAAGCATATGTCATAGGAAGATTGATTGTGATGTTGAATAATTGATTAAGGCCTGACTAGGCAAAATGCATAGACTTACATGGAAGGAAAATCCTATAAATGATGGGGTGTCTTGTATGGTTCTTCAGGGTTCTCATCATGCCAAAAGGAGCATCAGTCCGTACTGACAAGAACCTGGCTCCTTTCTCGCACCCAATCTATCTGTTCCATCAGCAAGACGTGTGTGTGTGTGTAAATGCATATGCTACTTTGTTATATTATCAATAAATGTGGCATGTTGCCTTATCCCCCTGAAAAAGATCCTGTGTGCTTCTTTTAAGCATAAATTTCTCAGTTAAAAAAATCCCTTGCATCTGTGCACAGTGATTGCCAATGCAATGTCAATATGCATGCAAGGTTACCCCAAGACAGGAGAGTTGAATTATTTCCAGTTCCAAGCAGCAGGAAGTAAGCTATTCAAGTCAGTAGCAAAACTCCCTTTGAACTTAAATGGGAGCAGGTCTTGGTTAGCTCCATACTGTGGTATACAAAGAAACCTTGGATTGGTAACTGTGAACTCACCTTGATTTTTATGGCAATTGCTGTAATCATTTTTGGCTGGTCAGCAACTGGCATTTGATTTTAAAGTCAGTGATTTTTTCTAAGTATAATTTTAAAAGTTGAGACCAAGTTCATTTAGCTGTGAGGCAAAAGTCAAAGGGAATATAATCATTGATTAAATGAGCATGCAGAAGGGGATATTTATGAAAACTAGGTAATTTAGTAACTGTTTATTTGTTAGAAGGCAACAAGTGACCAGCAAAATGAAAGCCAATTTACTTGGCATGAACCAGTCCTGAGTCGACCTAGAAGTGAATATATTCAGCCAAAATCTGATTCCACTGAAGTAAATGGCAAAACTGCAGTTGATCTCAATGGGACCAGGATCTGGCCCATTATTAATTTCTTCTAGCAGAAATAGGAACACTTGTGTCCCAATATCTTGGACAAAGTCCCAGCTGGGTAATTAGATCCTGACTACCTAAAATCATCATTTTAACTTCAACTGGTTAGAGCAGCCCTTCCTGTCTTAAATATTTATGCAGTACACTAACAAGGCACAGTCTTGCTTCAAAATCTTAATGATTTCCATAGAAGTTCTGTGTATAAATCAATTGCAGGATCAAGCCCTAGAAAATACACATGTCATGTTCTACCTCAGAGGTGATTCCTGTTTGTGAAGCATGAAAAGCATACTTGGGATCCTTTGTGATAAAAGATACTATACATACAAGATATTATGTTGCCTAGTGTTTAGAGCTACTTGCATGTCTGAAGGAAAATCGAATGCACTTGCATGTAGTATAAAGGAAGAAATAATATTGAATATATAGGACTTACTTATACAGTCATCTGTCACAATAGTATTGCCATCATCACATTCTTCCCCAGCCTGGATAATGCCATCTCCACAGGTGCTGCCATCCTCTACAGGGTAATCCACAGGATAGAAAGGGGTAAGCTATCCAAATAAACACATGACAATTACTAGACCTGAACTATAAGAGACTGATCATCATTAACAGGGTGTAGCGTAGTGGGTGACAGAGCCACATAGTTTGGATCCAAATGTGATCTTTGCCAAAGTTTGGGGTTTTCCAGGATTTGGTTTGGCCAACTATTGAGCCAGTTGGGATCCTGGGATCTGAATCTAAACTTCTTCAAGGTTTAGTGAAACGGTTTAGTGAAATGTCCTTCTTCACGGTTTAGTGTCCTTCAGAGAGACATTTTATATGACCTGCTCTGTGATCAGCCTCACATTATAACCAGGTGTTCAGATCATGTTATTTCAAGTTGTGCACTGAAAGAGTCTCATAAAGGGCCTGACTGATAGCCCACAGAAATTAGTAGGAACATGCCTGCAGCCAGTGGCTGCAGGCTACTTTAAACCTGGTGTGCTGCTGATAGTGGGAACAGGGTCCCCTGGACCCTTTTAAATAATCTAGGGGCAGTAGGCAGGGCTGGGGGAGAGACCCAGCCCCAAATTTTGGTGGCGCTGGATCCCCAAACCAGAAATATTCCTGGAACCCAGGCACCATGAGCCCATGTAGCTTGCCTCCCCTGTCAAAACCTGCAACCATTGTCAAGTTAATAGAGCCATGAGCTAAGGCTAAGATTCCAGAATTTTACTCAGTTTCAGCAGCTTTTCACTTTTTTGAATGAGAAATTTCTACAGAAAATATTTGGGGTGCTCAAACCCAGGGGAAAATGAGAATTTCTTTTTATTTTAATTTTTCTTTATGAAATCCAGCGTTCAAAAGCACGAAACTTGTTTTTAAACAGGTGCATAAATCTTCATGAAATCAGATTGTCTTCTGAGACAATCGTCATGTTTTTACCTGGACTGGAAGCCATCCGATGGGATCCTTGAAATACAGAGTTCTCTGATCTCTTCGAAATGCTAACGCATTTTCAGTGTTCACCCGGTCTAACTCCTCTTGATTGTTCACCACAAAAATCTGGGACACAGAAAGGGAAATCACTGAGAATCTTTTCATAGAGTGTTTCAGCCATGGGGTCTAGTTTGCAGGGTTAACAAACAGCTTTTCATAAGTTGCTAATCAAACAGAAAAATGATGTAATAGATTGATTCCAAAAGCGGCTCTGTATTCATACTACTATGCTAAAATGTAATCCAGTGCACTTCCAGGTCACCAAAGAACAACTAGTAATAGTTAAGAGAGATGAGTTTTAAAGAGCGTGTGCCTAAATTTCCTAGGGCCAAGTTTTAAAAGCTCAGTACAATAGCTATTCCCATAACAATGCTTGTGCAAGTCATTGCCTATTCAAAAGCTTATACACACACGTGCAGGGCTAGACAAACAGCAGTGAAATCTACTCGCCAGCCCTTCACTGCACATGACCGTGCCGCCGGTTAATGGGGTAACCGGCTGAAATCTACTCTCCATGGGCGAGTAGAAACAGTGATTTGTCGAGCCCTGCACATGCGGGTATTTGCAGGATCAACTGTAACCACCACCAGGAGTATTTGAACCTGAGATCTGTGGTGTTTAGTATAGGAGCGTCTACAGCTTGAGCTAGAAAGCCAGATGGCTTGCAACTTGGGCTGTATAGCTCCCTTGTTCTTATCTCTCGCCATATGTGGTCTAAGTGCCACTACATGGGACAGTGAACCTCACTAGGGGTGCATCTACACTGCACCATTATTTAGAGATAACTAGCATTATTTTGAAATAACAATGCGAGTGTCTACACAGCCATGCCATTATTTTGAAATAATTTTGAAATAACGGATGGCTTATTCAGAAATCTGTAAATCTCATTGTATGAGGAATAACGCCCATTCTGAAATAGCTATTGCGAAATAAAGGCATGTGTAAATGCTCCCCTGCTGCTATTTCGAAATAGCTGCTCCCCAGAGCCATTCTAAGTTATTCCTCCCCAGTGCCTCCTAGGACTCTAAATCAAGATAGCACATCTGCATTAGGGAAGCCAGCCTTGGACTAATTTTGAGGCTTCCCTTCAGTGTAGACATGCTATTTTGAAATAAGTTATTTTGGAATAACTATTCCGGAATAGTTTATTTCAAAATAAGCGTGCAGTGTAGATGTACCTTAGGTGTGTAGGTTACACAACTACAAAACGCATGTGAACAGGTTTTGGGGTGCGCATTGAGTGTGACAATGTTTCTTCATGCACATTTATTGCAAAATAAATAGTTAATTACACTGCTAAAACCCCTACTTGGCTTTTTTTACTTTGTTCAGACTTCACTGGCACTGAAATCTGTACTTCTCTATATGTGTCTGTTTCCATCCAAAGCAAATTCTTTAATTGAATAGAAAAATTAGTTCAAAACTAGGAGAAATAGAATGAGCTTCCCAAAGACTTTTATGTCTCGGTCATTGAAATTTGGCAGCAAGAGGCATTAAGCTGTAATCTCTTCCTTTAGAAGTTTAATCAAATTAATTTTAGCAGGATTCAAAACATTTTTAAATTAAGAAAAAGTAAATCGAATGCATCTGAAGAAAATGGATTTAGTAACAATGTCTGAGCCTGATTTCCACTAAGATAAACAGAATTAGTTCTTTTTTAAAAAAAAAATCAAGGGTAATTTATTTTTTACATAGCATGACAATGTCTTAGTGCCCCAAACAAAACTCAGCACCATTAAAATGGGAACTAAATGAAAAAGCCTTCAAATCAAATGAAGGAAGACTGTGAAGACTCCCCCACAGAGAACTGAGTCTGCAGCTATAAAACATTCATGGTTAAGAGGAAGATCCAATACAGTAGCTCTAACTTCAGTTGAATTCAAATGGCAGTTTTGTCTTCTCAACAGCTACAGATTTGACCCCTTCATATCCTTAACATTACAAAAGATCTGAAAATTAAAATGAGCCATAGTTACAGAGAATAGGATTAAGTTGTGGTTAATGACATGAAAAACCTGAGCTGATATTTTACACAAAGCCAACAGAGAGCTCCCAGAATGGAGGAGGCATTGGGGATATTGGGGCAGTGACATGCTGTGATAAGAATGAGTTGTAAATGGAAGTAGATGCTTACTGTATTATTCAGCTCTGGTTGGAGCCCTGCTCATAATGAAACCTAGAACGCAAGGCCCGGAAAGGTCTCTTGTGGTCTTTTATGGGTGCAGCTGTCTCAGAATGCCAAATTTCTTTAGAGTGATGTAGGGGAGGGCCAATGGTGCACAAAGATGGGTTTGAAGTAAAAGTGCAAATTTAAATCTAAATTCTTAACACTGAAGCGAGCAAGGACAAATGGAGTAAGCCAGAAGAACTGCTAAGGAGAGAGCATTGCTTAGCACGTGACGGGATGCAACCAACAACAACCCTGTTTTATTAGGATATGATGTTATGAATATACATGGCTTCCAAGCCTGCTTCCTTTATCCAGTACTCATTAAAATATTCAAATGAAGTGTCGATATAAAAGCAGCCTCAAAATCATAGAATCATAGAGCTGGAAGAGACCTCAGGAGATTATCAAATCCAGCCCCCTGCCCAAGGCAGGACCAATCCCAACTAAATCAACCCATCCAGGGCTTTGTCAAGCCAAGACTGAGGTAAGAGCAAATGTCTTCAATCCCAAAATAAGGAATGCCAGAAATAGGCTAAACCACATACCCAAGACAATGTTATTTCAATACAGTCAAAAGTATCCAATCACCCAAATCTTGGAGCTTAGTTATAGGATATAGGTCCCTCACCTAGACTGACTTTCAAAGTTTATATACTAGAAATAAAATGCTCAAACACATTGATGACATTAGGCAAGCTCTCCCTTTGATCCAGAAGTTTGACCAACACAGCGCCTTTGAAATCAAAGCACTAAGATATCATTTGCCTTACCCTCCTAACAAGCTGCCTTACCGCAGGGACTTTTGGAGAGCTGTGTCCAATCACGGATTCCTCATATGGTGGGATATTCACATTTTGTGGAGGTCTGCACAGACATCTTCCTGGGGGCCCTGGAAGGCCTCTTTCCCCTTTTGGTCCTATTGCTAGTTGTCCTAGAAAGCAAAAGAGCAGGCTGCCATGTTATGTTGTTACGGTACAGAATACAAACCAGACGCAGATGGGAACAGCTGCATGTGGACTTCATAATACCAATACGTTTAATTCTCATCTGTTTATGGTGTGGGTTTTGAAAGCTGTTGAGTATTGTTGTCTCCTGTAGACTTCACTGAGAGTTGCTCTGTGGAAGTAGGCCTTAAGAGGACCTATATTAACAGTATGGGGAGGGGCATAATCACAGGTAAAAGGAGAATCTTTAAACTTAAGCCTCAAGATCTCGGTTGCCCTCCCAGCAGTATGGAGAAAATGTGGCTTTGATATTTTTCTGCTGCTTCAATCTATGCTTAGGTGTTTCTTTTTGAGGACCTCATATGTATGAAGATCCATTCCCAAACAGCTACTAGGACTATAACATGTCCAAGCCGTTACAGATAAGGTAATTTTCACCCACTGAATAAGGTTAGAGGTGGCAAAAGAAAAGAGAAAACTGAGCAGATAAGCAGCAGCACAAACAGCAGGTACCCATTTAAAATATCGGTTTCCAGGCATTTATTTTTGTTTAAAAAAAAAGCCAGAAACCAAATGAACACCCTTTTTTTTTTGCTTCATTTTAAAGTAATTAAGGGAAAATCCCTGACTGTTAATATCAGCTATTGCTGCCCCAATATCAGCTGTTATGTTGTGGCACATGTCTAGCTTTCTTCATCTCCAAAGAGAAACAAAGCTGCCTAGGGTTTGTGTGAATTTGTATAATTTTCAATAATAAGATCTTCCACACATACCCCCTCCCCAAAATCTCCTAAAATGCACCACAAACACAGAGAGCACAGAGGCATTTTCAGCACACAGGAGAAAGAGAGAGAATCCTTTTAATTCTATCCTATTTCCGCTCCCCCCAATCTCCTCTCAGCTATCATTGTGGTATCAGTTACACCTGATGTCCTTCTCTTTTGCAGAGCGGTGCACGACAATTCTGCAGCAGGTGATTAGAAGGCACAACCTTGCTTTGTAAGCTGGAATATTTTGATGATCTACTATGCAGACTCACTAATTCTCCAAGGCTGCCATAGCTTTTCCTCTTCCACAAGCCCATCACAACAGGAGGGAGGTTTCAGGTAAGAACGCTCCCTCACGTGTGCTGCAAATGGCTCTGTGTTCTCTGCATTTTGAGTTCCTGGCAGAGATGCAGACAGAGGTTGGGGGTGAGAGGAAGAATCTTATTAATGACAATTATACAGATTCACACAAACCCTAGGCAGCTTTATTTCTCTTTGGAGATGAAGAAAGCTAGACATGTGCCACAACATAAAAGCTGATATTGGGGTGGCAAAAGTTAATACCAACAGTCAAGGATCTTCAGGGAACCTTATGGCCCAGATTATGTTTTTACTAAAAATATTAGCAACTATAGCAGGTGCTTCAGAGGAAGTAGAACCAGCATAATGGACTATTATGGAATAACCTGCCAATAGGGGAAGTCTCTTGCAGCTTGCAGCTGAATAACCAAGATATCATGGACATATCTGTACCTGATTAACAACATGGTACAGGTTAGGAGAGGGGATGAGGGAGGGAAGATGGGAAATATGACTACTAAGGGTGGCCTCTCTTACCTGATACAGAAGGTCCTGGTGGACCCGGTTGACCCGAAGGACCAGGCCTGCCAGGTGGGCCCATAATTCCAGCAGGTCCAATGTCTCCCTTTTGCCCCTAGCATATGAAAAACATTTACTAAAGACACAACAAATTATTATCTACTACATTTAACGTACACAAAGCAGCTTCACCAGTGGAAGCACATACATCGGTCACTTCATGCCCACTATGCATGGAGATACTGGAAGGGGAAAGATACTTTATTCTCATATAGCAATCAAGAGGAAAATCCCTATTGTGATTCTGTTCAAGACTAGACTTTTTCAATAGATCTGTTCTCTGTGTGTAGTCAAAGTTGTATGGTAGATATGAGTGATTCAAATTAGTTTTACGGTTTTTGACTTCCGTTGGCCATGCAGAAGGCATCGGAGGGTGGGCTGGATTCTACTGGACCTTGTGCCTCATCTACAGAATTGTTTACCAAATTCCAATCTATACCCGGGCAAAGCCTGCAATGGGTGGGTTTGTGCTGAGGTGACGGAGGAGGACATAATTTGCTGACAGTGGGGTTGTCCTGCAGAGCTTCTATAACTGGGAATGATGCACAAGGAGGGAAGCTTGATTATTGTTGCCTTGGCTGAGTTTTCAGGGACGGCAGAAAAAAATTCTTTTCTGCTGTCAGTGGAGCACATCTGATCTGGAATCAATGGGGCACAATAAACACGGAACCTTTTTAGTGTCACTTTTTGGGTTCTTTTTCTTTTTCAAAGCCACTAAGTGATTTAGGAGCCTAAGTCCCATTTATACAACTAATGTAGGCACTTAGAAGCCAAAATGCTACTGATGTTCACTTAGGTCCTTTGAAAATTTTTCCCTGGGACTGCACAGTGTCTGCCAGTTCTTTGCCTGTCTCTAGCTAGTATTGTCTCTTTCATAAGCTTTAAAATCACCCATGTAGATTTTAATACCTCCATCAGAAAGTAAAAGTAAATGCCAATTAGAAAAATGAATCAAATACAAATTGTTCAGAAATTCGGTGTCTTACTAGAAATGTTTCTAAGTTTAATATGACAGCACTTAGTTACATTTCTCTTGTTACCTGTCAAGTACCTGAGGTTTATATTTCTCTCACTTACTCTTTTTTTAAACTGATCCTGAATTCCATGGTGCATCATAGGCCAGGGGTTAACTTACTTGACCTTGATGCAACAAAACACACCATTTTGCATGGTAAAAGCCGTCTATATTGTATTAACTTTCCTTTAATCCCAAAGGTGCTGAATTCCAGTGAGGTGGTGTAACTCAAGGGTAACATACGTTCAGAGGATAACGACGGGCCACTGCATGTCTTGTTTCAGAGTAATAGAGAGAACACACTGCTATGTACACCAAAATAATTTTGTGTTATATAATACACTGTATCCCATGGATAACTTTAAATGTCATCTGCAGTATTTCAATAGCCAGGGCCCATCCAAAATCAATGCAGTATTCTTCCCTGTTCAAATAATTGCTGTTTCACCAATGAACCTTAGTATCTATGTGACTATTCATGATGATGTGCATGAATCACTCACATTATGCAACAAGCATACAAAACTGGTAGAGCTCAAAAATAAAAAAATCAAACCAAGAAACTTCCTAGAAACCCTCCTTATCAGAAGGAATACATGACAGAAAAAAATAAACTGTCATATACTGGATGGTTTGGAATGTGCTAGATTTCATGTGAAATATACTATAGATGAATAATCAACTAGCACTCCCTTGCTGGATGCAGATCGCGCAAACAAGGCAATCATTTACACCAGAATGTCTTTTGCATTGTTTTTTTCCACCAAGCCCTACAGCACTTGGGAAAGCTCTTCCCAAAGACAAAACTTAATCTTCCCGAGGGCTGGTTCCCTGCTGCTGGGAAGGGCCTTTCCCCATGTAACAGTATTTGCTCACTACTAATGTAAGACATTCTACCTTGTCAACAAAGAAATCCTGGACTGGCTACTTAGTATCAGTTTCCATGCTGAAAAGCAGAGGGAGGGGCTTTTTATGTCAGTTTGGGAGCTGTGAGGCAGTGACTTATGAGATCCACAGTCTGCCTGTCTTTTCAGAATGGATATGCCCCTGAAGACTCAGCACAGCGCTGAAGAAGCCAATGAGATAAACAAGATGGATCTTAGACTGGAACTGGAAGTAACACTTTCTTAATTTAGCTGCTATGCAGGCATTTATACAGGGATGTCAGCTGTTTCTGGAGACAGGAAATGACTCTGTGTGGGTGAAAGCTATCTTCTCTGTTTAACAAATAGCCATTTAAACACATATTTCCCATTTAGCACAGGCAACATATGTAACAGACAAGCCAGAAAAGCCAGAAAATAATGTTTTAAAGATTTTTTTAAAAACAGAAAATAAAAATAATTTCAGTTTAGCTGATCAACTACAAAAAGGGAAACCTAATTTTCAACCGTCAGGACATAAACTTAGTTCTCAAATTGACATGTAGACACCCAGAGAGTGCTTAGATGTTAATATCTAGATGTGGGATTTTGACTCCTAATTTAAGGCCAGATTAGATATCTATCATGCTGAGTGGTAGTTTATACCACAGCTACTCATATGATACAATGGGATTACTTATTAAATAAAGAATTACTTAATGTGACAAAGTTCCTAAGCTCAATAACTACAAGATCAAAAGTTACTGCAACTCCAAGTTTTAGAGCAAAACTGTGAGCACCATGCCTTATATTTGTTTCCCCATTAAAGGGTTAACACTGTCTCCATTCTTTTGGGTGGGAAACTTTAACACAGTCTAAGAATGATGTTAGGGGGGCACATAGCAACTTTTAAAAATTCACCTCTGACAGGGCAAAATGTTGCTTTTGTGGCATGCAACAGACTTACTTTGCATGATCTGCACTTGGGTAGTACTCCTATTTTTAGGATTAACTTTGCAAAAATACCTGGTATTTAAAAATTTCCCACATGGGTATGGCATTATCTGACTTATTGGATTTATGACTAATTATCTGACTAATGGATTTATTCCTCCTGACATTGAACCACTAGGAAATTAGTCCAGTGATTCCAGTATTTCAGTGCTAGGTGTAACCATCTTGAAAATAAAATACCTTCAACTGGCCACTGACCATAAGCTTCTTAAAGGAAGCTGCTGGAGCTCCTGAAACTGTATGCAAAAGTTATTGTTTAAAATTGATTCAGGATGTATGAGGAAATGTGTATTAAAATGCAACTGATGATACATATTCACTCTTCTGAGTTAGTAATTAATGTAATATTTTACATTTTCCCAAGTAACTAATGCAACTTGTATTGAAGTTTGCTTCCACTTCTGCATACAATTACCAGCTTTCACACCAATCCCAAAGAACCTGAAAATGTTAGTTCTATAAATATAATTATTTTGAACCCAAAATAAACACGTTACCTATAATATTATTTCATCTGGTTTATCTTGTACCAGCTTTAAATTATTTTTATTTAAAAAGTTGCTCCATGTCCTCTGTCACAATTTCAGAGTGCAAGGATTCATCTTTTTATGTAGTACATGATGACTGGCTCCATACACGTACCCAGCATGATTAGCCAACGTGATCTCGGTATCTACTCCATAAAGAGGAAGCAGTGATAAGAATGTTTTGTAACAGCCTTGTTTCTTTACATGTGGTAACCTCCAAAGCCCCTGCAATCTGAGCCATGGGGATGGTCACACCTATGCAAAATCCACTTGAACTAAAGAGTCTGCCCATGTAGATCCAATTGCAGGACTGGAATTTAAAATGGCACTGTCTGGCTGTGTACTAAGTGCTTAACATACAGCATAGACTGGGAACAGATGACATTACTATGATTTTGAAGTACAGATCAATGGTCCTTATGAGTCCACAAATGTATTAATCTAGTCCAGTTGGGTGCCAGGTGGCTCTTTTCCAATGCACACAAGCAGTTTCTCTCTGAGTCAAGATGGAGTAACTCTTGTCACTGTTTAGCCAAGCTGAATATATTTAATCTTACCTTGTAATTCAATTCCTTCAGCTCTAATCATTTTTCTTCTCTTCACTGAACTCCTCTAATTTGTTGATCTATTTCTGGCATGTGGTGCTCAGAGCTGAACGAGAGCCCCCAGTTACTTCAGCATTACTATTTCCCCGCTATCTACCTCTTACTACTGTAATTAGTTACATTTTATATTCATTCATCAATTAGAAGGCCAGAAGGGACCAGTGGGATCATCAACTACTCTGCCCTCAAAAATTGCAGTTTCCTCATCAGGGGCTCAAACTCCAGCCTCCTACATACCAGGTAGAACTATTCCCTACTATACTAATGAGGAAGGAAGAAAAAGTGCCCTCTGATGGGATTCAAACCCACACTCTTTGAATGACCTCCCAGCTCTACGGCTACGTCTACACTGGCCCCTTTTCCGGAAGGGGCATGTAAATTTCACGAGTCGTCGTAGGGAAATCCGCGGAGGATTTAAATATCCCCCGCGGCATTTAAATAAAAATGTCCGCCGCTTTTTTCCGGCTTTTAAAAAAGCCGGAAAAGAGTGTCTAGACTGGCCCCAATCCTCCGGAAAAAGTGCCCTTTTCCGGAGGCTCTTATTCTTACTTTGAAGTAAGACGTAGCCTACAAGTCCAATGCACTACAGAGCCACTAAAAGTGCACTTGGGTCTCACTGAGATTTGAACACAGTTTGCTGGGTTCAGAGTGTAGTATACCAGCCATTATACTTTGAAACCTCCAGTGTTACCCTTTCTTTTTTTTTCAATGCCTAAAGTAATGTGGCTATTTCCTGTACATAGTTCTAATTTTGCACTACTGGAGAGTTTGTTTTCAGTGATGGCTTTAATACCCTCCAGATCTTACCGTCTGCATATGTACTTGGTATGCTCCCTATCTATCTTTCCATGCCATTACTAAAGATGTGCAATAAAGCTGCCAGTGTCAGTCTTTGCAGCACCCTGCTGGACTCGGTCCCCAAGTCAGTAAATTGCCATATAGCATTGCCCATTGTTTACAGTCCCTCACACTCCTGGATCCAAGTGGCAATGCTTCAGAGGGATAGAAAGAAATATGTGTGAAGGTTAAAGACCAGCTTTGGGCCCTTGTGACTTCCAAAACTCTACACTTTTCCTTAGGGTGGAAATGGGATACCGTAAAGTGTATCCACAAATCCAAGTGGGTGAGAAAGTTAGTTGAGGAGATGGACCAGATGCAGGCCTCCACTACGGCCTCTCCAGTACCCACAGGTCCATAAAGCCAGCTTTTCTGGCCGGCTAAGAATTCATCTTAGCCTGAAGACTGTCCACCCCTTCTCACAGCCACCAATGGCAATGGCATTTTTGGAGGATCACTACCTGCTGATTATCTGTGGCTCCCAGAGCTGTCCTTTGGCCAACTGGCATCTGGAGGAAAATTAGAATCAGAAGCCCTGATTCCAAGTCAGCCTCAGTTTTGGGGAGTGAAACCACTGTTGTTCCCAACAATTTGGGTCCTGTCCTGTGCTGACTGTAACTCAGTGGGCCCGGAGAACTGGCCCCCTTAACTGAGTCTAGAGCCAGAATGGGGAGCCTGGTTTCCAGATCAGATGAGGGCAGAGTTGTGGAGCCCATCAGGTGCATGCTGCCAGGCTGGTTGGGATTCAGAGGTAAGATCACAGCCTTGTTACACTTAACTTAAAATCTTGTTATTAATAGAGGAAAAGTAACATTTCAGATAACATACAGCCTTTGACCCTCCCACTCTGACTGTATGACTGGCCAGGGTTGACTCCCACACAAATCCCAGAAAACTCATAAAGAGAAAACAGAATTCCTACTTGTTTGCCTCGTTTTCCTGGTCTTCCAATAGGTCCTCTGTGCCCAGGCACTCCAGGTTCTCCCTTTGGACCCATTTCTCCCTTGCGGAGGTGGGGGAATGGAGAAATAGAAGCAGGACTTGAGTACAGAAATGTGTATTACATTGGTAATACGTGTCTTATATAATACAGCAAATAATATAGCATGTTAAATATACTGTATGCTATTTCTCTATGTGCAGTCTGGCCCTAACAGAATATCATTGTTGTTGTAAAATAAATTGCCAGTTCATGGTTATAACAATATACTTTAAAAAATATTTTTGTTCTTATTTTTATCCCCAGACCCTCAGAAAGGTCCCTCATCTAAATAAGAAGCCAACTGGAGAAATCAGAAACAGATTAGAAGACATGGGGTTATCTAGGCAACTTGGCCAATGAAACTCTGTCTGACACATTTAAAAGTATCTTGCTTTGCTGCAAAAATCCCTAAGTAATACAATCCCCAGTAAGAAAGGTGGCCAGCTCTCTCCTCTGTTATTTTCTTCAGAAGTAGCCAGTATTTTCTTAACCTAATTTCCCAGACAAAATGTGATAATTGTTAATATAGGCCTTCCTTTAAGAATTGTGCCCAGAAAACAGTCTTTAAACATGGATTATAATTATTTGTCTAGTTCTTCATTAATGTAGGTACCAAAACTGGTCACGATAAGCCCTGCTATTTAACAGAACGTCATTCTGAACACTGCTATTGAATAATTTATGAAGTCACCAAGAGCTTAAAAACCTAAAGCGGCAGCAAGTTTCTAATCAAATAAATATTCCTGAAAAGAGAAATGACAAAAATTATCCTTGTCAGAGCCAAAACCTGTAATCTCCACCTAAAATAATGGTTCAATGCAGTGATTCCCAACCGCTGGGCTGCAGCCCGCTGCCAGGCCGCGCTCCTCTGTCCACTGGGCCATGGCAGCTCTGGGGGCAGGGCCTAGGGTACACCACTCTTGCTGTGGCTGTTGGGAGAGGCCTGTTGTGCCCTGCTTCTCAGCCAGCGAGCACCAGACAGGGGCGGGTCTCCTTCCGGCTGCAGCAGAGCGGTTCCCCGCGTGGCAGGAGGGTTGCGCAGAGGGAGGAAACCCTGCTTTGCTCAGCACTGGAGAGCTGAGAGGCGGGGCAGGCCACACCTGTCCCAACAGCTGCAGTGGGAGGAGAGGCACTGGGCGCTGTATCCCAGCCCCCACGCCCAGAGCTGCAGCGACATGGGCAGCAGCGCAGGGCTAGGTGAGGGGGACTGGGCAGGCACTGAGGGCTCCAGGGGCAGGACTAGTGTTGGGGGGCTCTACAGGCTGAGAGAGTAGTGGGGGGGCTATGAGGGCAGGGCTGGCACTGAGGGGCTCTGAGGACGGGGCTAATATTGGGGGCTGGCACTGAGTGAGATTCTGGGGGGTTGGGTGCAGTGGGGCTCTGGAAACAGGATGCTGGTGGTACTGGGGGCGTCTGGTGGTGGGGGTCTCGAAGGCATTTGGGATTTAATATTGGGGGCTGACACTGGGGGGCTCTGAGGGCAGGAGGCTGGCACTGGGGGGGCTGGGTGCAGGAGACTCCGTGGTCAGTGGCTGGCACTGGGGGGTAGTGGAGGGGTGGGGAGGGCTCTAGGGATTAGGGCTGGCACTGGGGACTCTGGGAGCTGTGGTTTTGGCGGACTGCTAATATTTTATTTGCATAATGAATATGCAAATATGCAAATAAAATGTTAACGGTCCGCCAAAAGTTTGTGAATGGGTTTGCTGGTCCCCGATATCAAAAAGGTTGGGAACCACTGATTCAATGGACTCAAAACACTGGTCTACTGATTAAAATGAAGCTCTCAATTCTTTCATACCCTAAGACCAAGATCCATAGCTCTGTAAGTTAAATGCTGCTGAAACCACTCAATAAACCAAGTGTCTGTGTGGATGCTTACTCAAATTTCTAAGGAGACCTTATATCATATTGACTTACTTTCTGCCCCAACATTCCAGGGAAACCTATATAACCCTGTAAAGTAAAAGACAAGACAAGTAAAAGACAAAAGCACACTGAGTGATCTTTGACAGAACAGCATCCATTTTTATTTTGGTATTCTCCAAAGCACACGGTGTATTGGCATTTGTTTGTTTTGCGTGGTTTTTTACAAAACACAAGTAGCCAATTTTTCCAGATACATTTTTCATGGTAGCTGGGCACCAGACTCTTTGTACCTCAACAGTCTGAAGATGAAAAATCCCTGGAAGATCACATACCAGACTGACATTACTGGCCAAAGTGGCCAGGGCTGTGGGTGGCTCTTTTAGTTAGCCAGAATGGGCTACCAGACATCCTAAGGGACTTAACGCAGCTCAATATGTTCAGCAGTCCCAGCACCTTGACATGGGAAAATATTCTTCACTCAGTGGCTGAAATTTAAAGGGCCCTGAAACTCCTCCTCCTCCTAGCGACTGATGACAGGGCCATATAACCCAAAAGTTACCCTACAGACAGTGATGGAGGCTTTTCTATGTACTCTCCTCTATAGCAGCAGGTACACAACTACCTGGCACAAGAAGATGCTGCTTACTTTTTGGCCATATATAGCTAACCCATATTTTTTGTGACTACCACGCAGAGTCTCATTCACCAGATTTCTGCTCTTGCATTGGGAGGGATTCTCACACTGTGGTTGGGAATTTAATTATACTGTAAAAATTCCATGTAATCACATCTCAATTTCTTTTCAGAGCAATGTAATATTATCAGCTAAAACCTTTTGAAAAGGATTTTTAGGCTGATTTATGTTTGCTCGGGTTTAATTTAAAGACATCTTGAAATCAAAATATGTACCTTGTCTCCTTTGAGGCCTTTGTCACCTGGTTCTCCTCTGGCACCCTGGGGATAAATGGTAGAAATAGACAATTAGTACTGTTTCATAGGGGATTTTTTTCTTTGTCTGTATGAAACATTAACCAGGGGAAGGCAGCATATGATAACATTCCCAGTGTGTGGTTAACATCAGATTATAATTTCACTTAAAATCTTTCCATATTATTAATATTTATATTACAGCAGTATCCAGATTAGAACTTGTTGGTAAAAGGGACATTTTTCAGAATTTGAATTATTTCAACCAGCTCTAATTCAGAGGCTCCAAAGGTTGCGCTAGCTTCACACATGGTAAGGGACTTTCTCTGCCCCACAGAGCCTATGAGCTAAGCAAATGATAGACAAAGGAAGGATTACTTTTACAAATGGGGAACAGAGACAGAATGACTTGTACAAGTTCAAATAGGGAGTCTGAAGAAGACCTAGCCCTGGACCCAGTTTTTTGGTAGCTCAGTTCAGTGCCTAAATCACATGCCCATCATTCTTCTCAGTACGAGTCTTAATACAACTCTGTTTTTATAGGGCCTTCTGATCTCACGCCCTCAGCAACTCAACCTGTTAATACTGTACAATACATTTTTACAATCCTTTCCATTATTGCTTTCAATTTTTAAATTATTGTAGTGCTGACCTTATCTCCTCTAGTACCAGGATAACCCTAAAAAGAAAAGAGAGACATTTTACTGCTTCATATTTTCTAGATCTTTTCAGAAGTGAATTCATATCTTCCAAATGTAAAAACTGGTGGCGGGGCGGGAGGAGCTTCAATAATTAATTGCATCAATTTCAAAATCCAAATGTTTTCTTTGTAGATTGTAAGAGAAAAGGTATAACTATGAATGTACATGACAAGTGCAAGATATTCCAGTCCATAAGACAGAATGAAAAAGCCAGCAGGTAAAGCAACTATGTTAATCATTTTTGAAATTGCTTTAAAAACTAAGGGTACATTTACATTGTGAGCTAAAGTTGAATTAAGATATACAACTTCAGCTACGTTAATTGCACAGCTGAAGTCAAAATAGCTTAATTTGGCTTTTGGCATTGTCTACATTGCAGGAAGTCGAAGAAAGAGCACTCTTCCTTCAACTTCCTTTACTCCTCATGAAATGAGGGTTACAGAATTTAGAATAAGAAGCTGTTATTTTGAAATAATTTTGAAATAATGGGCTTGCTGTATAGATGCGCACTCTGTTATTTCGAAATAACATGAATTATTTCAAAATTAGCGTGCAGTGTGGACATAGACTAAAAGAGCAGAAAGCAAATGTAATTACTGATTTTATTAAATCTTATTCAGTCTTTTCAATTAATATCCTCAAGCAATTTTAGAAATAATTTCCACAACCACTTTTTCCCCCCCTAAATGGCAAATATAAAGTGAAGTCCCTAAAATATGTTTTAGTTGGCTTCCAATGGGAAGATTATTATGATTTTTAGTTTTTCCTTCTTAAGAAATACCCAACTAATAGCCTAGGAACATGTGTAATTCTATGGCAAGTTAATTACAGGAAGCTAAGAGAGGAGTCATTTGATTCATACAAATCTCCAGAATCATAATTTCAATGGTCACTTAACAGCAATTCCTCAGGTTTTGATGATACAGTGCCAACAGAAATGGGTTGACTTGTACATCATTTGAAACCTCTCTCTACTACAAACACAATAGTACCAAATATGACACATCGAGCATAATTATGTAAATATGAATTGGGGAAAATATTTTAAAATCCATTTATCAGACTTTAACATGGGTGGGTCAAACGTGTCCCCAAAACAATTAAATTGTGGCCCTTGACTGACCATATCAGTGAATACTCAGGACATGATGCCTGATTTTTTTTAATGTCACAGAGTGCTATAAAATAGAAGGCCAATCAAGCTGATTTGCATGAAAGAGGCATTTCACAGTGATATTGATGCTCAGCTTTGGTTATTATGCTAAAAAACTTGTAATGAGGCACTAATTTAAACATCGGCATTTAGCTAGACATTACTGGACTCCATGTGCAAATGGTTTGCACATAGTAACATGACGTACATTACATACCATAAGTCATTACAAAACCCAAAGTATTCTATTTCACAGTGCTTGTTTCTACCTCAGCCATACACTTTTTTAGATTTCAAGGGGGAGATGAAGACTAGCGACTAGCAGCTGAATCTCGGAAGAGCTGGTTAAAAACAACAATCAGCAGCACTTTACAAGCTACAAGCAGTATACATAGAAACTGAATTTGGCCAGGCTGAAGAGGAAGTACAGTGAGTACCAGAAAAAAATTGAAGATGCTGGGACAAACACCAGTGGTGGGCAAATCTTCCATGCTCTTTATTTGATCTGTCAGGATAGCTAATTGGAATTTGCACCTTGCAGCACTGGAAGACTTTGTGAAATACTTTTTTGCTTTAGCTTTAATCAGCTATTCTGCATTAATAGCCTGGTATCTTCCTGAAATAAGAGAAAAGTCAGACTCTGACAGAGGAGTAATTTCAGAAAGGAAAGAGGGTTGTTAAAAGGTCAGCAGTTCCCTTCGGTGAACTTGGTTCAGAGTAAGACCCAGTGCATGTAAACAGAGGAATGAAGGTCACTGAGGGATTGCTAAGCATAACACATCATCCAAATCCCTTTTCCCCAGTTTTTCCTGACAACTCCAGAACTCCATTAAACTTTGAACAAAAAATTACATATGGCAGAGACAATTTCCCCAGAAATAACCAAGCACCATATGGACTTTTTAGGTGCTGTTAAAATGCCAAAAAGGAGCCATTTTAAAGCTACAGGATAAGCTTACTCACACTGACAGCCCATTTATGTGTGATGGACAAGATCTCCCCAATACCACAATGAAAGCAGTCTTTGGGGATGAGCTAGTTAAGGATGTCAGTTGAAGGAATACTTTGCATCATGTCTTGTATGAAGCCTTCAGAACCCAAAGGGCTATGCAAGCTTCATCAATCTATGGGCTATCATGAAAAAGAACAGAATAAAGCTGTGCTTTAATGCAAAGAAGAAAGAGTGAAGTTGGCAGGTACTGCGACAGAGCTAACCACAGACAGGTCATTGTTTGCTCATCTCCTGGTCATGTCCACATCCCATTGGGATGCTGATCTCACTGAGACTTTGAGAAAGTACGTTTTCCTTGGCACCATGATCCATGTTTGAATGCAATAGAATAATGCATATGCAGGGATGCCAACAGACTTTGCTGGGCTTGGGGCAATGTGTGTGTGTGTGTGTCGGGGGGACGGGGGACGGAGGGGATTTGGCTCTTGGCCCCCTGGAAGGCCTCAGGGCAGAAGAGGAGGGGCTAGCCTCCCATAGCATGCCCTTAGTGTCATGTTGCAAGGGGCTCCAGTGGTAATTTAAAGATCCTAGGGCTTTGGTGGCTCCTACAGTAGCAGTGGTGCTGGCCCAGGGTCCCGGGCCCTTTTAAATCACCAGGCTCCAGGGCAACTGCTCCCTGTTAGCAGCCCTGTGCATACATGCCAGATGAACAGCAAAACGCACACCTTACATGCTCTTCCTAAGCCAACACCTGCTAACAATGGTACCATATGCCAGCAGAGATCTTTCAGCATAGCAATCATAGGTTTTGTCTACACTGCTGGCTTTGCCGGCAGAGCCTATGCAAATGAAGCATAAATTAGCATTTTGCCATGCTTCATTTGCATAATTTATTCAAGCCGTTTTTGTGCAAAAACAAGTAATGTGGATGGGGGTGTTTTTCTGCACAAAACACCCGTTTTGCACAAGATCCTTATGCCTCTCCCAGAGGCAAAGCCCATTGCGCAAAAACAGCTTGAATAAATTATGCAAATGAAACATGGCAAAATGCTAATGCTAATGCAAAGCTGGCAGTATAGACGTAGCTATAGATGGCACAGCAGAAGCAGAAGCTCTCATCAAATCAGAAACAGTAAATAGTTGCCATGAAGTGGCTGAATATTTCATTATGAGGCTACAGAGAAAACACTAGCACCTATGACAAAGTCTTCCTTGTGTTTGTTGTGTATGCAGAGGAATCAATTAAAATATTATTGGAAAGAAGAGACTGCAGGGTGTTGAACTTATCCAGTACAAAAGAATTGACTTAAAAATACCACCAATGTCACAGTGAAGAAGCAAACCTCATACCTTGTAGGAGAAATGTGCTCAAAGAACTTCATTGTTGCATCATACAATGAAGCTGCTGCCTTGCACTGTGCAGTGGAGATCTTTCTGTAGTACCATGAGGGGGCTGACACAAAATTATCTTGCATGCTGTCAATGCCACAGAGAGAGATACCCTTACACTTCAGGTATCTGGACAAGACAAAGATGTCCTAGCGCTCTCTGAGAGTAACTACTCAAGGCTTCAGCAAAATTCTGCTTTTGTGCCTTCTACTGGAGAACAGAATTGCTGTCTGTCTCTCAGAGATGTAATGCTATTGCTCAGACCATTACCAGCCACCTCACTGCCAGATTTTCCCAGAATGTAACATTACTGGAAGGTTGGCTGGAAAACATTGGATTCAGCATCCAAGACTTTCTCTTTACTCAGCAAGACTGAGACAGTTACGAAGGAAGTCAAATGCACTGGAAGCCTTTGTATGCTGAGTTTATCATTTGAAGATCAACATCATGATACTTGCAAATCTAGATGGTGGATGTTTTCCAAGGAGTAAATGGAGAAAAATTACCTCTGACTAAAGGGTGCATTTATACCTGCTCTCAACAGGGTGAATTATGAAGCAATGGGAGGGCTCCAGGATGATCAAGCACATCCAAAACTTCCCATTCATTCTTGAATCAATCATTCAGCTAATCAAATGCTTGTATACAAAGAGCAGATGCTTATCACCCTGCAAATTCTGGCCCACAGACTGCCTTGTACAGAGCGGTGGGAGTGAGGTGCAGATTAAGAAAATGTGTGTGACCACATGTCTCACAGAGCTGCCTTGGACAGAGATAACACTGCTGACTTTAATGAATAAATGTTTTCAGTAGTACAGGTCAAGGCTAATTTCTCCAGGATTACCAAAGATCAATGTCTTTTTAGGCAAGCAATGCATCCCTGTATACAGCATTATTAGAAAAAGTTGATTTTTAAATATTTTCTTCGGTATACATCTACATAATTGTTCCAAGTTTGCCATATTTGGGACCCTTGTATTTGTGGTAGAAATCGTTTACAAACAACACCCGATTTGATTAATTCCCTATGACATTGTACTGTCAAAATTTCCATCAATTTGAGAAACTGGTGCTAGCAGATTGGGAGGGGGTAGGACAAGGGGCCTGCCATGCTGCAGAGGATGACACCAAAGAAATGCTGATTCTGTACATTTTTACAAATCAAATAACATTTGCCTTCCCTTCCTTTCATTAACTTGCCCACAGAATGAGATTTCACTACACTAGTCTCCCAGACTAAAATGGCTGCATCTATTTCTTCTTTCCTGCTCTGTTTTTGAGTAAGGTAGTGACGTAAAGAGCAGGATGAAATAACACACTCTCTGCATTGGTCAGCGTACAATTGACATTTGAGTTCAGGTCATATTTGGAAATCCTCGTTGATTGCTTGAGAGAGATTGTGCTATTCCTGTCATGTTAAAGACATTCATTCAACTAGAACATTGAACATGTCTGTCCTCAGTGTGTACTCATGGAAGGGCATAGGAACAGTTAGGTGGCTTACCTTTCTTTGGTTTTTATTTCTTTAACTGTTGTAAATTTACCCTTAATTCTCACACACCCCAAAAATACTAAGTCCTTAATGTGTTCTCCTGTTCCTTTCCGTCTTCAGATCAAATTGGGCAGCACACACTTTTTGTCTTGCATGCTGAACAATTTGCAGACTTGTACATAAAAGAAATGCCCTGATAGAAGTACCACAGCACAAATGCTACTGGCTAAATTAGAACATAGTGCTCTACTTTTAACTTGGTATCACAAATGTAAAGCAAATAAATGACCCAAAGTTTTGCTCAAAAAGAAAGTTCTGGATTTGCACATAATTAGCATCTTAGGTAACAGGAAGTTCTTGGAATTTAGGTACTGGGACTCCGTGGTGAGCAGGATAATTGTGATGGATTGTGTCTGAATTACTTCAGGATTCACGTACCTCCCACTAAGCCTGCATAGTCTTGGTGGCAATCTATTCTTGGTTGTTCCAACACCCATGTCACAAATCTTGAGCTAGCCTCACAACATTGTAATGCATGTTTTGTGCAGCTACCAGAGTATCTCCATTAGAACCATTCCTTTCCCACAAGAGAAAAAGGTCTCCATACTTTTTGAAGGAAGAATTAGAAGGAGGTTCGAGAAGAAACCTCATATTTCCAGTTCCCTCATATTTTGTGTCATGCATATATACATTCAGAAGCCATGGCATACAAATAAATACAATAGAGAATATGATGTCTATAGACACCATTGTGTACATGGGCCAAATTCTTCCCACTATTAAATCCATCAGCAAGTGTGCATGGTTATAACAGAGGACTGAATTTGTCCACATAATCTTATGGGACGAGGAGAAAATAGTGGGATGGGTTACATGTGCTTTGCTCTAAAAATGAATCACTTCCTCATTACATTTTTGGTTTACACCAAAACATTTCAGTAAGGAGCTAGGAAAGTAGTCACATCCTGCCATATTGCATGACCTCTTTTAGCTTAATGAAGAAAATCTTATGGTTTTAATTGCATTTAAAAGAAAACCCAAAAGCGTTCTCCTATTTGAAACCACCAAAATCTCCAAAAGTGCTTTCTAACCAATCATGATGGAAGCAGCAGAGTGCTAGAAACCAATGTCTGGATATGTAGGATTAAACAAACCTTTGAGCCAATTGGTCCTCTTGTACCTGGCAGTCCCATCACACCCAAATCCCCCTTTTCACCCTAAAAGAATTAAAAAAGACAGATATTAATGGTGGCTCTTGAAAGGTGCTGCACAGAACAACTGAAGGCTTGGGTTTTGTACCGAATGTATGAAACATGCTTGACTTTAACAATGGTAAATCCAAACTGTATATTGTCAACTGACCTAACCTGATTCGTCAGGCATTTTATCATTTCTTCCATTCTCATCTCTTTGGATATGATTTCCTTTTGAAGTAATATATGCTTTAGTTTTTCCAGACACTGCAAAAGGACATGTGGGAAAATTATTCTTGGTATCATTTTTCTCTGGGCCAAGGCATAATGACTCAACTTAGTGTACCCTATCTATAGCATCTCCCCGTTATTGTGACCAAATGTTGGGATTGTCTTGGTTTGGAGGGATACACCCTGGCTGTTTTAGTCTAACCTTGATTTTGTTTGATATCAATCAAGGCCTCAGACATCTACCATGTTGCACGGTTGCCTGGCAACTGTTGTGTCCACAAATGGCTTTGCAGCTTCTTCTCTGGTTGTTGTCAGTCAATGTATTGGCTGCCTGTCAGATAAGCATCTGAAATGGGTGAAATCTGGAATTAGGACAGAAGTGGCAACTCTAGCAAGGAGGAAAACTTGGGCTGTTTGTGCTCCCTGCAGAAGGAAATGCCTTTGGTCTTGCCAGCCTCAGTGGTGAAGCCTATGCAAGGGGAACATTAATGGAGCTGAAGAGAAAGGAGACCTGGAGGGAGGCTATGTCTAAGGGACAGGGGAAACCTGAAAGAGGACTAATAAGGAAGGAAAGAGAAAGGAGACGAGGAACACAGGGAGGAAGCAGCTCAAAGGAATTTTGCAAAAAGAAAAATGCCTGGAAGAATAACCAATGGAAAGGAAGGCCTCTGAAGATTGACAGAGAGGGAGACAGAACACCTGGATGTTGAAAAGGGAGGGGAAAAGGAACATGAATTACGGAAACAAGCACAGGCACTTATATAAACCTATTTAGGCCAAGATAGCCTTACCATATACTGGAGGGAAACAGAAATAAAGGAAGAGTACAAGACAGAAATAAAGGAAACAAGACACAAATCTAAAGAACAGAAGAAACAGAAGAATAGAGCAGGCGGATGAACGAAGAAGAACAAGAAATAAGGTAGAACATGGAGCCTAGGTATGAGAAAAAGATAAAGATCAGAAGAAGTAGGATCTGTAAAGGGTAGGCTAAAATCTACAATAATAGTTGACATGAGAGAAAATTGAGTACAGAAAGGCAGCCCACACTAAAGGACGAGGACTCATGGATGGAAATGGCCAAGTGAATGAGTTTTTCATTTTTAACATACAGTTACTCTGTTCTCAGAGCTCTAGTGGTAGCACTAGATGGTTGTGCAATCCCCTGGTTCTCATTGCTGCCACTGGGGGAAAAAACCTGGCGTGTATCATCTCTTTTGAGAAGGATAGCTTCCCCACTTTCATCACAAATGGGGCACCGAGCCCTTTACTGCTCATGGCCTTGTGCATATTAAGTTAAGAGAAGCCGCAAAATACAGACACTATCATATTCAGTAGCAAGATATTTCTGACCTAACCTTTGATCAGTAAACAATTAGAGGAAGCCTCTGCTTTCCAACTTTGGTTTGGAATCAGAAACATCCCACTCTCAGCATTTCCCATCATTCCCCACAATGTGGAATCTGGGATACTGTAGCATCTCCTTATGCAAAAACCAAGGCAACTGGAGAATCAGAGGTACTGGGTACAGAGTTTGACTTTTTAATGGCACCCACTGTACGTGATCCTTTTGCCTAATGGTTAACTGGATTATTGAAGAGGTACATGGTAATCTTGGAATGGAGAGGCAGATTTTCCAGCACACCTATCTCAGCTAATTTGACAACTGTGCATCTCATATGTAGGATGGTGTTCAATAAAAGCCTACACTAGAGCTTCTGTATCATGAGCTCACCTCATTGACTACCCCATTGTAGCAAATACAAAGCTTGTTCCATCATTTCCTTTGCAGTTTACAATGATTAGTCACTATAATTAACACCTTTTAGATACTGAACTGAAATCATGACTCTAGCTGTTTAGAAAATATAACAAGTGAAACTTGTATCATGACTGATTGAACAAAAAGCTATGCAGACAACAAGTGTATGCAGTATGTCCAAGGAAAGGGATAACTGAATGGCTATGGAGGAAAATGACCAATCATGGGCATGGTGGGGGGGGCCTATAATTATTAGCATAGATGCTGGAACTAGGGATGTGTGCCTCACTCTCTGGCTTGAAGTGGTTCCCAATATACACAAGATTTACAGTTTGGTTTCCATTACACTTGATTTGGAAACATGTTTTAGTTCCTGAAATACATGACAAAATTACCCATTCTGCTCAATATATACAAAACTCAGTGTAGTAAAAGTGTTTCAGTGTTACCTTAGGTCCCATTGGTCCAGGCCATCCAATTGGTCCTGGCATTCCGGGGACACCTGGAGGACCTGATCTACCCTTAAAAGAAAATGATCAAATATTATGACAATGGATTTACTATCATTCCAGCACATAGGATTCTGTCCCAGAGAAGAGGCAAATTAGAGAAGAGGTATTTGAAATTCTTTAGTACAGAATCTTCAAGAAAGAATGGCAACTGATACATTATTTTATCTTTTTTTTTTTAATCCCAAGGAGTCCATAATATGCTTTCTATTAATTCTAACAAGGGTAGTTTGAACTCCCGGAAATACAAATATATACTAACACATCCAAATAGATCTGTGATGGAAGCAATTTACATATTTACATTTAAAATATTCATCCTTAAAAACAGGATCAGTAAACCTTATTCTGCTCTCACTTTTGGCAGTTTAAATCAGGAGTAGTTATACCAATCCTAATCAAATATACAGTAAGGGAGAACAAAACTAGACCCATAATATTTACCAACACTGCATTTCTAGAGATTCATTTTACTTTCTCTCTCAATGTTATCCCATCATATTGATATATTTTATTAATTATTACTATGTTACTTGTAAAAAAATCGAGGGCCAGATCCTGAAGCTAAATCTATTTACACTCACTGAGGAGCTGGCCTTAGAATTTTGCTCAAGACCACCAGGGCTAAAAGTTAGCCTTAGAATTAACCAGTCAGTTCACTCAGTAGTTCTGCCCACTTACTCTAGAACTGAATTTGGCACCACTTCTCTTTTGAGATCTGATTATTTTAATCAGAGGAGCAAGTACTCCTGTGACTAAGATATATCATCTCAATATCATGTTTGAAATATTACTATTTGGGAAATTCAGATCTATACAGGTCATTTATTTCTTTTCTATGTGGCACCTGAAATCTAAATACATAAATAAATAATATATACATATTTATTGTACAGTATTTTTATGCTTTGTATTCATTTGAATGACTTATTAGTGCTTGTTGTTAAAATATTTTGTGTATTATTTTAAACAGGGATTCTTTACTTGGTGGAATGACCTCATCTCTGAATATCTCTGATTTCATCCTGCAGAGGATTTTTTTTGGCTTCTTTTGAAAATTAATTACATTAAATGGAAGCACTTAGTCAGTGAGATGAAATATTTTGTATCATGACATTTAGGGGCACATACTCTGTTGACAGTATATTCTGGCTTTCATGTCAGCAAGTCCAAGGTTATAGTCAGCATATTGTGTTGGTGCTAGAAACACCACAACCCCCAGTATAATCACTACCAGTTATTTCTCTTTTGGCCCTAATATCATTTAATTGAACCCTATTGTCAATGTGTGTGTGACTTAGGCTTGTATCTCTCTGTGGATCAGTCAGGATTTTAATTTAGATGGGTTGGGATTTTTTTTACAGTTTTTATAACTGTTCCCAAAGCCTGCTCCTTCTAGGCACACATATCTACCTCAGGTTAGTCGCTACTCTCTTTTAATAGTGTGGAGATATCTTGTCATCCATTTTCACACAGAACTCAAATTGACCCCAATCAATCATCTGTGTAGGGAAAGGTATTAGCATGTAGCCGAAACTCTGCACTGCACAGGCAATACACAATAGGATTAAACTTCACTTTTATTTACTTTAAATAATTTCTGGGTCTATACCTCACAGCTATATGTCAATTATGAAGCTGGTGAATGAACCAGATTCTATACATCTTGAATCATACCTTTCTTCCTGGTCTGCCAATTTCCCCCTGGCACAGGAAAAAAAGATTTTAGTCATGTAGATAGCAAGTGAAGAACAACAGCTCATAAATGAAAGTACTTAAAAACAGAAATGGGAAGATCTGTGTGTCTTGGACTTTGCTCGATGTGCTAAAAGAGTCAGTATTTATAACACAGAATAAATAGCATCTGCAGTTACTCAGGGGTCCCAACTCAGATTCCTTCTAGGCCGCGTGGCAGCACGGCCCCACAGCTGCTTAATGAGCTCCTCCCAGCCAGGGTCTCAGGGCTCCGGGCACAGAGCTGCGTGGCTGAAGGACGGGCACTTCTCCCTCAGTGACAGCAGCAGCTCCCTGCTGAGGACATGTCCCTGCTGGCTGGGAGAGACTTGCTGCTCTGTCCTCAGCAGGGAGCTGCTGCTGTCACAGAGAGAAGTGCCCCTCCCCCAGCCACGCAGCTCCGTGCCTAAGTCCTGAGCCCCTGGCTGTGTGGGGCTCTTTAAGCAGCTGCAAGGCTGTGCTACTGTTGCAGTTAAGAAGGAACCTTACTGGTCCCAATTCAGTATTCCCCCTCACCCCCATACAGCAAACACTTAAAATATGCTCAGCTTTAGGTTCATGCTTAAAAGTAAGCATCTGCTTAAGTACCTTGTTGCATGTGTATGTACTTAAGAACATGCTTAAATATTTTGCTTAATTGAGGCCAAAAAGATTAATGTGCAAGCTGTTTATTATATCTGAATGGACCCATATATTAGACATTACATAGGATGGCTGTGCTTCCCATTTCTTAAAATAGGATATGATTTTCAAAAGTTACTATGCCACTTGGGACCATTGACTTCCAAAGCGATTTGTGCTCTTTACATGCTTTTGAAAAGCCCATCCATAGAGTATCTGCAATCACCCCGTCTTACAGCATTTTGTAGATATAGAAAGTGTCGGCATGAAAAACCATAAAATACGCTACAATGAGACTGCATCATTATAGTTGAAGCTTTAAATTACACCCTGAAGCTGATCTACAGAATCCAGCGGGCATTAAAACGACCCCCCACTAGGTGATCAGATAACAAGCATGAAAAATTAGATCAGTTTGGAAATAATAGGAACTTTTATAAGACAAAGCCCCAAATATTGGGATGGTCCCTTTAAAACTGGGACATCTTGTCACTTAAACTGCACCCATCCAAAGAACCCACTACCACCACCACCCCAAAAAAAGCGAAACAAAACAAAGCAAAAGAAACCCGCCACCAGCTATTCTGTCTCTCCCACCACTCTTTTCTGTCTCTTCTCTATCCTACAAACAAACAAACTCCAAAAGAGTTGGTACTTACTTTTTCTCCTTTTGGTCCCATCACACCAGGAATTCCTTGTGGGCCCTATAAAGAAAATTGAAGACAATTATAAACTTCATTTGTTGTTTCCCTCCCCTGAGCCCTGTCCACCCATCTGTTCTGAGAACTGAGATTTCCTATGAAAAGTGACTTCTTCAGTTCACATGTTGTTAGAATTGTAGAATCAGGGGGTTGGAAGAGATCACAGGAAGTCATTGAGTGCAACCCCACGCCCAAAGCAGGACCAATCCCAACTAAATCATCCCAGCCAGGGCTTTGTCATAGAATCATAGAACACTAGAACTGGAAGGGACCTCGAGGGGTTATTGAGTCCAGTCCCCTGCCCTCATGGCAGGGTCCAGTACTGTCTAGACCATCCCTGGTAGATGTCTATCAAACCTGCTCTTAAATATCTCCAGAGACGGAGATTCCACAACTTCCCTAAGCAATTTATTCCAGTATTTAACCAAGCCAGGACTTTAAAAACCTCTAGGGATGGAGATTCCATCACCTGATGTAAGCAACCCATTCCAGTGCTTCACCAGCCTCCTAATAAAGAAGTTTTTCCTAATATCCAATTTAGATCTCCCCCACTGCAACTTGAGATCATTGCTCCTCATTCTGTCATCTATTACCAGTTGAAGGCTGCTATCAAATCCCCCCTCACTCTTCTCTTCTGTAGACTAAATAAGCCCAAATCCCTCAGGGCTTTATGCCGCGCTGCCAATTTGAAATGCCACGTGGAGCCAGGGTCAGCTGGGCACCCCCCAGCTGATCCCGGGCTTCAGGGTGACATTTCTGCAGAACTCAGGATCAGCTGGGGAGTCCCCAGCTAACCCTGGGTTCTGGGGAAATGCCACATGGAGCCCAGGATCAGCTGAGGAGTCCCCCATTGATGCTGGCTCTGTGTGGCATTTCAAATCGGCAGCACGGCATGAAGCCCGGGGTCAGCGGGGGACTCTGAGTCCCCCACTGACCCTGGGCTCCATGCTGTGCTGCTGTTTTGAAATGCACAAGAGCCCCCGCTGGGGACTCTTGTACATTTCAAAGCTGACGCCCGCGTGCAGCCCGGAGTCAGCAAGACTTCCCACTGGCCTCTGGCTGCACATGGAGTTCCACATTCGTCCTTTGAAATGTACAAGAGCCCCAGCGGAAAGTGCCTATCGACTAGTTGAGTAGTCGATGGAAATTCCATCAACTACTCAACTAGTAAATTAACTGTTACTTAACATCATTAGTGCAGAATAAAGGGGAATAATCACTTTCCTAGATCTGCTGGCAATGCTCCTACTAAAAAAAGCTCCAGTTCAGGCTTGTCTTTAATCGTTAGTGCTGAATGGCAAGTAGTGGAGAGCCCTGGGGAGGTGAATGCAGAAAGGGTAATTTGGAGATGGGGAAGAAATATCAAGAAAAGGAGCCGGAGCAGAGCAAAGGGGCCACACTTGAAAGAAGCTGACAGAACTCTGGAGAGCAAGTGACTGAGAGAATGCTGAAACTGGTGCACAGTGCTACAGGATCAAAAATTGAGTAGACTTGCTCGACCAAAGTGACAGTAAATCGAATAGTCTAAAATGTATTAATTAGGCTTTGCAAAAAACATTGTAATGGGAAGCGGTGACACTCTATAAAGCTTTCTTCAGAATGAAACCACTGAAACAAGTTCATTATTTCCCCTGCCACTTTGGGCCTGGGTACACCTCAGTCCCTCCTATTCTCCTCATGTGGGGGACGTAATAGTCTAGTCTCCTCTAGGCTATAATACTTGAGTCTAACTTTGGTTGTTGGCTTTAGTATATGAGTGCTGGGTGAGATTGGAGGCCTGCAATATTCAGGAAGTCGGATAAGATTTTCTAGTGGTGTCTTCTGAACTTCAGCTTTATGACACCTTATCTTGGACAGGACATCTCAGTCTTTTCATGGCTGCAACTCCCTTTTCTTTACCAAGATCTCCTCACCTCCTGCAACTTCCCTCCCATATAGCCAGGACCTTGCTTCCATTTAACATCAAGAGAAGGGTCAGATGGCGTTAACTATAGGGATCAAAACCTCTAAGCTGAAAATACTTGACACTGGAAATTTTGCTGTGATTTATTAGAACTTCTCATTTTAGTGAACTAATATGATTGTTTTGTTTATTTTGTCCTCTGCCCCAAACAAAAAGAGTTTCCAATGGCAAAATCTAACATTCATTTTTTGAAAAATAGTTGCAAAATAAATTATATTTGTTTCTTCATAAATGTAACAAAAAGGCCAAATATTTGCAGGTTACATTCATAGGGTGAAAATGAAATGCACCCTGCAGAAAAATTTCTGCTGATTCCTACTGTTTCCCATTAGCAAGAAAGTTTCTAAACAGATAAATGGGTCTGCTAGAATACTCATTCTTGATCCTCCAGTAGAAAACAACAGAGACCAATATTAAAAGAAAACGAATGGAAACTAGTTGAAAACTTAAAATGATGGCTGCTCAAATCTCCATGGAGGTAAGGAGTCAAAACTTTTTAGGATGGTTTAAAACAGATGAAAATAAAGTGCAAAGTCAAGTCCTTGCCTGGAGGGCATTAGGCTGAGAGAGGAAATAGACAAATATGTTATTTATGCCAACTTTTAAAAAAGTTAAACCTTTGTTTTAAATATTGTGAAATATGAAATATTGTTTTAAAAAACTGCAACACTTTTGTAAGGAGCAACAGGTTAGAGGATAGAAGGGTATTTTTAAAGATACAGTACTAACTTGGGGGCCGGGAGGCCCTGAAGGGCAGTTGAATTCTGGTTCACGTGAAGCTTCTATTATTTGAAGTTCTTTACATAAATTTTTCATATCATGGGTAAGCAGCTTCTAAACAAAATGAAATACATAGAGACATGCACACACATTAGTACAGATCATGGGAGGTCGTGTGAACAATCAATCAGCAACAGTACAGATATGTAGGGCATTTAATTCCACCCACATACAAGGATCCAGTGCAGGCTTGTGGTTTATCTGGCATTTCTCTTAATGGATACTTAATTGTCATCAATTCAGCATATTGTCCCATCTTGTGTTTCATCCTCCCTTATACTAGCACCGTCGCAACAGTGTGACAGCATCATAGCATGCCCTCTCAGACTGCGTGGGACTCTGATCTATTCTTCAGCTTGATTCTGCTCCCTACAGGCACAATTTATGAGCAAAAGTGCAGCTCAGAAATAGCCTCTTTGCTTAAAAAATACAAACTATATTCACCTGAGCTCTGGGATGAGCAAACTTCTCTGTAGTGATACTTAACTGGGTAAATATTCATTCATTACAGGCCAGATCCAACTCCTTTGAAAGTCAGTAGAAAATCTCCCACTTATTTCAGTGAGTATTGGATAAAGCCTTACATAGACATAGAGGCTGTGTCTACATTGGCACCCTTTTCCGGAAAAGGGATACTAATGAGACAAGTCGGAATTGCAAATGCCCCTGGGATTTAAATTTTCCCCGCAGCATTTGCATGAACATGGCTGCCGCTTTTTTCCGGCTCGGGGCTTTGCCGGAGAAAAGGGCCAGTCTAGACAGGTATCTTTCGAAAAATAAACCCTTTTCTGGAAGATCCCTTATTCCTGATTTTAAGTAGGAATAAGGGATCTTCCGTAAAGGGTTTATTTTCTGAAAGATACCTGTCTAGACTGGCGCTTTTCTCCGGCAAAGCCCCGAGCCGGACAAAAGCGGCAGCCATGTTCATGCAAATACCGCGGGGAAAATTTAAATCCCCGGGGCATTTGCAATTCCGACTGGTCTCATTAGCATCCCTTTTCCAGAAAAGGGTGCCAATGTAGACACAGCCAGACTGTATTCAGGTTAGAGCATGCACCAGGGCCCAGAAGAGTAGCTTATTCTTAAGGCAGAGAAGGAAAACATAGAGTATCTGTCAAAAAATATTAAGCACAGTACTAGAGGTGGTACTCTGAGCCACAGTACTCAGCCATCAATAACTGGCTTGCATTAGCAAAGCTGCTTGCTTCATGCCTGGGGTCATACGAACACTTAATATTGAAATGCATAAGAATAATGATATGGTGTAACTGGGATTAACAAAACAGGTCTTCACTTACAAAAGCGAAGAGCCATTCCTGAAGCAAAAGTTTAGAATTAAACCAACATGCTGTTGCTAAAACCTCCTCAGCAGAGAATATTGGGGCTCAGTTCATGAGGATTCTAGCAACATGACAATTTGTTTTATATACATTTTTAATAAGAAAATAATGATAAGATACACCTTCAGGAAAAATGTCTCTACTTTTGATTATACAGAAGGATTTAAACAGTAGCTTTAAGTACTGTAGCTGACTAGGGCCATGTCTACACTACGTGAAAGATCGACACTGCCATGCTTGATCTTCTGAGGTTCAATTTTTTGGGTCTAGTACAGACCCACTAAATTGAACTCAGAGGGTGCCCCCAGTCAGTGCCAGTACTCCTTCTCATGAGGAGCAAGGGAAGCTGACACAAGCGTTTGCTCCCACTGACTTCCTGTGTGGATGGTGCAGAAATGCAATTTAAGATATATCTGCTCCAGTGATGTAATTAATGTAGATGGAGTTGCGTATCGTAAGTCGACCTTTCACTGTAGTGTAGATCAGACCTAAGAGACTAAACAAAAAATAAATTACTCATCTAAACACTGGGAAGAACTTCAGAATATTAGAAAGTTCTGGCTTCTTCAGTTTGATGGAGTAGTGCTACAAACCTAATCCAAAACCCACAGAAATCAAATGGGCATTTTAGCATTGACTTCTAAGGATTTAGATCACACCCTCTCTACATTATTAACAAACTGTCCATGGTGTCCTATTTAAATGTAAGGGGATGGACTAGATCAGCGGTTCCCAACTGCCGGGCTAGGGACTGCTGTGAGGCCACGGACCTCTGGCTGCCGGGCCATGGGGACTGGGGCTGGGGTACACTACTTTTGCTGTGACTGTTGGGAGAGGAGTGTCCTGTCCCACCTCTCAGCCAACCAGCACTGGGCAGGGGCAGGGGCTGGGTCTCCTCCCGGGCATGAATCAGCACTTCCTTGTGGGGTAGGAGGGCCAAGCCGTGGTGGGAGGGGAGGTGCTGGGCGGTGTCCCTCAGCCCTGGCTTCCAGAGCCACTGCGATGCAGGCAGCAGCACAGGGCTAGGTGAGTGGGGCAGGGCAGGCACTGGGGGCTCCAGGGGTGGGGCTAGTGCTGGGGGGCTGTGGAGGCTGAGCTAGTAGTGGAGGAGGCTATGGGAGCAGGGCTGGCACTGGGGGGGCTCTGGGGATGGGGCTAATATTGGGGAATGGCACTGGGGAGGCTGTGGGGGGGTTGGGTGTAGTGGGGCTCTGGAAACAGGAGGTTAGTACTTGGGGCTCTGGTGGTGGGGACACAGAGGGGGCTGGCTCTGAGACATTTGGGATGGGGGGCTGGCACTGGGGGACTCTGAGGATGGGAGGCTGGCACTGGGTGGGTTGGGTGCAGGGGACTCAGGTCAGTGGCTGGCACTAGGGGATATTAGAGGGGGGGCTCTAGGGTTAAGGGCTGGCACTGGGGGCTGTGCTTCTGGTGGACTGGTAATGTTCTATTTGCATATTAATCATCTGCATAATGAATATTAAACTATGCAAATAAAATGTTGCCAGTCTGCCAAAAGTTTGTGAAAGGATTTGCTGGTTTCCCGTATCAAAAAGATTGGGAACCGGTGGACTAGATGATCTCCTGAAGCCTACATTTCTATGATTCTAAATGATCAGTACACTATGATAACTTATGTAGTACTGGAAAGCATCAGAGGAATTGCCTTGGCTCTCAAAGAAAAATAGTTCACAATAGTTGGGGGTATTAACAAAGAAAAATTAACTAGAGACCAATGGGAAAATTCTCACTCCTAGGAAGAAAATGCATGGCCGCTAGTGTAGGCTGGTGACACCTATAAATGAACAGAAACACTGATGTAATAAGAAAGGCACAGAGCCAATATGTATCACTGACTAATGATCATAACTATACAGATCTGATTCAAAGCAAGGATTCCATACACAGTGCTTCTTTTACTTGAGGCAGGGAGACAGAGTGTATTGGATCATGATGCTCAGGAAAAGCTGATGGAAATTCAGTAGGGAGCTGTGACCTATTTGTCCAAAACAAACAAAGATGGAGGTGTTGAACCAGTATCAAATTACTTACAGCCACGCACTGGCTCACTAACAATTGGAGACTGAGTCAGCATCCATTCAAAAGGATAACAATAAAGTGCATTTCCTGGCATAGCACTGTATGGCAAGATGGGATTGCTGGGCTACAGCAACCAGAAAGTGCTAAGAAAGGATATGCGAGTATTTTTTAAGAAAAATAGAGAGGCAAGAGAAATGCTCCCAGGCAATACTTACAGAATTCCAGCCCTGTCTGAAATATGGTGGTGGAAATAATGGCGGTGGAGGAGGGGCAAGAAGACAGCATGCTCTGTTATTAATTCGTTTCTTCTGTTCCAAGCAAGGGAGGTCTGTTCAAAAGAAATACTCAGCCATTACCAACGGTCAAACACTGCTGGAGTCCAATGGCTTGAAAAATGCAGGCAGTTCTTCTAGAATGGTTGATGGGCAGTCCCATGAGACCCACTCTCTCTCCATAAAGGCTCTGAATCAACAACGGGCTCAGCTTTAAGCATATGAGTAGTCCAATTGAAGTTCAAGAGATCACTCCTGTGTTTAAAGCTATACTTTGATGTAACTAAGCCTAAATACTTAACATGGCACCTAAATGGGACTATTGCAGAAAGTTCCAAAGAAAAAAAATATATATAATGCTTTTTAGGACCTTTTGCTAGCTAGACACTGGTAAACGACAAAACCTTACCTTGAAAACACAGCTGTCATCCACAATGGTTTTTAAAAGAGTCACAAGTTAAAGGAGTTTTACTGTCATTCTGTACACTATCTGCTGTCTAATAATGCCAAATTTGATTCATCTAGTGAAACTTAGGTGAATATTTGCTCACATGGACAATACATTTTTAATGCCCACTTCAACCTGAAGTCAATAGAAGCATTGTTATTAGGAATAGATAGCATGAATAGTTCAGATGATGAGCAGCTTAAATAGCTGGAATAGTTAATTTAGTTAATAGTTAAATAGCTGGAATAGTTAAGATTACTCAAACCCAGATCATGTTTGGCTGGTAAATATTTAGCCTGGGGATTCGTGTGAGGAGGGAGGATTTAAGGTTGATATTTGGGTTTGTTGGACTGAATAGCATGTGAATATTAGAAATGCTTCCTTTAGGTGTCATCATTCTGGCTCTCCTGTGCATTAGTATTGTTGAAACAAATATTAGAATGTATTTAGACTGGAGCGAATGCTTGTGAGCTCCTACGTGCATTAATCTCAGTTATGACATCTGTAGCCTAAATTGTAAGGTAATATTTCAGTGGTTGTATCGCGAGCCTCTATAACTGCATAAGCCACCAGAAAGAAGAGCCATATTAATTAGTGTGAAGGGCTGATTTTCAAAGAAAACACCCATTGATATTGCGTGTTTCATCACAACTGGAATTTCCCTACATACCATCTATCAGAAGACAAAAGACGTTTGCTGTTCTGCTCTCCTACCCATGAAGATGAGTCATTCAAGTGGACTCTTCCTATCAGCTGAGTTTTTGGCTCAGAGCACATGGCAGGAGGGAGATAAAATCCCCACATACAAAAGGAACTAGGTATCTCTATGCCTTTTGCTCTCTGGGGGACTTAAGGGGATTCTAGGCATAAGCAAGAGATCCCCAGCTGCTTAGCCTGGCGTAGCCCTAAAGGACATACAGAGTTTGCTGATTATAGAAGCTTTTGTAATTTAAGATTGTAACTCATTTGTGTATCTATCTAGCTTTAAACTTGTATGTACGTGTATGTACTTTTTAATACATCTTAACATAGCTAATGATAGCATTGGCTATGAGCGTGTTCTTTGATGTGAGTTCCAAGGTGCAACTGATCTGCGATAAGTGACTGGTCCCTGGGGACTGGGAGTAACCTGAATATTGCTGAGATTCCTGGTGTAAGGGGCCCTGGTGTGACGAGATAGATCGGAGCACCCCAGAGGCCTGTCTGGGGCCCCAAGCAAAGGCAGTTATAGTGCCTGAGGAATTTCCACTTTAGGGTTGGTGACATCTAAGTATAGAACTCACAGCCAATTTGGACTTTGTGCCCTGGTTCCTAAACATCAGCCCTGAGGTTGGTCCTTATGCTCTTGAGTCACTGCAGGAGGCATGACAATAGCAATGGCCATGAATTACAGAGTTGAGGGCTTTTCCTTTAACATTTCCAAGTAGCATTTCAAATTGGTTATTAAGTGAAAGGAGCAGGGACAAAAAACTTCATCAATTTCCCACCTAAGATGAATAATTTTCATTCAGCTAAAGTGCAACCAATCAGCACGCATTATTTGCATATATCATTTCATTGGTGGCCATTACTCCTATTCTCCATGTTGCTCAATTCTGAGGATACAAAACCTAGTGACTTGTCACATAGCTATTTTCAGCCAGAATACTCTCCTTGACACTGCTAAATGCTTGGGCACAGGATAGCTGGAGTGTCTGTCTTTTGGATGAAACTTAGAACGGAGAGCTTTCCCTCCCACAATCCTCTAAAATAACAAAGCACTATTGGCAAGATCCCGGGGTCCCACCCAAAGCACTGTGGCAGCCAGGTGATGGGAGAGGCTGCCCTGGAGCAGACAGGAACATGAACCTAAATGCCTCAGTTTACTGTTGATGCAATAGTTCATCTTACAGTCTCTGGGTATGTCTAGACTATATGGCTCTGTCGACAGAGCCATGTAAACTAGCTTACCCGACATAGTCAATGAAGTGGGGATTTAAATAATCCCCGCTTCATTCAAATAAAAATGGCCGCCATGCTGTGCCGACAATCAAGCTGATTTGGCACAGTGCGGGAGTCTATTCGTGGATCAGGCAACAAGCCTTTGTCGACTGCTAGGGGTGGCCCGTGACTATAGACCGACTTGGCCGTTGCCTAGGACGCTGCCTTCAACAGTGCCTGATGATGTCATGGGACACCCGGGATGCCCAATGATGACGTCATCCCATTGATGGCTGTGCAGGCGGGGGCGCTGATTGCATGTTCCGCCTGGGGCACCAGCTGCCGCAGCCCGCCTCAGACTGCTCCAGTCGACCGCTCCCTTATGCCTTGTGAAACCAGGTTTAAAGGAGCGGTCAACAAAGGCTTCCCTTGTCAACCGATCCGTGTCTAGACTCCCGCACTGTGCCGGATCAGCTGATTGTCGGCACAGCACAGCGGCCATTTTTATTTGAATGAAGCGGGGATTATTTAAATCCCCACTTCATTGACTATGTCGGGTAAGCTAGTTTACATGGCTCTGTCGACAGAGCCATGTAGTCTAGACATATCCTCTGAGACTGCTTTCAAATATATATGCTGAAGAGAAAGGATGGCATGCTGACCCCAAGATGTTCTGCAAGAAACGATTAGAGCCCGCAGATTGCTGTTCCATCCATTCCTACTATGTGCTGTGTGAAGGTCAGAGGTATTGTCGTCACTTGGGGTACATCTACACTGCATATGAGGCAAGATTCAAAAGACTGGGACTGTTCATCTTAGAAAAGAGACTGCCAAAGAGGAGACAAGGCAGAAGTCTTTAATATGAATAGTAAGGAGAAAGTGACTAAGGAACTGTGATTTACTCCTTCACATAACACAGCCAATGAAATGACTAGGCAGCAGATTTCAAATAAATATAAAGAAGCACTTTCAGGGGATGTTTTGAGGGCCAAAATATAAGTGGGTTTAAAAAATGAGATACGTTTCTGGAGGATAGGTCCATTAGTTGTCATTAGTCAAGATGGTGAGGGATGCAACACCATGTTCTGCATGTCCCTAAACCTCTCTCTGCCAGAAGCTGGACCTGGACAACCCAGGACAGATCACTCAGTAAGTTGCCCTGTTTCATTCATTCCCACTGAAGAATCTGGCACTGACCAATGTTAGAGATGTATTAATATAAAATTTCCAAATTAAATTCCTAGCCAAAGAAATCTGACATAAGTGTTGCAGATTAATTGCATCTCTAGTGGAAGCAGATAGCTGAGGACTTACATTCTAGTACTTATTTACTGGATCAGAGACTGTATTGTTCTTTTGATTCACATAACATGCCATGTAATCCAATTCTGTACTCTTCACATGAACTGGAATTTCATCATAATATCACAAAAATTACATTTAAGAGTGGGTCTTAAATCAGTCAAAATCAGGACATATTCATAAGTTTCAGGTGGGTTTGTACTCAGCATGGCTAGCCCACCACCCCTTGTTTGGAAAAATATTTGAACATACAAATACAGCATAAACCCTCCAATATTCAAAAAGCAACACCTCTAGGAAATAGCTTGAGCTGGAGGTGTATTCTGGGTACTTCCATGCAAATAATATTGAGCATTCTATTTTGCAACGGATGTGGAAATGTGATAAAAATATCTGAAATATTGAGGCTTTGAGGATAAAAAGAACATTAAATTGCCTCCACCCAGTATGATCTCCTGAAATTGGTTTGCTTTTTTAAATTATTTCTTGCTCAGAAATATTGTAAATGTCAGCCTTGGAGATATCCTACTTGCATAGTGCATGCCATGTGTACTGAATAATAAACAAAACCACAGTGTTGCTACATCCAGCTCTGTGCATGCCACACAAGGACTGAACTTATCACAAATACTGACAGCTCAGTCACTCTTCTGCAGCCAATCAAAATACATCATCTGGATTTTCCTCTCTCTGCAGTTTTTCATCCTACTAGTTTAGGGCCTGATCCAGCACTCACTGACATTCATGGGGAGTGGCTCAGTCCCTTAGACAGCTTTAGCCTCAGTCTACAATACACAAAGAGGTTGTCTGCAACAATGTGATTCCAAAAAATGTTTTCAGTAGCTACCCACCAACCAGGTCAACAGGTGTTTCACTTATTCCACTTTGTCTCAGTCACAGGTCGGGGATTTGTCAATTAAGCCAGAAAAAACACTTCTGAAATATAGTTATCCAAGGCCAGAATCCAGTGATGGTTTGACTCAGCTGATGCCAGATTATACCTCACACTTTGGCTGAAAGACTCTCTGGGCCCAAGATCCAAAATAAAAACCACATTTCACAGATCTTGCTTCCAACCACTTTTCTTAAAAAGGCTATTTTCAGAAGGTGGGACGTGTTCACTTTCACCAGCAAGAGCTGCAGATTTTTATGTAAGAGGTTAGAACATTAATTAGATTGCACCAGTAGATACATAGAGTTAATTTATATTATGCAGCGTTCCTACTAAAACATTGTTTCAGCTGAGTTTAGAGGTGGGTAATTCAACCTCACAAAGAATCCATAATTAAAGAACTTTTTCAAATTTCTTCAGTCCTGGTATTAGACTTTATTTTAGATTTTATTCTATTTAGGACAAGGAAAAAGATTTTTATCTTTGATAAAAAGAAACAAAAACATTGTCTTATTAAAAAGTTTTGAAGTACTTCTTGTTGATTTGTGATCTCAACATACCAAAGGCTTAGTGGTTCTGTACATTTTTCCGAAGTCTCTTGTCTCTAGCTTAGTCACAACCAGTGCCAGACCGAGCCATACTTGTGCTCTGGGCTGCGGGCGCACGGCACGTGTGGCCCCACTCCAGGCACACGGCGCGTGATTGACAGGGTAAGAAGCGCCGTGCCCCCGGGTGAGCAGCACATGCGCAGATGTGTCCCCAGGCGTGTGGTGTATGCACGGCCCCGCCTCCAGGCATGTGGTGCCCCTTACCACTTCAATCAGGTGCCCCCCATAGGTTGGCACCCCGGGCAGCTGCCAAGCTAGCCCTCCCCTTAATCTGGCCCTGGTCATAACACAAGAAAATAGAAAGAAACAGGGTCCAATTCAGCCATAAGTTACTTTGAACACAGCATCTTTTGCAACAAAGAGAGTAACAATGATGTAACATATGGTAGAATTTGTATTTTTAATAATGCAGATTATCCCTAATTCCAGGACTGACACACATCTGGTATAAGTATGCAAGAACATCACTAACATTACTCCCGAATAAAGAGTTCCCATTGACTACAGTGACAGTTGGATCAGGCCTTAAGACCATACTGTATTGATGTGCGAGGGGCCTGATTCAAAGCTCTGTGAACTCAGCAGAATAAGTCATGAGTTGATGATGCAAAAACATCATGAATTTAGCTGGAAATCTCCCATTGGCTTGTTTCAGTGGAACAGGATCAGTCTTGAATTAGAAAGAGCTTATTATTTTTCATTTAAACTGTTGTTAGGGTCTGGGTTATTTTTATATCCAAATCAAGGACATGGACGCTATTTAACCCTATGCATGTATTTTGTGTCTAGAGGTTGCTTCAAAATAAAAAGAATGTTAAACCTATACTCGGCAGCATTTAATCTTCCCTTTGGTATGTTGCCTATTTCAGCTTGGGGGTTGGAATATCACCATCTAAGATGGGGTCCAAACTATAGCCTCCATCTTGTCCATTTGCCCACATAGAATCCCTCTAAAGAAGGGTTCCTTTGCAGACCAAGGCTCCACACTGTTTCTCAAAGCAGGCTTCAGGCTCGCTTTGGGAAAGCCTCTCTTGGGCCCGCACCACTTTCTTTACTGTAGCCATGGAGCCTCATGGCTCCCCTTGGCTGGAAACAGCAAACTGGAGCCTATGGGAGCCACGAGGTATTGTGGCCACAGATCCTTTAGGTAAACAAAGAGGTGAAATCCATTGAAGTCTATGGAGCTACATCAGTGTAATACTGGTTTGAGATGAGAACCGGGCTCTCAGTTTTTCACTGCTCAAAGCCAATGATAGTCTAACTACAATAAAGGGCAGGCTTGCTTGTTTAACCAGATTTCCAGACAAAATTATACCATGGAAAAATATTTAACATGTTTCTCTTCTGATATGTGCAATCACTCTCACCTAGATCCCTGACGAGAGTCACAGCAGCTGTCTAAAGATTTTTCTTCCCAATGTCTGACTTGATGGCTTGCCCAATTCTGAACGACAGATTCTGCCAGGCAGAGAGAAACCTCTAGTCACTGACGCACCGTCACAGGTGCGTTTCCCACTTGGCTGCCGATCAAAATTAGCCATAAACAACAAGCTGGGCAGGCCAGTTTCTTAATGTGCATGTGTTCACTGTCCAGAAAGTGAAACTTTCACCTGCTTTGCTTTCATTCATTCAGCCTCCTCTTACTCTCCCCACGAGGACAACATCACTCAGTAGACAGAAGCCTTCAGGTGTATAGTTACAATTTTTTGATTGAAAACATCTGTCGCCAAGGCCCTATCCCCTCTTAAAATCATTATTTAATGCTTGTAACAGGGACCTTTTGGCAGTTCTATTGATAGAAAAGAGCAGGTATGAGCACCAGCTTCTCATTCAAATTAAGCATGCTAAGAAGTGCATAATTGACTAATCGTGTAGTCGATACAATTTGTATCAACTACATGATTAGTTGATGAGGGGTCCATCGTGGCTCTGCAGTTTAAAGGTAGTAGGACCCGGGCACAGGCAGGCAGCCCAGATCCTACTATATTTAAACTGCAGGGTCTCAGTGGGGGTAGGTACAGGACCAAACACGAGCTGGGACTGCCCAGTCCCAGTTCATGCCAGGTCCCGGACGGCTGTGTCTTTGCCTTTTAAATGTAGTAAGAGCTGAGTGGCTCATACTTCATTTAAAAGGCAGAGGCGCAGCGATCTAGGACCTGGGGAAGATACAGTGCTGCTCAGTCCTAGCTCATGCCAGGTCTGGGACCTACCTCCACTCCGGCTCTGCCATTTAAATGTACTAGGAGCGGGCTGCCTGTCTGCGCCCAGCTCCTATTTAAACTGCAGAGCCACAGCAGCCCCTCATTGACTAATCAAGTAATCGATACAAACTGTAGTGGTGACACGGTAAGTCAATTAACCGCTTCTTAACATCCTTAGTCCAGCATCACCATAAGCCTCTAACCACTTATGTTGACCAGGCACCCGTGAGAGAACATGCTGCACTCTTTTTGAAAAGCGCTATTTCAAAAGTAAAACCGCAGTCTAGACGCAGTTCTTTCGAAAATAGAAGGCTTTCTCGAACGATCCTGTAAACCTAAAAAATTAGGTTTATAGGATCTTTCAAAAAATGCTTCTATTTTCGAAAGCACCGTGTCTAGACTGTGGTTTTACTTTCAAAATAGCGCTTTTTCGAAAGAGCGCCATGACACGATTATGCAAATGAAGCATGGGAAATTCAAATCCTGGCTTCATTTGCAATTTTGAAGCGCCTAATTTACATCCCTCTGTCGAAAGAGGGATGTAGTCTAGACGTACCCTGGGAGACAGCTTCAGTGAGTAAAGACACACCTGAACCCTGTGGGTTTGAACCCGGAAATGTACCCCCACCCAGCTCTCTACTTGCCCAGTGTCTCCTATTTTTAGTGGTCTCGAATCCTGCAGCCTCTCCATGGCTGGAGTCTTTTACTGGTGCAGGAAAAGGCTCTCACAGTGGGGAGAGACTGTGGTAGTGGGGAGCCCCAGGGAATGCCTCTGCCAGGTGGGGGACAAATGGAAAGGCTCCAGCAGTTCCCCTCTACTAAGTCTTTCCCCGCTGCCTCCCACCGCCAGAGCCTTTCACTGACATAGGCCTTGTCTACACTATGAGAGAAGGTTGAATTTATTAAGGTTGATTTTTAGGACCCAATTTTGTAAAGTCATAGGTGCATGTCCCCACTATGTGCAAGAGTTTGACATAGTTTGACATAGTGCATCCCCGGTAGGGTGGCTACTTTCGACTTTGAGAGTGATGCACTGTGGGTAGCTATCCCACAGTTCCTGCCATGTGATCTCTCCCCTGTCACCCACCTCCAGAGAAACAGGGGGTAGGGACTCCATTCCTATCCATCCTGGTTAATAGCCATTGATGAACCTAACCTCCATGAATCTATCTAGCTCTTTTTTGAACCCTATTAAAGTCCTAGCCTTCATCACATCCTCTGGCAAGGAGTTCCACAGGCTGACTGTGCACTGAGTGAAGAAAAAATTCATGCACTAACTGCTGCTGTTGACTGTCATGCAAAACAGAATTAAAGCATTAATTCCAGCAAGGAATTGTGGGTTCCCTGCTTAACTCAGGCCTGGGATAACATTACCACCTACATACCAACAGCAGCCCAGGCTCTCACAATTTGTTGTGTCACTGCTACAAAGGGAGATCACCGTCTTCTCTGTGCCTGTGACCTGCTACACAGGCAGAATTACCTTTAGATTCCTCTTCTGAGGCCCAAGTTCAGTTCCTGCTAAGCGCACCTGCCGGGAACTGGCCCAGATACCAGTCAAACATCAGTTCAGTTTGAAAAAAATCAAAGGAGTTAGTATTTGAACCCTTACAAAAAGGGAGCAGAAATCCAGAAATACACATCATGCTAATTCAGAGGTGCCCTACATGGGAATGTAAATGAGATTTCCCTAGGTGAAGTTAAGCAGCTGTGAATTGTCTATGTTGGTGACCTACTTTAACTCAAACTATCTTCCATCCTTCTAGTAGCTGCTTTTCTTGATGCTCCCTTCTTTGCCAGCTCAGGTCAAATCAGTATCTTAGATGCCTATATACAAACGCGAGAAGTATGGGAAATAAGCAATTATGACATTGTTGGCATCACAGAAACTTGGTGGGATAATACATGATTGGAATGTTTGTACAGAAGGGTACAGCTTACTCAGGAAGGATAGACAGTGGAAAAAGGGAGGAGGTGTTGCCTTGTATATTAAAAATGAACACACCTGAAGTGAGGTGGAGATGGACATAGGAGACGGAAGTGTTGAGAGTCTCTGGGTTAGGCGAAAAGGGATTAAAAACAAGGGTGATGTCATGCTAGAAGTCTACTACAGGCCACCTACCCATGTGGAAGAAGTGGATGAGGCTTTTTTTAAACAACTAACAAAATCATCCAAAGCCCAAGATTTGGTGGTGATGGGGGACTTCAACTATCCAGATATATGTTGGGAAAATAACACTGCGGGACACAGACTATCCAATAAGTCCTTGGACTGCATTGGAGACAACTTTTTATTTCAGAAGGTTGAAAAAGCTACCAGAGGGGAAGCTGTTCTAGACTGATCCTAACAAATAGGGAGGAACTGGTTGAGAATTAGAAAGTGGAAGACAGCTTGGGTGAAAGTGATCATGAAATCATAGAGTTCACAATTCTAAGGAAGGGTAGAAGGGAGAACAGCAAAATAGAGACAATGGATTTCAGGAAGGCAGATTTTGGTAAGCTCAGAGAGCTGATAGGTAAGGTCCAATGGGAATCAAGACTGAGGGGAAAAACAACTGAGGAGAGTTGGCAGTTTTTCAAAGGGACATTGTTAAGGGCCCAATAGCAAGCTATTCCACTGTGTCGGAAAGATAGAAAATATGGCAAAAGACCACATTGGCTTAACCACGAGATCTTGCCTGATCTAAAAATAAAAAAGGAGTCCTATAAAAAAAATGGAAAGTAGGACAAACTACAAAGGATGAATATAGGCAAACAACACAGGAATGCAGGGGCAAGACTAGAAAGGCAAAGGCACAAAATGAGCTCAAACTATCTATGGGAATAAAGGGAAACAAGAAGACTTTTTATAAATACATTAGAAGCAAGAGGAAGACCAAGGACAGAGTAGGCCCACTGGTCAGTGAGGAGGGAGAAACAGTAACAGGAAACTTGGAAATGGCAGAGACGCTTAAGGACTTCTTTGTTTCGGTCTTCACCGAGAAGTCTGAAGGAATGCCTAACATAGTGAATGCTAGTGGGAAGGGGGTAGGTTTAGAAGATAAAATAAAAAAAGAACAAGTTAAAAATCACCTAGAAAAGTTAGATGCCTGCAAGTCACCAGGGCCTGATAAAATGCATCCTAGAATATTCAAGGAGCTGATAGAGGCGGTATCTGAGCCTCTAGCTATCATCATTGGAAAATCATGGGAGACAGGAGAGATTCCAGAAGACTGGAAAAGGGCAAATATAGTGCCCATTTATAAAAAGGGAAATAGGAACAACTCAGGAAACTACAGACCAGTTAGTTTAACTTCTGTGCCATGGAAAAAAATGGAGCAAGTAATTAAGGAAATAATCTGTAAACACTTGGAAGGTGGCAAGGTGATAGGGAACAGCCAGCATGGATTTGTAAAGAACAAATCATGTCAAACCAATCTGATAGCTTTCTTTAATGGGATAATGAGTCTTGTGGATAAGGAAGAAGCAGTGGATGTGGTATACCTAGACTTTACTAAGCCATTTGATACTGTCTCTCATGATATTCTTATCAATAAACTAGGCAAATACAACTTAGATGGGGCTACTATAAGATGAGTGCATAACTGGCTGGATAACCGTACTCAGAGAGTAGTTATTAATGGTTCACAATCCTGCTGGAAAGGCATAACAAGTGGGGTTCTGCAGGAGTCTGTTTTGGGACCAGCTCTGTTCAATATCTTCATCAACAATTTAGATATTGGCATAGAAAGTATGCTTATTAAGTTTGAAGATGATACCAAGCTGGGAGGGGTTGTGATTGCTCTGGAGGATAGGGTCAAAATTCAAAATAACCTGGACAAATTGGAGAAATGGTCTGAGGTAAACAGGATGAAGTTTAATAAAGACAAATGAAAAGTGCTCCACTTAGGAAGGAACAATCAGTTTCACACATACAGAATGGGATGCGACTGTCTAGGAAGGAGTACGGCAGAAAGGGATCTAGGGGTTATGGTGGACCACAAGTTGAATATGAGTCAGCAGTATGATGCTGTTGTAAAGAAAGCAAACATGAGTCTGGGATTCATTAACAGGTGTGTTGTGAGCAAGACACGAGAAGTCAATCTTCCGCTCTACTCTGCGCTGGTTAGGCCTCAATTGGAGTATTGTGTTCAGTTCTGGGCACCACAGTTCAAGAAGGATGTGGAGAGATTGGAGAGGGTCCAGAGAAGAGCAACAAGAATGATTAAAGGTCTAGAGAACATGACCTATGAAGGAAGGCTGAAAGAATTTGGTTTGTTTAGTTTAGAAAAGAGAAGATTGAGGGGGGACATGATAGCCGTTTTCAGGTATCAAAAAGGGTGTCATAAGGAGGAGGGAGAAAACTTGTTCATCTTGGCCTCTGAGGATAGAACAAGAAGCAATGGGCTTATACTGCAGCAAGGGAGGTTTAGGTTGGACATTAGGAAAAAGTTCCTAACTGTCCAGGTAGTCAAACACTGGAATAAATTGCCCAGGGAGGTTGTGGAATCTCCATCTCTGGAGATATTTAAGAGTAGGTTAGATAAATGTCTATAGGGATGGTCTAGACAGTATTTGGTCCTGCCATGTGGGCAGGGGACTGGACTCGATGATCTCTTGAGGTCCCTTCCAGTCCTAGGATTCTATGAATCCCATGGCATTATACAATTTTAGGCTCCCAAAGACCAATGGGCCAGAATCACAAGGGATATGTACAAAGGTGCACATTAGAAAGTGCTGGGAGGCTAAGACTTAATTAGTCTGCACTACAAAGTTTTCCTGGCATAGTTATGTCAGTTAGGAGAGTGGGGGGAAAAAAACCACACACCTGTAGTGCATATGTTGGCCAAAAAAAACCCCACCCCAGCGTACATGCAGCTAGCACAGCTCTACTAGTATTAGCTATGTTGGCAGAACATTTATAGTGGAGACAAGCCCTAAGATGGTGGAACACACTTGCTGAGGAAACCCCACTTACTGAGACTGACCTGTACTGCCCTGTGAATTGGGCCTTTCTTTACTACATGAACACGTTACAAGCACTTGCTTGCAGGAGCTCTTTCAAAACAATTTCAAGCATTTAGCATTTAACAATATTTCTGTTTTCTGTTTTCATTGTTACAATTTCCAGTGCATATTGTTTGGTGTTTTGTTTTTTATCCAAAATTGGCCTTTTCCATCTGTGTTTATAGACTGAGTTGATAGGGGAAACAAATCTGAGCTGTCTACACTGGCGCTTTTGCGCAAAAGGACTTTTGCCCGAACGGGAGCAGCATAGTATTTCCGCAAGAAGCACTGATTTCTTACATGAGATCGTCAGTGTTCTTGTGGAAATTCAAGCGGCCAGTGTAGACAGCTGGCAAGTTTTTCCGAAAAAGCAGTTGCTTTTGCGGAAAAACTTGCCAGTCTAGACACAGCCAGGGTGTGGGCTGGGAGGTGCAGGAGTAAGGGCAGGGGGATGGAAGAGTAGAGGTAGGCTAGCAGCAGGGTGGCCTGCTGTGTGTGTGTGTGTGTGTGTGTGTGTATAGTGGGATGGGTGTCGGGGATGGGGGGGCTGGAGCTGGGTTACCTTACCTGGCTGGTGGATGGATGCCTGTCTTGCTGCTCCTGTTTGCTGCAAGGGAGCTGTGGGCTGCCTGCGTGGGGGCACTGATGCAGGCAAACAAGCAGCAGTGGCATGAGACACCCCACTGGCCTGCTGCTCCCTTCCCCTGGCTTCTTTCCAGAGGCTACTGCCTCAGTGCATGCCAGGGTCTGCACATGCCCTGCCTGGTGTCCAGCGAGAGAGGGGCAGGACAGGTGCAGACACACCAGGAGCCTAGCTGAGAGCATGCATGCCTCCCCTACAGCATGCCCCCAGCTGGTCCTTTTCACCCATCTGCCTCACCTGGCTGCCTGCTGTTCGTTAGGTGTTTCCAAGAGTCTTCTTTGGGTAGGGAGTCAGTGAAGAACCACAATGATGTAACTTCCTTGCCCTAGCTTTGCATATGGCAGGAAACCTTTGGCTCCAAGTTTGGCTCCCACGTTAGCCAGTGGAAAGACCCTGGTATTCCAAGGTGGAGTCCAGTACCAGAAGACCTGGTCACAGGTTTCTGCAGAGTCACACAGGGAAGTCACGTGCCCATGCCTGCTGTACTTAGCCATATCGGAGGCCATTACCTGCACAGTTATAACATTTACAGGAAAGCCTATCAGATGTAGCTAGATGTCTTCATGGTGCATCAAATCAAATATGAATCAATTAAACTTGAATGAGCCCCTCCCAGCCAGCCATTTAGACTGAGAGGCTTTTGGTTACTGGCCATTGCCGAGGAATAACTACATAAAATACAGATACACAGTCAATATTCCTAATTTCAGATACAAAAATGATACATGCATACAAATAGGATAATTAGGTTCAGTAAAACATAACCTTTTCAGTGACACCTCACATGAACTATCTTGCATAAAATACATTATGATTATGTCATAATCATATTATAATATTGCCATGAAGAATATGGGGTATAGCTTCACAGTAATGTTATTATATGTATCCAGAGACAGAAAGGAAGGGATCTGAATGTGATACAGCTAAAAATACTTGGGATGAAGCCAACATTATTTCACATCCATGCCTGAGTGTAAAGTGCATGGAAATTAAGTCTGAACTACAGGAAAATGTTATTCAGAGAATTGTGGAAGTTAGAAATGGAAAAAAAACCTTATTTAGGTCATCTAAACAACTTTCTTGCCATGATGGGTAGACAGATACTGGGTACTCCAGTGCTCTGATGAAGCTGAGTTTGAGGGAAAGGACAAAACTTATTTCCTCAACAGTTGGTCCCAATTTGCATGGTAAAAAAAAGTAAATAACTGAGAAAAGTTCAGTATAGTAGTAGCATAAGAAATATGCACCATTGGGAACAATGTTTCATTGGTAAAGGGCATGCAGGGGATGGGAACCCACAATGGCCTTTTTATATAGTAGTTCTATGCACACTTCATATACCTTAATATTAATATTCCATCTGTCTTTAATAGTCTGAGGAAAGAGTGCCTTGTCATTGAGGTTGTGGCCTAGAGACCTAGGTTCTATTCCCTCTTTGTTACAGTTTTCCTGTATGACCACTGGCAAGTCACCTTGCCTGTCTGGGCCCCCAGCTCACCATCTTTAAACTGGGGATAAGAATACTTCTTTACCTCACAAAGACATTATGAAGTTAAATGCATTAAAGGTTATGAGGTGCCCTCCCTTCAGGCTGAATAACATTAAACAACAGAGTTCCTGTTAAAAAAACCCTCCAAAAACCAAAGAGAGACATTCCCTTTCTACAAAGGAGGTGGCCTTTTAAAACCAATAGCAAGGGAACATTTATATAAATGCAGCTCTCTTGGCCATTAGATCTCATGGCTTTTGTTTTCATGAGGTGAACAGGAGCTTTCTCCTTCACCTACCAGCTTAATCATCTATTCCACTGGGCAGTGAAGTTATATTTCTTTATTGGTGATTCACAAATTGTTATTGTGGCATCAGTGGATATCGGTGTGATTACTGTGGAACTTCAAAATTATTCATTACTGATTCATCCAGGAACAGAAGAGATGGTAGGAGGGAAAATTCTTAATTTAAATAAAATATCTTTGGTCATCAGCGCATATAGTGTGCAGTTATGAAACACAATGGGAAATGAGTTTATGCCTTATCTTTCTTCTACCATAGATGTACTTCTTTACATATTTTCCCTTTTGTATTCACTAGTCTTTGACAAACTGATTTTTATGGGAAGGAAAAAAACCCTCTGTAGTCTAAAGAACAAAGCAAAAGTAAGAGGGAAGAGGACAGACTGTTGTTATCCCTTTTGACCTGAAAGGTTAGCCAATATTTTTGAAGGATATATCCAGTTGGAGGAAGAAAATGAAATAGAGTCAGCTATTTCTTTCATGCAGTCCTGCTCAGTTCTTAAGAGTCCTGTTTCCCTGTACAATCAAACAGCAGGAGGCAGTTCCTTTGCTCATAGCTCCAACCCTCTTTCTGGCTAGTATGCCACCCAAATGCGCTCTCACTCTCTCTCTCTTACAATCTTTTTGTATTTCTTTAAATCAGTGTAATCTACCATGTTCATTTTTATAGGACTGTGTATCAACATTCATAGGGGGCAGTTATACTGCACCCGTAGCTCAAAATAAGCTACACAATTGGAGCTAAGCAAATTGTGCAGCTTATTTCGAGTCAATTTTGAAATACCTTATTTTGAAATTTGGTGCTGTCTACACAGCACTTATTTCAAAATAAATCGCTATTCCGAAACATCCCTTACTCCTCATGGAATGAGATTTACAGGGACGTTGGAATAGCGAGCTTGTTATATTTCAAAATAGCAGGCATGCTCAAAAGATGCGGAATAGCTATTTTGGGATACCTCTGGTATCCCAAAATAGCGCTACCGTGAAGATGTAGCCTTAGTAACCAACTGAAAAAAATTAAATATTACAAATTTGTGTTGGGCCTAAAGAGAGGTTTTGGCCAGATTGACCATCCAAATATTTTGCTCCTCCTCTTTTCCCCCCCCTCTTTGTGATTCCCAGTATTCTGCATGGTTTCTCTTTTTACTATACAATCCTCAGGAACCTTCAAGCAGAGGATTTGGCATGTAAACTCCTTGGTGCAGGAACAGTCTTTTTGTGTTTTGTCAGTATAGTGCCTACACCAATGGGGTTCTTGTCCATGACTGGGGCTCCTACTTGCTCTGGTAATATGAATAATAAACAAACAATAATAATAAAACGGAGCTTTAACTAATTTGAACCAGGAAAAAAGTTTGCAACACTTAACCCTACTGAAAATGAGTGAGAAATGTGTTCTTGGAATTCATCAATAGATTTACTTAATTCCTCTATTGTACAGCAGAGTCACTCATATGCCATGGTGATTGGAACAGTGCAGAACAGACCCACACAAAATACAACTTTGGAAAAAATGATAAAATAGTTCAGCCAAAAGAAGGTGAGGCTACAAAACCCTTGTGATATTAAATAGTCCTGCTGTCTCCAGTAAGATTTAATTACCTGCCCTCCTCCCTCTATGGTTTTATTGCCATGTTGCTACACTGACACATGGAACTATGGTCTCATGCTGGAGCATGCTGTAATATTATTCCCTGAAGCATTTCCTCTAGAAATGATGTTTCAGCACCAGGAAAACAGACTGGCTTGTGCTGACATGACATTGTCAGTACTTCTAGGAACTGCAGTGCACTGGGTTGGAAGGAATCCATTGGGAACAGGGTGGAAAGGGGAGAGGGTTTTCCTTTCCAATCTTCATCTTTCTTTTTAAAAGATTGATCCAAGTTATCATTCCTTCCCAAAATATTTTGCATCAGCAAGAATGTTTTTTCCTATGTTGTTTATCTCTGCTTCCTAGTTACCACCTCGTGACCTGATAACCTCTTTATTTGTGACCTGTTGTCATGGAAAGATATGTGAGGACATAAATAAAAGACCACCAGTTTTCAAACATATCTGGAAAATAGCCAGATGTATTTTTACAACTGTAGGAAAGACTCATCACTGAAGAATGGTCTCACTATTAAATGCTTAGGTTTATACTTTGCAAGGCTAGTGTTGAAACCTGTTCTTTAAACTAGAAGTCACTTATTTTTGCCAGATGCAGATAATTAGCTTGGGACAGTCCCAATATTCAGGGATTTTTCTTGTATAGGGGCCTATTACCCCCACTCCTCCCTCTTCCCCCCCCCCCCCCCACGGTCTGATTTTTCATACTTGCTGTCTGGTCACTGTAGATGCAGGCTTATAATGACTGAATGCAATGGGCAAGTAAGTTCAAGACCATTGCAATATTTGGGAATTCAAATTGTGAAATGTTTGATTCCCTCTTTCTCCTCCGTTGCGAGATTTCTACCATCAAACACAGAACTTTGCTTTTCCCTTAGAAGAATACTGTTTCACATGCAAGATATAGCCAGAGCCATCTCTTCCTGCTATTTCATTCCCCATTAAGAAATTTTTCCTGTTGCTGGACCCCTGAGCAAGCCATCACCAACACATGTAAACAGCTGCTCACCAATGTAAGGGGTTCACAATCAGATCCTATGTTAGGGAATAGGAACACAGTTTTCTTCATTAAGGCCCCCAGTCTTGTACTGAGCTTTGAAAGGGTGGGCCCCTGCCTCTTGCACTGGGTAATTTTGACTTTCAGGGTATATGCCCATCTTGCTCATTGCAAGATCACGGCTTAACTTAGCACCCCACTTGAAAAAGGTAACTTGTAAAGTTAGAATATCTATTTTCCTGGTAAACCTACATGCAGGAGTAGAATTACTTCTAACAGAGGACTTCCGTGGATTACTTCTGTGGAAGCAGAAATCAGTGAATCAAAATCAGTGTGTTGCAAACTAGGTCGAACTGGTGGACAAAATGACAAGGGGATGGGCTATTCTACCAACAACTCCCTTTATGGGCCCTTGAGGAAAAAAACTGGCTACTGGAATGAACTTCACCTCCAGGATGGTCATGTCCACCCCCACCTGCAACCCCAGGCCTGATTCCAAGAAATGTCCAGACCACCCCTGGCCAGAGAGAGAGAGACAGGTAACATTTCCACCTCTACCAGCCCCAGCTGAATTCCAAACGCCATCTGGGATGAAATGGGATTGGACTTTGACTACAACAACAGTTCCAGCCTCCCTCAACTAACTTCTGTTTTCCCCAAATGAACAGTTACTATCAGCTTGAATACCATTGAAGACACTGTCAAACAAGGGATTTTTCCCTTCAAAAATGCCCTCCAGCCAACGGAAAATGAAACACGGACTGTGGTTAAAATGAAAGGTTTATTTAATACTTTACATTTCAAATGTGTTAACTGTTTCTCCTTCTTTCCTGTATCTTTAAATAAAAAGGTTGAAAGGATGTTTGGTGATGTGTTTGCCATGGCACTAAGCAGGCTGAGGGTCTGTATGCTAAACCCTGAACTTCATTTAACACTATTTGATGCTGGAGAACATGCTAACATCATTGGGTGCCTATTATCTCTTTCAAAGATCAGAGCCTTTTCTCAGACTTTTACTAGAAGACCACAGGCTGGTTGGTGCAGGAATGGGGAAGAGACACTGCCTGATATAGCCTGTGCTTTGGGAATCCTGTTGGCCAGGATTCCTCTTAGGCAAGCCAGAGGGGGTGCACCATGGAAAATATTTTGCTTCTCTGAACTCCTCGGAGAAGAGCCTGTCTCTACCCGTGAACAGCCAGTGCTCACTGTTGACAGCAAGCCAGTTTCAGGGCTATAGGGAGCCAACCATGCTCCTCTTAAGACATGAAGTTAGGGCCAGCAATATCTTTCTGGCAATATCAAATGCTATATGCTGTCCCCATCTATTCCCATAGCCACAGGCTCCTTGTGCACGGCTCAGTTCTGTATGTGTGGCAATGTCTATATGAAACAGGTGAACAGCTCTTTTGACTCTGAATCTTCTTGTGAATACTGATTTTCCATCTCAGTATTCACGCTGTTGCAGATTTAAAAACTCAACAGTTTCAGTATTCCCATTGCTGGCACAAATCCACCCTCCTCCACCAATGGAGCAATGTGAGGAAAATGCAATGAGGTGTACTGACCCTAAGGCTTTTCCAGCAAAGAAAGCATCCCCCATATTTGTGGGGTTTTTTTGGTTGTTTGTTAACTTAACACTGCTAGTTACCTTTCCAGTAGAAAAAAAAGTGTGATAGATTAATTATAATCATTTAATGAGAAACGCCAAGACTATGACCTGACCTACTCATTCTTTTGATTAGACTTTTGTATCTTGCAAGAGTTTTAAAACATTTAGGTAAATAAAAAATAATTTATCAGGGCTAATAATATATATACACCATGTAAGGGTCCAATATGATTTGGCATGCACAAGATAGAAACAGGAGGCTTTATGATATAAAAAGTAGCTCAACATTAACATTTCTCTTATGAACAAATCATACACAATTGAATAGAAATAATAATGTTTCTATACATTTATGAAATATCCCATAGAATGTAATGGAAATTTGTCTCCCTACAGACATCTAGAGGATGATTTACAAAAACTACACAACAGATATGAATTCTCTTCTTAAATGTCACAGCTTTTAAGAGTACCCTCCTATAGAAGCTAGTTATCTGTTTATAGACCCCTATTGGTTTTATTAATTGATTTAATTTATGTATTTATTAAGTGTTACAGGACTTTCCCAAAGGGTTCCCTGCACTATATTTGTTGCCAGCAAAATATTAATACATGACTGATATGATGGTTTTATGAATGAAGAGTTCAAATCATAGGAGCTAAATGGGTACCATGGGCTGAACGGATACTTTTGCGTGTAAAACTGGCAGAAAAGAAAAAGAAAAAGAAAAAGAAAAAGAAAAAGAAAAAGAAAAAGAAAAAGAAAAGAAAAGAAAAGAATTTCAAGTGAAAAAAATCAATGGTCCTTGGAAGGGACATTTGTTAAAATTTCACCACCTCCCCTCTCTGACTGGCAATCCCTGCTAAGGAGAGATTTCCATGTGGAATATCCAAACAGATCAAGATTTACGCGTACGGATATTGACAGAACTGTGAGAAGAAAGCCTATACAGCACCTGCCTCAAGCAAATGCAATTAGTTTCTCATTTTTATGGTCATGGAACCTAACAACAGATGTTTAAAGAATAAAAAAACCCAAAAGGAAACCATCCAGACAGTTAATATTGTATGGCTAAGAAGTCTGTTGTTATGCACTTGCTTCTTGGTCTCTGTTCCCTCTTAAAATGCTTTAACTATAATTTATCTCTTCTTTGATTTCACCAATGAGATTTAAAATCAATAGAAGACAGTGCATCTTCAAGAGTGGTTTAATCTACAGATTTTATATGCCCCTTTTGGGTAACTTACATTGTATTATGAACAGAAATGGACTCTCTGGGTCCAGTTGAGCTCAAGCTGCAAAACTGGGATGTAGTTTTAAACAGACCCAAATTTAGGGCTGGCAGAATCCAAGCTTTAGGGCTGACAGAATCTAAGCTTGGGGGCGCATCTCTTTTTACACATTCATAATAGTGGAAAAGAGGAAAGAAAATAGACTTGTGCTATATAAAGATAGAAGCAATACAAAGAAGAGACATAATCATAGTTCTCTTCAACTTTTTCTTTCACCTTCTCTTGGGCAAAGGAAAGCCTAGCTGATTATAACTGCAAAACTTATTAAATGGGATTTCCAGTGCCCTGGCTCAATTGACAATTAATCTGTTTTGCCTTTTGCCTGTCAGGGTTTTTCCATGCAGTGGGCTCTTGTTTGCTATGAAAGTCATCTGAGTATTTGTTAGTATCATAGCCAGAGCCAGATGATGTTTATTCTGTTAACATCCAGTTGGAGTCCAGCAGCATTGGACGAGGTCAAGGATATATTTATAGAAGCAGCTATACATCAGGACTCATTTTCTTTCCCTCACACTAATCTACCTAAGCTCATCCAAAATAGAAAGAAACATGCAGACACGCAACTAATATTCTCATTGGGCTGGATCCTCCCCTGGTGTAAATTGGTGTAGCACCATAGAAGTGAACAGAACCACATTGATTTACATCAGCAGAGACACTATTATTATGAAAAGGGGGGAGGGGAGGATGACTGAAATCATCAATAACAACAATTAAAAAAAACCAATCGGGTCTGGCAAAACAGATTTGCCGTGAAAAATCGCCAGCCACCTATTCTGGGAGTTGCTAAATGTGCAATCAAGGATTGTTCCTCCTGTCCCCTCAATTGCTAGAACATGTGAAAGTTGGGCTGCAGAGGAAAGATCCAGCCAATAAAAGTAACAAAAAGAGACTTAATGCAACATCATCATTTACCTGATGAAATGGGGAAGACGCTGTCCACGAATGAAGTGTGAGATAGAACAAAGCAGAAGAAAAGCTGAAGATAAAATCCCAAAGCTATTAAGCTGAGGACGACCATGCTGGCTGCACTCTGTAAAATCCCAACTTAGAGACGCAGGTCTGCTCTCAGGATCTCTCTCTCTCTCCACTGTCTTCTCTGCCTGTGTCTGTCTCGCTTGCTCTCTCTTCCCCCTTTGTGTGTGTGAGAGTGTGTGTTTGTGTGTCTCTCTCTCTCCTGCTCTCCTTCTGTCTCCCTGTGCCTTTAGGAAGAAAGAATGCCAATCATTTCCCATTAAATCTTCTCCTTACACTAGACAGGGTTATATTTAACTCAAGCAGTGGCTCAGATGCCCCCACCATGGATATTAGCTATTAAAATCATGGCGTTAGAGATTTTGTTTTTGTTAGCAGAAACCAAAAGGCATTTTGGGTGACAACAACAAGGAGGAGGAAAGGGAGAAATTGTAAATTGAACCATAAACAGCATCCCTTGTTACTGATAACCAGACACAGACATCAAGATAGAGAAACTCCCAGACTGATCCTCTTTGCATGATTGAAAATCAGAGATATGTACATAATGACATAATAGCTCTACATAACTCAGGCTGCTTAGCATTCCCTTCCATAGCGCATTCTAGCCAGAGAGATCCCAAAGCACATCCCAAACTATTCAGCAGTATTCTTATCAATAAGGATGTAATGAAAGTGACCATATCACTGATGGTTCTAGGCACTGTACAACTATATAGTGACAAAAGACAAGCCCGGTCTCCAAAAAGCTAACAAAGTTGGTAACTGACAAGATGCAACATGTGGATGAAACAACAGCAGGAGTAGCTGTAGAGTGCCACTGAAATTACACACAAACTAGGCAGGGGGATATGGCTGACAAAAATACTGCACACCAGAATAAGAAGGGAAATTATGTGGCCAAGGAAATAGAAACAAGTCCTCACTCTTATGAAAACTGACACTCATCTTTACTATCCACATAGGAACTTACTTTTTAAAAGGTCTCATACCTACTCCTGTTAACAGAGCTGTGCAAAGTCATTCATACAGTCAAGCTAACTAGTGGGGGGGGAGAGGAGGAAGGGGTGTCCTCAGACTGCTCGACTTGTGAAGCTTTCACCTTTACCAAGAACCATTCAGTGTTTTCTATAGAAGAGTTATCGTTGTTGATGAAAAACAACATTAGCTCCCCCCATAAGAGATATTTCACTTCTGTGCAAACTTCAGATGGTTTCTCTTTGGTCCCCGGGCAAACACAGAAACACTTTGGATTCCTTCCAGACTTGGATTTTGGCACTTATCACACTGCAGACAACACTGAAGACAATGACCTGTCACCTTCGGTGCCAGTTCTTATGGAAAACATGTGAAAAACATCACTGACATGCGAAGAGCTAGTTTATAGCTTCGTTTTTTATTTTCAGTATAGTTCAAATACAATCGGTGGAACTTTTCTAAATGATATTTTGGAAATCAAAATGGCCATCAGAAGAAACAATTGCACAGGACTTCTCTGTTTGTGATTATTAAGTCACAGTTATGTCTCCTCTTAGAGACTCTCAAGACAATATTTTTAAAAATTGTTTCCCCCTACTGCAGGGGTGGCCAACCCATTAAACAAAGAGAGCCGAAACAGCGGCAGGGAAAAAACCAAGAGCCGCACAATAATTTTTTTTTGAGCAATTTTTGTTGAGCAAAAAGAGAAAAAAAAAGGAAGAGCTCCCCACCAGCCCTCCAGAGTTGTTGAGAAAAAGAGAGAGAGAGAAAAAAGGATGCTGCCCCTTTAAAAGACAAGGCTTTTTGGCCACATCAGGCTCCCACTGGCCGCCACCATCTTGGCGATGCCATTTTGAATCACTGAACCAGATGGCTCCCCTGCTCTGGTGAACACAGGGGGCCGAGGGCTGGGGACCATTTCTAGGGGTGCAGGGGTGGCTTCGAAAGCTGCAGGGGAGGCTTCACAACGGGGGAAGAGCTGCATGTGGCTCACGAGCCGTGGGTTGGCCACCCCTGCCCTATTGTAACACTTTACAGGATTAAAATTATATTTGTTTAAATCTCATTTACTTATTACCATTTTGCAGTTTGTTCACGTTTGCATTTCACCAATTTTAGACAGAGCCATTTCACCTTTGGCTGTCAGGGATATGTATTCATTAATTATCATTAACTTTCTTGGCCCCTTGCACCAGGTGGAATATGTCAACCCTGCAAAGGGAAGGTGTGATTGCAACACAAGCTAACACGGGTAACGATGGCAAAGCAGAAGTGGCAGCACAATATTTAGCATGGGCTAAGATCCTGGTTATAAGCCCAGTTCCCTGATTATGTACTGTGGTTGCTAGCCAGTGCTGAATCCCCTGCCACCACGTTTATGCTGCTTCTGTGACCCATACATTAAAGCTAATACGGGTATGCTACAGTCATACCTGCACTTTGCAGTGTAGACATGCCTAAGGAGTTTATCATTTAGGACTCTAATTCTGCAGAAGAATCCTTCTAATAGGACTCCTGATAGGTATATGGGTTTGCAGTGGCAGGTCCCTTTGGAGGATCATGGCCCAAATTAGGTAGATGGTAAAAAATGACCAAACAAAGAGGCAGTCTGAGAGTTTATCTCACTGCAGAGGAAATGTGTAAATAAAGTAAAACAATAAATGACAATAAAAATAATATAAATTGAAAAAACAATCTTGCAAATATTTTTAGTAATCAGACATATCATGCCATCTGATCCACTACTATGGAGGCTGGAACAGGGTGCACACTGGGTACCAACATAGGCTACTACTTCACTGAAGACAGCATAGCTGAGAAGAAATCCAGCAAGTGAGGTCATGTGTACACTACAGCTGTGCCCCTGTAAGGCCACAGTGTAGATTCTTCCTACATTGACGGAAGGGGGTTTTCCATCTATGAAGTTAATCCATCTCTCCGAGAGGTAGTAATTAAGTCAAGGGGAATTTTTTTCTGTTGACCTAGCTATATCTACCCTGGGAGTTAGGTTGACATAACTACAGCACTCAGAGTGTGGAATTTTTCATAGTCCTGAGCAACTGTAGCGAAGTTGTATAATTTTTAAGTGTAAACTGGGCCTCAGTGCTACCTGCAGTTAACCCTTTCAATGTCATCCATCATTTTTCTCCCTATTTTTTTTAATGGGGAATTCTGCTTAAAAATTGTTACACAAGGACCTCTCACTTCAAGATATTTTTGTGAGCAATCGCCTAGGTAAATTATTTGTAAGCAAAATCTGGTGCAAAAGACAGCAAAAACTGCAACGGAAAACACATCCACCCTCATAAGTACAGGATGTTTTCTTTTAAACACAAAGGGGACTTTTCATCACTACATGGCAAGTAGTGATTGGAAACTCAAAGGTAACCTATGACCCTCAGCATGCCTAAGAGCTCCCAGATGAAGTCAACCAGCCAGGTCTTCTCAAGGCACAAATGCTGGGATTTCGCTTTATTTTCATTAATGGCCCAATCCTACTGAAATTCATGGCAAAACTTCCCTGATGTACAGGGGGAGAAGAATCAGACCCTATGAAAATGAAATGGTGACATTAGTTGAGTGAGTAACAAAAACCCAGCACTAGGACAGAATGTATCGTAGAGGCTAGAGAAAGTCTCCAGGCAGTGAGGCTCCTCAGTCAAATTGTTCACTCCCTCAGCTACTCTGTTTGGATTTGATCCCAACCCTGCAGAAGTCAGTGGAAAGCTTCCAATCGTGCTTAATGAGATTTTGGATCAGCCCTTTAGTACAGTGCTTTGGCAAGGTTTGGGGGATTTATATAGTTAAGCCCCTATCTATCACCCAAAGGACAATGAAGCCTAAATAGAGATCTTTCCCCTTTATCTTATTGCATCTGCTGTTTACTGGTATGGCTAAAATGCCTATTAAAAGTGATTCATAGACCCAGCCCCCACAGTGATCCCATAACTTTTTTTACAAGTCAGTTTTTTTCCATGCACTGATGCTAGAGGCAAGACTGAACTGGATGTGTATTTTATATGATCCATATTTACATCTTGCCTGAAAAGACTGTTCCAACAGCAGAACTGCTATGTATATGCTAGAAAGTACACAGATTTTCTAATCTTTAATTTCATTAGCTTTAGGAAAACACAACAGAATCCCCCATCTTGCAGACCCTTAATTACATGAGGTTCCCCAAGTGGGACTATTAGATTTGAAGGATATAGTCCAAATAAACTGTTCCACAACCATGATCCTTAACACCAGTGCAAGCTTCAGTCTTCTGATCCACTATGGCAGGGTATATCAGCATTTTTATTTCAGGGAATAAACTGAGCCTTTATTTGATATTATATTAACTAAGTAAAAGTCAACACTCCAGCTAATCTCTGCAGCTAAAACACAACCTAGCCGGTACCTGACCTGTTCCAACAGTTGTCTATTGCCCTTTTCAGCTCAGAGCTGAACTCTTGAAGGGAGGAGATGGTGGAGCCCTATTGATCAGTCCTTCCACTGAATTTATGAACCAGTCCTTTCTGTGCATGAATGAATGACAATTCAATTAAAGAAAAGGCTTCTTCCCAGTCCCATGTACTTTCAGCGGGCAACTCCTTTATCTACAGACCAAAGAAGGATGAAGGCAACTAAACAAAACCATCAGTAATCTCAAAGCTCTGTACAATCACAAGTTTAAGTAAAGAACAAAGTCAATAAAGTCTTTTCAGTTCATAGGAATGAAGGATCTTCAATAGTGTGACGGGGTAAAATGAGAACAAGACACAGAGTATTAAAACAATAATTTAATATGCCTTTTAGTCTGCAAAGTAAGCAGTACAGAAAAATTATATTTATCCAATTAGAGGAGAACTGGAAAAGGTAATTTATAATTGTTTTCTTGGCAAAATATTCACATAGTATTAATTTAATGCTAGCCATTTTTAATAACAAGTACCTGATTTGTGTGTGTGTGTATGTGCGCACAAATCAGGTCCATTTACCAACATGAATGCCATATGATATAGCCAACATTTTTGTGGAAAGGTACTACCTCCAGGTACAACCCATCAAAATCAGATCCTGAAGTAAACTAGGCAACGAAAGCAAAAAGCAAAGAATGGTCTCAAACACTCCCCTGTTATGTTTGGAACCAAATGCTCTGGAGCCACAGTAGAAAAAACAGACGCCTTAATAATGAGCTAAATCCAACTATACGGACAAGAAAGTTCTGGCTTATTCCACATCTGTATCCACACCATTCATCAACTGACAACAGAGTCTGCCAGTTAAACACGAGACAGAGCTATTATATCTTCAGAATACTTACTGGGAGAACACATCCTGATGGCAGAGTACTCTTGCCTAATAACTTTTTCAGCTCTCAACTTTCCTAAAATAAATCATTAAAAAATTGACAGAAGAAAGATATTTTATTGTCAAGCATCCTAGAGGTTATCTGAGGACACATAGGCCCAAATATGGTTCTCCCACATCCAGATTTCCCTGACCTTTGAGGAAGTTTGGATCTAGGCTTCAGTTTCAACCCATCTCCAGGGCTCAGTCCTGGAACTCTTTTACCTAAGCTTATGCATACATGTTGTGGGTATTTTTTTCCAGCTTTTTCAGCTATTGCTTTATTTCTAAAAGGGAATTCAGGGTCTTCTCCCACCATCCTGGTACTAGCTGCCTGTTTATTCCCTATTGTTATTTATTAATTTATATTTAACATTTATAAAAAAATGTTAAATGCTGTAAAAGCATTGAGATATTCAAAGGGCTATCTAACAAAGTTAAGACTTCCAGGAGACATTGGCTACTGACCAAGAAGCATCAGTGTCAGTTCTGCAACCATGGATGAATTTTTAGTGGATTTTTAAAAAAAATATTTTACACATACTTTTTACATTTTAAAATAGTTTTTTTTTTTTTAAATTTTGCAGTCCCTTGCTAAGTTGTAAACAGGTTATTGGATCAAATAAAAATTGTAAATATCCTGGCTTAGACATGCCAGCTGAGCCTTTGAGCTTATTTTTAAATGGTTTTATACTTTTGAAACTTTTCTTTGGTAAATTGCAAATAATGAGCAAATGACATATTTAAGCTGCCGACTTTATCAATTTTTATTTTTTAAATTTAAGCTTTGAAAAAGGTTTTTACAGGCAATTTTTTTGGCCTGGACTTTTATAACTTTTGTATTTTAGCAATGTTTTGCTTTACAGCTATTTTTCCTTTTTGTTTTTGTATTTTAGTTATTTCAGACTTCAGTAAGCTTATTCTTATACTTAACTTTTTAGATAGGTAATTTTAGCTGCAGTTTGATTTATTTATCTCTATCATTTATTACTATTTTTTGTGCTTAGGAAGCAGGTAAGCCATATACAAATGCCTGTTTTTTTGGTTAGGGATTTTAACTAAATTGTTCGTAATGCAACCATTTAAATTAGATTGTTGCTGAACTTGCAGCAGTCAGCAAAATTAGGGTATGTCTACACATCAAAGTTATTTTGAACGCGTCCACTATTCTGAAATATAGCGGGTGCGCTACTTCGCCATCCCTGTAAACCTTGTTGTACGATGAGTAAGGGATGGCTAGAAATAGCACTTTATTTCGGAATTTGATGCTGTGTAGACAGCACCAAATTTCGAAATAGACTTGAAATAGACTTTTGAAATAAGTACACAATTTGCGCAGCGCTAACTGCGTATCTTATTTCGAGTTTAGAGTGCAGTGTAGACATAGCCTTGGTGATTTACAGACACATGTGCTAGGAAGAGCATACCAGTATTTCCTTCAGAAGGGCTGTTAAGGCATCTCGAGGAAACAAGCATAGTGACATTAGATATCACCAACTCACCTTCATTTTGCATAGTTTGTTTGATTATTAAGAATTTTAACAGGCAAGTTATACTGTCATAACTGAGTTTGATTATTAAACCAAGCATTCTTTTAAAAACACTTTAATGTCCTTTTTATAGTTTCTTCTTCTTCTTCTTCTTTTTTTTTTACTTCCACTGCCAAGGACTATCTAGTCCCTTCAGAGCTCTGCTGTACTGATTTGTGCAAAAGTTTATTTGAAGTGCACATACCTATTCCTAAATATTCACTTCATTTTTTATTGTTTAAACAGGCAGTTTTTAACATGTCACAAGGTACTAAATTCTGGGACTATAACTCCTACACCGCAATAATCTCAGATTTTTCTTGGTGGTTTTCATCATCTAAGGTTTCTACCCGTATTTCTTAACTTAGAACACCTTGCCTGCAAAGATGTACTCACTAAATACAGTCCTTGAATGACAGCTGCTTTTACTTTGGATTTATGCTGATAGGCAACAGACATTGTGCTCTGTTCTTTCTGGAATATTTTCTATTTAGCTTGTTTTCCTCTCTACAACTTTGATTTGCTCTCTATGCTTTTTGCATACTTCCCTGAAGGTGGAGTATTTTGTATAAAATTTTTTGCCTCCAGAAATAATCCTTGTTAAACTGCTGCCTTGATATGGGCTTTCTCGGCCATAAGATAAAAAAAAAGAAAAAAGACCTAGACACTATTTTTTCTGTGGCAGCCAACCAGTCCTATTTTTTGAGAAGTTCAGTCACATTCAACAGACTTGCTGCGCTCTGTCGATCATGTATTTATTTATGGCATTCAACAGATCCCTGCTGTGCTGTGCCAAGTATTCTTTTATTTTCTTTCTTTTTTGATTTAATACCACTTGTTGGATTTCCTTTTTCACCCAGTCCAAGTCTTTCCCTAATATTTCTCTGGGAGTCCATAAGGTCTACCCTTAGATTTAACCCACTTCTCCAATGTGGTACTAACTTCCTTATATTTAATCCCTTAAGCCTTTTCAATGCCATTTCCCTTATTCTTAGGCTACAACCCTCAGACCAGAGGTGTGTAGTTAATCTACTCTAGACAGGTGGAATCTTGATTTGCTCTAGGGCTCTTCACTGAAGTTATTTTACCTGTTCCAGATGAGTGGCAGCTGAGTCATGGCATCACTATTTTGGGGCTCCTGCTTCTTCCACTTGGTTCCTCGAGAATTCAGTCTGACTCTAATTTCATCACTCAAGTTCCTTTGTTGGCATATAGTAAAGTTGTGCTGAGTTGAACAGATTAAAAACAAGGGGTGGTAGAGGAGATACCACACATCTAACGTTACACGGCAACTTGTTTTTAATACATGTTTACCCATTGCATTGCATTTACTATACACTGCATTATACATTGTGGGATTGGCTTTCTTACTTTCTTACATTGACCATGCCTGACTTACTCTCTACCTCATCTTTTGTTGTAGGCTTATCTTTTCCATTGGTATCTTTTCCATTGTAAATGGTTCCCTGGGTGGTTCCCCATATCTTAGATAGCCTGTTTCCAGCCTGCTGATCCATTTATCCCCCTCATCATATCTCCCAAGAAATGAGGTCTCACCGATGTCCTGTTACTCATGGTAAGCCTGACTTACAAATACCAGGTGCTGAAATGAACAAAAATAATATTATAGTCATAGGTCAAACACTGAAATGTCCTATTATTGTTGTTCTCCTTTCCCACTCCTGTTTGTCTCATCAACCAGCTACTGTGCCTCTTTCCCACTCCAAGTGCATTATCATGTACAGGTTTAGCGCAGTGTGATCCCTGGCTCAGCTGAGGTCCTAGGTGCTACCACACAGAAACAATAAAGCATTGTTATCAGAGGAAGGGGAACATAAGTACATCTCAGCTACGAGCAGGGTCTTGTTGATATTTGCAGCCATCCTGGGCAGTGTACTGTCAGAGGACAGGGACAGTTTCTCTGGTCACGTTTTCATCTGCTTTTCATTTAGATCTGCTTGCTCACTCTAAATTGGTTCTGCACTGCTGCCCAGTGCAAAACTTACCAGCTATCCTAATATCACTGCAATGCTGCTGTAGGTCTCAGGCCAGAGAGTATCTGCCAGGAACTGGCTGAGGCGGCTGCTAATTTAAATGATTTATCATTTACCTCTGCCAAGAAGTGCAACCAATTAAATACCTCAAAGCACAAAACCCTGCTACGTGCACATTCCTGTCGGAAAAGTATTAATGACATTGCTTTCATATTTATTCTAGCTTCACGGCTGTCTGCACTAAAGGCTATTATGGATGCTGGAAATGCAGCTGCACTAGGCCTGATTCTCCCATTGCTCAATGGCCTTTTTACTGTGTACAGAAAGGCAGTGAATCTGCCTAGCAGAGGATACCATAGTGCTGCTGGAGGATACCCTCTTCTGCATCCCCCAGCATATGCAGTGCATTGGAAGAGTGGCCAGAACAGCATTAATTCAGCAAAGGACTTAAGCAAGCGTCAGCAAAGGACTTAAGCATTCATATAAAGTGAAGCAGATATTTAAGTGTGCTGACTCAGGGCCTAAAATCTGTATTATTGCTATCTTTTTAAAATTATCATCATTTCCATTTTACTCTGCTCCTCTCAACTATCTTTCCAAAGCTTCCCCCTACTTTTAGATTACACAAGAGCTATCCAGAGTTGAAAATCATACGTAATATGTGGTGGGGACCTGTGCCTATCCAAGAGCAGGATTGATCCTGGAACAGGGGACATGTGTTTGAGCCAAATGTTCCTCCCTAGCTCCTAGATTGGAGGAATAGACCATGGGGGAGTGGAAAGTGTGTTGCAATGGGTTGTGAACTTTACAGGTGTTATAGTAAATAAAATCATTGAGTTACAAGAGTTAAACTACAGTGAACAGCGAAGCTTGTGTTGGGTTGTGCTGGTAGAGTGAATTTTCCACTGTTTTTTCTTCTGCATCCTACACTTGGTCTTTAAAGCTTCACATTAATCCAGCTGAAGTCTGGCAAATTTTCCACTGACTTTACAGAATGCAGGATATGGTAGATTGACAGGTACCAAATATTTTATTTTGTTTTGGGAATTAAGAATCCCAGCAGCAGTCTGCTGCTATTGTGGCCAGGCACTTAACATTGTCTAATCATTCCGGTATGCCAACGTTGTTGTCTTCTAAATAGAGGATAGCAGCTGAACTTAATCAAACCAGACAAATGCATTTTCCAAGCTCCCTTTGCAGAAGTATGGAGCTATAATAAAGGCTGTGTCAGCATTTCCATTATTAACACTTTTTTTTGAGGATTCAGTAATGTGGCTTTCAAGCATCCCTCTAAACAGCAACTTGACACAAAAGGACTTTATCTTAGAACTAATTTATTATGGGGGAGAAGGAGGAGGAATAACAGTGAAGCTCTTTCCAGACTATATAGTGAAGAAAAAGTTTAAAACACCTAAATTGAGCTGTCATATGTGTTTTGGGAGTTTATATGTCATGTAGCCACTGTACTGAGTAACAAGTGAGATCAAATAAACCATATATAAAGGGGACAGATCTTGAGTGCACTGAGATCTGTGGTAAAATTCCTATTGACATATTATCGATTACTTGTGGTATTTTAAATATCTTGTAACTACCCAAAATATTTATTTTTTAAAACATGGTTATTCTTCACCCTGCGAGCTGCTAAACATCCTTGCATACTACATAACTCAGGCTGAGTAGAAGGTTCTTAAACACCTGATGAATCAGGCCCTTTTGAGCATAAGAATTTTTTACACAACCTTAGTTCAGTAGCAAAGAGTAGCTAATCTCAATTTATAAAACTGGAGGTGTTCAGTAGCAGTGGAGGAGCTGGCAATCAGAGTCTCAGAATCATGGCCTATAAAATCCTGACAAAATGTGCACATTACCTTAATGACACTGTCAAGGGCACTGATGACAAGTCTGTCATATCAGAAATGCCCAACTGTTGGTTTTAATTTAAGATGTGCCATATCCTTCAGAGAGAGGCTTTTCTGCAATCAGTGTGTGCTCTTATTTGGAAGAATGCCTGACACAAAACATGGATGCAAAGCAATTGCTTCAAAATATATGTTTTTATGCCTCATTAGCATGTTAGAAATGCTTGACTGTGTTTTCCATTTTTCTCATCCTATGGCTGCATAAATGACACTTGTAACCACAGGCAAAGCTCCTGTAAACACAGATGAACACATCAGAAACATCTCTTGACCTTTTCATGGCCCTTGTTACTTACAAAATACTGTGTGGGCTACTCAACACACTTTTTAGGCCCCCAAAATGGGTGAGCTACATTCTGTCTGTAATTCATCCCTTCAAATTTAAACTTCATTTCATGCATTTTGACTGCGGAGAATTTGATTTGGGCTATTATATGTTTGTTTTGCTGTTTTTAAACAGTGGGATCTGCACATATAGAAAGCACTAAAAAAATGGATCAAACTACTGGCTTTCTGTGGCTTTTTAAAGAGCCCATTTCTCTGTATTCCTCCCATTTTGCAGGCAAGACCATGATTGGAGAGGAAAACTTCTTCAGTTATAGCCTCAAGCAAGCAGATTGCCTTCTAAATTAATTCTCCTTATTTCTTTCTGCACTATTTCAGTCAGCCTACTAGATTCCTGGAAAGAACAGACACTGAAAGCATTTTCATCTATATTAGTATGTGCCATAAATAGATGAAATGGTCTGCTTTACTCAGGATCTCTCTCAACCCTGTCCATCTGGTTTGAGTCATGCCATCAAAAGAAACAGCAACGGTCTGCTTTAGAATAGCTAGAACTTGCTAATAATAATATTCCATTACAAATAAATGTGTAGGAAAATACTTGATTCTAGATAGTGTAATATTGAAAGGGGCTGGTAGCTGGTTGGGACGTTTGGATTCAGAGATAATCACAGACCTCATTAAATCCTATGGATGCCAAGCAAGCTTTTTTGGGCTCAAGAGAATGAGCAGTTCAGTCACTTTATGTAGTAAAACCAGCTGCAAACATTGGGGTTTTTTACCCAAGGCACCAGGTCACATGACAAGAGCAAGGCTAAACCAGGTTTGGTTAACTGGGATTTCCCTTGCTGCAAAGGCAGATGCTTAAATATTTGTTGTAGGCTGTGTGCACTGGAGTTGAAGGTGCTGAGGAGTATCAACCCCAATGAAGCTCAGTTGAAAGTAAAATATTCAGAACCTCTAGCAGAGGATTTGACCCTGAGTAAAAGACTCAAATGTGGGCTCTATAAAACAAGCTCTCTAGTAAGTAGCATGTTGTTCCCCTGTTCAAGGGAAGAACAGAAACAAGAAAAGAAAGACACAGACAGATTACTATGATTGTAGAGTTTTTCTATTTGTAAACAACGTACATTCCCTTTTTCCTTTCACCTACCCATCATTAATGTGTTTCTATATGATTTAGTTCTTAGCCATGAAAGAAAGATTTTCTTTGAGTGGACACTGATGTCTCTTGTGCATATTATGATTACTACTAATACAGTAGTGTATAAGTGACTTTTTAAAAAATGTGAAACAAAACTAGGATTTTATGAACTTATACACATAATTATAAAATATAGCTTTAGCAGTTTCACTCCTGGAAAAAAGGTTTACTTTGGTTGAAGCAGATGTACTGGCTAGAGCGTCACTCTCTGCATCTTTTGTTACATGTTAGAACGAGTCAACCAGTGAAAATCCTGGAAGAAAAAAGAAATGAAATAGACATGAAGAAGGTGGAGTAGAATACAACATGTATTTACTGACATGCATTCCTGCCCTTGTGGAATTGTATAAGACTGTTTATGAAAATACACTTTTATTGTCAATTTTTTTGGTAGGAGCACAGAGGAATGATTTTTAACACTATGATAACACTCATAAAATATTAATAATAAATAAAGGACTATTAGAAAAATGTAAGGAAGGAAGACAGTGAAGTCTAAGGTGTGCTAATACTATAAAAAGCTGAGCAGAGGTGGACTCTTGAGTCTCCATATGCCTCACTGCACCCTCTCCCCATGTCCCAGGAGGATACAGGGGATCTGTTCATCAGAGCTAGAGAGAAATAAAAACACCCACCTGCTGCCTTCTGTCCGACTGTGGGTCGATCATTACATTGATAAGGGAAGGCATTTGCTTCTCTGCCAGGCTTTCTTTCAGGGCATTTTGTATTTCCTCTGGTGTTTTTACAAAGTATCCTTTACCCCCAAATGCAGTCATAATCTGCTCATAGTGGGAATTTGGCAGGAGACAAATAGGGGGTGCACTGTGATGAAACAAAGAGGTTCATAGCAGAATTAAAATGGCAAAAATGACCAACTAGAATTATGTTAATGTTAATACCTTTAAATGACTAAATGGTCATTATTCTGGCCAGTTAAGTTTCTCCTGTGCTGGTGGGACATGTAATTCATTTCTTATGCACTTCATTGTGCGTAACTGGGCATGGATATTTTGTGACGGTAGACTTGTTGCCATTTAGTTACTGATCTGAGACCAAAGCTTACTTCACTTCAGCTTTTAGTTTAGAACAGAAAATACTAGCCATGAATAAAAAGACCCTCTTGGTTGCTTCTCAGTTAATTAAAAGCACATAGGTTAGAGGCACTCACCATGCAGCCGGTTCGCCTGACTTTAACATCTCCTTCCAGGTATTTGCATCCAAACCATGGTATATCCCATTGTTGTTTACTACAATAATTATAACTGGCAAATTATACCTGCAATCATTTATAAACAAGATGATCTTGGGAAAAATTCTAAAGAACTGCATCTTTCTGTGAAGCAATAAAGGGGCACTCTACCAAAAAGAATCCCATTTGTATGAAAGTTCTTATACTGTTATCCAGGCAATAATACCTGCTATTGTTACAAGTGTCATGGATTCACAGGGTCTAGTCTACACACTGGTCTTAATCAGGGACCTCAAGGATTTACAGCGGCAGGACTCACAAACTGGCCCTTCAGGCTCTAACAATCCCTGTCTCTTTCCATGGCACTCAGTGGCGAGTCCAAATGAGCCATATTTCTGTGAAAGACTTAGTCCCCTGATTCCCATTCCGGATGCAATGCTTTTCAAGTATCTGCAGCGACACCATGCAGCCTTTTGATAACAAGGGAACTTTTCTGAGTCACCTGGAATTCAGAATCTGAAAATCTTTGGGCAGCAAGGCTGTCATCCATCCCAGGACTCAAGACAAGGTATGTGGGGTCCAGCTCCGAAGCCCGAAAAGGGAGGGGCTGAGGGCAAAAGGGGCAGGAGTGAGAGTAGTCAGCCCTTAGCACTGACCAGATTGCAGAGTGACAGGGTGATGCTCCAGCGGAAATTCAAAGGGCTCGGGGCTCCAGCAACTGCCATTGCTACAGTAGCAGTGGCTGGGAGATCTGAGTCCCTTTAATCACTCAGCCCTGGAGCAATTGCCTCCTTTGCCCCTTCTCCTTCATCCCCGTCTTTGAATTAGTATGAGAATGGAAGGCTTAATACAGAGTTCTCTCAGCTCTACTATTGCTTGGCCTGCAGTCTGTATACCCCTCTTCCTTTGTTCTCCAGCTAGAGCTTTTGCCCTGCTTTCCTGTAGTGAGGTGGTGGTGCTGGTAAATAACTTGCTCTAAAGCGTTAATGTTTAGTCATTGAGGCTTCCATTCAAATGTTTTGATCCAGCCCAGACAATCCTGGTAGCTATTATGTCTCAAGCAACTACAGTGATCTCCCATGTTGCAGGGAGAAAATAAGTTCTCTCCCTTCTTTCCACAAGAGAAAGCAACACCAAAGGGATAGACACAGATCCAGACAGACAAATCGTTTACAGAAATACTGTGGACAATTCCCCCATTTTATACAACAATTAGCACCTAATATTACTATGACATTTCTTTTTTCATTTTGTTTTCTTGTGCATTTAACAGCATTTTGCTTATAGTCAGTTTCTCTGATTTGGACAGTCTGTCAGTATGATAGGGACAATAAGTTAAGATGGTTCACTTGGTCAAAAGATTTTTTACCTGCAAATAGTTTCCACTTCCATGCCAGAAAATCCAAAAGCACTGTCTCCTTCGATACAGATCACTCGTTGCTCGGGTGTGCGATCTTTAGCCACCAATGCAGATGCTATAGCAAAACCTAGCCCAACTCCCATTGTTCCAAATGTACCAGCATCGATTCTGCAGATAGAAAGTAGAATTATTGACTTTTTCTTCACTGAATTATTTTTTTATGTACAGCCTGGTAAACAGTTCTCAACTGGTCCATGACAGTTTTTCCCTTGTGGTAATTTAGATACAGTATAACCCAACAATTTATAAAACGATTATCTAAAAAAATGCATTTGACACATTTATTACTGTATGACACATCACTTGTCTATACAAACTTGAAAAAGATTTCATAATACTCTAATGAAGACACATATAATAGAACTTTAAAAAAATTAGTTAAGTGGAATAAGAGATGCTTACATACTACCAAGTACAATGTTCTATATTCCTGATTGTCTTCAGTCTTCATTGTGGTGGTATTTCAAGACATCTAATTAATGTGTGATGGGATGTTTCAAGTGGCAGTAAAATAATTGTTCTGTGAGGTCTTGCATCTCAAAGTAGGGATGTAAGCGAGTAGTCGAGTAATCACTTACTCACTCCCACCCACTTGCTGCCTCTGTATAAGAGGCAGCAAGGGGGAAGAGGCTGGAGCTGGTCCCGGGAGAAGCCAATTTAAAAAAAGCTGGCAGCTTTTAATATATTAAAAATGCAGAGCTGCAGCGGTCCGGAGCTGGCGTGAGACGGTACTGCTTAGTTCTGGCTTGCGCCAGCTCCGGGAGCCACCCCTGACAGAGTGGCTCCCTTTATCAACTAATCAAACAAATTGTATCGTCTACATGATTAACCAAATAACAGCTCCTTAACATCCTTATCCCAAAGTTCAAATTAATAGGCTACATGAAATCTTTTCTACATTTAATTCCATGGAGATGCAACTAGAAACCTGAAGTTTCAGGCAAATAATGCTATTCAAACTCTAGTCTTCAGGTTCAACTTTCGAAATCAAATTGCAAGCTGTAATTAAATAAGACCATTTCAACCAGGCACATTTAGCAACTGAGAAATACATAAAAAGTCATGATTATAGGACTAGCGTTTCAAATTTGCTTTCTTATGTGCACAATGCTATGTAGAAAGAAAAAAGTGTGTCACCATATCAGCCTTTTAAAAATAAATATTTTCTCCCAGTTAATTTTATGTTAACTTCATTTTATCCCAAGTATGTAGTTAGGTTCATTTATGACAGATGTTTTCAAAAGGAGGTTCTAGACTTCACAATCAGATTTGAAGTTTCACCTCAACAAAGACTGTCCAGTTTTCCTTCATGCAAACCAATGAATACAGACTAGCTCTAATTTACAGTCATTCTGATATAGTTGGCTTTAATACAGTAACAAAATCAGAACTTCAGAATTTGTAGGTCTACATTTAGGCACCTGAATTCCTTTGCAGAGGCACACTATATAGCCTACTCTACAAAGATTCTCTAGCTCTTATTGATTTTAAGATAGTTCTGCATAACATCAACTTTGTGTGTGTGAATCTCCTGGCAGGTTAGGACCTAGCTTATTTATCATAATTTTTTAAAATAAGTTCTAACATTTTAGGCACACATTCACACACCAACTATGGGACTCGATAATATACTCCCGTTCCCCCAGAAAGACCTGAGATCTCTGCCAAATAACTTTCACTTGTTTGAAATATGGGCATTTATTACCACTGTACTATGTGCAGTAGTCTCACACAAATCAATGTGTATTCTGAATAAAAATCAATGACAGAGTATGACCAAAAGGGATAAAGATAAGATGCCTATACAACAAATCACCCCAAAGACACTACATTTATTTTATTTAAACAATTTTTTTATTTAAAGGACATAGTGTCAGTAACCTATATCCCAGCTGTGTGGAAACAAACATGCACATCATGGCTTCAAAGAAAATACCTGTGACGAGGAAGATAGTTTGGAAGCATCGAGCGTCCAATGTCCATAGTATTAGCTCCCTCGCTTACCAGAATACAGTCCCTGGGTAAGAGTTCTCTGACATGATGGAATACTGTATAATAATTCATAGGCAGGGACTTCTGTAATGCCAATGCCTTTAAAAAATAAGAGATTAATTTTATTTATATTGCTTAGCATAAAGGCAATGTGTGAATATTACCACAGAAGTCAGGGACTTCTCTCCTGAGTCAGGGTGACAGAACTAGAGTCCCTCCCAACAGGTATGATCAGCAGAGTCACTTTCACTGACAATGCTTTTTGTAATTCTGAAGACCGGCTGTTTTCAGTAGAGGTTCTCTCAAGGGTGCAACCTGCTCCCTCTGGTGGTGTGCCATCGTCAACAGTTTATTGACATTCAGAGCAACCAGCAAGGCACATTAGTTTGTTCTACCATTATTAATGCTAGGGATGTCAGTGGTTAACTGGGTAATGCTTACCGGTTACCAGTTAACCAGCTGGGCTGGAGAAGCATCCTGCCCATCTATGGTGCAGTGTGGGGGTCTTGCCTGACTGGAGCAGCCTCGCCTCCAGGTCCCTCCTATCCTCATTTGAGCATTTAACCATTTAATCAGTTAACTGGGATTTTATATCCCTAATTATTGCTATTTATTATTTGTTTTACCAGAATCCCATTGAGTTAGGTGCTGGTCAAACACACAGTAAAAATGTTTGATTATTTGTAACCACAGGTAAGCGGTTTTATTTGTGTGTTGGGGTGATTCAAGTCTGTGCCATCTACAGGTTGGACTTCTCTGGTCCAGCATCACCAGGACCTGACCTGTTCTGAACAAGAGAATTTGCCGGACAAGGGGAGATCTCCTGCCACTGGCCCCCAACCCTGTCATCCGCTGCTGGTAGGCAAGGATGTTAAATTGAAGTTAATTGACTAGTCGAGTAGTGGATGGACTTTCTATCGACTACTCGACTAGTCGATAGGCACTTCCACATTCCTCCTTTGAAATGTACAAGAACCCCCGCTGGGGTTCTTGTACATTTCAAAGGAGGAATGCGGAACTCAGTCCTGCTGATACCAGGCTGCAGGCGAGTGCCTGCTTTGAAATGTACAGGAGTGACCAGATGGAGCTCTTGTGCATTTCAAAGCCATGGAACCCGGGGTCAGCTGGGGGAGTCCCCAGCTGATCCTGGGTTCCGCTGAAATGCTGCGGGGAGCCCAGGATCAGCTGGGAAGTCCCCAGCTGACCCCGGGCTCCATGGTAGCTGCCCCTTTAAAACACGGAAGCGGCGTTTCAAAGGGGCAACTGCTGCACAGCTGAGCCAGGGATCAGCTGTGGGGTACTGCCCCTTTAAAATGCCGCCTCGGCATTTCAAAGGGGCAGCACCACTTATCTCCAGCTCAGCTGCGCTGTGGCTGCCCCTTTTGAAACATGGAGGCAGCATTTCAAAGGGGCAGCGCCACGGAACCTGGGCCATGGAACTCCCCAGCTGATCCCGGGTTCTGGAGAAATGCTGCTCGGAATCTGGGGTTAGCTGGGAAGTCCCCAGCTGACCCTGGACTCCATGGCGCTTTGGCGTTTTAAAACAGCAGCGCTGCATAGCTGATCCCTGGCTCAGCTGTGCAGCACTGCTGGTTTGAAGTACCTTTTCTCCCCCCTTTCTGCCTCTATCTGATAGAGGCAGCAAGGGGGGGAAGCGGGAAATCGACTAGTTGACAGACTATCCGATAGGCAAATGCTTATCGGATAGTCAACTAACCCTTAACATACTTACTGGTAGGCTGCCCCAGTGAGCAACGCTGCTTCCCCCTGCAACCTGGCTGGGCTGCTTACTGAGCTACTGCTGGCTCCCTGGGTGGCACTGGCTCCAGCTCCAGCCCCAGCCCCAGCCCCAGGGCGTCATTTCTGTGCAGCTGGGAGCAGCCGTGAAAGTGGGGCTCCGACCCTGGCCACGCTCAGCCCCAGCCATAGCCCTGGACAGTAGGGGAAAGCCACAGGGCTCTGGCCCTGGTTATGCACAGCTCGGGAAGTAACGGGGCTGCAGACCCCAGCCTTGCCCTGCAAAGCTGGGGAAAGCTGTGGGGCTCCATCCCTGGCCCCACGCTCCTGGGGGCTGCTGGAGGGCTCCGGCTACAGTCCTGAACTGCCCCCCAGCCGTGCTGCTGACTCTGATGTTCCACCTGGCTGGCCCTCCTGCCCTTAGGCTCCTGGATGTTGCTTGACCCGAGTCCTGGATTTTGGAGGTACAACTTATACTGAGAGGAGTCTAATTTAGGCTCCAATTCTGCAGACACATATGGGCTCAGACTTCCAGGTATGAACAGTCCAATTCATGTGCAGAAATTCAAGCACATCCATAAGTATTTTTAAGATTGGTGTCTTAATTTGTCACTTGCTTTTGATGTACATCATTACACCTAGATGTCATAACAACCAGCACATACAAATCCATAAAATAAAACAAAAATAAAGGATCTACCTTAGTAAAACTGAGCTGTCATTTGCTAAGAGTAACACCACATCACTTGCAAATCAATTCTGTTACAATAATATCTTTGGTACAAGAGCTTCCTTGTGGTACTATGGTCCTAATTCAAAGACCAATGGCTTCTATGGGGTTTGGGTGACAGTTAACTCTTGAGAACTTCTTTCCATACAGCAGATAATTCTGAACAAAGTAAGTCAATGGGAGCCTTTTAAAACATTTTGATACCATTCAAAATTTAGCAACCTGAAAGTTCTGATTAGTTAGGGAGACTTAACTACAATACTGAGAGGGACAGCATTGATACCCTGTGCCCAGAAAAAGGATCAAAAACCACTTTTACTGAGCCATAGTATTACCTTGGATGTTTCTTCATTGCTTTTCATTTTCTCTCTTAACATCTTCCACCATTCTGAATAAGAAGGATATTTCCATTCCATTAGAACAAGTTGTTCTAAAAGCTAAAACAACACACACACAAAATGTATCCTCTTTCAAAACATAAACCTCAGAATAATTTCTTCAAGAAAATCTAACAATCATACACCAAGATCCCAGCACAATACTTCATCTACTTTTAAACTGTAACTGTATTAGACATTGGATACACAGCATAGGTATGCTGCATGAGAAAGTGCTTTTGTCAGAACTTTTTTTTAAAAATAATCTACTTTTTCTACAAAGTCAGAGGATATTATGGACACCTTGCATTACATTACCTGCTCAGTTACAGCACTTATGTCACCTAATAAAATTGCGGCAGGTCTCACGTTGTTCCCGAGCTCTTCTGCACAAATATCAACCTATTTTTTTAAAAGTTTTTAGACAAAAGAACAATGAATCAATTAGGATTATTTAAAATCAGTGAGTTAAAGACAAAGTAAGATAGAGTATTTTCTAATGACTTCTTTAGTCCTCACTTTTACTTTAAAAATAATTTCCTCTACTCTTTTCTGGAAGTGTTATTCAAGGGATGACTTACTGGAAGTGCTATTCAAGAGATGATTTATTCCAAGTAAAAATACACATTCCCATTTTAAGATATGTTCATCTGTATCCTTTGCACCAACTTACTGCTTTTCGGTTATTCCTCTGACACGCAGTACATAACTTTGTTGTTACTAGTGTGAAGAACACAAGCTGGGCACCTTCGGAGGAGATCAGATGAGGGCTAATTAGGTTTCAAAGTACTGAAAGCAAGCTAATCAGAGAGCAGAATTGACTACTGCTCTGGAATACATGAACGTACAATATTTTGAAATGGAAGAAAGGGGGTAAAATTGATTTTATACCCTATGCTTCCTAACACAGACAACTTGCCAGAAGTATTAATTTATTAAGTCACCTTCATTCTTCTACTCTCATTGTTTCCAAGTGGTCAGGCTCTTATAGCGAGCAGCAAGATCTTGTTTGCTTTGACTATAAATATCAGATAATCTCTTAAAAGGATCCTACTGAGAGTATTATGAACAATTCCACAATTTCAAAACTCTTTGGTTAGGATAAAAAAAATGATCTCTGTGCTATTGCATTGAATAGGAGCTTTGCCACTAATTCAATGGGAGCAGCATCAAGTCCTACATGCTCAGAATAATGTTATATTGTTTCTGAAAATATCAAAGAACTAAAAACCAACAAAAATAATAATTTTGGAGAACTACAGTTATCACATACGCTGTACTGCACTGTCAACGTGACAAAGATCACCACGTGAAAGAGAAGGCTTTTACAGAGAGACAGCACTAGCCAACAGAAGGTGCTCTTCAAATTATTTTCCTAGATTACCTGGATAAACTTTACATCTGGTCGAAATCTTGGTGGAAGTCCAAAGTGCAAAATCCAGTTCAATCTGGCACCAAACAATATTATTACATCAGCATGTTGCAATGCCCTAATAACAGAAAACAAAAGAAAAACATGCTATGTAAATTTTTTTTGTATTAAACTGCTTTCAAAAGGGCAATAATTTCACAGCAGCCCTATCACTTAGGAGAATACAGAAGCACATCTTGCCTCCTTCCAGCATACATCATCTAGAAATAGTGCTTGGTCCTGCCATGAGTGTCGGGGACAGGACTTGATGACCTCTTTAGTTTCCTTTCTATTCTATGATACATTAGTTTAGCTCAGCAAGCTGAAACTCTTTTATAGAAACAAATGTCTCTTCAGTTTTTATAATCAGAAGATTTTCTGAAATCCCAAATAAAGCACTAAGTTCTCTTTCCAAAATAGTGTTCATTTTGTGAAAGTAAATAATAATAGAGCAAAACCTAAACAAACAAAATGAACAGAGACAATAACCCTTCCCCCCATTTTAAAAGAATGTTGAGGTTCCAAAGTTAAGTGCACTCAAGTCAGAAAATATCAGAATGACTCTTAATTCAGCCCCCTTATGTGTATGCCTAAAGGAGCACAGTTGCTGAACAAAATACCTCAGGGGCTACGTCTACACTGGCCCCTTTTCCGGAAGGGGCATGTAAATTTCACTAGTCGTCGTAGGGAAATCCGCGGGGGATTTAAATATCCCCCGCGGCATTTAAATAAAAATGTCCGCCGCTTTTTTCCGGCTTTTAAAAAAGCCGGAAAAGAGCGTCTAGACTGGCCCCGATCCTCCGGAAAAAGTGCCCTTTTCCGGAGGGTCTTATTCCTACTTCAAAGTAAGAATAAGACCCTCCGGAAAAGGGCGCTTTTTCCGGAGGATCGGGGCCAGTCTAGACGCTCTTTTCCGGCTTTTTTAAAAGCCGGAAAAAAGCGGCGGACATTTTTATTTAAATGCCGCGGGGGATATTTAAATCCCCCGCGGATTTCCCTACGACGATAGGTGAAATTTACATGCCCCTTACGGAAAAGGGGCCAGTGTAGACGTAGCCCAGGTGTAGTTTTTTAGTGCTCAGATTTATTAACAACATACTCCATAATGATGAAGGCATAGTGCTCAACAAACTACTCTACTTAAGTTTATTTAAATATATAGGAGTTTCAAATGCATAGTAAGCCCATCATCTACATAGAGATCCACAGGTTCTCTATCAGCAAGTTCAGATTAATTTGTCAGTGACTACAATTTTTTAAAAACACAATCTTCAATAGATAGCTCTTCAATCCAATTCAAGGATTTACAGAGACCCTACTTCAGTTAGCACCACTTTTTAGTCTTAAAAGTCAGTGCACTGAATATGCCAGTAGTTTTCAGTTACCTGCAATTTAACTTGTTTGCTGGCTTCATTCTGTGTTGTTAAAAACTACTTTGTCTAATAGAGTCTTAATATTAATACAACAAAACTTAATTCAGAAGAATTCAGCTTAGCTCTTGGCAAAAACTTCTAGTGACTGCTAAATTTTCACTCTGGACTCAGTTCTAAGTAGGATTTGACATCAGCTATGAAAAGTTACTGGCTTTATCCACTGCTATAAAATAGGGCACAAAATGCAATTTGTACTTAAGCTGTTTTTGTTCTGTTTTTGTTTTTTTTGTTTTTAATTAAGCCTTCCACAGTATTTGTAACATGGTGCAATTTGGTGCAGCTTTAATGGTATATTTCCATTTCTTTTACAGAAGATAGGATTAAAAGCAAAGCCTTGCTTTACATGGATCTGGCTGCAGCTACACAGTTTGGATGGTTATCTGGAACAACTCCTTTCCCCATTGGCGTAGGCAAAAATGGTAGCCCACATTGGTCCACCAACTTTCTGATGTTGTTTTCAGCACGTGAATAAGCAGCACCTATAGGAAACAAAGTACAAAGAAGGGTTTGATGTGATCTCTAATTTATATCTTTCTATGGCCCCAATTAACCAAGGGTATGTCTACACTACAACGTTAATTCGAATTAACTTAGTTCGAATTAGTTAATTCGAACTAAGCTAATTCGAACTAACGGATCCAGACTAAAAAACTAGTTTGAATTAGCGTTTTGCTAATTCGAACTAGCATGTCCACATTAAGTGGACCCTGAACCGGACTTAAGGATGGCCGGAAGCAGTGCCGGCAGGGCATCAGAGGAGGACTTAGAGCGTGGAGATGCTGTCTCAGGCTAGCCGAGGGCTGTGCTTAAAGGGTCCCGACCCCCGCCCCGGACAGACAGTTCTCAGGGGTGCCCCGCTTGCAAAGCAGTCCTGGCTTGGATTGCCCGGAGTACCCATACTGGGCACATCACACCACTTAGCCATCAGCCCGGCTGCACTTGCCGCAGGCTGCCATCTGGGGAGAGGGGGCAATTGGAGGGCTGCAGGAGAGCTTCCACCACCAGAAGCCCGCAGAGCCAGCCCAGTCCTCCCCATCGGGGGCTCATGCCCCATTCCTCCCTCACCTCCTTCCACTTACCCTTCCCTAGCCCCTCTTCTTGATGTACAAAATAAAGGACAATTGTGTTCAAAAATGGAATCTGTCTTTATTGAACAAAACTGGGGGAGTCTGGGAAAAGGAGGTGGGAGAGGGGAAGAGAGAGGGTGGGAGAGGGGAGGGCAACTAAAATGATCAGGGGTTGGGAACAGGTCCCATATGAAGAGAGGCTAAAGAGACTGGGACTTTTCAGCTTAGAAAAGAGGAGACGGAGGGGGGACAGGATAGAGGTCTCTAAAAGGAGGAGTTGGGTGGAGAGGGTGCATACAGAAAAGTTCTTCATTAGTTCCCATAAAGAAGGACTAGAGGACACCAAAGGAAAGGAATGGGTAGCAGGCTTCAAACTAGTAACAGAAAGTTCTTCTTCACAAAGCAAAGAGTCAACCTGTGGAACTCCTTGCTGCAGGAGGCTGTGAAGGCTAGAACTAGAACAGAGTTTAAAGGGAAGTGAGATCAAGTCATGGAGGTTGGGTCCATTGAGTGCTATTAGCCAGAGGGTAGGAGTGGTGTCCCTGCCCAAGGTTTGTGGAAGGCTGGAGAGGGATGGCACGAGACAAATGGCTTGGTCACTGTCTTCGGTCCATCCCCTCCAGGGTCCCTGGAGTTGGCCGCTGTCGGCAGACAGGCTACTGGGCTAGATGGACCTTTGGTCTGACCCAGTACGGCCATTGTAAGCTCAGGGCTCAGGGTCGGGGGTCTCAGTGGACCCCCTTGATTCTCTTGCACACCTGCTCCTGGGTGGCCAGGCTGGCAGCTCTCCTGCCCAAGCCGGCCACTTTCCTGTGCCTAGTGCGGAGATCGTGGACGAGGTCCACGATGTCTGCACTAGCCCAGGCGGGTGCCCACCTCTTGCGGTCCCAGGCAAGCTCCCGGGAGCTGCCAGCCTGGTCCTGGGAAGAGGGGGAGGGCTGGGGGGCATCGGGTGGGTGGCTCGATCTGTGCCAGGTGCAGGGTCTGCTGGCTGGGTGCTGGCAGGCTTGCACCTGGCACGGGCACCGTAGCCAGCCCGTGCCCCTATAAGGGGTCCGGGGCCGGGAGGGGGGCAGTAGAGTTTCCCTGGTGTTGGCCAGAGTGGCCACCAGGGAAACCTGGGGAGGGCTAGCCTCCCACTAGTTCGAATTAAGGGGCTACACACCCCTTAATTCGAACTAGCTAGTTCGAACTATGCTTAATCCTCGTAAAATGAGGTTTTCCTAGTTCGAACTAAGCGCTCTGCTAGTTCGATTTAAATTCGAACTAACGGAGCACTAGTGTAGCACCTATTAAAGTTAATTCGAACTAACGTCTGTTAGTTCGAATTAACTTTGTAGTGTAGACATACCCCAAGGTGCTTAAGTAAGGGCTTAACTTCAAGCATGTAGTGAACAGTCTCACTGGCTTAGAATCACTTGCAAGTTTAATTACTTATATGCTTAAGAGTTTCTCTAAAACAGGAGAACAGTGTGAGCTCTGAAACACAAGATACATATACTCATCAACTAACTTAAATAATCATATTATGTAGATGGGGCTGGTAGCACTGCCTATTATTAACATTCAAAAGTTTCAGGGGGTAGCCGTGTTAGTCTGTAACTGGAAAAACTTAAAAAACAATATATAGTCTTGCAGCAATTTACATTTTTGTCAGTCTCTAAGGTGCCGCCAGACTATTTGTTGTTTATTATTAACATTATATCACACTTCCCATATGGAAGAAAGAGTCAACAACTTAGAACATAAGAACAGTGATACAGGGCAGACCAAAAGTCCATCTGACCGTGTCCTGTCTTCTGACAGTGGTCAGTGTCAGGTGCCCCAGAGGGAATGAACAGAACAGGTGATCCAACAGAGAGATAATCTACACAAAAAACTGTTAAAGAGCATTACAGATAATGGCCTTCTGCACTATACCACACTGATGCATCCCCAGGCTCTACTTGTGCACTGAATGACCATAAAAAGGTGTGTGATCGTGAAGTAACAACTGTGACATATGCAGATGCACAAGGGGCCTGAATTACAGTTGCACAGAGAATCTTAATTCTGGGATTTCTCTCAAGTATTTGATTTTACAACCTCAGTAAAGGCCTTTTAACAGTGTTTTTGTGAGTAACATAGTAACTAATGTGTGTGTCCATGCTTTATACCAGCGGTCATCAACTGGTCGATCACGATCGACTGGTTGATCATGGAGCCTCTGACAGTCGATCTCAGTCTCAGGCTAGGGTTGCCAACTCTCCAGGTTTGGCTGGGAGTCTCCTGGAATTGGGCTCAATCTCCCAGAGGTGCCTGCAGTCAAACTGGGAGATTAGCTGCTAACAGTCCAATAGAACAGCGGGTATTAAGGCAGGCTCTCTCCTTGCTTGGCCCTGCAATGCTCCTGAAAGTGGCTGGTATGTCCCTGAGGTAAGGTGTCTCTGCACGCTGCCCTCACCTGTAGATATCGCCTCCGCAGCTCCTATTGCGCGGGAACAGGGAACCACAGCCAATGGGATCTGTGGGGAGGTGCTTGAGAACAAGGGCAGCATATGGAGCCACCTGCCCTTATTTCCGGAGCCACTGATGAACATGCCAGTCGCTTCCAGGAGCAGCATGAGGCCAGAGCAGGCAGGGAGCCTACCTCAGCCTTGATGTGTTGCCGTCCAAGAGCTACCTGAGTAAATGGTGCTCAGCTGGAACCTGTACCCCTTTCTGCACGTCTATCCCCTGCCTCAGTCCTGAACCACCTTGCACCTAAACTCCCTTTCAAAGCATGCACGTCCTCCTGCACCCCAACCTCCTGGCTCCAGTCCCCTTTCAGAGCCCACAGTCTGTACCCCCAACCCTCTGCCCCAGTCCCGAGCCTGCTCCTGTATCCAATCTCCCTTCCAGAGCCCACACTCTGAACTCCCTTCTGCACACCAACCCTCAGTCCCCGCTCAGAGCCTGCATCCCTTCCTGCACCTCAATCCTCTGCCCCAGTCTGGTGAAAGCGAGTGAGGGTGGGGGAGAGCATGCAACTGAGTGAATGGGGTGATGTGAATGGAGCTGGGTCTCAGAGACAGGGTGGGTCAGGGCAAGGGTTTTTGAGGGTGTGATTAGACAGTTGGAAATCCTATCTTAGTCCCCCCATTTCATTCTTTTCCCTAAGCTAAAGTTAGACATAAAATAAAGCAGAATGCATGATTGCATCCGACCAGACCCTTTTAAACCAAACATGTTGCTAGCTAGGCATGATGGGTTGGCCACCTCAACATGACGGATTATAAGTTTGAAACAGCTTTGTAACTATATTTAAAATGGCACTGCAAGTGCAGAACTGAAACAAACAAACAAAAAGCTTATCATGAGTGACATGCATTTCTTCCCTTCAGAAGTTTTTCCTACAGATTACAGTCATGGCTAGTGCTCTCCGGTTTTTTCTCTTTATAATAAAAATACATATCTAGCGAACTCACAAGAGTTAACAATGAGTGATGAATCTAGGCCATCTTAAAAGAACAGAAAACCTACAACTTCCATTCAGAATGGGAAAGTGAATTTCTGTTCACAACAGTGAAAGATAAGTGCATTTGTCTTTCACGTCATACAAATATATCTAAAAGTAAACAGGGGAATTTGAAAGACACCACAAAACTATGCACAGTAAACTCAAGGATAGATTCCCCTTGAACAGCTCACTCTGTAAAAAGAAAGAACTGAAGGCTGTTCTGAAAGCTTAGCAATCATTTTTACTAAACAAGCAGCAAAAGAGAAGGCCTTTCTGAAGCATAGTTCCATGTTTGCCATCTGCTGGCAAAACACAATAAATTGTTTATGGATGGAGAAGCATCTAAAGAGACAATGACTGGCAGCAGACTCCTTAGTTAAAAACTTTAAAAACAAAGAGGAAATAATGACAGCAATCCAGAGCACATCAGTTGGTGATTCCATAGTAGCAGACTGATAGAATCTTTGTCTGAAGAAATCTTTCTTCACCTACAGCAGGTGCATTTCACTACAGTTTGATGAATCAGTCAATATGACTAACACAGCCCAAGTAATCATTTCTGTTCAAATGGTTTGTAAGGACAGAATAACTACAGAGCCCCTTCTGACTGTTTTTCCCCTTAAAGAGACAACAAGAGATCAAGATACCTACAATGAATTCAGAAAGTACCTGCTCGAGAAAATCATTCTAGTCAAGTGTCACACTAAGACTCAGTAAGTAGGGAAAATGTATAATTATGTATATTAGGCACTTGATCTCAGATTTACATAAACATAAACTGTTATTTCTAGATTTTCATGTACTTAAATTCAAAAGAGATATTATGCTTAAAAAGGTCAGAGATCACTGCTTTACGTGAAGGCACTTAAAGACACCCTCACCTAACAGGGATTATGGGGGCTCCCACTGACCGAAGGATGGAAAAAAGGGCTTTAGACATTTAGCATACACAAGGAGAAAGCATTACAATTAAAGTATTTTGATAACTGATTCTAGATCTCTCTTGCGTTTTAGCCACTGACCATCTCCTCTAAACCTAAACACTTCTGAATGGACATGCCAACAAAAGTTCTCTTATTATTTAGTCATCTGCAAGATCCTGATTACTAGAAAACAAGTCCAATTTTAGAGGGCTGGAGGACTCTAGCGATCAGTAGAAAGAACATAAAAATTGTTCAGTGGATCAGATTTACGGTCCATTTTGTTTAATATTTTGTTTCTGACAAAGGCGATCATCAAGTGAATTAGTGGAAGTTGCAAGAAATCCCACAATAAGCAGATGTGGGATTATTTGACCCCAATCAAGGGCACTGGCTTAAAACCTGAAGAATGAGGTTTTATATCGCTAGCAAATATTTTTGCTAGCATTAAACAAAAGCTATTCTGGATATGTGTGTTATCTGTACAAAGGTCCAACTTCTCTTTGACTTTTGCTGTATTTTGGCTTCAGCAACAACTTGTGGCAATGAGTTCTGCTGTCTAATTATGCATTGTGTGATAAAAAGTATTTCTTTACATCAGTTTCAAATGTCCCACTATTCAATTTCACTGAATGTCCCTTTGGTCTTGTGTTACAAAACAAGGAAAAGAGATGATCCTAATATACCTTTGCCATACAATTCATTATTTTATATATTCTTATGTCACATATGTGTTTCCCTTCTATGAGTAAACAATCTTTTTTCCCCAATTTATTTTTATATGAGAATATAGATTCTCTCCCTCTCTGATATCTGGAACCTTTCATCTCTCATTCACGTTCACATTAAGCCAGCTCTCTAGTAACTGGCTAGCAGTTCAGTGGACTTTATGAAATACGTTAGTGGTTTCAACACAGTTCCTATATACCTCTGTCTTCATCACAAAAAACAGCAGAATTGCACCCCTTAGGAGAGAGGCAAAATGACTGAAGGCATGGAGTCTGAATTACCCACCGTACATGTCAGAGAAGGACATTTGTACATTTTCATAAACAGGGTTGGAACAAGCTTTACACTTAGGACAATATTTACCCATTTGTTTTCCACATAGATTCAGTTGACTTGACTTTCAGGTGAAAATATATTAGAGAAAATCTAGAGCAAGCCAGTGTATGTACAAGATAGAGGAATAATTATTCCAATACTAAACAGATTTTAGTTCCAAGCTTAAAGATGCTATTTTATAAACTGAAAAGAAAAAGATATTTTAAAATTATGAAAAATATTACTTTAGTCACTATTCTACTTAACATATGGTAAACTTCAAAACTACATCAAATCACATTACCTTTGCCAATGATTAGAAGAGGTTGTCTGGAATGTGCAAAGATAGATGCTGCTTTAGATACAGCGGAATGTTCAGCTGTGCTGATAGGAGGTGGCAAACAGCACTTAGTAAATCTGGAAGACAGACAGGCCAGCATCTTTAATGGAAATGCAATGCAAAGGAAGCAATTCTTAAAAGGTAAAATCAATCACCTACTGTAAAAAAACAGAGTTTGTATTTCATAAATTAACACTCCATGGTAGATGTTGGAACAACACCTGTATTTTACAAACAAAATTTAAATTTCTCATCAGATTCAAACCAATTTCTCTCAAGAGAATAAGGCATACCATAAATCAAAATATTTAGCATGCTGCAAAAATAAAATCCTTAATTTCAATATCTTATTTCATAGGTGCATTACACTGTGAACTAATAACCTGTGCAGATTTATATTAATAAATGCACAGACATTTAAAAAATTTAAAAATTTCAAAATATTTGCCTTGGAAAAGCCTCACATTCTGAAACCTGACTTTCCTTTCCCTCGGAAGTGGGTAGCTACCTTCCACACAAACTCTCTCTTCTCCTTATAGCAATGAAATGTCCACAAAAGCTGCCCACTCTAGTTTTCTCTCCACTGCTTTTGAAAAAAATAATAAAAAAGAGTCAGTATTTTCTTGAAATATCTGACAAAAGTTTTAACATGCTTGCAATTGTCCTGGAGTGATGAGGGAAAGAGGAACAATACAATATAACCACCTGTCTAATTGCAGGTTGTATAGTGACCCCATGTAAACCTGCAAAATGTAACCATTGATATCACAGGAGCATTTCTATTAATTCAATGCCACTCCACTAAGTCGATTGGACTTCAACATGTATTTAAGTGCTATCCTGAATAAGAATGGGGCTGAGTAAATGCTTAAATGCTTTCCTCCTCCCTAACGTAGAGAGTCCCTATATTCTCAGTCTCTCATCAAACGGATATTTTTCAATGTCTCCTAGTAACTCATCACCTGTGATTGAGCTCCCTCTCTTTTCTCCTAAATATCCCTAGCATTCTAGGGGAGACTGTACCGCTGCTTTACACAATAGCATAATAATACTGCCATAATATTTAACTTCTTCATATAAATTCAACCTGCATGACATAACAGACTATTCCATCCATAAACTGGATTGCAAGTAATATAATTTCAATGTACTGAAGCCTCTATGGGAGGTTGTGCAATCTTTCCTCAAAAAGAAACACAATATTATTTCAAACAAATTTTTTCCTAAGCATAATAACCAATGGATTCAAGTATCACATAGGAAAAACTTTGTCTCTAACAACATCACCCATGCAAGTAACTTGTACTCACTGGACAGTGCTCTTGTTCACCTGTAGATTTACGAAGTCTCCTGGCATGTCAACATAACAGGTGCCTGGCCGACCATAGATACTGCATCTCACTGCCTACATTTATTGACAGAAGCAAATAGCACAATTTTAATCACTGTTTACGTGAATTTTTTAAAAATTTTCATACAGGTTGTACCTCCCTTAACCAGGACTCCTGGGTCTGCCAACATCCATGGTCTGGCATGGACCACAGATGTCCCTCAACCACAGAGCCCGGGAACAGGGAGATCTGACAGTGGAGCAGGAGCACTGTAGGGGGCATCGGCAACTTAGCCGGGAGCCCAGTGCCAGAGGAGGGGCAACAGGAGGCACGACGAGGAATTCTGGCCCCAGCAGCCACCATAGAGCTTCAGGCCCAGCTGCAGAACTCTGCTCCCAGCCCGCTCTAGCTCCAGTGGCCAGGGAGCTCCAGCGCCAGCCCCAGCCTCAGCGATAGTTGGGGAGCTCCAGCCCTGGCCCTCCACCCAGGCCCTGGCTGTGGAGCTCCAGCCTCAACTGCGGAGCTAGGTGGCTGCAGAGCTCTGCCCTGGCTTCAGAGTTCCAACCGTGGCACTACGGCCCCAGCAGCAGCAGGGCCGGCAGCATCTAGAGATCCAAGAGGGCTGGAGCAGCAGTGGGGGCAGGCTAGCACCCTATCCCAGTGTCGGTGTCACGAATCATGGGTAGTGTGAACAGTTAACATGAGTGCATGAACAGTAAGTGAGCCGAAAAGAGTCCATGCTGAGGTCCAGGCAAGAGCCCCGGAGGGTTATGGACTTGTTTACAACTTTAAGAAAAAGGACTGTGCGAAATAAAAGAACTGTGTATGTGTGCTGATGCAGTGTTTCCAGCATTGACAGATAAGGAAAAAATAGCAAGGGAAGAATCTAACCAAGGACAGACCATTGTTTCTCATTTTTGGTGAGACAAGCAAAATTGGGCGGTGCAAAAACCAGGTGTTTCTGGATCGGTCGTGGATTCTGGATCGGTCGTGGATACACCAGTAAGAAGAAGGGGGTGTCACTAATGGATATCACCCTACCTGGACTCTGTGCTACCAGTGGATGGCATCCCATCAGACTGGCCCCTGCCAAGGGGATACATACCAATATCATTTTGCCCCAGGAGTTGGAGTCCATCAATTCTGCATATTGGGGTGACATGCACATTGGACTTCCACCTCAACTAAATTAATCAGCATTACCTGGAGTCTGGCCAGCCCCAGAAGGTGAGTGTGTGTATGAGTGTGTGTGTGTGTGTTAAACTGAATTAAAAATTAGGCTGCTAACTTGGATTAAGAATTAGATTTAGATTGTTAAGTATTCCATTTAATTATTGCTTTTAATGCCTTTTTATTCTTGTAAGGCCTTTTAATGTCTTTCACTGTTGTTTTAATTCTTTAAGTACTAAATATATATATAGTGCTTTTAAAATTTGCTCCTGAATTGCTTGCAATAAAACTTGTTAAAAGTACAGATTGTCTACTGTGGGTCTCTTGTTCTATGAACAGGTTATAATACATGGTCAGGAGCTCTGCTTGCTTGGCTGAATCATCCAAGTAGCAGCAGGGCCCTCCTCATGACAGCAGCACGGGCTAGGAAGGGAGGAACCTCTTCTGGTCCAGCAAATCCCCTTGTTTGGGACCAGCCAGGTCCCGAGGGTGCTGGATCAGAAAGGTCCAACCTGTATTTAAAAAAAAAAAAATCAGTGTAATGAAGAAAGTGAGCTGTCTTACTCCCTATGCACCTGCACGAAAAGCCACCTGGGTACAACTTACAATGGGCTATTTTAACCTAACATGTTTTAACAACTTTTTAAATCCCATCCCTCTTCTTCATTTAAGTCAGCTCAAGTGAGTGAACAGAAAGTATTGGATTGTAAATGCTTTACTTCATTTACACTCAGACAGCAACACTATCAGCTGCTACATCTGGAGTTACTGAGTCAAAATTTCCTGCTGAATTTCTGTTTAAAGTAGCATGATCCTTGAAGCCTCCAACTTCTGTTACCTAGGATGGTTCCCAACCACTGGTCTGCGTACCGGTGGTGGGCTGCGAACCCCTGCTTGCCAGGCTGTGGCACTCTCCAGGCCATGCCTCCAGTCATGTGCTGAGGCTGAAGCTCGACCACAGTGAGGCTGTCCCTGCTAGGCCAGCTTCATCACAGCCTGGTTCCAGCTCCGCGGCAGCCACCCAGCCCGGTCGGTGGAGCTGTGTGGTGAGTGGCTGCTCCGGGAGGGTGGGGCTGCTCCTGGGGCGGCCAGCCCACATGGCCGAGTGCAGCTGATCCAGAGTGGCTGGGCCACGTGGCAGAGCAGGACTCCTCTGGGGGGCCAGGACTGGCTGGGTCACATGGCAGAGCAGGGCTGCTCCAGGGACCAGGAATGCTCCAGGGGAGGTTGGGCCATGTGGCAGAGCAGGGCCGCTTGGCTGCGCTGAGCTCTGGGGGCTGGCTTGGGGACCCCCTGGCGGGGTGGCTGGGGCTGAGCAGGGGCCGCCACTAACCAGGTGATTGGGGTGGGGTGAAGGGACAAAGAGGGAAAAGCCCTCCAAGTTGGAGTCAGAGCCTCGCTGCTTTAGCCCAGCATCTCCCCAGCTTGGTCCCCCTTTTCTTTTCTTTCCCTTCCTTCTTCCTCTTGGCCATAGCCCCCCTTTCTCCAGCCCTGCCTGCTGTACCCCTTCGCATCTCTCCAAAAATTAGTGAAAACCAGAACTATTCTGCAAAGCGTGTCACCTGTTTAACAATGCATGATTTTGATCTTCTCATCCACACAATGCCGTGTATTGTGTGTGCACAGATGCAACGTAAAACATTAAAAATCAATTATCATAATGAATATGCAAATATTTCAGGGCCAGTGCACCAAAAGTGTTTGAATTAGTTTACCAGTCTGCGATATAAAAAAGATTGGGAACCACAGAGGGTATGTCTACACTACAGCTCTAATTCGAACTAACTTAGTTCGAATTAGTTAATTCGAACTAAGCTAATTCGAACTAACGGATCCAGACTAAAAAACTAGTTTGAATTAGCATTTTGCTAATTCGAACTAGCATGTCCACATTAAGTGGACCCTGAACCGGACTTAAGGATGGCCGGAAGCAGTGCCAGCAGGGCATCAGAGGAGGACTTAGAGCGTGGAGATGATGTCTCAGGCTAGCTGAGGGCTGTGCTTAAAGGGTCCCGACCCCCACCCCGGACAGACAGTTCTCAGGGGTGCCCCACTTGCAAACCAGTCCTGGCTTGGAGTGCCCGGAGTACCCACACTGGGCACATCACACCACTTAGCCATCAGCCCGGCTGCACTTGCCGCAGGCTGCCATCTGGAGAGAGGGAGCAATTGGGGGGCTGCAGGAGAGCTTCCACCCCCAGAAGCCCACAGACCCAGCCCAGTCCTCCCCATCAGGGGCTCATGCCCCATTCCTCCCTCACCTCCTTCCACTTACCCTTCCCTAGCCCCTCTTCTTGATGTACAAAATAAAGATAACGTGTCTTCCAAAATGGAATCTGTCTTTATTGAACAAAACTGGGGGAGACTGGGAAAAGGAGGTGGGAGAGGGGAAGAGAGAGGGTGGGAGAGGGGAGGGCAACTAAAATAATCAGGGGTTGGGAACAGGTCCCATATGAAGAGAAGCTAAAGAGACTGGGACTTTTCAGCTTAGAAAAGAGGAGACGGAGGGGGGACAGGATAGAGGTCTCTAAAAGCAGGAGTTGGGTGGAGAGGGTGCATACAGAAAAGTTCTTCATTAGTTCCCATAAAGAAGGACTAGAGGACACCAAAGGAAAGGAATGGGTAGCAGGCTTCAAACTAGTAACAGAAAGTTCTTCTTCATAAAGCAAAGAGTCAACCTGTGGAACTCCTTGCTCCAGGAGGCTGTGAAGGCTAGAACTAGAACAGAGTTTAAAGGGAAGTGAGATCAAGTCATGGAGGTTGGGTCCATGGAGTGGTATTAGCCAGGGGGTAGGAGTGGTGTCCCTGCCCAAGGTTTGTGGAAGGCTGGAGAGGGATGGCACGAGACAAATGGCTTGGTCACTGTCTTCGGTCCATCCCCTCCAAGGTCCCTAGGGTTGGCCGCTGTCGGCAGACAGGCTACTGGGCTAGATGGACCTTTGGTCTGACCCAGGATGGCCGTTGTAAGCTCAGGGCTCAGGGTCGGGGGTCTCAGTGGACCCCCTTGATTCTCTTGCACACCTGCTCCTGGGTGGCCAGCCTGGTCCCGGGAAGAGGGGGAGGGCTGAGGGACATCGGGTGGGTGGCTCGATCCGTGCCAGGTGCAGGGTCTGCTGGCTGGGTGCTGGCAGGCTTGCACCTGGCACGGGCACCGTAGCCAGCCCGTGCCCCTTTAAGGGGTCCGGGGCCGGGAGGGGGGCAGTAGAGTTTCCCTGGTGTTGGCCAGAGTGGCCACCAGGGAAACCTGGGGAGGGCTAGCCTCCCACTAGTTCGAATTAAGGGTCTACACAGCCCTTAATTCGAACTAGTAAGTTCGAACTAGGCTTAATCCTCGTGGAATGAGGATTACCTAGTTCGAACTAAGCGCTCCAGTAGTTTGAATTAAGTTCGAACTAACGGAGCGCTAGTGTAGCGCCTATGAAAGTTAGTTCGAACTAACATCCGTTAGTTCGAACTAACTTTGTAGTGTAGACATACCCTGACTTAGAGCAGCAGTGCTCCTATTCTATCTAGATGCTATCGGGATGAACTGGTACTTCTGAAAACAGTATTGCTTGTGACGGGATTTATGGTGACATGTCTAATGAGGCACTGTAGCAGTGGCATGAGACTTTTCAAAGCCAATCTTGGAGAGCTAAGATAAGGATGTAACCGTGAAAAACCTAAATTTCACAATATGAGCATTTAGCAATATTCCTTCACAGCCAAAATTGAAGAGATGAAGCGGCACATACCACATTCCTAACTCCTGCACCTGTCACACACAGTGGCTTTTTTAAGGTTTTGTCCAACTCCCAACAAAGTCAACCAAAAGATTCTTACAGTCTTCACTTACAGTCAGATTGAGCCCATATGCTGCTTATAACTTTATTCCATGAACTGACATATGGGAAAGATCTCTCAAGTGTTTATAATAACTTGACTAATCAACAAACAATAGTAAATTTGCAGGATTAGGTAAATAAATGATTAATTCCTAAAGTTTTAGAAATATTTAAGAAAAGCTGTCTAAATGCTAACTGTTTGGTACCTTTTCAATAACAGCAGGAATAGCTTCAAGGCTGCTGGGTCTGGCAGAAAATTTGCTGTATAGCCTGCAAGCTTCAACCTGCAAAAGAAAAAACAAGGAAACATTACTTTTTTCTTTTCTTTTGAAAAGAGTCATGGTGATTAATTTACATTTATTGTTTACAATCCCCCTCCCCCGCAAATTCCATAGACTATGAATGCTTACAATAGCTTGTAACGAAACATGCGACAAAGAGGCACTTGACATGACAAACTCTACCTTTCTTATCATAGAAGAAGAGAATCTTTATCATGAAAAGAAATAATTTTAGTAGCTAAAACTGATTCAATGAAGTGTTTTGCCCATTTCTATCTTTCTTTGGTGTGAGTGGGTGTTTTGCATGCTGTGATAAAAACAAACCTTCCAGAAAGCAAAATGTTACAAATTCACATATAAACTCAGTAAGGGTGATCCCCAGCTGACTTCAGTGGAGTGATGACAATTTATGCTAGCTGAGGATCTGCCTCAATTTATTTACTTGAAGCCTTTATGCAGAAATTTACATATCTGTTTACCTGTGGGAATTCTTGGAAAGCTCCCATGATTTCCTGATTTCTGTCAGAAGAGCCTCCAATAACAATCAAAGGCCTGAAACAGGCATACAAATATTTTATTTTTATAACCAAACTTAAAACAGCTCACAAACAACAAAAACACATAAAAAATCTGTTATCAGAGGGGTAGCCGTGTTAGTCTGAATCTGCAAAAGCAGTGAGGAGTCCTGTGGCACCTTATAGACTAACCGAAGTGTTGGAGCATAAGCTTTCGTGGGCAAAGACCCACTTTGTCAGATGCATGTACATGTACATGCATCTGACAAAGTGGGTCTTTGCCCACGAAAGCTTACGTTCCAACACTTCGGTTAGTCTATAAGGTGCCACAGGACTCCTCACCGCTTTTATAAAAAAATTGATTATTTAAATTTGCCTATTGATAATGCTTCTTAGAGAGATACTATGCACCTCAGTTTCCACTGATCTCAGTAATAGTAGAGGGTGATCAGCATCTTATAGGATCAGACTCTGAATAGGTTTACTTGCCAAATAATAAACTTTTTAGTATACTTTAGAATATTACAATTATATTTCTTCAACAGTGTATAGTCATTAGAATAGCAATCTAGATGATTCTCTCTCAAAGAGAGGTTAGAAACCTGCAGACATGGAATGTAAAGCTTTCTCTTGCTCTGCCAATAAGTCTTATATGCATCAACAATTGGCCATACATTTTTAGTCATGGCTATGCTTCTATCTTACCAGATTTTTTGCACTTGAAGAGCAGAGATGCCCATGTTATTAATTTAGTTCTATACATAGTGCACGAGACACACTATGTACAAGATAATCTGAATATGGAACCAGGGATGTTAAATATCGGTTAACTGACTAGTCAAGTAACCTCATGAATTCTTATCGGTTAGTCAACTAGTCTGTAAGTACCATGGGGCAGGACCAGAAGCCAATGTGCTCCGGCCTCACTCTGTACTGCAGGCTTTGTATCAAAGGAAGTAGTGTGGAGTGCCAGGCGGGAGCTGGTCTGCGAGGGAAGCCAGTTTAAAAACCACCTCCCCTTGCAGATTGGCTTACTGTTGCCCTGTGCTGCTGCCTTTGATAAAGAGGTAGCCGTGCGGGGCAGCAGTAGCCCCTCAACGGGGTCTGAGCTCCCAGACCCGTCACAAGATGGAACTGAGCCAGGCTGCCTGCTCACCCGCCCAGTTCCTAATACACTTTAAATGCTGAGCTGCAGCTGGGGTAGGTCTCAGACCTGTCACAAGCCAGGACTGAGCTGGGCTGCTGGCCAGCCTGCTAAAAAATTTACTGGCAAGTGGGGGGGGATTGCGTGTAGTCTATAGCATTAACCAATAAGCTTTTGCTTATCAGTTAATCGACTACATTATTACATCCCTATACAGAACAATGAAATATATCTTCAGGTGGAACAGATTTTTAGAACCAATGCAGTAATTTATAAATGCCTTCCTTCCATGACAAACAAAAACTCATTCAGGTCTAGTCAACATGATATTTTATAATCCGTGAAATGACGAGCAAATATGAAGAGGCCATTTGATTGATCTGCTTCTTAGAGTAAGGTTAACTCCCACATACCACTCCATTTGCTTTCCTCCTGGATTTTATCCCAAAACCATTTTCCTCTGTAAATCCTTTCTATTGACTAGAGTGCGCATAATAGAATTAATTAAAAAGGCAAAAGTAGAGAGCACCTTGTGCAACACTCCAATCCTGAAGATCCCTGAAATATGGGGACTATCTGGATCTAGACCAGGAGTTCTCAAACTTCATTGCACCACAACTCCTTTCTGACAACAAACAATTATTACATGACTCCAGCAGGAGGGTCTGAAACGTGAACTAAAGCTCAATCCCCACTGCCTCCAGCGTGGGAGGGGAGCAAAGCCTGAAGGCCTACAGCCCTGGGCAGGGAGGCCAAAGCCCAAGGGCTCCAACCACAGCAAGGAGGCTGAAACCTGAGCCTAGCCACACAGAGCTGAAGGTCTCCGGCTTTAGCTTCAGATGGTGGGGCTTGCACTTAGGCTTTTGCCTTGGGCCCCAGAGAATCTAAGCTAGTGGTGGCAACCATATTAAAATGGGGTCACGGCCCACTCTGGGATCCTGATGCTCCATTTGAGAACCACTGATCTAGACCTGCTCTTCGCAACCAGGCCACTTCTCTGTAGCAAACCAAATTAAAACTTTGGGAAGCTGAGGTTAGAATAACGTAGCTTGGTCTCATTTTTAATAAAAATCCCACGGAAACCAGATTTGAAGCATACAAAACAACTACTTTTTTATTCTGGTTGTTTTATTTTGCTGGATGGTGGTACCTTACTTTCCTCTGAGGCATAAACTATAGGCTGGCATTAGAAAAAGGCTTAGTTATATCATTGGTCCACTTCAAGATGACAATGCCTGTACCACTTCCATTTAATTTTCTCAAACTTAATTTATGAAGAGGACTTTTTAAAAATGTTACTAAAACCTCCTCAGTGCTGCAATTAATGATTAGCAAATACACTTTTAACCTCCCCCCACTTTTTGTTCTAAAGCCATGAAGAAGTTTGCTGCTGCTTTAGGATCTTTCAAAGCCAGGCAGAGCCCAAGAAACATTTTCTCCCATAAATTTATTGTACATTACTATGGGCATAATCCTATGTTACCAAGAATAAAACTTATTACTGTGAGCAGCCTAGCTGCAGTCAAGAGCAGGTAAGATAGAGAATACTGAAGATAATGGAACTACAGTAAAACTCCATTGGTCCGGCATCCAATGCTCCGACACTCCTGATGGTCCGGCACCATCAGGAACCCGGAAGTGCTCTGGCTGCCGGACAATTGGAGCTGCTCTGCATCCAGCTTCCCCGATTCAGCCGCTGCTGAAACTGACCAGCAGCTGAATCAGGGAAGCAGGGGGCAGAGCAGCTGGGGTGCTGCCGGGTTGGTCCTGCAGTGCTGCCCCTTGGAGCTGTGGGACCAACCTGGCAGCACCCCAGCTGCTCTGTCACAGGCATCCCCAAAAGCAGCTGGGGTTCTGCCGGGTTGGTCTCGCAGCGCCGAAGGGCAGCACTACTAGACCAACCCGGCAGCACCCCAGCTGCTCTGCCCCAGGCGTCCCCGATTCAGCCGCTGCTGAAACTGACCAGCAGCGGCTGAATCAGGGATGCCAGGGGCAGAGCTGGACTATTGGAAGGGGGGCTATGAAGGGTCTGGAGTGGCATCCTCCCACCCCAACCCAGACCCCTCATAGCCCCCCCCTTCTGATAGTCCAGCATAGCTGATAATCTGGCACCTCCTGGGTCCTAAAAGTGCTGGATTATCAGAAGTTTACTGTATTTACATTACTGAGTATTATGCTCAGCCATAAGTGTCTGAAGGATGAGACCTTTAGCTAAGGGGAACAAATACTGATGCAATCACAGGTTACAGCAGCATTATGAAGTGCTGCTCTTACCTGTAGTTTAATCTTCTAATTGTCAAGAGCAATAATACAATCTTTCATGGCAGCTACACCATGATAAGACCACATGTACTCAAAATAATGAGAGAAAAGCAACACATGCGGTACATTATTTTTAATAATGGATCATATTTTTTTCTGAATGGAAGAATTCAAGGTTTTGCCTCTTGTAAGTATAATTTACAAGAGCTTCTAAGTGTCTACTTCAATTGAGCTCAAATAGCAATTAGTAACAGAGGGTACATCTGAGGGCAGACTCTCAGAGGGTACATCTACATGGCAAAGAAACAACAACCCAGTGGCAGTGAGTCTCAGAGTATATATCAACGGACTTGGGCACATACTACAGGACTAAAGATAGCCGTGTAGACGTTCCCATTTCAGCTAGAGAAAACTCAATGAGGCGGGCGGTTCTCAGAGGACAGTCTCCAGCCTGACATCATCTACACTGCTATTTTTAGCCCCTTACTGTCTGACCGAGTCAGCTGACCCATGTCCAAAACTTGTTACTGTGGGGTTTTTTTTGGGGGGGAGGGGGGAGGTTTGTTTTGGCAGAATAGACTTACTCTGAGTGAAAACCTAGTCCACTGAAGTCAATGGGAGTTCAGTGGAGCCAGGATTTCTTCTTCAGACCCTACCTACACTCAGCTGGGCATTTGATTATTACATAGGTCAAGTCATCATTAACCCAAAAGCATTTGTAAGCTTCTTTTCTATTCAGAGCTGCTTCTACCCACTGAACCCATCAACACAATACCAAAAGACTGGATATCACCTTGATTTTTACAGGTATCCAGGTACAATCCACAGAAAATAACTGGATTTTACAGAACATATGATGTAACAAGACAGGAGGATTTTTATCTCTGAGAATTAGAAAAATTAAAGTTGGCCAGTTGAAGAAAAATGAATTAACTTCTCATTTCCTGTGACAGAAAGGTATTTTGTTAAATATTGAAAAAGGTAGAAATTTCTGAGAGAGAAACCTGCAATGAAGAAACGTAAACAAAACAATATGAGTATCCATTTGGACAATGATTAGAATTGTTAAGAGGAAATGTGGTTACATTACCAGCAATTCATGTTTGCATTTGCCATCCCGCCCAAAGCATGTATGAGACCTGGACCAGAAACTACAAGACATACTCCAGGTCTAGAGACAAAATAGATCAGAAAGAAAGTGAAAAATACAGAACATCAAACACAGTAAAAACAAAAATTAGAAAAATGTTCAACTTCAAGAATATTAAGCTTTTAGAGAGTCAAACTTTTAGAGTCAGATTGCATCACATGGATAGATGTGCTTGGAGGCAGAGATGCAGATTAAGAATCTAGGGCTAAATCTGCACTAGAAATGCTGTAGCATAGACACTACAGCAACAGGAGTTCTGTCACAGTAATAAATCCCCCTCTCTGAGAGGTGGTAGCTAGAAAGAATTCTTATGTCAACCTAGCACTCTCTATACTGGGGCTCAGGTCAGCTTAATTACATCTCTTCAGGGATGCCCCTGAAGAGCATAGATGGGTTCACCTAACTTTCTAGTGTAGACCAGCCATAGGGTTCATTTTTAACCATATTTTCAGTGTTGCTCAACCAGTGGTAAGAGTACTCTTAGAGGTACACAAGAGAAGTCTGGGGGGTCCGTCAACACAACTGAAATTTGGAGAAAACTGAATTTTTGTTTTAAGTTTTACAGCGCTTTATTAAGTTGTGTAAACAAATGTGTTGCAATGGTAGAAAAAAAAATTGTGTGTCCGAAAACTATGTACTGGGGGTATTTATTATTTTTTTTTTTTTAAAGGTGTACTTTATAAAAAAAAGATTGAGAAACACTGGAGTAGTTGACTAGTCAATTTCCCCCCCTTACTGCCTCTATAATATAGAGGCAGCAAAAGGGGGGGGAGGGGTACTTCAAAGCGGCAGCGCCACATAGCTGAGCTGGGGATAAGGTATGTGGCACTGCCGCTTTAAAATGTGGAATTGTGGGACCCAGGGTCAGCTGGGGACTCCCCAGCTATCCCCAGGTTCTGGGGAAATGCCACGCGGAGCCTGAGACTAGCTGGGGAGTGATGATCATGGGCTCCCCGCAGCTTCAACGGGGGCTCTTGTACATTTCAAGGGAGGAATGCGGAAGTGCCTATCGACTACTTGACTAGTCAATTAACTGCATTTTAACATCCCTATTCATGGGCACAACCCACTTTTTCAGATGAGACACTGGGAAGTTCACTCCCTGACCTGAGCTATGAAGATCATACTGTGCCCAGCAGCACTGGTTGTCGCCAAAGGATTCATTTAAATTGACAGTGCTTTACAGTCTTACTCCATTTGCTTTAATTTACACAGTTTTTAAAAATAGAACAGAAAATGCCCTAGCTAAAACAATTCCTCTGTCTTACATAAAACCAATAGGTAGCTTACCTTCCTGTCAAATACCCAACAGCAGAGGCAGCATAGCAAGCCTATTGAAGAAAACACAAGGTTTATTTACACATATCCACATTTCAGCAGCTACCAATTAAAATTTTTAAACATATATTTTAAATTAAATAGCACCTTAATTGTTCTGATTAATAGATTTTACATTAAGGAGGCAACCATTCCTTCCAAAGGGATATGAGTAAGAGTACACTGTATACACTATTATACAGGCAGTCCCCGGGTTACGTACAAGATAGGGACTGTAGGTTTGTTCTTAAGTTGAATTTGTATGTAAGTCGGAACTGGTACATATTGTAGGGGAAACTCTAGCCAAACATTTTTTTTAGTTTTGGATAGCATAGGGAAAGGTTAACTCCCCTCTAATGTTTGTTTTGCTGTCTGTTCCCCTGTTCAGAAGATTTCACATCTATTTCTGTCCCTGTGACAAACTCAGGACTAAAGGAGTAACTCATCAAATACCAAACAGCTCTGCACCATGCTTTGAGCTAATAGCTTTATTTCCACACACCACCCAGGGTTCTAGGAGGAGGGTCCTTTTTTTGCTAACACAATGAGGCCAGCACTTTGTTTGTTTTGGTGGAGTCTTTGTTTGCCCAGGGAGCCCAGCATGTATAGGGGGAGGAGGGGCGGAGAGGCTGCTTTTGTCTGCTGTTCGGCAGCCTGTTGCTCAGGGGAGGGGGCAGCCTGTTGCTGGCGGGGGGGAGGGGGGAGGCTGCGAGGCCGCGGCGGGGGGGGGGGGCCCAGCGGGCGTGGGGGGGCACTTTTCCTCTGCCTGGCAGCTCTGCGGGATCCCTGTCCCTGTGGCCAGCTGCTGCAGGCAGAGGCCAGTTGGAGCCGGCCGAAGAGGAGGAGGAGGTGGATTCTAGGACCCAGGTGAGCGAGCCCCGGGGACGCTGCTGCGCTCCGGGAGCCCGGCATGTATAGAGGGGAGGAGGGGCAGAGAGGCTGCTTTTGTCTGCTGTTCGGCAGCCTGTTGCTCAGGGGAGGGGGCAGCCTGTTGCTGGCAGGGGGGCAGCGGGCGTGGGGAGGCACTTTTCCTCTGCCCGGCAGCTCTGCCGGACCCCAGTCGGAGCCGGCCCGAGGAGGAGGAGGATCCTAGGACCCAGGTGAGCGAGCCCCGGGAATGCTGCTGTGCATGTGTGGGAGTTGCCTCACCCCGTTCGTATCTAGGGATCCGACGTAAGTCGGATCCACGTAAGTCGGGGACTGCCTGTACGTCATTCCCAGGGATCTGAAAATGCCCTTTAGCAAGGGGTCTGTAGTCAAAGCCAGCGTGATGACACGCAGTCTTTCACAGAAACATAAAAACAACTATCTGACTCTTCCCTCCAGACACTTCTTCCTCAAACTAGTTCATGCCATGGAGGTTGCTGACATGTACTATTTTCATGTTCCTGACTGCTATTGTGTCAGAATATTGCATCAACAGAATTTGTAAGATGTGTTTTATAACAGAGGACTGAATATGCTTTGGTCATTGAGCACTTTTGCTGAACTCCTTAATCACCTGAAATGTTGGAAAACAGGTAATCCCAAATGAACTTCTTAGAGGCTAAGTGGTTGGAAGTGGGATATAACCAGGAAAGGCAACAAACAGGAAGGTGTAAGTCACACCAACTAGATATCCTTAGACTCAGTGAACCAAATTGAGAAATTATGTGTAAGGAGATTTAAATTACACCTTGGTAAGCAGATGCAAATCCAGGGTGTATAAATTACACACAGAGAGCCAGAAAGTGTAGGCTTCACCAGCTTAGACAGACTGATAAATCTGGCCCAGTCTTTTGTGTACAGCAGTGCTCCCTGGGACAAGGAATCCAGAAAATTGTCAGTGCCCCTCCTACACCTTTAGACTCTTTTTTACGGCTTTTGTATTTTAAAGTTGTTCTGGGTTGTTTTTTAAATTAATAAAGCACTATCTAAATGTCTATGATTGTATACAAATATTGATCTGTTAATATAGCTTAATAGTATTATTACAGAGCATGATTTTATATCAAGGGCAGCCAAACTATGGCTCATGACCACATGTATTTTGTAGTTAAAGTGTGGCTTGTAGGCCACCCTCTACCTCCGACCCCATTCACCGCCAACCAGACTTAGGTGGGAGCTCAGGATCTCTGCCTTTCAGCAGGAGCGCCTGCCCATTGGGGTGGGGCTTCAGCCCTGTGGCGCACACGTGCTTGGGTTCACAACTGAGCAGGAGTGGTGCCAAAGGCCTGAACCCTAACAGGCATACCCTGCTTTCAAACTTCTGAAAATTGTTGTATGCAGCTCAGAGGGTCACTAAGTTTGGTCATCCCTATTTTATCCTATTGGTGTAATTATGGCAGAGGTGGGCAAAAGGGCCTCCGCAGGCTGGATCTGGCCCACCAACCGGGTGGATCCACCCCACGGAGATCCTGCTGCTCCCCCACCCTCAGGCCAATTAGGGTCTGGGGGCGGGGGAGCATGCAAAGCCTTCTCCTGTCCTGCCAGGAGCATGTGGCACTTTGAAGCACCGCGTGCTGCTCGCAAGACAGTGGCAGAGCGGAGAAGGCTAATTGGCAGGGCCAGATTAAGGGAGGGGGGGCTAGGCAGGCAGCTGCCCAGGGTGCCAACCTATGGGGGGCCCCTGATGGTAGCTGTAAGGGGTGCTACGTGCCTGGCCGCGTGGTGCCCCTTAGAGCTGCCATCAGGTGCTGCGCACCCGGGACGGGGGGGCCGCGCGGCGCCCCCTAGAGCTGCAATCAGGCACCATGTGCCCGATTGCAGCTGTAAGGTGCACAGTGTGCCAGGGGCGGGACCATGCATGTGCTGTGCGCCCATGGGCGAAGCTGCGCATGCATCGCACGCCCACTGCCTGAAGCGCAGGAATTGCTCGAGCCAGCTTTGCTAATTGGCTTGGGGCAGGGGAGTGTGCGAAGCCCCCTCCCGCCCTGCCAGGAGCATGTGGCACTTTGAAGTGCTGCACACTGCTCAAAGGGCAGGGGGAGAGCAGAGGAGACTTTGCGTGCTCCCTCACCCCCAGGCCCTATTTGGCCTAGGGGCAGGGGAACGTGGGAAGTCTCCTCCCATGACACGGGCATGGGCACCTAGGAGGAACATGGGGGAGGCAAAGGCACTCCCTGCCCCCAGCCCAATCAAGTCAGTGAGTTTTTGTTTTTCTTGTTGCTTCTCACTTGTCTGTGGCCCCCAACAGATTTTTCTGAGAGTCAGTAGCTGCCAACCCAAAAAAGGGAGAAGACAAATAAAAATAATCTAAAGTAAACTTTTTTATTTTCAAGATTTTAAGATGAATCTCATTGTTTTTCATGCTTGACTCATGATTTTTGAACACCTGGATGGTAATGCTGTGTCTAGATTGTCCCCACGTAAAATGGGTATACAAAACCTTTCATGACTGTAAGAAATAATTAACTATTCTGATAGGTTGTGTGATCAGACTTGTTCTAAAGGTCTTGGCCATTGAGGGCAGCCAATAAACTCTGTCAAAGTGAACTCAAGAGTCCACTACCTTCAACCCAGAATAGTTTAAAAAACAAGTGCTTTTATGGTAAGAGAAATAAGTGCTCACTCAAAAATGCTCTCCAAATAATTTTGCAACCTGCTGTGTGTTTTTTTCAAATAGGAGAATAATTACAGATGACATAGCAGATTCAACAGATTCAGATGAGTGCACATGTAGGTACTTCAGTTTAAATGTATTAATATGTTTACACTTACAATAAAAGTGGATATTGAAGGCCTGGAAGGGGAAGTGATAAACACCCCATGTTTTTATGGTCACAGATGAACTGGTCATACAGTAAGCAGCCAGGCTTTACTATAAACACAAATAAGCATGTATATCTTGTTTTCCTCAAAGGGGATGGGGGAACTTCACACAAAATAATTGCAGAATATGTTCTACTGTTTGTGCATTTCATAAATATTTTACAAGATGAGAAAACTGTAACTGAACTGACACCTATTTCTTGAGTATTAATGTGACATGTACTTTTCCCCTCCTGCTGAAAATATGCCAACGTACATATGTTTACATATGGGTGTTCCATTAACAATATTCTCTTTCAGAAGCCAGATGTCATGGAAGCAACATATTTTATAAATGATTGGCAAAATAAAGCAGCAGATAAAATAATACTTCACAGTGATTTCCATTAACATCTTCACAGTTTTGCTTTTTCAAGTGGATGTCACCAGTGTTACCTGAACTAAGTACAGGCAATATATTGCAAACATCATTATGATGGTGATTATACAGATTTTTATGTTGAATACCACATACAACTTAGTACAGACCAGTGTACTTTCTCTTAAACAAACAAATGACTGAATGCATGTTGTATATTAAATATTAGAATTGAACACAATTTTTTACAACAAATAGTAAATTTGCATTTTTGGGGCAACAAAACTATTCACAATCTGGGCCAAATTCAGAAAATGGTTTCAGCTAAAAAAATAAGGATTTTTAAAAATATTTTTATCATGCTGAAACAAAACATTTTGACTTTTCATTTTGAAATTTAATTATTTTGTAAAGTGTGAAAAATGCCCCAAAATGATGGAAAAGCATCTGGGTCAAATTTGAGTGGAACTGTGACTCCATTTGGCAGGTTGGAACAGGGAGCCACTGCTGCAGGACAAGTGTGGGATAGGGTTCCCCCATCACTAGGGCTGCCCCTCCGCATGGCTGAGAGAAGTGTATGTAAGCCAATGGCTCAGTGATGCATTTGATTACTCCTAATTATTGCTTTTTATAAACAGATGGAGAGGGAATAAACATGAACAAATGGGCATAAGCTGGCTATAAATAAATTCAGGCTTGAAATTAGAAAAAGGGTTCTAACCATCACAGGAATAAGGTTTTGGAACAGATTCCCTATTGGAATTGCTGGGGCAAACAACTTAATTCGTTTTAAGGGAGAACTGAATAATTGTTAGAATCCTTGAAATGAATAAAACATAAAAAATCACTGATCAGAAAAGAAATTTCTTATATGCTGATACCCGCTACAGAAACAGCAGAGAAACTGAGAAAACATCTTGATTGTCTGTATGACAAGAGTATGATAGAAATAAGAGGGTCAGACCTCTTCCATAATCACTGACAAGCAGGTTTAAAACTGAGATCATTGGGTGGGACCTCAGAATTTTCTGAACCCATAAAGAACTACCGGAGACTTAGACTAGCCATGTGACCAACTCTCCTCTATCCTAAGAGTAACTAGGATTGAGCAGAAGCTGCGAGATTTAATTTCAGAGACTGAATGTTTTTTAATATTTTTAGTATATTAGTAACTGAAAGTTACCTTGCTGAATCTGTACTCTTTCTAATGAGACTTCAAGGAACCATATCTTGTATTTCAACTAAGTGACTCTAGATGCTTGTTATTTGTTTTTAAATCAAAATAAATTAGCCTCAGAACACCTCAAACAATAACTCTAGTCCATTCCTTTTGATGTCCCTTTTCAAATTAAATACTAGAAATAGCAGGGAGCACATTCTTAAGATTGCCTTAAGTCAAGGTGCATCTTTATTAACTGGAGAATCACCTAAACTGTGATAAATTATAGATAGATATTAAAGGTCTAATAATAATGATTATAAGTAAATTTAAAAAGAAATCAAGGTGATTTATGGTCTTCTATGGTATTGCTGCTGGGCCCCAATGCTGGTCTATGTTAAGCACTTGCAAGACTGCATATGTATTTTGTGTTGAGTAAATAACCAGAACATTTGGTATATAAAACTATGGATTAGAGATCCACTAGAAGATTTATTTGGCATTGCTCAGGTCCTTAACTCTAATTCTGGGATTGGTCTGGGAATGACGGAGTCAGTATGCAGGCTGCCCTGTGGAGAGGACACCACCCCAGCCTTCTCTCACCACAGCAGCTTGAGGCCAGGTGCCAAAGTGCCTGTCCATGGCCCCTGCAGCTGCAGTGGGCACAGCTAGGGGAGGGATGCATGTCCCCCGGGTGGGGGACAGACAACACACAGACAAATTCTCTAAAATAGATAGTAGATAGTTATCCCTTTCTCCATCCCTGCCCTCTACTGACCCAATAGGGTTATAGCTGCCATGGTCCCCAACTCTGGTCCTTTGCTGCCCCCCTGTCCCTCCTACAGACTCCCTCCCTTTCCATTTTACAAAAAAATCATCAAATTCCAGCACATCCCATTGTCCTGACACAACCAAACCTCCACCTTGCTCTAAATTAGGATTAGAGGAAGTTGCATACCAAATTTGTGGTTCTAGATGATTAAACCTAACCCTAGCTGATTAAAACTGCTGCAGAACTTGGGAACTCCACTAAGTGCAAAGCCTCAGGTTCCAGTCCAGCAGAACTCCTAAGTTCCAAAAGCGTGAAGCCAAATTTCTGTGCTACTGCACTCCTGTTGAGTTTGCACACTCTATTGTTAGTTCTTGATTGCTAAACTTATGGATTTTATGAGTGTTCCAAAGACCCATCAAAGGCATTTGTAAAGCAGAGATTCAATTGTAAAAAACATAGCTAATATGAAAATAAAAGAAAGGAAGATGAGTCCACAGGATATTTACTTACAGCTTGTTCATTTCTCATTCCTACATATTTTATCCCAATTGCTTGGACTGCAATTGCAATTTCAGTCACTGGAATACCAACAATGCCAAACATATATTCAATGTTCTGAAATAAGCGTGTAAAAAAATCAAAATTAATTTCAAAATTGATGCACCATAATCAGATCTATAAAGTTGCTTCTGTGTAATATGCCTATCTTAAATCCTAATAAAGTGCATAATCACATAAAAGCAAAATAGGAGTACAATCATAGCAGGGAAAGATAGGCATCATTCTGTCAGAATTGGCAACCCTAAAGCCCAAATGAGAAGTAGAGAAATGCCAATATTTTCAGCTACAAGTATCATAAATAATAGAATTGGAAAGGACTTTGAGAGGTCATTAAGAGATCTAATTAAGCTGACCAAAGTCTCAGTGGGGTAGCTGAGTTAGCCTGTAACTTTAAAAACAATCAGTAACTTAGAGAAAGTTCATGAAACTATCTATCTATCTTTTTGTTAGTCTGTAGGACTACTCATTTTTTAATCTGACCAAAGTGACAGAAAGCATATCTAAGTGGTCATACACTGGACTGAACTACTGCAACCCGCGGGCAAGCTGCTCAATGTTACCCCGATTTTCTCAATGGCTGTGTCTAGACTGGCCAGTTTTTCCGGAAAATCAGCCGCTTTTCCAGAAAAACTTGCCAGCTGTCTACACTGGCTGCTTGAATTTCCGCAAAAGCACTGACTTCCTACTGTAAGAAATCAGTGCTTTTTGTGGAAATACTATGCTGCTCCTGTTCGGGCAAAAGTGTAGACATCTGAGATTTGTTTTGCGCAAAAAAAGCCCCGATCGCGAAAATGGCGATTGGGGCTTTTTTGTGCAAAAGCGAGTCTAGATTGGCCACGGACGCTTTTCCGCAAAAAGTGCTTTTTGGAAAAGCGTCCGTGCCAATCTAGACGCTCTTTTCCGAAAATGCTTTTAGCAGAAAACTTTTCCATTAAAAGCATTTCCGGAAAATCATGCCAGTCTAGACGTAGCCAATGGGTATTTTCCTCCCACCCTTTGACTGCTGATCTCTTTCGACTGCGAAGAGCGCTGGGGCTGGTCTGCTTGTGCCTCACTGCAGCGCTGCCACCATCTAACCCCCTCCCTTGGCTGTCTACCACTGCAGCCGCTGGATGCCTGCGTGCCCGGCCCATGCACCAAGGCGAGGCTACAGATTTTCTGTTCGTGCGACGGGGCGCCCAGGGAACTGCATTGCCACCTTTCCAGCCGGGCTCCTGCCGCCTGGGAGCCTAGGCGGCGGCTCTACACACGTGCCTCCTACAGGGGCCACCCTGCATCTCCCAGGTCCCAGCGCTGAACGCGAGCCCCTGAACCACACGGCGTGACCCTTCCCGCTCCCCGTAGGGGACTTATTTCGCTACCGGAGGTCAAGGGTCACCGGAGCGCTCTTACTTGTGTTTTTAGAGCCTCGGCGATGAGCTGGGCCCCGCTGACATATTCGTCCTCAGTCACTGTGCGGGAAGCCATCGCCGTTCGCCCGCTCGCTCAGCAGCGGGCATTTACCCCCCCCCCCAGCCAGAGGAGCGCTCTGCAGTTTTCAACCAATCAGCAACGGCTTTCCCTGTGATTGACACTTCCTGCACCCGCCCAGTGAGACGGCTAAAGTAAGCCGGACGCGCCCTCTGGGCGGGGTCTATGGGCTGGCTGGGGAAAGCTCCGCTCTGTGGGCGAGGCGGAGGGATGAGACAGAGGCTGTCGATTGGATCGCTGCCGTATCGGAGCTGGCCAATCAGAGGCAGGGAAGCGCTTGCCGTTAGCTGCGAGCGAAGGGAACGGACGGTACCCCCCCCACCCCCCCCTTGTGGCGCGCGGAGGGCCAGTGGAAGTCACAGGCGCGTGCGTGAGGATGGTCGGCGCGTGGGGTTGCGCAGCAGCCGGGAGAGGGCGGGTTCTAGGGGGAGGCTGGTGCCTGGTGACAGACCAGCCCTGAGCGCCCGCGGGCCCCGCGCTGCCTCACTGGTCGCAGCCGGGAGCAGGGGCCGGGTCTGCGGCTGGGCTTGGGGGGCCGCGCTGAGAATGAGCCCGAGGCTCGCGCTGCAGTAGGCGAGAGGCCGGGGCACGAGGCTCGCGGGGTTCCTAGTGCGAGGCCAAGCCCGCGGATCCAGGCTCTGCGTGCCCCTGCGGCCTGCGTGCGTGACTGGCAAGCTGGGCTTCGGCCCCTCTGTGAGCCCGAGCCCCCCTCTCCTCTACATACTAATTAAGCTGGTTCGGTTAAGGACGCCCTCCGGCCGGGCCCCAGCACTCCATGAGCGAAGCCAAATGCCTGACCCTACTGCCTGTGGAAAGGTGGGGAACGCACTAGCACGAGCTGTCTTCGCTTTCAGCCTCGTGCCTCTGCTGGCTCCAGCGGAGACAGGGTCACATTTCTGCTTGCAGCTGTAGCAGCCAAACCCCAAGACTCACATCCAGGAGCAACGGAGTAGGAGGGGCTGTTCTTTGCATTCACCTCCCCCGTTACCGCCCTGGAGGCTGTGGCTGCAAAAAAAATCCCTGGGGTGGTGCTCATCTGGCCAGGGTGGCAGTAGTAGGGAAATGCACCTTTAGGATCATATAGACAAGCCTACTTTATCTCAACTCAAGTCTCCGGTAAAGTATTCTAGCACACACTTACATTCTAATCTAGGGTTCTAATTCTACACTGCAGGGCTTGACTCGAAATAAGTTACACAAATTGAGCTACATCAATAGCACATCTTATTTCGATATAGGGAGTATCTACACAGCTCTTATTTCAAAATAGAGCACTCTTCCTCAGACTTCCCTTACTCCTCATACAATGAGGGTTACAGGAGTTAGAGTAAGAAGTCCTCCAACTTGACAATATTTTGACATTACTCTGAAATTACTTGTCTGCTATACACTTTTCACACACACCCCTTGCTGCCTCTATCAGGGGCAGCAAAGGGGGTGTGGAGTAGGAGCTGGTGCTTGTGAGGACCTAGCTTAAAATCTGGCTCCCCTTAAACCTCCCTCCCCCCAGGGGTGATAGGCTAGAACTGATACATACAAAAGCTGGGTTTCAAGCCAGTTGTCCACATGCATCAGCTGCATGGACCTGCCTGTCCCACCAGCTTGCTACCTTCTACAGAGGGGGGGGGGAGGGGAGACACAAATCCCACTGAGCAGCCTCTGTCAGTGGGGGGGCTCAGATCCCCCACAGAGAGGTACACCTGCCCCCCTGCACTGCTCTGTCTGTATCAGAGGCAGCAGCCCAGAGTGGCAGGCAGCCAGTCTGTGAGGGGAGCTTGTTTTTAAACTGGCTCCACCTGCCATCTCATGTGGCCTCTGCCTAAAGAGGTTCCCTGGGAGTGGGGCCAGGAGTGCACTGACTGCCAACCACACCTCCGGGGACTATCAAATAGTCGTGTAACTGATAATATTTTGTGTGGTTACACAACTATTCAATTACACAATATCTAACATCTCTAGTCCCTTCTAGTTCTAGTATTCGATGTTTACCATGTAAAATAAGATAGTATAAATTAATGTATAGATAAATTCAATACCATGGTCAAATTTAGTGTGTGAGATATATAAAAACATAACTTTTGCATAACTTGTGTTTAACTTAACTTTTAGATTTTGAGGGGAAGAATAATCTAATAAATAGCCTGATAATTACTTTGACATCCAAGCTATGATAAAATGGTTTAAAACTTCAGACTTAGAAAAAAGCCAAGTTATGTGGTCACTGTGCTTTAAAGACTGTTGGAAATACACTTGAAAACATATGTTTTTAAAAGTGCATTTTATGCACATTTTGATATAAGTTTTCAAGCCTGGAACTGGTTTTACTTCTAATGATGTTCAGAAACATCTTTCTTGCTATCATCATGTGAGTACCTTTCTCTGCCTAGTATAGTACTCTCTATCTAGTATAATATTACTGTACAACTCTAATTAAAAAAGAAACACTAATGGAGAAAAGTTGTTATTTAAGGTCTACAGCATAACCAGGAAAAGGTTTCAGTTACTTGTCTGTGGCTGTGTGTACACTGCAAAGAAAAATTGGAAAAAGATACGCAAATTGCGGTTCACAATTTGCGTATCTTTTTCCACTTTTCTTCCAAAGAGGCTTTTCCAACATTTGGCCCATCTACACGGTGCCAAATGTCTGAAAAACCCTTCTTTTGGAATATCCCTTCTTTCTTGTACAACAAGGTTTACAGGGATGCCGAAAAAACACATCTGTGTTTCCAAAATTTTTTTTGAAAAGCAGATGTGTTCCTTGGACGCGGCAGAGCTTTTCCAGGAGACCTCCAGTACCCTGAAAAAGCTCTGTAGTCTAGACGTATCCAAAATCAACCTGCAAACCTGTTCTTGGATGCCACGTTTAATTTTGTATGCTTAAGACCAAGATAATACTGCTGATTGAGTATTAACAGCAGTGACAACCTATGAAACATTCACATTTGCCTACCAACTTTTGGATTTATACCTTCTATAGGCTCCTGTTGCTAGAAATCATAATTACAGTTTGGTTCTAAGCAGAACACGTAGTCTCTCTCTGTGCATTTAGGGGAGTGGGGAAAGGACAAAGTAGAAGAAATAATCAATACCATTAAATTGTGGAGCTGTGGGTTGTCATAAGCTACCATGATAATTATACTTTCTGCATTTTTCCTCTCATTATGGATTTATTTAAGCTTTATAATGCAGAGCCCGCAGCATGAAACCATGTAACTAGAAATTTTCAGCGGTTACACGGTTACCTGTTTAACCAACTTTTAACATCTCTAGTTTGCATGTAATGGAGTCTGACCATGAGAAAGTTACTTAATTTCTCTCTGCCTCAGTTTCCTTCATGACTAAAATAAGACTATTACCATTTCACAACGTTGTGAGGAGGATAAATTAATGTTTACAAAGTAACTTTGAAGGCAATGTGGAAATGGAAAATATTAAGCAGAAATGAAATAGAGGGAATATTATAGTTGAAGTGTACATTGGTAATATTTTCCAGTTAGTTTATATTCTGAAAAATGAATCTATGCAATTTGCATTTTAGGATTTCATATTTACTGTCTGGGCCTTGCATGCCAAATCTGCTCAGTTTGCAAGACAAAAAATAATTTTTCTAAAACATGCAGTAAATTCAGCCTGGCACCTGAACAAGCTAAGCTCTTTCTATCACTGATAATAACAATTTTTAATTGGACATTGGCTGACAGTTTTGTTGATGAAGTACAGTAGACTTCCGATAATCCGGCACCTTTGGGACCTAGGTGGTGCCGGATTATCAGATATGCCAGAGTATCGGGAGGTACTCCGGCGGGGGGCTGTGACGGGTCTGCCGGGACCCGCACTGCCAGTTACCTTCGTGACACTACGGATTTCCTGAGAAAACTACAATGCATAGGTGATCTTCCAGAAAACACCATCCTAGGCACCATGGATGTAGAGGCTCTCTACACAAACATCCCACATGCAGATGGAGTACAAGCTGTCAGGAACAGTATTCCTGATGATGCCACAGCACAACTGGTGGCTGAACTCTGTGAATTTATCCTCACACACAACTATTTCAGATTTGGTGACAACATATACCTCCAGACCAGTGGCACTGCTATGGGCACCCGCATGGCCCCACAATACGCCAACATTTTTATGGCTGACCTGGAACAACGCTTCCTCAGCTCTCGTCCACTTACACCCCTTCTCTACCTACGCTATATCAATGACATCTTCATCATCTGGACCCATGGGAAGGAGACTCTGGAAGAATTTCACCATGATTTCAACAGCTTCCACCCCACCATCAACCTCAGCATGGACCAATCTACACGGGAGGTCCATTTCCTGGACACCACGATACAAATAAGTGACGGTCATATCAATACCACCCTATACCGAAAACCTACCGACCGCTATACTTACCTGCATGCCTCCAGTTTCCATCCCGGACACACCACACGATCCATTGTTTACAGCCAAGCACTGAGGTACAACCGCATATGCTCCAACCCCTCAGACAGAGACCTACACCTACAAGATCTTCAACAAGCATTCTGTAAACTGCGATACCCACACGAGGAAGTGAGGAGACAGATCGACAGAGCCAGACGTGTACCCAGAAGCCTCCTGTTACGGGACAAGCCCAAGAAAGAAACCAACAGAACACCACTGGCCATCACCTACAGTCCCCAGCTAAAACCTCTCCGACGCATCATTAGTGATCTACAACCCATCCTGGACAATGATCCCTCGCTTTCACAGGCCTTGGGAGGTAGGCCGGTCCTTGCCCACAGACAACCCGCCAACCTGAAGCATATTCTCACCAGCAACTACACAACGCACCATAATAACTCGAACTCAGGAACCAATCCTTGCAACAAACCTCGGTGCCAACTCTGCCCACATATATACACCAGCAACACCATCACAGGACCTAACCAGATCAGCCATACTGTCACTGGTACATTCTCCTGCACATCTACCAACGTAATATATGCCATCATGTGCCAACAATGCCCCACTGCTATATACATCGGCCAAACTGGACAGTCCCTACGTAAAAGAATCAATGGACACAAATCAGATATTAGGAATGGCAACATACAAAAACCTGTAGGGGAACACTTCAATCTTCCTGGACACACAATTGCAGATCTAAAAGTAGCCATCCTGCAGCAAAAAAACTTCAGGACCAGACTTCAAAGAGAAACTGCTGAGCTACAGTTCATCTTTAAGTTTGACACAATCAACTCTGGATTAAACAAAGACTGTGAATGGCTTGCTAACTACAAAAGCAGCTTCTGCTCTCTTGGAATTCACACCTCCAGATCAGCTGCTAGAAGTGGGCCTCATCCTCCTTGATTGGATCCACCTGGTCATCTCCAGCCTGATCCTGGCCTGCATATTTATTCCTGCCTCTGGAAATTTCCACTACATGCATCTGACGAAGTGGGTCTTTGCCCACGAAAGCTTATGCTCCTACACTTCAGTTAGTCTATAAGGTGCCACAGGACTCCTCGTCGCTTTTGCAGATTCAGACTAACACGGCTACCCCTCTGATGCTGAAGAAAAGTTATTTAATGTAATTTCACAAAAGGACATTTATGAGGTGTTGTGTTCTAAAATGTTATATATAAATGAATGTACAGTGATAAAATCTCCTTATAATAATATATACTTCTTTGGTGCTTTCCACACAAGCATCTCCAGTGCTTATATTCTTGTTAATCTCTAATGTGCCACATGACTACTCGTTGTTTTTAAAGTTACAGATTAACATGGGCTACCCCTCTGAGACTTTTTAAACATTAATAGAGGTGAACGAATAATAATTCACAATGAATAAAAATTTGCCTTCACATTGAATGGCTTTTCAGTTTTTCCAGTAGCTCTCATCATTAACGAATATAGCTACATAGTTATTCTTTTAAAATACACATGTATTACAAAGGGAATAAAGGCAAGAGAATCAAATTCTTAGTCATTGGAGGTTACTATATAATACACTAGTGCAAATGACATTAGAATTTAGTCAAGAGAGGTGAGGGGCTCAATTCAAAACTTGTTTCAACATTGGAAGACTCATTGACTTCAGTGGACCCAAGTGGAGTAGATTAAGCTACTTTTGAAATGCTACACAGGAAATCTGTCGCAGAGCTGAAAAATATCAAAGTAATCGGACTATATTTTCAGACACTAAAAAGACATTACAATTCTGTATTTGCTCTGTCACAATGAATTTTTAAAAAATAATTCTGATTTTGTTCCAGTAAAATGATCCTGATTTATGTGTTACCTACAGTATAGTAGTAGGATTCGAATGGCAAAATACTTAGGGAGAACAAGGTCAGGCCCTTCATCTTTAAAGTTTTCAGGCTTCATTTAACTTGAGAACTAACGTGGAGGTTTTAGCGCTTCATTAGTGGTCCTTGGAGGAAAGGCACTATGTGCTTGTTTAGGATATTTGTTTTCTCTGTTGGTTTGATAAAGGACTGCTACTAGAGAGAGAAAGCAGGACAAGGAGGGTAGTATGTACCAACAGATGTATCAAGAGACACAAGGTTTTGGGTCACACAGAAGAGCTCTGTGTCTTCTCTTTCTCATTTTATCTGTCTACTACCCAAGGACTGACAACACAGCTACAACTACACTGCATAGCAAGCACTGTTGTGCTTCATTATCAGAAAATAGAAGATTTGAGAAATGCCTTTTTTGTTATAAATGAAAACAGGAACCCAACAGGTCCAGATTTTACCAATTCTTAGTTCATGGCATATTAAAAAAACAAGGTGGCAGCACCTTTTCTCCCCCGCATTTTGAAGCATCTTTTATAGAGTTTGCCATATTCATTTTCCTTTGAAATAAGGTGGCTTTTATTTCAGCTTGCATTTATGTGTCTAATAGTAACCAGCTATCTTGAGCACTGAGTTTTGGTCCTATGGTGTTAGGATATTTATAATATGCTTGAAAGTGTCACCACTAAACTGAAGAATACCTAGTGAGAAGACATTAAGATGCTAGTAATCAAGGGTATGTCTATGCAACAGAGAAAATTGAAGCTGCCGATCTTCCAGGGTTCGAATTAGCGGGTCTAGTGAAGACACACTAATTTGAATGGAGAGGGGCACTCCTCTTGATGCCAGCAGTCCTGCTTCCGTGAGGCGTAAGGGAAGGCGAAGGGAGAGTGTTCTCCCTTCGGCTTCCTGCAATGTGGAGAGTTCCATAAGGTATTTCGACTTCAGTTATGTAATTAACATAGTTGAAGTTGCGTATCCCGTAGTTTAAGCATACCCCAAGTGTACAGTACCCATTGTCCAAGTGGCCCTCTTGTAGCCAGTACTGCTCAAAGAAGCTCACTCCCAAATATCACAGTGCCAGAAACATGATGCCAACAAGACCATATTGTATTTATAAAGTTTAATATATAGAAAGAGAAAAAATGTGAATCTTTTCTACTGTTTCACATGCTAAAAGCATATTAACTAGTTAATTCTCCCAGCCAGGTGTGACAGGAGTATATTTTCCTTACAGTATAGATGAGAAGACACCAGAAAGGTAAAGTTACTTGCCCATGGCCATCGAGCCAGTCAGTGGCTTACACAAATTAGAACTTCTAGAGTCCCAGCTCCTGTGCGCACTTGTCTAAGCTACAGTGTCTGCCAGCCTTGGGGTCAGTAGGTGTGATAGGCTCACTTAACATACATTACTGAGAGAACTCCAAATACTTGGGTTGCATTGCACTGCTACCAAAGACTGCTATTGTAGGTGTGGTGGTAGAGTTTGACAGGAAGAGAAAAATGTCATAAAAGAAACAGAGAGAGAGCTCTGTGATTCAGTCACAAGTTACTAATTTGGGTTTTACTTCCCTTGCTTCAATACCTTCAGATTGCTACTAACACATATTTTAGCACCTGGCACATCAAAACTGCATTCTCTCCTCCCTCCCCCCACCCTCAGGAGAAACAGGAAGAAGTACAATTTATCTGAGAATATTAAGAGCAGAGAAAAATGCATACACTGTTTTTATGGGCAACATATATTTTATGCCTGTAATAAAAAGCAGTAATATCTATCTGAGCTATAGTCAGTGTTTTTCCTAGCAGTTTATGAAAGAGTTCACTGAATCAAATGATATTTAGTCTACCATGCACAGTGATTCTATATGTCCTCAGTCTGATTCCTTCAGGAATTTTCTGTTCATTTGTAGATGAATGCATTTATGTGAATGAAATGATAGTTGCACTGAGTTGGATTGGAAATTGAACAAGGAAATTACTGCAGACATAATTGCAGTGGAAATGAACATAGTACATTGGAAGTGTCACTTGAACACACATTAATGTGAATTTTAGAAGCAACATTTATCCAGGAACATGGGGGAAAAATATTTAGATCCAGTATTTTTACTATTAATAAATCACAGCTAAGAGTGTGAAAGTTGTAAACTTCTGGTATGGTTTCTTGTTCAGATGTTTTGGCCTTGTCTCTTTCATTCCAGATTTATAGATAATGGTCATGTTGGAATCCCGCAGTATGGTTTTTCTTTTCCTGTTCTACTATCAAGTTGTCTCAGCAGAAGTTCACAGAGAACGACGTTATGTTGCTGCTGTGTACGAACATCGATCCATTCTGAGTCCTAACCCATCAGCCCTGATTGATCGACACTCTGCATTAGAGCTGATGAGCAGAAACCTAGATATATATGAAGAGCAAGTAATAGCTGCAGCCGAACAGGTCAGAAAATATGTCCACAGTTAGTGGCCATCTTAAGTCTTATATAACATGTTCTAGTGATCGAGAACAATTTTTTCAAACTTTCATGCCTAAAGTTAGTCAACTAAGCCGATATTTACCTGAACAAGTGGCTTTTTTTTGGAGATCCTGAACAGCCAACAACTCCTATTAACCTTAGCGCCTCTGAATATCAGACCACTTCTGAAGGTCCTCAACTTCAGGTACTCAAGTTTTTGGGGAAAAAAGACAATTATTATAGAAGAATTTCTTCCATTTTTGTTTAAGAATCTAGCACCTCTCACATCCCTTACTCAATAATTCCCTGAATGGAGAAGTGTCATGACAACTAACATGAAGGGGAAAGGAGTCCAGGAGAGTTTGCAGTATTTTAAAGAAGCTTTATTAAAGGCACAGGAAGAAACCATCCCAATGCACAGTAAGAAAAGCAAATATAGTAGGCGACCAGATTGGCTTACCAGGGAAATCCTTGGTGAACTTAAACACAAAAAGGAAGTTTACAAGAAGTGGAAACTTGGACAGATGACTAACGAGGAGTATAAATATATTGCTCGAGAATGCAGTTATCAGGAAGGCGAAAGCACAATTGGAATTGCTGCTTGCAAGGGATGTGAAGGGTAACAAGAAAGGTTTCTTCAGGCATGTTAGCAATAAGGTGGTGATCTAAAAGGGTGTGGGTCCCTTACTGGATGAGAGAGATAACCTAGTGACAGATGATGTGGGAAAAGCTGAAGTACTCAATGCTTTCTTTGCCTCTCTTCACGGACAAGGTCAGTTCCCAGACTGCTGCACTAGGCACTGCAGTATGGGAAGGAGGTGGGCAGCCCATGGTGGAGAAAGAACAGGTTAAGAACTATTTTGAAAAGCTAGACATACACAAATCCATGGGTCCAGATTTAATGCATCCGAAGGTACTGAGGAAGTTGGCAAATGTCATTTCAGAGCCTTTAGCCATTATCTTTGAAAACTCATGGAGATCGGGAGAGATCCCGGATGATTGGAAAAAGGCAAATGTAGTGCCCATCTTTAAAAAAGGAAAGGAGGACAATCCAGGGAACTACAGACCAGTCAGCCTTACCTCAGTTACTGGAAAAATCGTGCAGGGGATCCTCAAGGAATCCATTTTGAAACATTTGGAAGAGGGGAAAGTGATCAGGAATAGTTAACATGGATTCACCAAGGGCAAGTCATGCCTGACCAATCTCATTAGCTTCTATGATGAGGTAACTGACTCTGTGGATATGGGAAAGTTGATGGATGTGATGTACCTTAACATTAGCAAAGCTTTTGATACCGTCTCCCACAATATTCTTGCCAGCAAGTTAAGTAAGTATGGATTGGATAAATGGACTGTAAGATGGATAGAAAGCTGGCTAGACTGTCAGGCCCAATGGGTAGTGATTAACTGCTCCGTGTCAGGTTGGCGGTCAGTTTCTAGCGGAGTGCCCCAAGAATCAGTCCTAGGGCCAGTTTTGTTCAGCATCTTTAGTAATGACCTTGATGAGAGGATGGATTGCACCCTCAGTAAGTTTGTAGATGACACTAAGCTGGGGGAGAGGTAGATATGTTGGAGGGCAGGGATAGGGTCCAGAGTGACCTGGACAGATTAGAGGATTGGGCCAAAAAATCTGAAGGGGTTCAACAAGGACAAGTGTAGAGTCTTGCACTTGGGACAGAAGAATCCTAAGCATTGTTACAGGCTGGAGACTGAATGGCTATTAGCAGTTTGGCAGAAAAGGACCAGGCGATTACAGTGGATGAGAAGCTAGATATGAGTCAACAGTGTGCCCTTGTGGCCAAGAAGGTGAATGGAGTATTAGGTTGCATTAGGAGGAGCATCGCCAGCAGATCTAGAGAAGTGATTATTCCCCTTTATTCAGCTCTGGTGAGGCCACATCTGGAGTACTGTGTCCAGTTCTGGGCCCCCCACTATAGAAAGGATGTGGACGCATTGGAGAGGGTCCAGCGGAGGACAACCAAAATGATTAGGCTGCTGGAGCACATAACCTTTGAGGAGAGGCTGAGGGATTTGGGTTTATTTAGTCTGCAGAAGAGAAGAGTGAGGGGGGATTTGATAGCAGCCTTCAGCTTCTTGAGGAGGTTTCCAAAGAGGATGGAGAGATGTTGTTTCAGTAGTGACCGATGGCAGAACAAGGAGGAATGGTCTCAAGTTACAGTGGGGGAGGTCTATGTTGGATATTAGGAAAAACTATTTTACTAGGAGGGTGGTGAAGCACTGGAATGGGTTACTTAGGGAGGTGGTGGAATTTCCATCCCTAGAGGTTTTTAGGTCTCAGTTTGACAAAGCCCTGGCTGGGTTGATTTAATTTGGATTGGTCCTGCTTTAGGCAGGCATTGGACTTTGTGACCTTCTGAGGTATCTTCCAGCCTTATGATTTTAACTTTCCTAGATCTTTATTGAAACATCCCACAGAATGTTACTCCTTTCCTTCACTTCTTTTCTAGGGAGCTGCACTCCTGTTTTAAAGTTGGATTATATAACTTCAATAGCTATTCCACAAATCTAGTACAAACATTTAATAACATTGAACAGCACAGTGAACAGCATTGTGTATTCCTGGATGAGAGAAATCAGATTTTTTTTGTACTCCCAGAGGAAAGGAGAGAGCGATGGAGTATAGCTACTGCTTGGTTCTCCTTGTTACATACTGCTACTTACTGTTTTCAGAATGAACTGTAAATCAGCGTTGGACAGCAACCTGAAGGAGGATCATCTGTACTTAGTATTGGAAAGGAGGGAAGGAAACTTTAGTCACAGAAAGGAAGTTTGCAACAATTTGCTTAGATAGAAACAGAGGCCCAGACTCTTGTACTACAAAGGGATGCATGTCAAGAAATATTCCATAAAGGACATCTCTGGTACACCCTTTGTAGCCCTGACATAAAACATCATCCTGAGAGTGAGCTGAGGGGCTAAGAGAATAAGAATGTAAAATCTCGCTTAATTGGTTAACTGCTTAAAAGTGGAGTTTAACCTGTTAACTGATTAAAGAGGGCAGGGAAGAAGGCACTCCAGCCCGGCTGGGTTGGCACGCACCCTCCTTCTCCCTATCCCTCTAGCTCACAAGGGGCTGCTCTAACCCTGCTGGAGCAGTCTCTGCTTGCAATGCGCTGGGGCTCGCCACAGACAGGGATAGAGGAGGAAGGTACTCTGGGCGGCTGGAGCAGCCCCTGTGAGTGATAGGCCCCATAAAACTGGAGCAGCACTGTGCCCGCAGCAGGAAGGGAGCTATTCCAGCCCCCACCAGTTGACCGGGACCAGTAAGCATCCACCTTAATGGGGGATGGTTACCGGTTAATCAGTTAACCTTTCACATCCCTACAAGAGAACACACAATCTACTGTGAATTGTGCCTTATTTTGGTGTTTTATGGGTGGAGCTTACTTTGTAAGCAGTTTGAATGAGTACTACCACTTTTTCCCACCTACTTTGAGCCCTGTTCTCAGTGTAAGGTGGGTACTGATATTTTAGGTAAATAGTTTGAAATACTTTCTATAATGCTGCCTAAAAAGACAAGAAATGCTTGTTCTGTAATATGGTTAAGCCAGCACATTTAAGCTATTACTTTTGTTTGAATGGGACCTCCTCACCAAAAGTGATCTCATTTTGCGTTGCTTGTTAGCAGTGGATCACTTTTTCCCCCCACATGCTGTTTTTGGCTACAAGATTCATGTTTAGTTTGCTTACAGGGGGCACAGATAATCGTATTTCCTGAAGATGGGATCCATGGCTTCAACTTCACCAGAGAGACAATTTACCCTTATTTGGAGTTTGTTCCTTGTCCCCAGTCTGTGAAATGGAATCCATGCAGAGAGCCACAGCTGTTCAGCGATACAGAGGTATAGATTTTAAAATTGCATACTGTGGAAGTGTAGTGAACAACAGAGGATTTGTACTCCAGATGAGAAACAAGCAGCAGGAGCCAAGGAGCGCTTAAAATATAATTAGCCCTAATTAAAAGTAACCAAGAAAATATTTCATAAGGGCCAGATTGTGTACTCAGTCACTCCCCATTTACACTGGAATAGCTCTGTTACCTTCAAGAATTATTCTGAATTCATACCAGCATATGAGATCAGTGTGTAGTCTTATGTAAGCAAAACTAATTCCAAGTAGACAGTTGGTGAAAATTGTTCCTGGGCCTTCGGGGGTTTCCAGGCAGCCAACTTTGAAACATTAGTATCAATGTTTAAAGGGACACATTATTATTAATGGGCTGTATTTTATTCTTATGAACAAAATAGTCATATGTAAGAGACGCATGGAGAGTTTTCGTCTAGAAGGTCTCATTATTTATGGTTTTATGAAGGCAGTTAGATTAAATATTCCAATTCCGTGGTAGCATCATGTGTTCCGTTAGTTTTCTAGTTTTAAAAAAATGGGTATCAGAATCACCAGAAACAGCTCCAAAATATTCATGTTTTTGTACAACAGAGGGTTGGATTGAAATGGTTGGTTTAGGGATGTTAAATATTGGTTAATTGAATAGTCGATTAATCTCATGAATTCTTATTGGTTACTTGACTGTTCTATAGTCCCCAGGGGTAGGACTGGCAGCCAGTGCGCTCCGGCCTCACCCGCACGGAGCCCCCTGCCACTCCGCGCTGTTGCTGCTATATCAGAGGCAGCAGTGTGGGGTGCCAGGCGAGAGCTGGTCCTCGAGGGTAGCCAGTTTAAAAACCAGCTCTCCTTGCGGACTGTCTGCCTGTTGTACCGTGCTGCTGCCTCTGATACAGAGGCAGCAGCGTGTAGTGGCAGCAGCCCTTGACCAGGGTGGGTGGGGTTTGAGCTCCTAGACCCAGTGTGAGCCAGAACCGAGCCAGGCTGCCTGCCTGCCTGGCTCCTAATACACTTTAAATGCAGAGCCACAACGGACTGAGCTGGGCTGCTGGTCAGCCTGCTAAAAATTTACTGGCTGAGGGGGGATGCATGTAGTCTATAGCATTAACCTGTAAGCTTTTGCTTATTGGTTAATCAGCTACACTATTACATCCCTAGGATTGTTGCATAATCACAGAGTTGAAATATGCTGACTGTATTCATACAACTAACTCTAATGGGCCATAATCCTTGGTTTAACACTACTGAAATTTACAGACTAAGATCAAAGATAAAACTGACTGGTGATTTTAGTGGGACTACTTTGTGTTGGTAAAGGAGCAGGATTTGCCCAGAGTTTACATTGGTAAGTGGATTTTCTGATTCACACAAAAAAGTTGAATTGTTTTAAAACTGAATCCATTAATGAGAAGATTTAAAATGGTAACATAAAAATAGTATCTTTTCAATCAACTGCTCCACTCCTTGTATAAATACAGAGTTGTATCTGCCAGCTTGAGTAACACAAATATATTTTAGCTGCCTTTGAGTCTCATTAGCCCTGCAGGAGACAGCGCAATAGAGAGAGAGCATTAGCGAGCATGGATGCAACAACAGAATTGCTAAATATGCTCCATTTGCACCACCAAATTCTACTTTGTTACATTTGCGCATCCACAAATAAGTAATAGGGTTGCACGGGTGTTAACGAGGCATAGTTTGAACACATGATGAATCACAGGTGTAACTAAGGGAAGAATTTGTCCCATAGAATCCTTGTTACATGCAAGACAGAGGCCAGGTGTATATTAGAGCTGAAAGCTTGGCTAAAAGTATGCATGTTAACAACATAGCTGGAGTCGATGTATCTTATGCTGAGCTTGGTGCTGTCTCCACAATGGGAGGTCAACAGGAGCAAATGCTCCCGTTGACTTCCCTTACTCCTTGCAAATCAGGGGTACCAGCATTGAATGGGGATGCCCTTAGTGTTCTATTTAGTAGGTCCTTACTAGGGTTGTAATAGTCGATTAACTGATAAGAAAAGCTTATAAGTTAAAGCTATAGACTACACGTATTAGCTCCCTTCCCCCTTCCCCCCACCAGTAAATTCTTTAGCAGGCTGGCCAGCAGCCCAGCTCAGTCTCGGTTTGTGCCAGGTCTGGGACCTACCCCATTGTGGCTCTGCATTTAAAGTGTATTAGGAGCCAGGTGGACAGGCAGCTTGGCTCATTTCCAGCTTGCACCGAGTCTGGAAACTGAGACAGACCTCCGGACAGGGGCTGCTGCCACTCTACGCTGCAGCCTCTGTATCAGAGGCAGCAGCGCGGGGCGACAGGCAACCGATCTACAAAGGGAGCTGGTTTTTAAACTGGCTCCCCTAATGGACCAGCTCTCACCTGACACCCCATGCTGCTGCCTCTGATACAGAGGCAGCAGCACGGAGTGGCAGGGGGCTCCTCAGGAGGGGAGGCTGGAGCAAACTGGATGTCACCTCTGCCACCGGGGACTATAGAATAGTTGAGTAACTGATAAGAATTCATGAGGCTAATCGACTATTCAATTAACTGATATTTAACATCCCTAGTCCTTACTAGAAGATTGATCTCTGGCGTGGTAAGTATAGACATGGCCAGAAAGAACCTAGCTTAACTTTCAGATCCCATGTTGAGTTTGCAGGGCTGGTAGCTAGAAAAGCAGTTTACTTGCTTGAGATGAAGCCATTGAAATACATATCTGGGAATAAAATTTTTATTTAAATATTAAATATTTAAAGATAAGGCCTATTAAGCATTTGTTTTCAGGGAGAGGAACAAAGCAAACCAAAAACCTAGCTCATTCTGTTTCTAGTCGTCATGTTACTCATGTCATCCAACACAACTTTAGTGCAATATGTAAACTCTTTACTCCAGGGCTACTCAACTTTGGAAGCTCTGGGGACCAAAATGATACTCATAGCACATGCTGAGGGCCGCAACTTAAGTGTGGTTGCATATACATACAAATATATATTCAAATAGCTTCTTTTACACTGACAGGAATGACTGCAAAGATTAAGGCAAGACTGCACAAAATGCAGGCCCCATTTAAGTCAGTTCTGCTGACACTAATAAAATGCAATATGTAACTGATATGCAAGTGCCATCAACTGCCACCCATATGACAGCCCTTTTAATGAGTAATGACAGTCTAGGAATTTAACTACTAAAACTCATATCAACAGAGGATCATTATATTGACTGCTTCTTTGTTTTGGTTCCCACCCATGGGCTGCGTGTTGAGTCCCACGTAAACCCAAACTGCACCACGGGCCACAGACAAATGGCCACATGTTGAGTAGCCCTGGTTTACTCTATTTTACTGATATTTAGTGTTCAGAAAAAAAAATTTATACACATTATCCAAATAAAATTAAGCTGTAAGGATTCACCAGTTTACCTCAAAATGTCCAATAAAAGACTTACAGTTGAGTAGGAAACTTTTTCCGAGATGCATGACAACTAAATGTTTCTTTGGAACAAACTAGATGAAATTAAGGGCATTTATTTAAAGTTTTTAAAGGCCCAAAATGAAAATCTCAGTGATAGTTTGTCTATATTACTTTGTCAGTTTCCCATAATTAAAAACTAAGAACTGTCAGTTCATTTCACTGCTCCCCTAAGTTCTCCCATTGTTTACAGTATTTAGGAGCCACAACAGCATCCAATTGCACTAGCAAGCAATTGCAGGTGCAGATCCTCCTTGTTACGTTTCTGGTAGTTGATTGCTCTTGCAAATCAGTTACACTGTCATGAAATGCCTTCATCCAGCCCTCATCATTTGCACTCACAAAGTTGGAGGCCATTTCTTAAAAATCAGACCTTTAGGTGTAATAATGATTTTTTCTTTTCAATGACTAAATGGTGTGAATAAAACTTGATTTCTAAGCAGTTTTGGAAATCATGAGAAATTCAAGTCAGAAATAATGTGTCTTTTCTATAGAAAGGACCTGCTCCAATCAACAGTTTAAAGAACACATTACATTTTTCTACAAATGCTGACATCTTAATATTTTTGCAAATGCAGAGTGAATAACCTCAAGAGGTTTGAAATACACGATGAAAGTAATAAGCATGCTTACTTATTCCTTAACTGTTTCTTCAGGTTCTTCAGCGACTGAGCTGCATGGCACTGAGCAACAAAATGTTCCTAGTGGCAAACTTAGGTTCTAAGCAGCCCTGTGGGTATAATGATCTTCTTTGCCCTCCTGATGGGAGATACCAGTTTAATACTGATGTGGTATTCGATGCCAATGGTACTCTGGTAGCCAGATATCACAAGCAAAACTTATATTTTGAATATGCTTTCAATACACCTCCAAAGGTTGATCATGTGCTTTTTGATACACCTTTTGCTGGTAAGTTTGGCGTGTTCACTTGCTTTGATATACTCTTCTATGAGCCTACGGTAAGCCTCATCAAGGAATACAATGTGAAGCAGATTGTGTATCCAACTGCATGGATGAACCAGCTGCCACTTCTGTCTGCTGTAGAATTTCAACAAGCTTTTGCAACTGCTTTTAATATCAATGTTTTGGCAGCCAATATCCACCATCCTACCCTGGGTATGACCGGTAGTGGCATATACACTCCATTAAAATCTTTCATCTACCATGACATGGAAAGTCATGATGGCAAACTTTTAGTAGCGGAGATCTCTGTGATGCCACCAGAGCGTGAAGCCAATGCAAGACCTGGAAAGAGCATTGAATACCCTCACAATAGTTTTATAAGCCTTCACATAGATGATCAGGTTTGCAACAAGAAGGAACACGAGTCCCATTGCAGGGCAGCAGAAAAAGAAGCCCCTCCAATATTTTACAGGGAGATGATGTATGACAATTTCACTTTGGTTCCTGTAAGGGGAGTTAAAGGAGAGCTTCATGTTTGTGCCAACACCCTCTGTTGTTATTTAAATTACCAGAGACCTACTATCTCGGATGAGTTGTATGCTTTGGGCGTCTTTGATGGGCTTCACACAGTCCATGGCACGTACTATGTTCAGGTTTGTGCCTTAGTGAAATGTGGTGGCCTCAGCTATAACACCTGTGGGCAGGAGGTCACAGATGCCACTGCTTTGATAGATTTTCAGCTTGGGGGAAATTTCAGTACTTCCTATATCTTTCCTCTGTTGCTAATGTCTGGTGTTAACCTAGACTTCACTGATCACGTGGGCTGGAAAAACAACTACTATTTCATGAGTAAAAGTGGACCATCCGCTGGCTTAGTAACAGCTGCTTTGTATGGACGATGGTATGAGAGAGACTAGTACAGATTTGACCCAACCAGAAATTTAGGGGCCAAAATTTTCACGTGTGGCACTTAAAATAAAAAGCCTTATTTTTGGAAGTGTGAACATTCACATCTTTTACAACTTCAATTAGGTATGCTTAGAAGATGGACTATTATTAGACTTCCAACTCTGGAAAATATTTTGTCCAAAATGCTTGATCCAAAGAATAGTCCACAATCTGGTCTGTGCCCTGCTAATATTTCAACAGCAACCCCTTATCCCTCAGGAAGAGAGACTATCAGTATAAAATATGAGGGGATATTATGAAAATACTATTACTCAGTTGGACACACCATGCTCTGTTTTTAGCTTAAAAGGTGATAGAGGCAAATGTAAATGATTCTTTAGGTATGCTTTTTGTGTATCTTAAAATTTGATTACAGTAAGTCCTTGCTTAACATTGTAATTATGTTTCTGAAAAATGCTACTTTAAACAAACAATTTAATACTGTACACAACAATGATGATTGTGAAGCTTGGTTGATGTCATGAGGTCAAAGGGTGGAATATTTCCCAGGGAATGTCTTGCTATTAAATGAAGAAGTAGCAGTTGGCTGAAATGTTGTTAATGTAGCTTCACGCTCTACAAGGCACTGTGGACTGAGGTAGGAAGGAGGAAACACAATAGATGCCCAGCAGTGACTGCAAACACTTCCCTGCAGAACTGAACATAATGATAAACCCATACTATCCAGCTGGAACACACCACTCTCTCCTCCGGATGGTGCATGCACAGTGCCAAGGTGTGTGTGTATTTGAGAGGCAGGCAGACATGCATTGTCCTTTTAAATCCACTCAGCCCATTTCAAGTATGTTGCCCTTTTAAGTACAGTAGAACAGCAGGTTCACACTAGGTATGTTAAATTGGGAGTAACTGACTAATGGAATAGTCAATGCATTTTGCATCGACTATTGGATTAGTTGATAGGGCACCTCTGCCTTTTAAGTATAGCAACAGCCTTAGGGCTGTTACACTTGAAAGGTAAAAGTGCTGCATGGAACCTGGGGTCAGCTGGGGACTCCCCTGCTGACCCTGGACTCCATGGGGTGCTGTCGCTTTGGAACACCGTGGGGAGCCCAGCGTCAGTCTACATGCGGTGTTTCAAAGCAGCAGCATCACACAGAACCCAGAGTCAGCGGGGGATGACCCTATTGACCCTGGGTTCCATGCAGCAACACCGTATGGAGCCCAGGCTCTCACCCCAAGCTCCACACGGCACTGACACTTTGAAGTACCCCCATCTCTTCCTCCCCCTCCCCACTGCCTCTTTCTGATGCAAGGGCAGGGGGAAGCAACTAGTCAACTAGCCTGTTGACTGTCCGATAAACATTTGCTTGTCGGGTAGTCAATTATTCCTTCACATTCCTCGTTCACACTCAGGAATCTGTAGCTGTTATATCCTGCTTTAAGGAGATGGGATATGTAGTGGGAGGCTTGATCCATGTGGATGAGGCCAGCCTGAGTTCAGCCCCCCATCTACCCATCTCCCTACTCCGCACAGCGAGCAGCAGGCTCCAACACAGCAGCATGGTAGTGGGTGCAGCTGAACTGCAGGTGCTAAGCTGCATAACTTACTAGGAATTTAGGGGAGCTGTTGGGGGCAGGGACTGCTGCCCTACTCTGGCTTGAAGCCCCTATAAGGGTCAGGCTTCTTTTCCAGAAGACCTGCAAGTAGTAGACATTGTACACTTTAAACGAGCACATGCTGTAATAGATAAGTAATGAAACATTAACCGTGATAACATTAAATGAGATACTACATAGAGTTAGAAAATAGCTTCCCACCAGTGTTCCCTCTAAGGTGCACAGTAGCACAGCTTTGCAGGTGATCAATCAGCCCTGCCCAATCAGAGGCTCAAGGGTCTGTGCACAGAGCAAACTGACTGGATGGGACTGATTAATTACCTGTGAAGCTGTGCTACCACACAGCTTAGAGGGAACACTGCTTCCCACTTAGATTTTTTTTTGTCATTAATATTGATCACACATGTGCAACCAAATGGTTATCAGCATTGACTGAGCAGGAGTGCAGAACTCACTTAGGCAGGCTATTGTTATCCATACATATGACTTGACCAACCAGGTCATTTGCCTCCACTCTAACATGGTTTCCAAGCCATCCTTAGTACTTTATATTGTTGGTGATTTGTCAGACCATATTGATTTCCATTTTATTGTGTAGGTGACATTGTTGCAGGCAGTTAAGTTTTTGGATATATAAACGAAGAGTCTTCAGCAATTATAGATAGAAGGCAATGAAGCACAGAAGCACTGTAAATGTGGCACTTTGACACCCTCCCACTTAAAGGCGACCAAAAGTTGAGACAACTGACTTTAAGCATGCTGAAAGGTCTTTATCAATTCTGGCATCTTCGGTAATTGTTCTATCAAGGTAACAGAAGGACTTGATGTTGTTTAATTGGCAGCTGTTCAGTTATATTTTTTGTGGCAATGGAAGTAATGTGTTTTTACCCGGACATGGTTGATATAAGCTTTTTGTTTTATCTACATTAATACAAAGGCCAAAAAGGAATAAAGCAAGGGCAAATATTGCAGGTCATTCTGAGAAAGGACAACGGTTAAGTCATTGGAATAGAGAAGATCCTTTATTTCACTTTGCTGGGATTTGCTCTTAGCCTTGATTTGGCAGATTTAGAAGTCTGCCAGTGAATCATGTTGTTAATCATATCTGTACTGGTAGGACATGTGACTTCTTGTATTTCAACCAAGAACAAAGTCAATAACGTAGGGGCAAGCTCACAGCACCCATGGGCTATGGAAAGGGATCAGCTGAGTCAGCATATGCATCTTTATATTGTCATGGAAAGCATGTTTGGATAGCCAAATTTTGCAAGAAGGCATCAGAGTTAAATGGAGTTGAGCGCCTTCCTAAGGTCAACAAAGGCAACATTCAAGGGCAGTTGTTGTTCAGCAACTTTGTCCTGTAACTGGTTTACGGTAAACATCACGTTGGCAGTGCTACATGGTGAATGAAAGTAACTCTGGGATTCACAGAGTATATCATCTACAGAGTACATCATCTATATCTTAAACTTTTTAAGACCGAGGAATTTTTTTTAATGAGGATCACCAAGGATTTTTCTGTTGAGCAAAAAAAAAAAAAAAGGTTGAGGGGAAGTGATTGAGCAAAAAAAGGCTTGCCCCTTTAAGGGGGGCCATTCATTTTGAACTCTGTTGTTCTTTGAGGCACAATTGCTGCAATCACATCTGTCTCATTTACATTTGTAAACTAACTTTTGGCATAGTTGAAACACTGGGTTAAGATCTTTTCTCTACAGATTTTCAGGTCAGCTGGGATTTCATCACTTCCAGCTGCCCTTCCATTTGTCAGTGCATTTATTCTCCTTTTCTAAAGTTGGTGTATTTTTGTGTTCAAATCAACGGCTTGATTGAGCCTACTATTTGATTATTTGCTCTCTACTCACAACTGCAATATATTCTTATCTTTCTACTATCATACTGTGCTCGGTCAAGAAGGTACATTGTTAAAAGCAAAAGCAGTTAACTACAGCGTCCAGTACACACGCACCACTGTGTCCTGACTGATTCAGAGACTCCAGGAACAGAAAGTAAAAGACAAAGCAGCTTGATGGGGAGAAAAATATTACGAAAGAAAGAAAGAGAAAGAAAGATACTTTTGAAACAATAAAACTGTACATATGAGACTTTCATTAAGAATCTGGTGACATTAGTTAAACATTAGTTTCATATCACCAAGAACTTCCTTACTGGAATTATACCCTTATTTTGTAGAAAGCTGGCAGTACCTAATTCCAACTGGAATTGCTATTGTGTTCAAACCTCGTTTTCTCAGATGCGCTGTGTCAAATAGTTGCAATTGATCATTACACTATGAACATTTATAGGAGAATATTAGTTGTTTAGAAATTAAGAAAAAAGTCTAATCAAGAAACCAATGTGAAAAATTAGGCTACGTTATGAGTTTTTTTAATTATATCCTATTATGCAAGTAGTATTGTGCTCAGAAGAGTTAAGTTAAATCTGCACTTGATATTAATAACTATTACACACACTGTCTCAATCTGTTCCTGTTTAAAGATGTTTTTCTGAGACTAATATTTAGGCAAGTTATACATAGTTTTCTAAAATCATTTAATGGGAGCTGTGAAAAGCACATAATGGATTGTGGGAGAAAGATTTTTTTTCCCATAAAAATTGCATGCGCCAGATGGCAGAATCCTAGTGATTACTCTGTTAAATGATTATTTCTAGAGCAATATGTATGATTAACTGCAATAATACAGTGACAAACTATTATAATGTAGTAAATGAAGTGAAGCAATGAGGAAAGAAAATACTAAAAGATCAGATTAATTGAGTTTGACAAGGAGATAAACTTGATTCACAGAGAGCATAGTATTTCATGACTTCATTGGGTTTTATTGACTTCATTTCTGTTAGCTGAAAGATTGACCTGTAGATTTGGTGGGATGGATGCTGTGCAGTAGCATGACAGCTGCTCACTTTCTCTTATTACATAACTGCATACTGACTAGCATAGGAGATTGATAGAGCACACAGGTCTAACAAATGTGATCTGGTTTGATCTCACCAAGGGAGTACTAAGATGCTCACTCAAGGAGAGTTGAATACCTTGTGTCACTTCAGTCTCATGTAATTAGCAAGCATAGGAAAAGTGATTTAGGTCTCAAACTCCCAGTCTGTAGGTTCTCTCCTGCTAGAGCGATTGCGCAATCTGGCCCAGGACTCCTGGCAGGCCTGTGAGGGCCCTGTCAGTTATCGTTCCTCTAAGCTCCTTCCCTTCTCACCACCTCCCTGCCTGCTTCCCTGTCATGGCACCTTGTCCCCTAAGGACACAGCTTTGGGGATCACTGGGGGGACATCCTGGAGCAGCATGGCATGGCAGCAGCGGTCATGCTCTCCCACACGCCCTGGACCAGCTGGGGATGGCCCACAGGCTGGGAGCTTGAGATGCCAATCTAGGTTTTGATTCAATATATGATAGCTCTAGAATGAGGATCCTACACTTTGAAAGATTCTGTGTTAGGGTTTCAGAAAGGGTGATGATCTCAAGTAAATTGTGAGTTTGCATTGCAGTTTTTGCATATTGTGGTAATTATGAGGAACCCTTACTCCCCTTATTGGTTGCAGTTACTTTCAGGCAACACTTACAAAGATCCAGTAGAACATAGCTGGCAGCTCAACAACAGACTTCTTTTCCTTGTGTTTGCCATGGAAGTGTCTGTCTCAGACAAAATAGGTTATTTAAAAAAGCTCTTACATCAAGGATTTGTTCACATACTCAGAAATAAGAAACAAGAAAAGCCACATTTGCTTGTGCTTCCTCAACCATACTCGCATGCCATGTATGCCCAGCTATTTGTGTAGAATACACCAACACACTTAAGTTTTTTTATGGTCTAAGGATATAATCCAATAAAACAAAAATGTAATGTGCAAATCCCAGCCTTCATTGCTGAAAAACCAACCAAGCCTTGAAACTGCTGCAGCTGACAGGAAGGGACCCCCTTTCCTGCTGGCTCCAGCGTGAAGCAGCCACTTCTGGGGCAGCTCTGTGCTGGAGCCAACAGGGAGGGGCCCCTTTCCCCCGACCGGGGCAGCTCTGTACTGGGACAAGCAGGGAAGTGGCCAGCACAGCAGTTGCTGTGCATCACAGAGCCTTGTCCCCCTCTCCACTAGAGTCAGACCAAATGCAGGGGTCAGCACAATGCCCCAGGACATGCAGGCACGAGGCAGCCTGCCTTAGCACCCCTACCCAGGAGCTGCTGAGGTAAGCCCAAGCCCCAACTTCCCTGCCCCACCCTGCACCCCAGCTCAGAGCCCATACCCTCTCCAGCACCCCAACTCCTAGCACTGAGTCTCTCCCCAAACCTGGAGCCCCCTCTTGCATCCCAAACCCCTCATCCGCAGGCCCAGCCTAGAGCCCAAATGCCGTCCTTCATTCCAACCTTCTGCCTCAGCCCCCTCCAGTTGTCCACCCCCAGTCTGGAACCTTCCCCATGCTGTACCCCAAAACCTTCATCCTGAGTCCTTGCACCCCAACCCTCTGTCCCAGCCCCGAACCCTTTATCGCTGGTCCCACCCAGAGCACTCTCACTCCTGCACCCCAACCCTCTACTCCAGGCCTGGGCCTCCTCCCACCCTCAGAATCACTTGGCTCCACTGCTACCACATTAAGTTTGTTAAATGCACCAATATGAAGGTGATATCAACTTCACATTGGTACACAGCAAAATTCATTCCACTGAAGGGTGAGAAAAAGAGTGAACACCAGATGTGACAGATGTTAGTCATGAATCTTAATGCAGATGGAAGGCACTCACACTATAATCATGAGAAGTTTGGAGTTTATATAATGAAGGACCAAATCTTTAACCTTTTTAGTGTAACGGGAAATAAACTGATATGCTGCATAGTGAATTGTACTAAAAGAAAAGTCTTGCTTTTATTTTCCTCAAATACATGAGGTTATATTTACATCAATTTGGAAATATTTGCCAACTTTTCCAAGCTTCTCTGAGAATGTAAGTCATGACTTACAAAAAAAAAAAAAAAAAAAAAAAAGATTTTAAGTTTAGGAAGAAGAAGTTACTCACCTTGGTGCAGTAACGATGGTTCTTCAAGACGTGTGTCCCCATGGGTGCTCCAGTATAGGTGTCGAGCTTGTCCTGGCGCTGCAGATTGGAGACTTTCAATAGCTGTAGTCAGCGGGAGTAACCACATGCATGGTTAGCGTCTCGCACCATTTGCACCCTTTGCCTGTTGTACACATTCCAGCTCCCGCCAGTTACTCTCACCCTCTCAGTCATCTAAAAACGAGAAATTTGGAACCAAGATTCTGGAGCGGGGAGGGCGGCAGGTAGTGGAGCACCTATGGGGACACACATCTCGAAGAACCATCGTTACTGCACCAAGATGAGTAACAACTTCAAGTAATGTCCCTACAGTTGCGAGTAGAGAGCAAATGTGTCTCCGTTGAGGGCATTGCTTTGAGTGAGGTTGGTCAGATACGCAGTGTTGCTGTCTGCGATATGGATAGTCATATCACCTCTAGTACAGGGTATAACGCTTGCACATCTATGGAGACGTATACATCCCTAGCGTCCAGAGGGTAGTTTGTGAATCTTTGCCCAAGTGGAGGACCTCATCTGTCTTGTCTGCGAAAAGCTTTTGTTTCTCAAATGGGAGGTCCTCTATTTTGCTTTGAAGCTCCTTTGGGAATCCCGCTGATACCAACCATGATGAGCGCCTTACAGCAATTGCTGTGGCCATGGAACTTTGTCTGCAACATCGAGGGCAATCTGGAGCCCAGTCCTTGCAGAGGCATAGCCTTCTTGGATGATAGCCTTTAGGAGTGGTCTCTCTGAATCAGGGAGATGTTGCATCAGCTCAGTCAATTTTGTATAGTTGTTGAAGTTGTGATCCAACAGAAGGGTGGCATAGTTTGCAATACGAAGCAATAGTATGGCCAAGGAATACACCTTCCTGCCGAATATGTCTAACCTCTTGCTATCTGTGTTGGAGAGGGCATTTCTGTACTGTGGAGATTTGGACCTATGTTGTGCTGCATCCACCATGAGGGAATTTGGTTGTGGGTGGTTAAATACAAATTCCAGCCTTTTTGATGGCACAAAATACTTATCAGCCTGTTTTCTTGTCGGTGAGGCTGAAACCATGGTCTGCCAGATCTCTTCCACGGCTTCCATAATTGCCTCATCAATTAGAAGCACTATTTTGGCCCGATGCTGAGACTGCAGGCTTTTAAGTAGGCGGTATTGTTTGCACTGGACCTCCTGGCTCTCCGCGACCCCTTTGAACAATTCCTGGAATTGCGTAAGATCATTGGGCGGCGACATATCCCCTGGAATCACTGCCTCATCAGGAGAGGAGGAGGACTCGTCAGTGGGCGAAGCATCAGGCTACTGGTCTTCAGCTTCCGAAAACTGACCCTCCTCCGGCTCCGAGTGGTGTGCCTGGGGCATCGGGCTCTGCAGTCGTGGAGTTGGAGGGTATTGCTTTCGCAACACGATGGGAGCAGACTGGTACCTAGGTGACTAGTAACAGCACGGAGACAATCTGTGTGAGTAAGACTGGTAATGATGGTGTGATGAATAGTAAGGTCTGTGGTTGTGTAATGACCGTCTGGAGGAGATTGCAGTCCGGTGTTGTTTATAACATACCGACCGCGAAGTCAGCGTCAGTGAGTGACGGAGGTTTGCGGAGATCCTAGAGCAGTGGTCTCCAACTTTTTTACACCCAAGATCACTTTTTAAATGACAGAACAAGCCAAGATCTACTGCCCCACCCCTTCCTTGAAGCCCCGCCCTCTCTATTCTCCTCCTCTCCATCACTTGATATCCCCAACCCTTATACTGCTGCTTTTTTTCCCAATTCTTCTGTAGGAAGAAGTTTTTCCAACATTTGGCCTGTCTAGACTGGACCAAATGTCAGAAAAAGACCCCTTCTTTTGGAAGCCACCTTATTCCTCGTGGAAAGAAGAATATAGGGTTGACCAAAAGATCATGTTTGCTCTTCCACTAAAAAGTGGAAGAACAAACGCATCCCTGGATGCAGAAGAGTTTCTCTGGGATATCTCCAGAACCCTGAAAAACTCCTGCAGTCTAGCAGTTCCCTCACTGGGTTGAGACAGGATGTGTAGGCTCCGGGGGATTTGGGTGTGGGAAGGAGCGAGAGGTGCAAGCTCTGGGAGGAAATCTGGATGCAGGAGGAGGTGGATAAGGGAACGCTGGCTCGGGGAGGGGGCTCCAGGCCAGGCAGTGTTGGGGGTTCCAGTGTATAATAGGCTCAGATGTAGGATCTGGGGGAAAGGGGAGTGCAGGAGTGTCACGATGCTGTGGCCAGCTGGGGGCTTGGCCCCAATTGGGGGCTGGCCAGGCTTCATTTTCAAATAAAATACTATGTCAAACACAACAAGTTTCTGCACTGTCTATTTCTGAGAAGGGCGGGAAACCTGTTTTGAGTCAGGGGTCACTGACCCATAGAAAAGTCAGTTGGGGCCACACAAGTGAGATGCAAAAAAACCCTCCTCCAACCCCCCGCCCCAGCTCCAGTAATGTGGCCCCAACTGTGTTGGTGGGAGCAGGGGACATAGTAATGGGGAAGGGTGCTAGTGGGTGCTTCAGCAGGGGACAGGGTGCCAGTGGGGACAGGTTTCTGAAGCTGGGGAGTGAGGAGAGGGAACAGGGGAGTGGGGAGAGGGAGCTGGGGCGAAGTGGGGGCAGAGTCTCCCCTGCACCTGCCTCCTCCCAGGATTCTCCCCTCCATTCCCCGAGGGAAGCTGGCACATGGCTCCTGCAGCGCAGCCAAACCCCTGCAGGCGCCTGCCCTGGAGCCAAACCCCGGGGCCGACCCCTGCACTTGACTCACCCCTCCTGCTACCACACTCCTCCTCTGGGGCCGACGCCCCCTCCCACAGCATGCCCAGCATGCCACAGAGCTGTAGGAGAGGAGCAGCCAGCGCACTTCCAGAACCCCCAGAAGTGGCGCAAAGCTGCAGGCAGGACTTCGTCCACCCAACGGGAAGCCAGCACTATGCTGGAGCGTAGGTAGTGGGGCTTCTCGGGGGTGGGAGACCCCCGAATGCCTCGCGATCGACTGGTCGAGGCCTCATGATCGACCAGTCAAGGCCTCATGATCGACCAGTCGATCACGATCAACCAGTTGGTGACCACGGCTCTAAAGGAAGGAGGTGGAGAGGGAGAGAACTGTCTCTCAGTGCCTAGTGTCTCTCCACAGTGCTGCAAGATATGGGGATGGAGACCTTTGCTGGGGAGAGTATGAATGTTTCCTCTGTTCCCCATGATGCAAGCTCAGCACTGGGGAACTCTGTGTCAGTGGTGAAGGAGACGGTGCCAGGGAAAGAGTAGGAGAGGGCGAGAGAGGACTCCAATGCATGCCAGTCTTTACAACGGCTTTCTTCAGTGCTGATGCAGCGCCAGTTCCTGCCGGTGCTGGATCTGCGACAGTCTGTGCTGGCGGTGCTGGTAGTGCCAGTGCCGGCCCGGGAGCCTTGCTCGCCGAACTTTCCAGTGCCGACCTTGGTGCCGTTGGTGCCCTGACAGTCAGCACCGGAGGTGGTGCTTTTTTAGGTTTGGCGCTAGTAGCCGCTCTTGTGGCTGTAGAGGCGGTGCCAGATGTTCCCAGTTTGTCACCTGTGCTCACTCTGCTCACAGGAGCAGCAGGCAAAGAGTCTGTTGGGGATACCCTAATCTTTTTTGCTGGGGCTGTCCCCGGGGAAGACGCTCTGCGCTTCTGAGGCCCGGCAGAGTCCAGAGTGGCTGCGGACGAGGTATTCGAGGGTTGGAACGCCTTATAAAAGAGGATCATTTTGAGGCGTATTTCTCTATCTCTCCCGGCCCTGGTTGTTCGTTTGGAGCAACAGGTGCATTTCTGAGGCACATGAGCCTCGCCCAAACATCGGATGCATGATGCGTGGCTGTCCGAGACCGACATGGCTTCGCAGCAAACACCACATCTTTTAAAACCTGGTGATCCAGGTGTGATGGGGTGCAGTCACAGACGACCCCTCTGGGGTGCCTCCTGCGGTGCTGACACAGCCACTGCCACTCGCCTTCCCGCTCTCTGGGGCTCCTCACCATTGGGTCCTGCTGGGCCAGCTCCGCTGGTCTCCCTCAGCCGAGGCCCCGAGCTGAGGTCCCTGCCCCCACCGAGCAGCAGTACAGACACTGAACCACTTCAGGTCCAAGAAGAGTGCAGTTTAGGGTCCAGCCTGCTGAGAGAGCTCTCCGCAGATGGGATCTGACCCCAAAGAATTAGGTAAGCCACCTTTACCAATGAAAGGGGGAATGTGCACACTGGTTGACCCCCCCAGGTAACAATCGCTTACACTGGGTTTGATAGAAAATAAAAATGGTTTTATTAAGTTGAAGGAGTAGGATTTAAGTAAAGTAGGCAGAGCACAGTAGGTTACAAATCCAAAGAAACAAAACCGCTTGACTAATTCTACATTGAAACCTCAGTACAAACTTAATCAAACTCGCCCTAAAACCTTTTTTCCAGCTGCCACTCTAAACCAGGACTTTCTTCCACACCCTGGGGTCCCTGTCCCCTTCCTTCAGGTGCAGCCCTGCCAAAAGACCTAGACATAGACCTCTCCTACTCTTTTTGTTAAAGGATTGAGGCCACTCCCTACCAATCATTGCTCAGGCTGAAGGACAAAAGAGATAATTTAACAGTTGAGGATAACACCCTCCATGTCTCTCATTCATACATTTGAAACTCACAAATTATTCCCCACTCCCTGTGTCTAATTTTACACACACAAATGATACATACCACAGAGTACGATAAGGAGAACCAGTGCATCGTGACATGAAGATTGATGGGTTACACAAAATGATTCGCTCGAAACACTTTTGAGATATGTATATTCATGTCCATAAGTCCAGTTCATAAAGCATGGGGAGGGGAGGGAGGTCTGCACACCAGGCATCATGGAGAGACTGCTCCGTTTCCTTTCTTTTTCCACTAAGCGGCCTGAGGCCAACGAACATAGTCCAACAAGTTTTTTTTTTTGAAACTATAACTAAACTATGAATGTTAAGGAACAACAGTTCTAAGTTACCTAAAATTATATTAACTATATACATAAATCTTTCTCTAACTAGAATGAGGAGAAATGGTGAGCTCCGTCTGCAACCAAGGACAGCTGAAAGGAACTGGTGGGAGCCAGGCCACATGCAACAAGCAAAAGGAATGAGACACTAACCGCGCATGCGTTGTCTGGCTGACTAGAGCTATTGAAAGTCTCTGATCTGTGGCATGGGACAAGTCAGACACCTACAGCGGAGCACCCACAGGGACACTACTTGAAGAAGAATTAAACATTTCTGAATAGCTCAATCAGTTTTCATCACCTTTAAGAATGAGAAAAGCCACGTTTTATGGATCAAGCCACTAAAAATACTGAGCAATTACTTTTAAAAAAATCCAATTGAAATAAATATCACCAGTGAGGTGCTCAGGCAGCCCTGTCAAATTTCTTATGGTGATTGCACCTCTGACCCTCTCAGTGCCTCCTTGAGGGTACCCCACTCTGAGATTTCAGGCCTCTGGCCACCATATTTCACGGAGTGCAATCCACTTCCTTACAAACAGGGATTCAGGCTGCAGACTGTTGCAATTAAGAATATAAGAATGGCCGTACTGGGTCAGACCAAATGTCCATCTAGCCCAGCAGCCTGTCTGCCGACAGTGGCCAGCACCAGGTACCTCAGAGGGGGTGGACCGAAGACAATGATCAAGCAATTTGTCTTGTGCCATCCATCTCTAGCCTCTGACAAACAGAGGCCAGGGACATCAATTCTATCCCCTGGCTAATAGCCTTTTATGGACCTAACCTCCATGAAATTATCTAGCTTCTCTTTAAACTCTGTTATAGTCCTAGCCTTCACAGCCTCCTCTGGCAAGCAGTTCCAGATTGACAATGCGCTGTGTGAAGAACTTTCTTTTATTAGTTTTAAACCTGCTACCCATTAACTTCATTTGGTGTCCTCTAGTTCTTCTATTATGGGAACTAATAAATAATTTTACTTTATTCACCCTCTCCACACCACTCATGATTTTATATACCTCTATCATATCCCCCCTTTTCTAAGCTGAAAAGTCCCAGTCGCTTTAGCCTCTGTTCATATAGGGCCCGTTCCAAACCCCTAATCATTTTAGTTGCCCTTTTCTGAATTCTTTGCAAGGCAAAAATATCTTTTTTGAGGTAAGACCACATCTGTACACAGTATTCAAGATGTGGGCGTACCATAATTTTATACAGGGGCAGTAAGATATTCTGGGTCTTATTTTCTATCCCTTTCTTAATAATTCCTAACATCCTATTTGCCTTTTTGACCGCTGCTGCACACTGTGTTGTAGTTTTCAGAGAACTATCCACGATAATGCCAAGATCTCTTTCCTGATTTGTCGTAGCCAAATTATCCCCCATCATACTGTACGTATAGTTGGGGTTATTTTTCCCAATGTGCATTATTTTACACTTATCCACATTAAATTTCATTTGCCATTTTGTTGCCCAATCACTCAGTTTGGTGAGATCTTTTTGAAATTCTTCACAGTCTGCTTCTGTCTTGACTATTTTAATCAGTTTAGTATCATCCGCAAACTTTACCACCTCACTGCTTACCCCTTTCTCCAGATCATTTATGAATAAGTTGAACAGGACTGGTCCCAGGACCGACCCTTGGGGGACACCACTAGTTACTCCTCTCCAATCTGAAAATTTACCATTTATTCCTACCCTTTGTTTCCTGTCTTTTAACCAGTTCTCAATCCATGAAAGGACCTTCCCTCTTATCCCATGACAGTGTTATTTACACAAGAGCCTTTGGTGAGGGACCTTGTCAAAGGCTTTCTGAAAATTTAAGAATACTGTATCTACTGGATCCTCCTTGTCTGCATGTTTAACCCCTTAAAAGAACTCTAATAGATTATTAAGACATGATTGCCCTTTACAGAAACCATGTTGACTTTTGTCCAACAAATTATGTTCTACATGCCTGACAATTTTATTTCTTTACTATTGTTTCGACTAAATTGCCTGGTACTGAAGTTAGACTTACCCGTCTGTGATTCTTTGTGTCTAATTCAGCACCTGTGCTTCTGTTCTTTCAGGGGGCAATGACAACAGGATAACCAGTGACCCGGCAACTTTTGTAAAGCAAAAGTTATTCAAAACAATCACTAGGGAGAGAAAAACAGAATAAGCAGCTCATAAGCAGGTGTAGCTCATGAAGACAACTAGGACTGAAGTACTCCAAGCCCTTTCCACAGGGCTGTCTCTTGGTCAAAGTTGCATGTCAATTCTTGGCTTGAATGCCAGTTACCTGTCTCCTTAGGGCAGGAAGGTTACTTTATACTGTTTCAAAAGTCTTCCACGTTCTTAGGCTTCTTGAAGCAGGCCAAGCCAGAACATGTGATTTCCCCAGGGGATAAAACTGCCAGAGTAGTTACCTGCATTAGGGAGGTGCAAAATTACCTCTCAGTGGTTTTACTCTGTCAGAAGAATCATTTAACTCCCTCTAAGCCAGAAATTCAAACTTTAGCCAGGCCATAAAGATTCACTCAAAATCAGCACAAGATTTTGAAGAGATCCAAGCTACGTCTATACTACATGCTTCTTGCACAAGAAGCCTTTTGCGCAAGAGTATTTGCACAAAATCTTCTTGCACAAGAGCATGTCCACACCTCAAAGCACATCGCAAAGGCCACGTGCAAGAGTGTGTCCACACTGCATGGACGTTCTTGTGCAAGAAAGCTCTGAGGGCTGTTCTGTGAAGGGCAATCAGAGCACCTGTGCTTTTTCCCAGAAGGGTTTCTTGCACAAGAAAGCCCTCTGGAGCGTCCATACTTGCCTTCTTGTGCAATAGCTGTAGTGCTAAAAGCAGTTATGCCTCAGGAAAGGAGGTTTACCTATGGCGGAAAAAGCCCTCTGTTCTGCTGTTTAACTGCCCATTTAATTGCACAAGAGCTCATTTGAGGTGTGGATGCTTCGCAGGTTTTTGTGCAAAAAACTTGCGCAAAAACCTTGTAGCATAGAAGTAGCCCCAGTGTCTACAGCATCTATCAAATGCCCACAATAGTGACACTTGTTAAAACCATCATGAGGGTCTTGCTCATCACAGACTGATGTTCCAGGTCCCTAAAATAGCTGTTTTTTTGAACTGTTACTGGATCTGAAAGGTAACCTGCTTTCAAACTTCGCTCTGTCATGTTTGTTCTCCAGGCTTTGGCTGTCTAGCACCTGACCAATAAAGGATGTTCATTTAGTTGGTTTGAATCTTGACATAATTAGGAAATCTTGTAGAACTTATTCAGTTCATCCTCAGGTTCCTAGAGAGTAGAACTTCTCACACTATCATTTGAGAGCTGACTTGTGAATTCTTTTTATTGCACTTTGTGCACAACAACTCACCTGGTACTTCCACTAGAGCTTTAATAAAGAAAAATTATGAGAATGTAAGATGTCTACTCTCTTTAAGAGACCATTTAGTTACATTGCAGAGATATTAATATCGCCCCAAACACTGCATGTTAAGACTACTGTCTTTGTAAGGACATAGCCAACTGCTTCAAGGATTCCTCCCTCAATCAGGATTTGAAATTGTGAAATAAAAACAAGCCGGGACTGTCAGCAGCTCCCATCTGTATCACATAAATGAACCAGAATG